>NC_140948.1:36161528-36761528 GCF_014529385.1 Adiantum capillus-veneris
CGTGAAAGTCTTGCAACAAATTTGGACCATAATAGAATGTGACAACCCAGTCACACCTAGGTACCAACCATGATACATTCTCATGTACATAGCATACTTAGTTATATGTAGAAACGACCCTCCGTTAAGGTGGTTTCACAGCACTTGTAATCGTTACAAGTTTGTACTTAATACCCGACAATTTCTGGCCACTCAAATTTCTCCTGATACTGTGTGCTTAAAATGGTCGAACCAATGGATGCGACCAGCACCTAGGAACGTCGTCGCGACACATTGGTAAACAATTGGCGCCAGTGTCAGTCCAAGAGACTCATATTCTCCACATGTGGAATATGTCTCAAACAAGGATATCAAGAAAAGCGACATCCATCAAGTACGAGCTGGTACTTGTGTGTGGAGGTAACTGCAAACACTCCGCGATAAGAGTGAGAGGGACCCTCATTATCATGCTCCACACTGGCTAAACTGAACTCCTTGAGTTCCTAGACCATGTTGTATCCCATGTGACAACATGTGCCAAATCGAACCCTACAATTAGGTTCGTAATAGCATAAGGTATAGTGGACGCTACGGTCCAAAATACGGTGTTCAAACATGCCCTTGGCATGGCTTTGAAACATTCAAGCGTATTTATACAACTTGCACTAGAAACCGTGGGTGTTGCCTGCGCAATCCAACCCCTTTGGTTAACATCTACATAGTCAAACCCCTTGGTAAGACCCTCTGTAGAAACTGCTCAACTAGCAGGCAATGGTAACCAACATAGTTAACCGTGTACCTAATGATTGGAATCAACTCAAAAAGTTGAATTCATCCGCTACCGTGTGGTAGATTGAAAAATTCTCTCCATGTCTAAATCACCTCCCGGTCGTACCCCAAACAATATGTCCATAGACACTCCGTAGTGCTATAGAGAGAGGAAGAAATCCACACAAGTGAACTGCCTAGCTCTTGTGGACAGCCATGCTGTCTCAACTGATTGCTACATCTATACTTCCTTGTAGAAATCAGCTGCTGTGAGTTGAAGATTTATCAAAACTCAACTTGAGTGTCGCACTAAAAACATGTAGTGCAAAAATGACACTGTAAACATCCTAAATGACAAGACCCTTGCTTGTCCGTTAACGTCGATGTATACTTCCCTGGGTAGATCTGTTCACTCTTGAAAACAATCACCCAACGAATGCCAATAGTTGGGTCTTACCCTTGGCCTGACAATGGCTCTTAGCCTGTGTGGCTCATAGCCCTTGTGCAAATTAGTGTTCAATGGACAAACCGATAAAGGCTAATTTGAGTAGCATCTTAGCCACGTGCTAGCTGAGAGTTAGAGCAACTTAGCTCAGACTGACTCACGAGCAAAACACGTATCAAAAGCTTCTTAGAAGATTTTCATTAATTATTCCCTTAAAGATAGAGAACGAGAGAGAAGAAGAGCATGCTGGGCTGCGGAACGTTCCTTGAACGACTATGATGTGTATAGTTGATTGTCATGCTCGTGCGCATCTTATGCCTAACGTGCAGCGTATCCTATAAGCATGCAACAAGTTTCTGCTATGACTCTCTCATTGAGAGAGGTAACAGAAAAACACAACCACATCTTGATCTACCTGCCTTGCAGGGTCGTGATTGTATGAAAATCACTTAGCATTGGCACTTTGCATGTGAAATAAGTCCTAGATTTAGGTTCCTTTTAGTGCTGTTGGGTGTTGATAGCAACCAACCATCAGGTTCAAAAATCCATCACTTAGTCTGTCCTTGACAGAGGTGCGAGTGTGATAGCAGAAGCATAATGCATAAAGTGGTGGAATCCATGCCACCTGCTTAGCATGCCTTGCATGCAAAAACTTAAGCCCTTGGCTACTATAACGTGAGAACCGAAACCATAAGTGCCTTGCACAGAATAAACTGGTAGGGATTCTGTGAGCTGACATTCCCTATTTGCAGTTCCCCAAACTTGTGTGCCAAAGCCCTTGATTCCAAATCAATGGCAGTATCTCGGCACAAGGGAGAAGCCGTGCTTCATGTAAAATTGCCAAAGCACTTTGCTTTTCACAATAACAATAATTGCCAAGTAAAGTGTAAACATGGAAAAAAAAACAAGAAAAATGTAAACTTGGCTAACCTGGTAGTTGTTGCTGCAATCGGTTGTTATGAGATTCCAAAGGGAAAGCTCGCGTAAAGGTGGCTCATAGCCAAATCGGCCTTGCGAGAAAGAGTTGTCACATATGGATATACGCCCTCTTGTATCATATACATCCGTCATATACGGAATGAAATAATCTGCAAACCGTTTGCCAAAGCCTTCCCAAGTTTGTATGCTCATAGCATATGCCAAACGTGGTGAGTCGCTATGGAAGATGCATAAATAGAAGCCTTGCTTCACCTAAATCGGGTAGTGCTAATAGCCAACTAATGTGGCTACCAATAGCATGACAAACATAATCGACCTTGTCGAGCAATTTCAAGTGAAATTAACCAGTATTGTATGGCAAGCATTCTATGTCGGCTTGTAGAAACAGTGACAAGGAGTCGGCCATGCCGAGCAACTTGCTGCCCTCAACAAATCCAGTAATAGGCCATGCGTTTCACCTTGAGATACTGAAAAACTGGCCCTTGGCCCTGCCTTTGAATCAAAAAGTAACTTGTGACGAGCGTGCTCCATCAAGATACTCAGGAGAAGCCATGCTTCATATAAGTATGTCTGGCCTCATTGCCAATAAATGCTATTAGCAATCGATGACATAGCAAAAAGAGTCAACCTGCTTGGCATCATGAATGATAGCCATGATCATTCATTCCATTGCATACGAGAGTTACGAAGCACATGCACAATAAGTACTCCACTTCATGCTGTCAAGGGCCTTGCCCATTTCACAACCAATGTGGTATCATGTGAGAACTGTAATGCTCTTACCTGCCAGGTTTGATTGCCATTGTTCATGACAATCACCACCCCTAGCATTAGTGTCTGCATCACCACATAGTGTGGTTAAATGTTGTATAGGTTGAGAAGCCTTGCTTCTTTGCAAGTCCAAACTCAGGGCTCTTTCCAGTCGCCTTGAAATCGGCCATGCCAATCAGCGATCCAACCATGCAAAACAACTTTGCACGCATGAGCCGAATTAGCCACCGGCCTTGCAGTTGCATCAAAGATGAAGCTTGGAAATTCGATATGTATAAGTCTGCAAAATATCATCACATAGGGATTAAGAAAATACTTGAAGTACGAAAAGAACAACCTAATGAGCATGGTGTTTGTCCGTGTACGCAGCAAACATATCCGCCACTCGAGCAACAATATAATTTTCCTAGGAGCTTTGCCCCTTCTCCAAGCCGAACAACAGGCCTTGCCTGACGAGCATGTTCTATCAAGTTACTCTGTCGGATGCCCCTCATAGGGAGAAGCCGTTAACATTATGGCCCTACCAAAACCATGCATGAGCATGCATACCGTGGAAAAGCCATCTTTGCCTCCCTTTGAGGCTTGTTGCATGCAACCTGGCAGCACTGTGACTGCAGCAATCAACTTCACCTCCCAAAATCAATGCGCTTCGTGCTGCTCGTCGAAGCCGGAATGGAAAAAGGGGTGTGCCCGGTGGGGACCCTCCCTTAACTGGTTAAAACCCTAAGGCCCTTGGCCTTGGGGTGCTTTTAGGTTTTTGGGTCTTGGGCGCCCGAGATGGGAAACGAAGCAAGAAGGTCTGCAGGCTGCATGGCGGACAGTGCCGAGGGAAAGAACTCGGATGAAGCACTTGTATCCTGATTCGGGGCATCCGCCTGTGATGAAAAACACGTAGCTTCACAGGGCGACCTCGACGAGCCGGCTCCCTCATGGTCTTGTGCAAATCGACAGCATGGTGCTCCCCTTCATAAGCGGGCCTGCACACGGTCGTCTCCTCTCGGGTTGCTCCTCCCACCAAGGGAACTTGCCCACGACCCATATCTATGGAACTTTGGGAGAGAGAGAGAGAGAGAGAGAGAGAGAGAGAGAGAGAGAGAGAGAGAGAGAGAGATGCAATCACCTCCAAATAGCAAGTCGACCCTTCTCCTCCCCTCCTCCATGGCTTTCCTCTCCCCTAGCTCTGATACCAGTGAAAGGCCAGCGGGTAGACAGACATGCGAATAACCTCCCAACCATCCTATATATAGGCCCCTGGCCCTCTTCCATATATAAACCCCTTTATTGCATGTGTGTCCGGCACATTGCTTGGGCCATGCCCGTCTAGTCCTACCCTTGGCATCACTCTCTCTCTCTCTCTCTCTCTCTCTCTCTCTCTCTCTATCTCTCTCTCTCTCTCTCTCTCCCCATAGATATTCACTTTCGTTAAAGACTTGTTTTGTAACTTTTAAAGTCTCTTTAGATTGTTTCTACACCCGAACATTTTGTTCTCTCTTCCTCTCTCCTCCTACATCATTTTTTGGACTCTGCATCTTAAACATTAAATACGGCACTAAAAAATTGTCCTCTCTCTCCCTACCCCCCTCTCTCTCTATCTCTCTCTCTCTCTCTCTCTCTCTCTCTCTCTCTCTCTCTCTCTCTCTCTCTCTCTCTCTCTTTCTCTCTCTCTCTCTCTCTCTCTCTCTCTCTCTCTCTCTCTCTCTCTCTCTCTCTCTCTCTCTCTCTTCGATTTTTTATTAGCACCCTTGCCTGCCAAAATTTAAGGAATTTATAGATTTTTAAGCATGGCTATAGAGAAGATTTTATAAATTTATAGATCTTTGCCTTCATGATTGGAAAGAGAAGAGAAGGTTATTATCCACAGATTGTATTGTGCTTAATAAATTTCAAGTTTGGTGCTATTACACTGCAAGAAACTCCGAGTTTAGAACACCCAAACATAAACCCTCACCCGTTGGGAGTATTCAATGAATTCAATCCAAGTTGGGAAAGAAGATCATTGCTACTAACCAAATGCTGTATATAATTTTTTATGAACTTACCCTCAGAGCGACAAAGGAAATTTGGCCCTTGCTAGGAACATACTTCCCTTAGTAATGGCTATGAGATGTTTCAGCATTGTCATGTATAATGTATGGGGCCATCAATGCCAAACCAATGACCTACATTCCTTTAGCCCGTACCTTGAATGTTGTTCTTTGACTTGTTTGGAGAGTACATAATCCACAATCATCACCATAAAAACAATTTATGCAATGCCTATAATAGGCCGAGTGCGTCTCATATTGTGTGAACATACAAAACTCTGATGGATGGGACACACGGGACGTGATTCCTAAAGACTCTACCTACTTTGACGATTACTTTGATTACACAAAGGAAATAATTCACAACAAAATGGGAGTATCAATAGCTAACCGAGAACTTACTCAACAATGGTATGATTCACATGCCAATGAGGAAATGATTCAACTGAAGAGCAAGAAAGATTATTGGGATCAACCATCCAATATACTCAAACAATGGGATGGCTATGATCCATTAGTGGAAGGATATCATGATGTCTACTACAGAGTGCATTATGTTAGAGCCATTAGGACTTATTAGAAACTTTCAAGACACATTGTAGCTTTTTTGAACCCCAAAAATTTTGTGATGTATAATTGATTTAATTATTTGTTATTCTTTCTCCAACTCTCTTATCTTATTCTCAACTCTCTATTTTATTTTTCTAAGAGTACTTCAAGTGGACTAAGATATTGTGCTAAGAATGACCGTAGTTGATATGGTGCAGTAAGTTATCATGCCTCTTAGAGAAAAAGCGGTTGCTGCTAACACAAATGCGCCATTGATAGGGACATCAATATTATGCTTCACAAGTCTCAACCTAGAAACTTTAGCGGGGAAGGCAAAGATGTAGGAAAAGTTCTTGAAGACTGGATTGAGTGCATGCGTGATTACTTTGATTTGGCTCATTCATCTGCAAAGAACAAAGCTATTATTGCTAAATTCAAATTAGAAAATACAATAGGCATTGGTGGAGAGACCATTGCACAAAGAACAATGTTGACCCTAATGCAAAAACTTGGGATTATCTCAAGACTCATCTCAAGAAGAACTATCAAAATAAAGTATCATTCAGACCGTATGAATGAGTTTCTTGATTGTACTCAAGGAACCAAAGATATGGAATCATACTATCAACATTTCTTGACCCTTGTCAAGTATGCTCCAACGGGGATGACTCAAGAGGTCAAGGTAGCTCAATTTGTGCTAGGGTTACATAATCCTATGAAGACTAGACTCCAGAGTCTTCCTCTTACCAACTTTAGAGATGTCCTTGATGCAGGAAACCTATTGAGCTAGTGTTATCCAACAACAAAAAGAGGAAACCAGAACCTGTTCCTGTGAAATCAAAAGACCTTGTCGCGATGAGGAACAAAAGTCTGGGAATTCACAACAAAGAAGAGAAAACTTCTTGCATATGTGTTAATAGTTTTCTTGATCCTGATCATCAGTCCAGAGATTGTTCATTCAAGAATTCAAGCTTCACAGGGTTAGTGGACAATTAAGAACCTAGAAACTTCAACCTCAATCAAAACTTTGAAAATTTTAGACCTAGACTTCCTATATCTCAACGAAATTTCGATCACCAAAACTTTAACCAAAATCAGAGACAACCTCAGAACCAAGGGATCTTTAGACCACGCAATCTACCTTTTGTCCAAAATGACCACCTGCCAACAACAACAAAAACAATGGGAATAACTTTAATCATCAACCTAGTCGAGGAGGAGAACAAGGAAATCAAAAACCTCAAGGAAGACTTCAAGCCAACATAGCTCAAGGTGCTAGAGGCAAAGGGAATCAAGAAAATGCGTATGTTCATGTTGCAATTAAACATGAGGGAGTGAATGAACATTTTTTAGTAATTCAAACCCCAGTAGAGTACGAAGGTAACCATTTTACCTTATTGATTCATTCTGGGAGTACACATTCTTTGATATCTCCTAGGTGCATTAAAAACCTCTTTTTGCTTGAACACCCTGAAATAGACCTTATAGTGGAATTAGCTATGGGTAGGAAGATTAAATATTCTACTTCAATGGTAACTTGAAATTTTTTTGTGATGGTCACAACCTTTCTGCAGACTTTAGAGTCTTCCCCATAGGAGTCTATGATGGAATCCTAGGAATGGATTGGCTTAAGGCCAATGATGCTCACATTCATTGTAAAGATGTTGCATTGACTTTTGTAAATAACCAAAACTTTAAAGTTGTAGTTACTTAGAAACGGGGGAAACATAACCTTAAACTAGTAAAATTTACCATACTTATGAAGAGTTACAAGAAGAATAAAAATTTTTATGCAGTAAATCTTAACCCTACATGGAGTAAGTTAGACATGCCTGAACCTGAATGGCTAACAAAGTTTGATGATGTATTTATCCAAGAACTTTCACATTTATCGCCTAAGCACGAAGTTTATAATGCAATAGAGCTTATTCCAGGAGCTTAACCAGTTGCTCGTAGACCATAAAAAAATGCTAGTACCTGAGTTTGCAAAACTCAAAGAGCAACTTACTCAACTTATTGAGCAAGGCTTCATTTGACTTAGTGTTTCTCCATGGAGTACTCATGTTCTCTTTAATTAGAAGAAGGATGGTACTTTATGTCTTTGTATTGATTATCGTGGATTGAATCAGGTAACATTCAAGAATAAGTATGCAATACCAACGATTGATGAGTTACTTGATTGATTACATGGAGGCTGAAGCTTCTACCTTCACAAAAATTGATCTTAATTTAGGGTATTACCAAATCCAAATCAAGGAGGAGGATATACCAAAGACAGGATTCAACACTCGTTTTGGACATTATGAATCTATATCTATGCCTTTTGGATTTACAAATGCTCTTGCAATTTTTAATCGTCTTATGACTGACATGTTTTAAGAGAATCTTGACGATTTTGTTCTTGTCGTCTTTGATGATATCTTGGTTTACTCAAGAAACAGAGAAGAACATGAACTACATATGTGATGATTACTTGAACTTCTGTGTTAAAATCAACTTTATGGTAAGCATAGTAAATGCACCTTCCTCACTAACACGGTCAATTATTTGGGATTCATTGTTTCCAAGGATGGTGTTTCTACTGATTCAAGTAAGATAAAAGATGTTGTAGCTTGGCCTACACCGAAATGAGTAAAGGAAGTACGTGGATTTCTTGGTTTAACATGATGGTATCGTACTTTGATTGACTAATACACTTAAGAAGGCTAAAGTGTTTACCAAGGTGTTTACTTGGAATGAATGTGCTCAAGCAATTTTTGAGAAACTCAAAGAAGCTTTGGGGAATGCTTCAATATTACAGCTTTTGAACTTCTCAAAGACATTCATTGTGCTCACTGATGCAAGTGGACAAGAAATAGGTGGCGTTCTATTTCAAGAAGGCATGGAACACTGGGTTCCTAGCCAACTGCATGCTGCTGAGGTTGTCACAATGGATGAAAATCTGCTGGTCCACCTGCACTCCCAAGTCCTCAAGTAATGTGCGTAGCCAAGCTACCTCGCACGCCGCAACTGTTGCACCTCTGTACTCGGCCTCTGTGCTTGATAAAGCAACCGTAGGCTGCTTTTTGCTGCTCCAAGTAACAACAACACTCCCAAAAGAGAACATGAAGCCACTCGTAGATCTCCTATCAACAATGCTACCTACCCAATCTGCATCTGTATACCCATACAATGATAATGGTGCATCTGCTGCATAGAACAATGCGTAGTCAAGAGTACCTTGCACATACCTAAGTGTGCGTCGTACTCCATCCAAATGTGGCTTCCTCGGAAGCTGCATGAACTGACTCTCCAAGCCTACTATGTAGCTCAAGTCTGGCCTCGTGATAGTCAAGTAGATTAGACTACCCACCATCTTCCTGTACATGTTGACATCCTCAACAACATCACCCTTCTCTGCACTCAGCTTTGCATTCACATCCAAGGGAATCGAAATTGGCTTACAATCAGCCATACCATACTTTGACAACATGTCCAAAGCATACTGTCTCTGTGACAGCCATACACCCTCAATGCCAAGAAAGTAGCGCAACTCGCCTAAATCTTTCATTTCAAACTCCTGTTTGAGAAGACCCTTCACATGGTCAATCTCCATAGCATTGTCACCAACAATAATAAGGTCATCTACATATATGGTAATGACCACAATCCCCACATCACTCTCACGTACATAGAGTGAATGATCAACATGAGCTCTCCTAAAACCAATACTGACAAGATACTTGGCAATCCTGTCATACCATGCTCTAGAGCCCTGCTTCAAACCATACAAAGCTTTGAGAAGTCTGCATACATAATCTGGGTAACCTGGATTGACATAACCAGGTGGCTGATCCATATACACTTCCTCTTGCAACTCACCATTCAAGAAGGCATTCTTTACATCCATTTGATGCATAATCCATCCTCTAGATGCAGCCACTGCTATGACAGCTCTCACAGTTGTCATCTTTGCCAGTGGAGAAAGGTCTCCTCATAGTCTATGCCATACGTCTGTGCATAACCCTTTGCGACCAGCCTTGCCTTGTGACGCTCAATGTTACCATCAGCCTTATGCTTGGTTTTATACACCCATTTACAGCCAATAGCTTTCTTGCCACTTGGCAATGGCACCAACTCCCATGTGTCGTTTTCTTCCAATGCAGCCATCTCTTCATTCATTGCATCATCCCAATGCACATTTCCAACTGCATCCTCAAAACATGTGGGCTCCACATCTTGTATCACCTTAGCCATGTAGGCTTGGTGATGCGCTAGATACCCATCATAAGTCAATTTCTGAACTGGATTTCTGACTCTATTAGATCTGCGCAGTCCTGGGTCACTCCTTTGCCCTCTAGCATCTTCTTGTACTTTCCTTACAACAGGTGTCCTGACAGCCGGAATTCCAAATTCCTCATCAAGACTTTGCTCAGAACCATCTGAATCCATGTCTACATGTGAAAAACCTGATGATGCATCAGCCATAAAGGGAGGTTCATCAACCTTTTCCTTTCCTTTTCGTGATACATTCCATGTACCTGTTGGTGGAGTAACCTGCGTACGTAGTCTACCATTCTATGGTTTCTCAACAGAGCCATGAGAAGAGGACTCTTGTGGTCCACTCAAAACCTGTGACTGTGGCCTCACATTTTGTACAACCACATCATCTTTTACATCAGCTCCAATAGTGCCATGTGCATTACTGTACCAACTGCTCATCTCATCAAAGACTACATCTCTGCTCACTCGTAATTCTCGTGTAGTAGGATTGTAGCACCTGTACCCCTTTTGTTCAAGGGAATAGCCCACAAGAATACATTTGTCTGCTTTAGGATCCAATTTCCTACGCAACTCATCTGGTACATGCACGTAAGCTATGCAGCCAAACACTTTCAAGTGTGCCAAATCAGGCTTTGTATCTGTAAACTTTTCCTCAGGTGTTACATCATGCATTGCAGTTGTAGGTGTCCTGTTCATAATGTACACAGCTGTATTTACAGCTTCAGCCCAGAAATGATGAGGCATGTTCTTCTCATTCATCAATGCATGTGCAACCTCTGCAATGTGCCTGTTTTTCCTTTCTGCGACCCCATTCTGTTGTGGAGTATATCTGCATGTAAACTGCCTACGTATACCATGCATTCGCAGGAAATCTGAAAAATCATTGGAGAAGTACTCTCCCCCTCCATCTGACCTCAATGTCTTGATTTGCATATCTGTCTCCTTCTCAATCATGACTTTGAAGTCTTGAAAGTGACCAAACACTTCACTTTTGTTACGCATGAAGTAGACCCATACTTTCCTTGTATGGTCATCATTGAAAGAGACATAATACCTGCAACCATGTATACTTGCAGTATCGATTGGACCCCAAACATCTGTGTGCACCACCTCAAGTGGCTTATGCTAAGTACCTATAAACCTCATCATCTGCTTAAGATTTTTTGGAGGTGAGGCTTTCAGGGTTGCTTCCACCTTCTTTGGATCAATGGATATACCTTCTTTACTGATGATGTGGCCCAACAAAATACCACTTTTGACAAAAAAAACACATTTTATAGGCTTTAGGGACAATTTGGATTTCATACACTTCTCAAAACATAACCTCAAATGCTTGAGATGATCCTCTTTGTCACCTAAAACACTAAAATCATTGAAGAAAACTTTCATAAATGTAGTTAAGTATGGGCCAAACACTTTCATAACCCACTTTTGAAAAGTAGGTGGTGCATTCTTCAATCCAAAGTTCATCGCTATAGAAACATACACTCCCCATTTAGTTGTGAAGGTTGTTCTATCCCTATCCTTGAGAGCCATACTGAATCCATCCATAACTTATTGTACATTTCCTCCCCAGCTACTGCATCTAGCATGGTTCACAATATGGTAAGGAAATGATAAGTAATTGTAGCGGCATTTTGTTTCCTATAGTCCACACACACCCTGATTTTTCCATTCTTCTTGGGAAACACCACAATTGGTGACAATCAAGTGACCTTATCCACAGGATAAATAAATCCATCTTCCAAAATTTTATCTCTCTTATTTCACATGTTTGGCATAATTGGGGTTCATCTTGTACCTCTACTACTTCACTGGCACTTGGCATACAGCTAGGTTTGCCCCTTTCATGTCAGTATATGACCAAGAAAACACATCCTTAAACTCTAGCAACAAAGATCTCAATGCTTTTTTAAACCCATTATCTAATTCTATAGATACCTTACCATTTTGGGATCATTTTCCTCTCCTAGATTCATATCCTCCGAGTCATCTGAACCCTGACTCTAGAACCCTTTGACATTTGCTCTTCAAAAAATCTTTTTGCATGCTTTATAGCTTCAATTGCATCCTGATCATCTTGAAACCTATGATCTTTTTGTTATTTAATTTTTTTTTTAATTGAATTCTTCTAGGTCTGATTCAGGTACCTGTTTTTGAATCTCAACTGAATCTGCAATCTTTTGCACATCAACTTAAAATATTGGAGCCAATGTTTCATTACTTTGAATAAACTCTCCTTCCTCATCTTATTCAATGGCTTCACCCATATTTATCCCTTATGAAAATAAAGGTCTACATCCAAGTGAAATAGTCTTCTTTCAAACCATCTGCATCCTGAGCTTTTTCTTCTTATGTTTAAACACAATTGTATTTGCATCCCATAACTGCTTAACTTGAGCTTCCCTAAGCCATGGCCTTCCCAAAATCCTTGGGTAAGAACATGTTGACTCTTCCTGCATTAGGATAACAAAATTGACCACAAAAGGTAGTCTTGCTACAGTTATTGCTTGATTTTTGAGAATCCCCAAAAGTTGTCCCCTTCGTTGACTTGCCATTTTGAATTGAAAAGGTGATGGCTCTCACTTCAGGAGATTCAACTTCTTACAAACTCATTCGAGGAGAATGTTCACTCCTAAACCTCCATCTACAAGGACATTTGACAAGTAAATCTTCCCAATGGAAATGTTTATAATAATTGGCACTTTATAATATACATGCACTGGAGAAACATCTTCACAATCAACATGTGCGAGATCAATTTGACTACTTTCTCCATTTTTCTTATTCGCTTTATCATTGATCTCTCTTGTTAGTTTCCTTAAAAATGTTTGACTCAACTCAAGGACCAATTTCAATAATTCCCTCATCTTCACTGAAATGGGTGCTTCCATTAAAGCTTTAGAAGGATCATCTAATAGTCCTTTGTCACATCATTGAATTGGGTGCTTCCATTAGAGCTTCAAAAGGATCATCTAATAGTCCTTTGTCACATGACTCCTTGGAAATCTTTGACTTTTCAAGAGAATCTGCCTGTTCATATTTTGAAGGTCTTCTGCCCAAATTTTCCCATATTTTTTGCATTTATCCTGATGGCCATGGTTTTTGTAGGTCTCAACTAAATCAGTTTCCTGATTTAGTTGAATTTCCTTTAGTACCCCCAATCTAATCCTGTCATGTGCTTTCATCAATAGGTTCCTAAAGGTCATTCCATTGTTCCTCTTCTTCCATTTTTAGATGCCCCTTTGATCAAGTAATAGCCAAAATTTCTACCTCCAGAGGTTTATTTGTAACCTTCTCAATCTTGATGCATGTAGGGAAATCACACTAAAAACAATGCAAAGGATCACCTTCTGCTTTTGCATTCTTCTTATGGCCATTCATTACTTTGCTGCTAATTTTTGTTTGTTTCCTAACTGTCCTGTTGCTCAGTTGAATAAGGTATTTCCTCCCAAAGAGGTGCATTCACTTCAGTCGATACCTTCATCCTCCCTTCATTGGAAGAACTAGCTCCTACATTTGTGGAGGTATAATCCACAATTGGAATTCCTCTCTTATTCCTGTGTTTTCACCAAAGTTCACATGCAGGTCCCTGCCTATGTCCCAAGGTTCCACAATAAGTACATGGCTGCATTGGATTGTTTGGTTGTTGGTATCTTTTCACATTTTGCCAATCTCCTTTGCTAAAATGGAATTTGTTGGGCTGGCAATGTCCAATCTCAGGTCATTTGGGAGTAAGTCAAAATATGCTTCCAAAAAATGTTTGGTATACTCCTGCGTTTCTTCCTCTTCAGTCACCCAATTTGAAAACTACTTCAAGAACTCATAAGTTTTAGTCTCCATCAACCCCAAACAATCCCATTGCCCAATAGGCCCACTGAATACTCTCCACAAATTAGCAGGATCGCCAAGTGTTGGTGGGGCTTATGGGGACTTACTACATAATCATTACTTAGACACATTCAATTCATTACACCTGTGTTTATATATCTTGTAGTACTAGAACAAAAATCAAGAAACATTCAAGAACATGAACCATGACTAAAAACTAGAAATAGAGAAAACAACATAACACGGTAGCAAAGCCCCTTCTTCTCTTTCATTCCATGCCCATTAAAACATCACAACCATAGAGGATAACATTGTAACCTGATTTGAAGAGGCATAATTCCTTTTTCCCTTGCAATTACTAAAAATAGTGTGAAATTCCACAAACACTTTATTGCAAAGTAAAAGACTATTAGACTATGGGTTTAACAATAGGATCCTTAGGGTCTCATTGGAGAGAGTAATGTTATTGTTGATCATTAATGGAAGGTATAAAATTGAGTGAATGGTGGGGACACAAAAATTATAGGTTGGTTCAATTTTCTAAGCCATTAGCAATGTCGAAGGAAGCTCAATGTCGCTTGCAGTCTCATTGTATTGTAGTGTCAAATCAAGCCTTGCACAATGGCATGCAATGTAAATGTAAAGGTGGATGGGATTGTTTGATTGCAATATTTTTTTTGCCATGATATCATCACAGTTGTCTTATATAAACTCATCACAAGCAAGCAACTCTCCATTTGAGATGCCAAGAATTTTTTATGATGTTGCAATATTTGCGCTATGAGCTCTAGTTGTTGGCAAGTCAATGTCGAGTTCATAAATCAATGTTACTTGATGATCCTCTCTTGAGGAAGAATTACATGAGGATTGTTGTTTGCTACTTGTCAAGAGATAAAATTTTCTGAACTTTTTCTTATTTTGACTAGTTCAGTCAATATTGGATTCAGCATTATCTCTCCATGTTTTCACAAATGTGTCAAATTCATTCTCATTGCCTAAGAAATGGAGAAAGATCAAGAAAAGTTCATGGTAATGTCTCTTGGTGTCCATTTGTACATTGAATTTTGCATACTTGGATAACTATAGGTTTATTCCTCCTAAATTTTTCACCATGTGAGTAGATAAACTGGCTTGCAAATTTAGCCAACCATAGGTGTGCCAAATGGGTTAGTTTTTGGTATATTTAGTGAGGATATCATCAAATAAAATGTGTGTATCATCAGGATCAAGCATCTCTAGAGTGGCTGATCTTTTTAGTAGCAATGTTCATTGAGATTGAAAGTTTGTACATAAAGTGAGAGTATAAAGTCCTCTCTTTAGTAGCATTGTAGTTCATCAAACTAGAAGAATATGTTAATAACATCAGGCACAACATGATACCTCCCCTTACTAAAGCACGAGGTGTAACTCTAGCAAAAGAAAATGCTACCAAACTTAGAGCCCAATCCTCAAGAAACATATGAAGGCGTTGTGGTCACCCAAGATGAAGCTCAAGACATTTTGGACAATCAGTCTCTGTGTAGAAAAAGGTGGTTGCAAAAGATACTAGGGGATGAAATCACCTTCAAGATACACATCAGCACATGAGGTTAGATTCTACCTACTACTGAGTACCAAAAAGAAGAACTTGGGCTATGTTTGCCACATGGAAGGATAGAATAAAACTAGTGCTCAACCACTCAATCTGGGTAGCCCTCCAACGAATGTACTATACCGTTAGAACCCTACATGCTACACATGTTGAAGGCCACACTAGACATGCTAAGGGATGTCCCTGATTTAGCATGCCATATTCTATGCAAGATAGCCAAAATGCTAGTCACTACTATAAATGTGTTCAAAAGCGGTAAGGGCTTGTGTTGGGACCTTGCCAACACACCATCAAATAACATAATCATGGGATTGTATGCATGATTGATGTTTTTTCCAAGCCGTTACTTACAGACACGGAAAGAGATCTTTGTCATCCAATTCTTTCAAAACTAATCATCTATCTTCCACTTATTGATAAAAGATCTCCAATAAATGCATATCATCTACCAAAATCAAGTGGTTTCAAACCCCTTCATACACATTACATACATGACTAGCACAAAAGCAAGGTCGGCAAGATACCACAAGCTCTCAATACACTCAATTCCATCAAACACCAAGAATTTTCCTAAATGATGTATAGGGTGAGCATCATCTAGAAGGGGGGATTTTTTTGGAGATGCCATTGTGGCCCCTTCTAAAGTAATATCTCCTATAAAAACTGCTTTGTGATGTCAAGATGGCTCAGACCAATTTTTGGTTATGTACTCTAAAAGAACATTTCTACTTTGTAAAGTTATATATATCCCATGGGAGTGGAACGCATTGCTATTTTTGAGTAAACCTAGGTATAAAGGACATTTGGTAAAAGAGAGAGGGGGATCTTCTCAGAACACAACGTTGTATAAGAGAAGTGAAATTTTGGTGCAAACCTGTGACCAACATGATTTATTTACAGGTAATTAGAATCAAGTTTCAATTTTTGCCTCCTGTTCCTCTCCTCTTGCTCTTTCATTTGATCGTATGCATTATTATTTTTGTTTAAGTTCCCACCTTGTGGAAATCAATTTGTTATTTTAGTGCTATAATCAAGCATTTATGCTAATTTTTTGATGCGAGATGAGTCCTAAGGTATATGTGAAGCTTTTTAGACCGCTTCTATTGTGTTTTGAACACCTATAGTTCCATGAATTGTGATTTATATACCTCTCATAAATGACTTTATAGGGTCTAGATAGGCTCTATTATATCTTGTCCTTTGTATCATAAAGTCTCATGATATTCTGAGCTTGTTCTTCTAAGGAAATTATCAATTTGTTGATAGAAGTGAGGATTATGTGTAGGTGGTTGTAGAGTGTCTACTAATCTAGTTCCATTGTTGCACTATAGTAATCCTCTAGTCAAAATAGCCCCATTGGGTCTAACAACCTAAATGTGTCTCTGTGCTCCACTCCAATTGCTACCCTGAGTATTGACATAGAGTATGTTTTTGTTGGACTTAGGGGGTACACCTTCAAGAAACTATTTATAAAACGTGTGTTCAAATGATATTATAAAAAAACCTTTACTTACATGTTTAGGTAATAAAATAACCTCTTTTTGTTCAAAAAAATTTATGGGTTATTTTCTAAAATCAATTTAAAAACGCCTTCTATTAATATAATCATTTTAGAATTTGAAAATTTTGGCAATTAGAAAACACATTCATTTGAACTCACGTGGTAGCTTACATGTAATAGATGAACCCCCCAAGGTGTTTGATAGTTATGCTATTGACGTCTTTCATGATGATCCACTAACAATGGGCTAGGAAAATCCAAGAAAATCAACTTAGCAAAACCAAGGGAAGAACCTAGAACAGCATGCATCGCAAATGGCCTAATCCTTGAAGAAGAAGAAATCCTTTTGATGCTTAAAGAGTGCATAGATTTGTTTTCTTGGTCTTACAAGGATGTTAAGGGAGTTGAGCCTAATATTTTCCAACACACCATCCCTCTTAAGAGCAATTCTAAGCCCAATAGACAACATACATATATGTACCATGAAACATTTGTGAGAAAGATCAAGGACAACATAGAAAAGCTAAAGGAGGCAGGGTTCATTTATGAAATCAAGCACATGGATTGGTTTCACCTATTATCATGGTAATTAAGAAAACTCAGAGTATGCATGAACTTCAAACGATAATTTTTTCCACCATTAGAGACAGTTATCCTTTTTCTATTATGGACCAAGTGTTAAAAACAATTGCAAAAAAATAAGCATACAAGTTTTTTAATAGAGTTTTGAGCTACAACAACCAACTAGCCATTCAGCTCAAAGACATAAAATGTCCTTTGCCAAAAAATGAGGGATATATGCTTATCAAGTTATTCCATTTGGCTTCACTAATGCTCTCAAACCACCTTTTAATGACTAAAGAGTCATGCATTCCAATAATATCTATGGATATTCTTAGAAATTTATATGGATGACTTCAGTGTTCATTCATTTCTACGAGAGGACCACCTTGAGCACTTCAAAAAGTTTTTTTAGAAGTGAAAACTTATAGAGTCTACTTAAACCTAGAGAAGCGTATTTTCATGGTGAGACAAGGAAAACTTCTTGGCCACATTGTGTCAAACACTGACACATCTACAAATCTTGAAATGATCCAGGTGATAGTCACTGTGAATTTTCCTAGAGCTACTACAACCAGGGAAGTACAAACCTTCTTGGGCCACTACACAACCCCTTTACCAATTGATTACAAACTATGAATGGGCTGAAGAGTATGAAGGATATTTTCAAAGCTAAAATAATACCTCTTTTTTTATCCATTTGTGAAATCTCCTGACTAGACAAAACTCTTTATGCTATAGAGTGCATATTGGCCCAACCATGTGAGTGTAACATGGATTTTCCATTTTTTACTCTAGTAGATAGCTAAATAGCACTAAAAATAACTATACACCCATCAAGAGCTTGGAAGGGTTAGGAATGATCTGTGTAGTAAAAAAAAGTGATACATTTTGCTAGAAAATCATTTCACATTCTTTGTAGATCATTAGGCTCTACTATACTTAGTGAATAAGTATTTAAATATAGGGCATATTGCTTGATGGTTTATTATATTTCTAGAATTTGACTTTGCTATTGTAGTCACAAACGGGATAACCCATCATCAAGACGACCATCTATTAAGGATGTCTAATGGTGAAGCACGTGAGAGCATAGATGATGACAATTACCTAATTTCTATCTATTCAACATTGAAATGGTTCCCAAATGGAGTGAGCATCTGATCCCTCTTTTGGCCCAAGGCAGCATAGATATTGAGTGCAAGAAAAGAATATCTCTCTTCCTTTTGGTAGGGCATCTCTATAAACAAGGAGTTGTTGACCAAATCTTACACTTATGCATTGAACCAGGGGAACAACAAACCTACTTAACTTAGGCTAATTTTCAAGCCTTAAATTTCCACAATGAACCAAAATAGACTAATAAATGCTAGATGAGACTGGGAGTGTACTAGCCCAATATGCATAGAACTATTCACGAGTATGTCACAAAGTCTAAAACCTATTGGACCACAAAGATGAATGATTCTATGCCCATGTTTTGAGTCATAGTAGCACTCAAGTGAAGCAAATACATTGTAGATCACTTGAAAACTTAAACATTTCTTGAGGGATTTAGCAAAACCCAACAAAGGTATATTGAGAGGGAAGCCTAAGATTTTAAGATCATCTCAAATCATCTCTATAAAAGAGGAAGAGATAGATATTTGAGCATCTACACCAGATAAAATGACAGTATACCTCTACTGACAAAATATCCAAAGAAATTCTAACTATTTGTGTTTGGCGGTCTACACTACAATTGAATGTGGAAGCTTATGCCAAACTATGAAATGAATGTCAATGTACCAAAGTACTAAATAAGACAAAAAAAATGTCCATCAGACCAACGTTGGAGGCAAGACACTTTGCCAAGTCACTACAACATAACATGAAGATATTGACGCATCATATATCGACGGCCATGCCTTTCCACGCGTATATCGATGTAATTAGAGCACGTCGATATACGCATCGCAATGCACATCGATATACATGTGGAAAGGCATTCTTTGCCACGCGTATATCGATGTAAATTCCCACGGGTATGTCGACGTTGTTTGTGACGCAAAAAAAATTGGGAAAAAAAGGGAAACCCGATCGCACAGGGGCCATTTTCGCCTGCTCAAATCTTGGCCAAAACCTGCTGCGCACGTATTATGTCACTCCCCCCCCCCCCCCCCCCCCCCCAACCCCTCTCTCTCTCTCTCTACATCGTATGTGTGTGTGTAGGAAAGAGAGAGAGAGAGAGAGAGAGAGAGAGAGAGAGAGAGAGAGAGAGAGAGAGAATTAATGTATGCGTAGGAAATTAAAATTAAAGAAAGAAAAATTAAAGAGAGAAATGAAATGAAATGTTATATTAACGTCTTCGAAAGGCCAAAGTGACCTATGAGACAAGAAAGTTACAATGTGGTGGATCTCATACAAAGTCAGAGTAAAAAGATGACAAAATAAAATATTATGGAATCCTAAACTGCTGGGTGTGGACTAAACGACTAAAACATCTAGCTAGGATAGGTAGATCATAGGAGATCCAGCATCTGTCGTTGGCGGATCTCATCAATCTCCTCCATGTGTGGTAGTCTGACCGGGCGTTGTGCATGTCGAGCCAAAGTGACCTGGATTGTCTGATGCAGCCTATGACTTCATTTGACCAGCTCAAAATACATTCCAAGCTCAACTCTCACCTTTACACATGAAAGTCCTCTAGGGAGCAACAACAGCGCCATCGTTGCTCTTAGAGACAAGCTTCCTCCTCAAAAAAGGTTGGACGGGGGCATATAACAAGCCGTAGGTCAAACGGATAGAAGAAACGCCCAAAATACAAGCCGTTTTTGAAGTCCGGTTGGGTTTTTCTACGAAAAAACGCAAACGGACTTCATAAACGGCTTCTACGTCGTAGGTCAAATCCGGTTGCGTTTCTCTATGGAAAAACGCAAACGGACTTCGAAAATGGCTTCTATGCCTACCAAAACCATCCGTAGTCCATTAGGTAGTCTTAAGGCAATGTCAAGAGCATGTATGGCAAGCCGTAGGTCAAACAGACAGAAGAAACGTCAAATACACAAGCTGTAGGTCAAATCCGGTTGCGTTTTTCTACAGAAAAACGCAAACGGTCTTCGGAAACTGATTCCATGCCTACCGAAACCATCCGTAGTCCATTAGATAGTCTTTAGGCAATGTCAAGAGCGCGTATGGCAAGCGATAGGTCAAACGGATAGAAGAAACGCCAAATACACAAGCCGTAGGTCAAATCCGATTGCGTTTTTCTACGGAAAAACGCAGACGAACTTCGGAAACTGATTCTACGCCTACCGAAACCATCCGTAGTCCATTAAGTAATCTTAAGGCAATGTCAAGACCATGTATGGCAAGCCGTAGGTTGAACGGACAGAAGAAACATCAAATACATAAGCCATAGGTCAAATCCGGTTGCGTTTTTCTACGAAAAAATGCAAACGGACTACGGAGATGGCTTCTATGCCTACTGAAACCATCCGTAATGATTAGGTAGCCTTTAGGAAATGTCAAGAGTGCGTATGGCAAGCCGTAAGTCAAACGAATAGAAGAAATCCGGTTGTGTTTTTCTACGGAAAAACGCAAACGGACTTCGAAAATGGCTTCTATGCCTACCGAAACCATCCGTAGTTCATTAAGTAGTCTTAAAGCAATGTCAAGAGCGTGTATGGGAAGCTGTAGGTCAATGGGTTTGAATTAACGCCAAATACACAAGCCGGAGGTCAAATCCGGTTGCGTTTTTCTACGGAAAAACGCAAATGGATTTCGAAAATGACTTCTATGCCTACTGAAACCATCTGTAGTCCATTAGGTAGTCTTAAAGCAATGTCAAGAGAGAGTATGGTAAGCCATAGGTCAAACAGATAGAAGAAACGCCAAATACACAAGCCGTAGGTCAAATCTAGTTACGTTTTTCTATGAAAAAACGCAAACGGACTTCGAAAATGGCTTCTATGTCTACTGAAACCATCCGTAGTCCATTAGGTAGTCTTAAGGCAATGTCAAGAGCGTGTATGGCAAGTTGTAGGTCAAGCAGACAGAAGAAACGTTAAATACACAAGCCGTAGGTCAAATCCGGTTACGATTTTCTACGGAAAAACGCAGACGGTCTTCGGAAATTGATTATATGCCTACCGAAACCATCCGTAGTCCATTAGGTAGTCTTTAGGCAATTTCAAGAGCGCGTATAGCAATCCATAGGTCAAACAGATAGAAGAAACGCCAAATACACAAGCCCTAGGTCAAATCCGATAGCATTTTTCTACGGAAAAACGCAAACGGACTTTGGAAACTGATTCTACGCCTATCGAAACCATTTGTAGTCCATTAAGTAGTCTTAAGGCAATGTCAAGACCGTGTATGGCAAGCCGTAGGTTAAAAAAACAGAAGAAATGTCAAATACACAAGCCGTAGGTCAAATTCGGTTGCGTTTTTCTACGAAAAAACGCAAACAAACTTCGGAAATGGCCTCTATGCCTATCGAAACCATCCATAGTTCATTAAGTAGTCTTAAAGAAATATCAAGAGCGTGTATGGCAAGCCGTAGATCAATGGGTTTGAATTAACACCAAATACACAAGCTGTAGGTCAAATCCGGTTGCATTTTTCTACGGAAAAACGCAAACGGATTTTGAAAATGACCTCTATGACTACTGAAACCATCCGTAGTCCATTAGGTAGTCTTGAAGCAATGTCAAGAGCACGTATGGCAAGCCGTAGGTCAAACGGATAGAATAAACGCCAAATACACAAGCCATAGGTCAAATAGGGAAATAGAAAGAGAGAGAGAGAGAGATAGAGAAGTGGAGAGCGAGACAGAGAGAGAGAGATAGGGAAATAGGAAAATAGAGAGAGAAAGAGAGATAGCGAGAGCGAGATAGCGAGAGCGAGATTGAGAGAGAGAGAAAGGGAGATAGATGTTGGATGTTGAAGAAACTATGGAACTAAAAGAGACAAAGGGGTTTTGCCCGCTACATGCATTGCCATGTACACCTGGGAGTGCAGGTATGTGTCTACCCATATAGGATTTGACCAATAAAGACGAGATTTTGACCCAGTGGTCCTCATCTCCGTACACCTCTAGATCGAGGTGTACGGAGATTGGGCAAGACTAGAGAATGCGAGATAGTTTACATTGTGAGGAGTATATATATTAAAACAACATTCATAATCATTGTAGATGGCAACGTCATCAACTACCATGGAGGAAAAGATTGCATGCTCGTGCACGCTCTGCAAGTATCAAATCCTGCGTAAGCATAGGATATGTAATGAGCATGTGTACAAGTACGGAGAGTTTGCTAAAGAAACCGTACAGAATCTACGATACGACTCCTACGGAAGGGGCATTGATTTTCGCAACATAGTACCTACATTTGAGAGAGAGAGAAAAAGGATTATGCGTGAAGGTCCGACCAATATAGAGCCAAGGATGGAAGCAAAAAAGGACTTATAGACAGAAGACGACAGCATGGAGGAGATGCTGGATGCCTTCTTCCAGACAAGAGAGGAGAACGCTAACGAAGCAGCATCAGAAGTCGTGCGCCTATCTCCTGAAGACATGTTGAGGAAGTTGGTACGTCAACCAATTTATAAAGGCACCAAAATATCGACGCTTTGTACTTGTTTGCGTTTTTGAATCTTCAGTCAGTGTACGGGTGGTCAGATGCAAGGGTCACTGCTTTGTTTAGATACGTAATTTACAAAAGAGATTTTCTGATTGCAACGGTGATGTTCTTGGAGAGCTTTTTAATTTAATGTGGCTTAAACAGGTTTTTGCGGGAGCAACTTCTCCCGGTTGGTAATGAAATGCCCCCCTCCAGGCCAGACGCAAAGCAACTATTGATCTCAGTTGGCTTGGACTACAACAAGATTCATGCATGTCCAAATGATTGCATTCTTTTTTGCAATGAATTCCCAAATTTTCTGTCGTGTCCTAAGTGCGGAGCAATGCGCTACAAACAAGATGCAATTGGCAAGACAGTTCCAGCTAAAGTGTTGCGGCATTTCCCTATTATTACTAGGATAAAAAGCATGTTTCGTTGTGGTTCCATTGCAAAGTTGATGCGGTGACATTCTACGAATAGATCCACTGACGCAACATTTAGGGTGTCTGCTGATTCAAAGGCCTGGAGGCACATTGAAGATACCTGGCCACATTTTAAGAGTGAACCACGCAATTTGCGTTTGGACATGGCAATGGATGGAGTCAATCCATTTGGCTTGCGAAGCTCGTCATGGAGCACTTGGCATGTGTCCCTTATCAATTACAACCTCCCGCCGTGACTTGCCATCAAGAAGGGTCATTTGATATTAAGCTTGATTGTACCTGGTAAGTTCAAGGCAAAAAACATGGATGTTTATCTAGCTCCACTAGTTGACGAGCTCCAGGAGTTATGGCATGGGATCGACATAGCAGATGCGGTTGAACCAGTAGGACAACAACATGCAAGGATCCATGGACTTCTTATGTGGACTATGCATGAATTGCTAGGATACGGAGAAGCTTCTGGTAATGGTTCTTGATTTACAAAATTCTCTCTATTCGCAAGCACTTTGCCTTGGCCTCATTCATGCTTTAATATATGCAGGGCGAACAACTTCGGGATACAATGCATGTCCAATTTGCGGGCAGTCTTTGGATGTGTGCTATTCTGCCTCTCTTCGAAAGACAATTTATCAAGTCCACCACCGTTATCTTCCAGATGGCCATCACTTGTGCGAAGGTCAGCTTGGTCGCATCGAATGTCGTCGTATGCATGTACAAGAGTGGCGTCGCCGATGGGAGCAACATGAGGGGCAACCTATTCCAGGAATGAAACGTTTGTCCATTATCCATATGTTGCCGTACTGGGGTGATCTACTAATTAACCATTTGCTGGATCCAATGCATATATTCAAGAATGTGGGAGACCTCCTCTGGAAGACAATCATGGGAATCAAAGACAATCGAGCTTCACGAGATGATTTGCAGTGAGTTGGAAAGATGCCAGAGCTGTGGCCTTTCACCAATGCAGATGGCCAAACAAAACTTCCAAGAGCGCCATGGATATTGCTAAAAAACGAAGAG
Source organism: Adiantum capillus-veneris (assembly GCF_014529385.1). NCBI lineage: Eukaryota > Viridiplantae > Streptophyta > Polypodiopsida > Polypodiales > Pteridaceae > Adiantum > Adiantum capillus-veneris. The sequence goes on from NC_140948.1 coordinate 36,185,817, forward strand.
CGACAAGTTAAAAGGGTGATTTTAGAGTTCAGGACGCCAACAGGATATATGTGATGTCTCAAGACAGCATTCACCCGTGACAATCAACTGTCAGGACTGAAATCACACGTCTGGCATAAGTTCTTGCAATTCATTCTTCCAATTACGATCAAGGGGTGTTTAACGGAGGAAGTGCGAACCTGCATATACAAGATTTCAGAGCTAGTGCGGTGGATCTCTTCCAAGGAGATACAGGAGGAATCTATTGTTGTCGCAAGGGCTAACTCCATTGAGACAGTTTGCATGATTGAGAAGTATCTAACCACGAGCTTCCTAACTATCCAAATGCACTTGCTCGTCCATGTAGTAGATGAGGTTGCAGTGGCAGGTACAGTCCACAGCCATTGGATGTTCTTTCTAGAGCGGTTCATGAAAACACTTAAGGGTTTTGTTTGCCAAAAAGCGCGTCCAGAGGGGAGCATGGCAGAAGGATGGCTGGTGCAAGAGTCTCTTGTATTGACGACCGAATTTCTATCCGTTTCTGACCCAGAAATGCCTCGACTGTGGAGCGATGAGGAGGATGCAAGACTGGTGGGAGAGGAGCCGCAAGGGCAAGGGGTGCCGAAGAAAATGAACGACGCCATGCGAGAAAAGATCATGAAGTTTTGTATACTAAATTCAACACCGATACAAAAATGGCTTGAAAGGTACGAAGAAGAGAAAGAGAGACGCAATAGGGAGCGACAAGATTTCAGGCGAAGCCGATTGACTAGAGGTTTACCCTTGCCAGACTGTCTTGCTCCTCTACCCGAATTTCCTACAATGGCATGGTTGGACAAGACAGTGAGAGCAGCTCGACAGATCGGAGAATTCGTATCTCTAGAAGAGGAAGAGATGGCTATTAGATGTGACTGGAAGTATCATACATACATGGCACTGTGGTCGCATGGAAAGCATTTCAGAACACAACAAATTGACAGCAGAAGAAACACGTTTGACAATGGGGTAATGGTTAGTTTCATGCAAAAGAGCAGGGCTAGTGCCAAAGACACGAATGAGAGCACTAGCAACCTAGATTACTGTGGTCTGGTGTCAGATATCCTGAAAGTAAGTTTCAGGCGGTTTGAGATGTTTTTGTTGGATGTGAAGTGGTTCAAGGTGATTACTTCTGGTCGCAATGCAATGGTACACAGAGATGGAAACAAACTTGTGCAAATAGATTCTACAAAGGTTTGGACAGATGCGAGCAACACATTTGCTCTCCCCGAACATTGCGAGCAAGTGGTCTTTGTACCGGACCCTCGAGAGCGACAGTGGTGGTTTGTGGTTCAGGTTGCTCTAAGAAATAAACAAGTATTTGAAGGGCAAGATCTCCTGGAGGAAAGTCAGTCAGACGACATCCATACTACTGTGACATTAGATGAGATGGATGAAGGTATGGCAGAGGAAGCTGATAGATATACGAGGGATGACGCAGATGAGCCAGAATTGATACTTGTAGATGAAGATGCAATGGATGAAGACAATCTGCCAGAACGAGTTGGGGCAGAGTTATGTTTTCAATTAGAGATAGACGATGAAACGGTGCAAGATCTTATCGATGATGCCTCACTCATCGAGGCCTAGGCCTGTAAGTGTTTGTATGAAGACGTTGATTTAAAATTAAGCTTAAAGTTAATTTAAACAACTGTGTTCTGACGCTTTATTTTACTTTCTTTGTGCAAGACTTTAGTATGGCAGACCACTTTCCAGATCCCGCTTCTATGAGTGCAGATGCATTCATGGGCTTCGTTACATGGATGACACCTGCTCAGATGGCAGAGGCTTCTCAGTACTGGGTAGCTAGAGGCACGGGTACTACGCCTCCAGGCTTCACACCCTAGGGTCCGACGCCTAGGGGGGGGACACCTATTTGGGGGGGGGGGGGGGGGGGGGGGGGGGGGATGCCTATGGGTACGACACCTGCTTCTCCCATCATGGCTGCTTTGACACCTAGGGGTGGGGGAGAGGCGGGTACGTCCTCATCTCCGCAGCAAAGGCGCACTCGCCAATCTTGGCGATCGTTAGGTGGAGGTGGTGGTTGTTGTGGAGGAGGGTCCACAGATGCTTCGACCCCTCCTCGCTCATGGCCCCCGTCCTACCCAGGCACACCTCTCGACACACTTCCTGGCACGCCTCGAACACCTTGGGGGACACACGATCCTAGTGCCTCCAAGCTCTATATTGTACGGCCAGATGGTTCTGTTGACAAGGATAGAGACGGGACTGAGATGAGACAGCGGATTCGCCAGCTCGCGGAGCTATAGTTTTCGACCAACATTCTGACGTCTTGGGATCAGCGGGAAAAGGACAAAGTCACTTACATAGTGGAGACCATCCTGAGAGAGTATCAGTCTGCTCCGGATTCTGACGTTGTTCCGAGGAGGTGGATCAAGGGTGTTGCACGGGACACCGTGAAACATCGACAAGATGCAGCTCGGAAGGCTTTCAGGATCGGCTCGCCGAAGCCTTAGGGCATCCCACACGAGACGTGGCTGCTGCAGATCAAGGAGGATGAGCGGACAGTGGGCCACGCGGTTTAGACAGGAGCGTGAGGCCGCGCAGATACGACAGATGACCAGGGGGACATCTCATCTTGGCAGCGGAGGCTTCGACACCTTTCGCTATGAGTTTGTGAGTTTCTAATCCAATCCTAACTATGGCGTTTTTTAAAACGCGATGAATCATGTATTCTTATTACTCTGATTTTTGTATAAACGCAGAATCTTGTGATGCATCGAGCCCCGACATGTCAGGAGGAGTCAGATGGATATCGTAGAGGTATTTATGAAGTGAATGATCTTGATGCTTCAGGAGAGCCTGTAGACTGGGCGGCCTTACAGTCTCGCTGATCGCTTGAGGTGAGACGTTAATATGTGTGAGCTGATTTAATTAAGGAAGTATATGTGAAGTAATATCAATACTAATTTTGTGAGTTGTCCTATGTGCAGGTTGAGACACAAACACGCTTCTGTGTCTCCTTTTGTATAGACATATATATATATATGGTTATGATTATTGTTCACACAGTTATTTTTTTCCTTACGGTTATGGTTATTGTCATTGTCATTGTATAGACATGGTTATTTCTCCTATTCTTGTATAGACATGGTTATCGTTCAGGTTTTGTTTATGGTTATGTTTAACTTTCTTGTTATGCTTATGGTTATTGTTAATTTTGTTTCTGGTTATGATCAAAGTGGTTATATTGGTCGGTTATGCTTTTAAGTTATGGTTATGGTTCGTTATGGTCATTAGCTTTAAATCTCATGTGAGATCCTACATGGATAGCATGTAGGAGGCGTATACATGTTTTTTTTTTTTGAAAAGTTTATGTAAAAACATGTTAGGAAATAAGACGTAGCTAAATAGATAAGTGAGTAGATTACTTAATGGAGAGAGATAGATTTCACACACAAGAGATTATAGAGTAGAGAGAGAGAGAGAGAGAGAGAGAGAGTACACACGATATACGTGGTTCACCCAATGTGGGCTACATCCACAGGAAAGCAACCACTCAATGGCTTTAGTATTTCAAAACAAGAAGTAGTTTACAAAGGGATTATACCCTTAATGGAGCTCCCACCTTGCTTCATTCTCACCACCTCACCCTCACCTTGTTACATCAGCTTCACACTATATGAAATGTGTGTAGAAATGGCCTTCTTTTATAGGCCAAAAGGGCTGCCCTCTCTCATGAGAGGCAGCCATGTGTAGCCTCCCTTGTGTAGATAAGTCCAAATAGGACCCTTCAATCCACCCATGTGTGACCGCCCTTGAGAAGACAAGTCCCCTTTTGAATTCGTCCACCGGCAATTGACTTCTGACCACCAGCCACCGGCCATTGACTACCGGCCACTGGCCAACCGACGGTTGTTTTCCGACCACTTTCCGACCGCCGTCCAGCCATAATATTTCGGCAAAAAGGAATATTCCGACGAGGGATAAAAAGTCTTGGGGGCTTCTGCCCCCGAGGCCCCTAAAGTTGCCCTTGGATTTTGGTCGTGAAAATTTTGGTTTCTGGCGAGTGATTTTTCTTCACGCACGATGGATTCTCCTCATAGTGGGGGCCTTTCAAATGTGCGCTTTTACCACAGAAAATTACAAGGGTAAATCAGGCTCCATACTTAACAATCTCCCACTTGGAGACTGATCTCCAAACCAAACCTGGTGACTGCTTTCCATCCTGGCTTCTTATTCTTGAATGCCGATTGAAGATGAGCAAAAGCTCAACTTCTCCTTGTTGACCACCTTTGTAAACATGTTTGCAGGATTTTCACTTGTATGCACCTTTCCTAGCTTTAGTTGTCCCTCTTCCAAAAGAGTGCGTATGAAGTGATATCTCATCTCAATGTGCTTTGTCCTTGAATGAAAGGTTGAGTTCTTCGCAAGATGGATAGAGCTTTGGCTATCACTGTACACGAAACAATTGCCTTGTTTGAATCCAAGCTCTTCTAAGAATCTGTGAAGCCACATAATTTCTTTGCTTGCCTCCATCATTGCTACATACTCTGCTTCCGTGGTAGAAAGTGAAACCACTTTCTGCAGCTTTGAAGCCCAGCTTACTGTTGTGCCTCCAACCATGACCACATAGCCAGTAGTGCTCCTTCGAGTATCTTTGTCACCTGCCATATCTGCATCAACATACCCTTCTAGATAAATATCAGTTCCTCCAAAATACAAAGCATTTGTTGTTGTCCCTTTTAGACACCTAAGTATCCACTTCACATCTTGCCAATGCTCTTTACCTGGGTTGTCCATGAACCTACTCACAACTCCCACTGCATGTGCAATGTCTGGCCTTGTCCAGACCATAGCATACATTAGAGAACCTACCGCTGCCGCATATGGAACTTTAGACATATAGGCTATCTCCTCTTGTGTCTTTGGACACATATCCTTTGTTAGTTTAAAGTGACCAGCCAAAGGTGTAGAAACTGGTTTTGCATTTTGCATTGCAAACCTTTCTAGTACCTTCTTGATGTAATTTTCTTGAGATAGCTTTATTGTCTTCTTCGTCCTGTCCCTTGATATTTTCATACTCTTTGCAGCACCTAAATATTTCATTGAAAAAGATTTAGACCTCTTTTAGGTCTTTGATGTCCTGCATGTTAGTACTTGCAATCAACATGTCATCAACATACAACATTAGGATGATGAATTTCCCATCTCCCAAATTCTTTGTGTACACGCAGTGATCCGAGTTGCATCTTGTGAATCCATGATCCAACATCCATCGATCAAACTTCAAGTACCATTGTCTTGATGCTTGCTTTAAACCATACAAGATCTTCTTTAATCTACAAACCATTTTCTCCTTACCTTTTACTTCATACCCCTTTGGTTGAAGCATGTAGATTTCCTCCTCTAAGTCACCGTGCGGGAATGCCGTATTTACATACTTTTGCTCGAGATTTAGATCATGAGCAGCCACAAGGCTTAAGACCTTTGATACCAATGTGAGACTAGCGGGTAGACAGACATGCGAATAACCTCCCAACCATCCTATATATAGGCCCTTGGCCCTCTTCCATATATAGACCCCTTTACTGCATGTGTGTCTGGCACATTGCCCGGGCCGTGCCCATCTAGTCCTACCCTTGGAATGACACAGACGTACTTACAGCTTCCGCCCAAAGCTCAAGCGGTAGGCCTGCATGTAGCTGCATGCTTCGTGCTCGCTCCATGATTGTCCTGTTCATCCTTTCCAAAATACCATTTTGTTGAGGTGTCCTTGGGGTTGTCCTTTGCCTCCGAATGCCATTGCTAGCACAAAAGCTTTCAAAATCTTGGCTGCAATATTCGCCTCCATTGTTGGATCTAAGGCATTTAACCTTGGTACCTATTTCATTCTCCACAAAGGCTTTCCACCTTTGAAATATGGAAAATACATCGGATTTATTTTTCATGACATAAACCCATGTTTTTCTAGTCGCATCGTCTATGAATGTTACATAGTACAATGAGCCACCAAGTGATGGTATACTTGCAGGACCCCAAACATCAGAATGAACCAACTCAAGTTTTTTATATTTTCTTTCATTTCCTGATTTTTGAAATTTTACCCTCTTTTGTTTACCATAAACACAGTCTTCACAGAACTCAAATTCCACTTCTTTCAAACCTAGTAGAATCTTCTTTGTTTGAAGGATTTGCATTCCTTTGGCACTCATATGCCCAAGCCGATAGTGCCACACCGCACTATCAACTTTTGTAGTTGTTGCACAAGCTGAAGGTTGCGTGCTAATAGTACACAAGTAAAGTGTACCGACCTTTTCTCCCTTGGCAACCACCAAAGATCCTTTTGAGATCTTCCACTGTTTGTTTCTGAATGCAATGTTGTGACCTTCATCGTCCAATTGTCCTGCAGAGATCAAATTTTTGCAAAGAGAAGGAACATGCCTAACATCTTTAAGCTTCCATTCATTTCCGTTAGCAGTTTTGATAGAAACTGTACGTTTGCCGACAATCTCACAAGCTTCATCATCTCCCAAGTATACATACCCAAAATTACCTTTGGTGTAGTCTTGGAAATGTTGCTTGTGTGGTGTCCCATGGAATGAAGCCCCAGAATCTAATATCCAGGAATTAGACACATTGTCTAATGAGAGAATTAGAGCATCTTGCTCTACTTTACCTGCCACATTGGCCTCCGATGTTGGCTTGTTGTCTTGAGACTCGGTCTCTTTATTCTTCTTGGACCAACAATCCTTCTTGATGTGGCCCTTCTTGCCCGCAGTTCCAACATTCAAGAACTGACTTTGTGCGTGACTTGCTCCGTCTTGAGCGATCACGACCCTTTTGGTTTTTTAACCTCTCCTTAGGCCTTCCTCTTGTTTCCACTGACAATGCAGCACTTGATGATTCTCCTGTGCTTCTCCTTTGTATTTCCTCACTTAGGAGAACACCCACAACATCATCAAACTTAAGAGTATTTGTGCCAGAAATAGAATTACTTACAGCCATCACAAGGCTGTCCCAACTATCCGGTAGAGACGATAGTATAAGGAAGCTCGCACTTCTTCATCAACATTGATTTTCACCGATCCAAGTTGACTAATGTTTGTGTTAAAGTCATTTACGTGTTCTGCAACTGAACCATTCTCTGCCATCTTTATATTGAACAAGCGCTTCATAAGAAATACCTTATTGGATGTCGATGGTTTCTCGTAGAAGTCGTAAAGTAACTTCATAAAGTCCTCCGTGGTCTTCATCTCCGAAACATTGCAGGCCACCATTGATGCCAAGCTTAATCGGATTGTTCCCAGTGCCTTTCGATCAAGGACAATCCATGCTTCATCTGCCATCGTTGCGGGCTTCTTTGCAAGACCGCTTAGTGGAAAATAGAGGTCCTTCTGGTAGAGATAGTCTTCAATCTGTATCTTCCAATGTTGGTAGTTTTTGCCGTTGAACTTCTCAATCTTGAGCTTCCCTTCCTCCGCCATAACTCCCAGTCAATTCAAGGAATCCTTTCCTTGAGATAACTTAGCTATGAGCAAACCTTGCTCTGATACCAGTTTTTAGGAAATAAGACGTAGCTAAATAGATAATTGAGTAGGTTACTTAATGGAGAGAGATAGATTTCACACACAAGAGATTATAGAGTAGAGAGAGAGAGAGAGAGAGAGAGAGAGAGAGAGAGAGAGAGAGAGTTCACACGATATATGTGGTTCACCCAATGTGGGCTACGTCCACGGGAAAGCAGCCACTCAATGGCTTTAGTACTTCAAAACAAGAAGTAGTTTACAAAGGGATTATACCCTTAATGGAGCTCCCACCTTGCTTCACTCTCACCACCTCACCCTCACCTTGCTGCATCAGCTTCACACTATATGAAATGTGTGTAGAAATGGCCTTCTTTTATAGGCCAAAAGGGTTGCCCTCTCTCATGAGAGGCAGCCATGTGTAGCCGCCCTTGTGTAGATAAGTACAAATCGGACCCTTCAATCCGCCCATGTGTGACCGCCCTTGAGAAGACAAGTCCCCTTTTGAATTCGGCCACCGGCCATTGACTTCTGACCACCGGCCAACCGACGGTTGTTTTCCGACCACTTTCCGGCTGTCGTCCAGCCATAATATTCCGGGGAAAAGGAATTTTTCGGCGAGGAGGAAAAAAAAGTCTTGGGGGCTTCTGCCCCCGAGGCCCCTAAAGTTGCCCCTGATTTTTGGCCGTGAAAATTTTGGTTTCTGGCGAGTGGTTTTCCTTCACGCTTTTACCATAGAAAATTACAAGAGTAAATCAGGCTCCATACTTAACAAAACGAAGGGAACTCTGCCAAAATTTCTGCGGGAGCACAGTTGATTTTGGTGCTTCTTGCTTTCTTGGGTAGAGGGCAGGAAATCTGGCTGTGGTGGCTGTGTCCATCTTTTCACTAGGCACAGGCCAGGCTACCTTCCCTCTGCCCAAGGAAAACATTTTCTGCTATGGTCGTCGATATATGCGTCTATATATCCATCCATATCTGCATCGCTATCTACATCTATAACTGCATCCATATCTGCGTCGCTATTTGCATCTATAACTGCGTCCATATCTGCGTCGCAAATAAAGCCTTTCCATGCAGATATCGACGCAAATAGCGATAGTTTCACAGGGACGTAGATATCGACGCGGGGCGTCAATATCTGCGTTGATGACACCTTTTTTGTTTTAGTGAGTGAAAGTGATTTGTAGGATCCATAGACCCATCTGCATATCAAATGCATATTGAGTACATTATTGTAATGATGTAGTGAGCGGGATGGAAACACACACAACACCTCTATAATGACCCAACACACACTCTTGGGAGGATATACACACACACTATGGGGCACCACTCGGCTTACACAACCCACCTGGCCGAGACAGGGGACACACGGACGGAGTGAGAGGAGAGAGACTATCCACTTGCCCACTCCACATAGAGAGACACACACCCACACATCCAAAAAACTCAGCTCAAAAGAGGATAATATCTGATATTTAGGTACAATAGAGCTTGGGCCAACACCAATGGGGAAAATAGCTCACACAATATAGGTAAAATATGCCATATACAATCACAAATTGGAGCAGAAGCTTCGCTCATAGGAGAAACTTACACAGTCAAAACAACAAAAAAACAGTGAGGAATTTGGCAAACTGGACAGTGCCATCGCGTCCGGAACGACCCAAAACCCAAGTCTACAATGTCAAAGTGCTCAAATCCGACCTTAGATGAGCAGTTTTCGGCCAAAACAGGCTCCAAAAACAACAAAAACACAATTGCAGTTGTTCTTCCTCTTCTCTCCATGTTTTTTCTGGTCTTCTCTCAGGTTTTTCAGTTCCCACACTTAGCTTTATTACTTGGGAACCTTTGGCCTTTTAGTTGACCTCAAACAGACCCCGAGCAGGCCAAAAACTAGCCTCGGAGTGCATAGTTGTCACCCTGCTGCATCCATCTGCACACTTGGCACTCAACTTTTTCCAATAATGCATCCCGCAACCCTATGAAGTGGCCCCAAAATATGGTCCTGATGATGACCTTTCTGCATAATTATCACAAGAAAACACCCACGTTGTGTCCTCGCTAATATTGACCCCATTCGACCTCCTGACACCACTAGATGCCATCTGGCGCACCTGCTTACCTCATGTCGTCGGCCCGCAGATAGCTTCGTCAAGAAGTTTTACACGCTACCAAATCCTCATTATTATAGAAAAAACACACTGGTACTGGTGACGATGAAAATCAATCCACTATGTACACCCTGTCCTACCTGTACACATGTGGGCCCCACATAACCACCTGGCTCTCTAGAATGGGCAATCCTTTATTCGATGCACCATGAGTGGGTATGTACATATGTGCAATACCTTGCTCCAAAAAACTCCTAACATAATTTTCCCATCCACTAGCTTGCTAGATCATTCATCATCAGTAGGAGCCAAAAGAGATATGAGACTCGCCGCGTCGCAAGTCTCCTCATCCCCTAGCCTGCTAGTTCATTCATCATCAGCAGGAGCAAAAAGAGATATGAGACTCGCCGCATCGCAAGTCTCCTCATCCCTCATAGACATTACCTGTTCTTCAAACAGCTCATCTTGCTCCACCATCATTAACCTAGCATGATACAATTTAAGACGCAATCCATTGACCCTTGACTTATGCAGAATCCCATCCAGGTTAGCCAACTGATATGTACCATTCGGAAAACACTCCACTACCTTGAAAGGGCCTTCCCACTTAATTTGAAACTTCTTTTGGAAGGTGTTGTCCAACTTACTGTTGTACCGCAAAACCAAGTCATGCTTCTTGATACCCTTACTTTTGACCTTTTCATTTGTCTTTGCCAAAGCCTTATCCTGCATCTGCCCATAATGTTCCAATGCACACATCCTATCCAATTGAACCTCTTGTAACTGTAAGAGCCTCTCTTTGAATGCATCACTAGGCGGTCCACGGAGCTTCTCTAACATCTTGACTGCAGGCAACTCTACTTCCACAGGCAATAGTGCATCTTTTCCATATACCAAATGAAACGGAGTAAACCCTGTACCTGTCTTCACCGAAGTAAGGTAAGCCCATAATGCACTAGGCAATTCCAAATCCCAATTCTTTCCTTGGTGCTCTGTCACTTTCAAAATAATTTGTACCAACTCACCATTGAATCTTTCATTCAAACCATTACACTATGGGTAATAAGGAATGGTATGCTGATGCCTAATCTTCATCTTTGCACATAAAAAATCTTTCAGTTTTTCTCTAAATTCTGGCCGCTTATCTGAAAGTAGCTCCAATGGCACCCCAAACTTGAAACATATTTCATCATACACAAATTTTTCCGCATCCTTTGTAGTGATTTGTTTTACTGCTATAGCCTCTGCCCATCTAAAGAGATAGTCCACTGCAATCAAAATATAGATTTTGCCCCTGCTTGTGATAGGTAACGGGCCTATTGCATCAATCCCCCACTTTTCAAACACATCAAACGTCATAATGGTTTTTCGTAGCTCTGGCTTCAACACTCTCTTCCCAAATGCTTGACACCTATTGCAAGACCTACACCAATGGTGAACATCCTTGTGCAAACTAGGCCATACATACCCCTCTTGCAAGATCTTATGCAAGGTGATCTTTAGAGAAAAATGTCCGCCACATGCACCTTCATGATTCTCTTCCAACACTCTATAAAGCTCCTCCCTCCAAGGTACACGTCTCAACACGTGATCAGCCCCTTTCATGTACAAGACATCACCAATCAATTTGTACTTGGATGCTCTACGCACAAAACCATATTTCTTAGACTTCTGAATGTCCTTCGGAATGATTCCTGTTAGCAAAAACTCCTCTTCTTGAGCCAAACTTTCCCGGCCATGATAAAGAGGTAAATTTTTCCTCAACACAAATAGCTCCCTAATCATGCTTTAAGCTGCTTCATGTGCCTCTCCATTTAGAGCACGTTCAATGTGTTTGATGCTCCATGCTTCGAAATTTTTTAACAGGCCTTTAATTCTGAAACACATTTCCTTCAATGAGGTGTTCTTGCGCTTCCACACACCCAGCACTTGCTTCACCACTAACAAGGCATCTCCTTTTATGCTCAACCTTCTAATCCAATGCTTCAAACAAATGTGTAATCCAGCTTTCAAAGTAATATATTCAGCCTCATTGTTACTATGCGCATCCAACTTGAACCCTCTCTTGCACACTAGCTTCCCCTCTGGATCATAAAGTGCTATACCCCCTGAAGCTGCAGCATGGCTCTTTCTGTATGAGCCATCAAAGAACAACACATGTGCATTGCTAATCTGGGGAACTTCTTCAACTACCTTTCTCACTGCCTCTTCCTTAACAAGAAGGGGATTCTCCTTGTAAGTCAACAAATCGGCTAGGGTAGCTCTTGTACTGTTTTCCACTAGAAAAGAGAACTCAAACTCTTGCAGCTCAATTACCCATTTCTTGACTACATTTGACATGTTAGTGCCATTAATTAACTGTGGCAAAAAAGCATAACTCGTCAAGAAAACAAAAGGTGGTGGTAGCAAGTAATGATGAAATCATCGAAAGCAAATATTACACTAGCCATCACTAGCTCTACTTCCGAGAATTTTCTTTCTACTACCAAATTCACTCGGCTTGCACAATACACTGGCCTCATATAATGGCTGCCCTTCCCCTTTTCCAATAGCATAGCTCCAATGGCATCATCCCCTACTACTGGATTTACATTAAATACTTTCTCCCAATCAGGAGCCTGCATGGCTAACAAACCCCCTAACACCTCTTTCACCTCTTGAAACACTTCTTCACACTTGTCATCCCATTGCAATGGATCATGCTTTGCCACTTGCTGTAATGGATAAAAGAGCTGTGAAGACAATGGAATAAACCGCGCGATGTACTTCACTTTGTGTATAAAGGTTGCTAATTGCTTTGTACTCTTAAATGATGGAAGAAGAATATTAGACTTAACCTTGCCTGGATCAGCCTCAATGCCATTTTCTGACACCATGTGGCCCAATAACTTCACCCTTGGCTGTGCTAGATGACATTTCTTTGGATTTATTTGTCCTCCACATTCATCATATCGAGCCAATACCATCTACAGCTTCTCATGGTGTTCAGCCCTACTACTATAGACACAGAAGTCATCCATAAAAGCTTTAACACAACTACCAATGAATGGTTTCAATACCCAATTTTCTCTCTCGTGATAGAAATATGGTCCATTTGTCAACCCAAATGGCAACACCGTGTAACAATAACAGCCCCATGGTAATGAAAGCTGTCTTTGTTCAGTCTTTAAGAGCAATCTTCAATTGGAAATAGCCTGAAAAACCATCACACACACTGTACCTCTCATAACTTGCCACTGAATCCAAGATCTGATCAATGAATGGAAAAGGATACGGGTTCTTCTTAGTGGCTTCATTTAAGGGTTTAAAATCTACACAAATCCTCCACTTCCCATCCTTCTTTGGACTGACTACTACTGGACTCACCCATTCTGTGGTTTCTAGTGGGACTATGAACCCTGCCTTCAATAATGTATCCACCTCTTCCCGCAAGGCTTCCATTTGCTCCTGACCCATCCTTCTTAGCCTTTCCCGCACTGGTTTAGCACCTTCTTTCAGCTCTATATGCATCTCTTCTCCTTTGAACCCTCTAATCTCTTGATATGAATTAATGAACAAATCAGGAAAACTAGCCAGCATGTGCAAATATATCTCCTTCTCCATAGCTGAGAGGTCTCCACTGATCATTTGTCTCATCAATTCTTTCTTCTTTGATAATTCAACCTTGGTTTGCATCAACCCTTCAATCACTTCATAAGGGCCTTCACTTTCACCTTCAACCTCATTTGCAAATGCGACTAAACCATACTCCTGGATTTCTTTGTCCATCAAAAGAAATGCAACATCAACATCCTCATCACTGCTGGTAGTACTGTCACTGTCCTCGTCAGTCATCACTGTGGAATAGTCTTCATCACTAGACTCATCCTCATCTTCATAAAGCTCCTCCAATCGTTTCCTTGTGTCCATATTATATAGCTTCTTGGCACCTGTCTTTCTATAGAGGCTAAGCGTACCATGTCTCCAGTCTTGAACAGCTCCCACTGCACGTAACCATGGTCTGCCCAATATAATAGGATATGCTCCCAACCCCATTGGCATAACATGAAAATCAAACACTGCCTTTGCATCATATGCCTCCACTTCTAAGCTCTTTACCACACCCAAACATTTTACTTTTTGATGGTTTGCCAATCTGATCCGAAAGCCTGACACCCCAGTCCTGTAAGACCCATCTTCTCAACGCATGAGTGTGTTATGACACATATTTGTGATCCGCCATCAACATAACCTTGTCCCAGATTTTTTCTTTGTGCCACATATCTACTATTGGGCAAATGTCTGGTAGCTCGTCCATTGCCAACCCAGGGGATTCACTCTATATACAAAATGGGATGCCACCTACGAGCGTACAACTTTGATAAAACCCCTATTTACGACTCATATTAGGGAATATGACCCCCCTTTCTATGCTTATACGACAATCAATGAAGAAAACTATCATACCCCTATCTTGCATATAAAATTTAGGTCTCACATGATCTAACTCAGTAAAACTAGTCAAAGAGTGTGTAGCATAGTGGCTCGCAACGTACTAAGGAACCACTTCTCTTGATAACTAGATGTATACTTAGTGTGTCTTAGTTTGACTTTCAAACTATGTGCCCCATCAACATTCTGATGCATCTAAATTACTACAAAAACATGGTTATAAAGTTGTGTGAGGTTCTTCGTGTAAATTTATATCTATACAAACTCTTTATAGCTTTTATCCCTCAACAAATGAACTATAATCACAAAACAAGCAGTTGATACAAAGCAGTGTTAGTTCTTGCATGTATCTTTATAGCTATTGACTCACAAGTTCGAGGGCAGACTCTTTTGGGAAGCCATGATTTTGAAACACAAAAACTTCCTCTCTTTTTTTCACTTTTCTCACTTCTCTCTCTCTCTCTCTCTCTCTCTCTCTCTCTCTCTCTCTCTCTACCCCCCAAATATGCAGAATCCCCCGAGATTTCCAACACCTTTATTGAACCTCTCTCTAGCTCTTTCTCCATTGGGTTAACCATCCTCTTCCACTGTCACTTTAGCTTAGGCACCATCTCTATGAGCTGCCCAAAAGTAACATCTGCTTTCCTGCTTGTCAAATCCTCCTTCAAGTCATAGCTTAATTGTCCATCCCCTAGTGGAAAATTTGAAACGTGAAACTTGCGACGAGCCCTTCGTTTCCTCTTGGCCTTGACATCCTCACCTTCATGGCTCTTTCCCTTATTCTTACTAGGACCTTGGGCATTTCTTCCTTCATTGTCCTTTGTTGTCCTCTTCCCAATAGGCATCACTAATGTATCCTCTAGCTTTGATGCCTTCTCCAAGGTGACTACACTTATCACTCTTGTCTTTCCCTTTTCCTCCTGGGTCAATCCACTGGTTCCTTCTTCTCCCTTAATTTCGATGCCATAATCATTTGACCTAGTTAGAACCTATCTTGGCAATGGATACATGTCTCCCCTCATCCTTGGTGGCTTATCACATTGCGGGCTGATGTGTCCCAACTCTCCGCAATTATAACATGTGGGTGTCTGCCTCCAGAACCTACCATTGCATTCTTCAACACCATTCCTAGGTCTTTCTTCACCTCCTGGCTGATTTTCAAACCTCCCTCGACCTCGATTATTTCCCACAGTACCTAGGAAGTTTAGGCTGAGATTCTTCATCAAATCTACCACTTGCCTCATGTCTTGCCTTAGTCGATCATCTTGCACTGTTGTAGTGACCACTGCTGGCATAACCTGAGGAGTAACTGGAACCACTGGTTCATGATGAACCCCTGGCATGCGACCTTGCAAAGAGTCCATAGGGTGAAAATTCAAACCTCATGGGCAAAGATTCCACTCCTAGCTGGCTCATTTTTCTCAGCTTCCACTCTTTGTTCCTTGCTGCCTCTAGTGCATCTTTATATGTCCTAGGCTTCTTTAACTCCACTCTCCAACATATACTCTCCCAAAGACCATCCAAGAAACTATCCTTCTTCATCATGTCAGGTGGAGGTACATGTGGTGCTAAGGCCTTGCACATCTGCTCCCATGCCAATGAAGACTTACGTATGTACGCATCTACTAGATCACCTTCCTTTTTCACCAAACCGTGTACTTCCTGCCACACTTTGTCAGGATCTTCTGTCTTCACAAACTCCACTTCCAATCCATGCCTTAGATTGTCCCAACTCAATCTTACAAGTGGATCAGTCACACACAACTCCTCTTCAAATGCTTTGGATCAAACTCGTGCATCACTCTTCAACAGATTTGGAGAAGACGTAACATCTGTGCTGGGTCATGAATCTGGTTGCTAATGCAGGCAACCTCCATCTTTTCCAAAAAGTCTTCCACATCTTCATCACTTCTTCCATGAAATTCCGGATAAGAGAAAGCCATGGCTACCCAAGTCACGATGCTTCGAGAACCCCTTCAAACACACTTGCAAGAACCCAAAACTTTTGACTGATTCAATCCCCATAAACTTCAATGGAGCTCCTCTTTAGATAAGGACAAACATATGCACATCAAATGAGTTTTCATAGTTAAACATTGGAATTACAACAGGCAAAGGGCATTCTAGTATCTCTCTTAATCTTCTTGGCCGGAACATAAAGACTATGCGCTGCTGGAAAAAAATCTTCCTAGACACATGAACATTTATCTGGATTCTTTGAGTTAAATGAAAAGGAGTGAATTGAGGTCCGTTTTGATCATCCATCAAAGCTCCCAAGAAGGCACATCTGACTTATCCTCTAATTTTGCCAAAATTTCAGCAGCATAAAACAATGTAAATGGCTCAAAAGACCAAAAAACCAGCCATCATAACTTGGAAAAATTTTGGCAGAGTTTCCCCAGAAGTAGAGTAGTAAGAACCCAACATATAGACTGTATATGTATGCATAAACTGCCAACAATAGAACCCGAGCATCAAGTAGGAATCACTAGTACATAGCCTATGGCGAGGTCACAAAAAGAGTGCTCCAGCTACCTGTATCACCGAAAGGATCTCACATTTGAGAATCCCCCAGCTCAATAAAACCTCACGCTATCGACCCTCTCACGAAGGCTTATGCAAATCGCGTCTAGCCAAGTCTCAGAAATGACTATCTTCTAGACCAAGTCTCAGAAATGGCTGGGACTGCCAAATAAAACCAAGTATGGATCCACAAAGGCATACAATGGCAGTTTCCACAAGTAACGTACAATACCAGTAGACAATGCGCTCAAACAAGCTCCAAATGATGCACACCCATAGCAACTGCAAGTGACTCTCACTGTCAGTGTATCACTCTACTCCAGCTACCTGTACCTATCCCTGTAACCTGTGACCTGTAATCTACACCCTGTAATCCCGAATCTCAAAGCTTGAAGCTCGAAGCAGAAGGTACTCGAAGAAGATCCTCTCTGGGGGCGCCAAAAGAATGTGAGCAAGATGGAAACACACACAATGCCTCTATAATTATCCAACACACACTCTTAGGAGGATATACACACACACTATGGGGCACCACTTGGCTTACACAACCCACCTAACCGAGATAGGGAACACACCGACGGAGTGAGAGGAGAGAGACTATCCACTTGCCCAATCCACACAAAGACACACACACACACACATCCAAAAAACTCAGCTCAAAGGAGGAGAATTTTTTATGTTTAGGTAAAATAGAGCTTGGGCCAACACCAATGGGGCAAATATCTCACACAATATGGGTAAAATATGCCAGATACAATCACAAATTGGAGCAGAAGCTTCGCTCACATAGGAGAAACTTACACAGTCAAAACAGCAAAAAACCAATGAGGAATTTGACAAAATGGACAACGCCATCGCGTCCAGAACGGCCCAAAACCTAGTCTACAAGGTCAAACTGCTCAAATCGAGCAATTTTCGGCCAAAACAGGCTCCAAAAACAACAGAAACATAGTTGCGGCTGTTCTTCCTCTTCTCTCCATGTTTTTTTCTGGTCTTCTCTTAGGTTTTTCAGTTCCCACACTTAGTTATTACTTGGGCACCTTTGGCCTTTTAGTTGACCTCAAACGGACCCCGAATAGGCCAAAAACTGGCCTCGTAGTGCATAGTTGTCACCCTGTTGCATCCATCCGCACACTTGACACTCAACTTTTTCCAATAATCCATCCCGCAACCACATGAAGTGGCCCCAAAAGATGGTCCTCATGATGACCTTTCTGCATAATTATCACAAGAAAACACCCACGTTGTGTCCTCGCTTACCCACATGCAAATATTGACCCCATTCGACCTCCTGACACCACTAGATGCCATCTGACGCACCTACTTACCTCACGTCATCGGCCCACAGATAGCTTCCTCGAGAATTTTTACGCTCTACCAACTCCTCATTATTATAGAAAAAACACACTGGTACTGGTGACGATGAAAATCGATGCACTATGTACACCCTGTCCTACTTGTACACATGTGGGCCCCACATAACCACCTGGCTCTGTAGAATGGACAATCCTTTATTTGATGCACAATGTACATATGCGCAATCCCTTGCTCCAAAAAACTCCTGACAATGCGTTATCTTACCAAATGGGTAAAAGCTAAGGTCACACAAAAAAATGTTGCAAGAATGAAAACGTAATTCTTGTAACATTTTTTTGTGTAACATTTCTTTACCAAATACATCTTGCTGCATTTCTTGAACGAAGTGATTGAATATCTCTTGGATGAACTTTTGGTGATCCATTGGAAATACGCACCTTATCATCCTCAAGAAAATGGACAAGCCTAGAGCACCAATAAGATATTATTCATATTACTCACCTAGATTGTCAATGAATCATGCTCAGGTTAGGATCAAAACTTACACTCTACCTTATGGACTTACCAAGTAGTTTTAAAAACTTCTATAGGGATCATTGTTCAACTTGGTCTTTTGACTTAATGTCATTGTACCTTTGGAGGTTTTGATTCCCATTATGCAAATACCAAGACAACTTGAATGGACAACAGATGAATTCTCAGAACGTCTTTATCAACTTGAATCCCTTGATGAGACATGACTATGAATAGTTGCAGATAATTATGCTAAAAATTAACATATGAAGGGATTTCATGACCAACATGTCAAAAGAAAAGAATTTTTAATGGGTGATTACGTCCTCGTATACACATTAAAATAGCATGCTAAGAAATTGAGCACGCAAGAAAATATATCATTTCTCATTCATGACATATCATGAAGTGGTGCCAATGCTAGAGCAAGCACATGAAGCACAACAACAAAAGAGGAACAACTATTGCAAATTTGGGAAGCCAAGGAAGAAGAAACACTTAGAGTTATCAAGAGGATGTATTGTTCACAAGAAGAAGTACCATAGATGCTACCATCACCACCAATTCATGTTATTCAATTGCCAATTGATTGGCTAGGTGGCATAAATGTATGCATTAATGTTAGAGCAAGCACATGAAGCACAACAACAAAAAGAGGAAAAACTATTGTAAATTTGGTAAGCCAAGGAAGAAGAAAAACTTAAAGTTACCAAGAGGAGATTTTGTGCACAAGAAGAAGTACCATAGATGCTACCATCACCACCAATTCATGCTATTCAATTGCCAATTGATTGGCTAGGTGGCACAGATGTATGGATTAATGTGCAGCTTCACAATGGAATCTTGGAATGCCCATTAGTTGACACAGGGGCAAAGTAAATTCTATAAGCTATAGAACCTATTGCAAGTTAATCACTACACCTTAGCCAAGCAACAACTAAACCTTAAGGCTACAAATCGAGGCATTATGGTAAGTATGGGCTGTGCTAATGGCAACATTACTATTTAACACCATCAATTTGCACACCAATTACATAAAATGGCTGACAAAGACATCACCAAAGCTATATTTCTTGGGGTCTTGGGGATGTGTGCCTACTAAGCTACGTTCATGTGGTCCATGGATACCCTATAATTTGTTACCAATTGCCAAACAAATGAAGTACCCTTGGTAACGACGGACAATGAATAGCTTATACTTCCAATCAGACACCCTCAATATACTCCCTAGCATCCAAGTCCAACCACTTCAAGTATGTAGAGAACAAGGAAACTTTGACTACCCAAGATGATGCTTCAAAAATCCTCTATATCTATTTGGGTACCCAAACAAAAACTCCAACCAAAACAAAAATGACGGACAATGAATAGCTTATACTTCCAATCAAACACCCTCAATATACTCCCTAGCATCCAAGTCCAACCACTTCAAGTATGTAGAGAACAAGGAAACTTTGACTACCCAAGATGATGCTTCAAAAATACTCTATATCTATTTGGGTACCCAAACAAAAACTCCAACCAACCCCAACTAAAAAACCTTGTCTCTTTAATCATCAAAATGTTGCCACTTTATTCATCAAATGAATCTTGTACTCTCGAAGACCTTAACATGAGCCACCACTCAACTATTTTCCTCAATCATACAATAAATGACGGATTTGGTTACCCAAAAAACAAGTACCCACCTTGTAAGAGACACAATGTGTTTAGGGAATTAGAGAAATATGGAAATTAAAGTCACTTGCATTCCAATTTATTGAATTAATTTACTATCCAAGAACGTGGTAGCAACTTGCAAAAACTTCACTTTAAGTCAGTAACTGGACAAGAAGCTTTGCCAATGACTAACCTTGAACACATTGCTCGAGACCCACTTGTTATGCCACATTTTGTTCACCCATATATTGACTTTATTTTCATAATAGGGCCACCCATGACCTTGCACATACTTTTTTATGGCCCATGCACTAACCTCACCCCTCAATATATATCTTCCAGGAGCACTCTCAATAGGACGAGGGGAAAACACAAGTAAATTGCAAATTTGAGGTGTGTATGATGTAAAAAGTGTGCTTTCTTTGGAGTTTTTGTTGATTTTTTGCTTCTTTTGGCATAGTAGAGAGCCACATAAGGCTAACTCTCCATCATAAAAAGACCATCAAAAGAGTATATCAAGAGTTAGAGTAGTTACAGAGTGAGAGAATTAATTTGGGTAGCTATCAAAAATCAATAAATATCACTAGAAAGATTAGAATCAAAATCTAGAAGTAAATTCCAAATCTTCAAAGCAAACACTTCAAGCATGTCCAATATGGAAAAAATGGAGGTTGTTAAATTTTGGGCTCATCCAAATCTAGCATGATGGGTCAAAATATTGATATACAATTTTGTTGATTGTCAAGATTGTAAATTTTCTAAAGTGCAGGTAATGAGGCCAACTAGGTGAACAATGTAAGTTGACAGCTAGGTAAGTGGGATAGATATAGCCAAAAAGAGCTATGGCATAGCTCATTCATACTTACAAACACACACACACACACACACACACACACACACACACACACACACACAGGGAGCTATTGTGACCTTATGAGGATGCATCTATTCCTATTCCCTAGGGAGTGCTTAGGCCACCACCACCTACCATAGCAAATAGATATGATCCTTGTATGATACTTAAAGCTTGAAAATAGTCAACATCAACATGCATAGGCAATAGGGGCCATATCAATCATGGTATGGATCACACAAACCACAAGTGAAAGGAATGCATGTAAGGGTAAAGGATACCCAGATCAAGAAGAGATAACATTTTTGGAATTCTCATAAAAGTGCTAAAACACTACAACTTTCAAATTTGCAAGGTACATGGATCACAATTCATGTACCTCACCACGGTGAAAATTGTAGCTCTCAATATCAAGATAAGGGTATTGGAAAAGTAGGGTACTAAATATTTAAAAATAAAACTCTAGCTCTAAGGAAAATTACTAAAAGTTTGGGTAAGTATAGTCCAGACACTTCAAAATTGGAATCGAACTAGCAAGAAATGATCACGAACACCCGAACAATACAAGGAATAAATCTTGTAAAGATTAGCAAAGGAACATGGATTGCAATACATGTACCTGCCAACCTCTCAAAGCAAAGGTTCCAAATGGTCTCAGTAGGGTACAACAAGCAAAACAAACCACCAAGTCAAAAGAGGACTCTGTACTGACACTAGCATATGCTAACATTGCCTAGGAAATACACCAACTTTCCTATACTCATATTATAGAATTCAAAAGCTCCAAATGCTAAACTAGATATTGGCACAATATACAACTCAAACACAGCTACACAAGGGTGTCAATAAAACCAATCAAAGGGAAATGGAACGTAATCCAATCATTGGCAAAAGGAGGTTGAAAAATAGATTTAGTGCAAAAAACACAAAAGTATGGCTAAAAACACTAAAATTTGACAGAATTTTACTTTACATATACAAATTTGCATTGGATTGCAATTCATTTACTCATGTTTTTTTTTGTTTTGTATGTCACAACGCTGGAGGCGATTCCTTAACAACACACACATTGAGAACTGGAAGTACATCAGCATCAAACCCTTGGATGGCAGTGATGGAGAAAGCGATCAATCAAGTGATGATGAAGGATCAGATTTGCCTATGTATGGTGGACATCACGATGCAATCAGTGACGCTCTGCGTGTAGGTGACAACTTTGCCACGAATGAGAACGAAGATGGAGCAGACTTCTACCTCTTGAGGTGCTCAAAGGACAAATACAAAACAGCACGAGCGCTAAGAGATTCTTGGGACAATTGCATTTTTCCAAATTCATACCTAATTGAGGGATACTACTATGAGCTAGTTGATGGTACCAAGGATTTTTATTACATCCCTTTTGAACAGCCAAAAGTGTTGTTGGCAGCGCACTTGGTTCGATCCATCAAGATACCCTTGGAACCCTTACATGGTGAGCCACATAAGTTCAGATTATTTGCAGAAGTTTATGAAAATTTGTACAACAGCATGCCAATGGTCTTGTTGGTCTTTCTATATTGGAGCCTGATAAACAATTGTTTTGCTGCAATTATTGTTCGTTGTATGTGAGTCCTCTAAAAACACATAATCACAAATGTAGCCTCCTGATTCTTACTTTTATCTTTTTGCAACATATCATTAAATTTGGTACTTTAAGTACTATAGTTCAGGTTTCAATCACTTTACTGCTTGTTCACGTACTTATAGGGGGTATCTAGGTAGTCTTAAAGTACCAATCACAGGTCCTAAGTGCATGCTCTTCATTGTAGACGTGTGAAGATTAGGTACTTTAAGTATCATGAATGCACCATATCTGTAAATTTGGTACTCTAAGTACCATTGTTGGTAGTCTCCCGGCATTCTCACATGTATTTGTCTGAAGATAGTGTACCATTGTGGCTGGTTACACAGTCCCTTTTTAAAATACCTATTTGCACATTGGGTACACCAAGTACCATGGTTGGTACTTGTAGTGATACTTTCCAGTGCTAGAATGCTAAAATAGCATGATTGTAATGACAAGAGGCCTCCAATCTTGAAACATAGCATGGTAGTAGAAGCCTTCATTTGCCTGTCTCACACACCATCCACAGCCACAACCAAGCACACACTACCCACAAAATAAATTGAGTCCAAAACGACAATGGTGACATAATGGAATGTTCAATTTTCGTGTTGCCAACTAGTTACATGTTAGGCAGTCAATACAGAGGCATTCTAAATGTTGCCAAAACTAACATCCCTCATGGGAAGTAGGCATATACATGGCTTTGTGGAGAGTGTTAGCTTACAAATAGGTAGCTTTAATGACAAGTCTGCTTATGCAAGGGATTGCTACAAAACTTGGCTTCACAAAATTACATAAATTCTTTATGAATACACCACTACATGACAATGTAGAGACACTAGCGCTTAAAGATCATTGGCATCAATTGTGTCCCTTTCAAGTATTTTTCATAACTGGTCATCTTTCCACCACGCCGAAGTGAAAGTTTAACATAGTCGTACTCCGATGTAGGCTTCACATTATTGAAGGTGATAGCTTTGGCTGACCGATCTGTAGCATCACGCCATTTCACAAGAGCCTCCTTCATGACCCTGGACAAGAAGTCACTACGCCGCTCCTCTAGGCTAGGTACAATGATGTAGGAACCGAGAGGATTATAATGGCATTTATAAAAACTGTTGTCAATCAATAGCACATTGCTCGCATCATATCGTCGAACCACCTTCATAAAAATTTTCAAATTCTTGAAAAAAAATGGTTTTCCACCTGCCATGGAGAATGTGGCTACATCACATAGATGTTGTCCTGACCATCCGCTGAAGTAGTCACAAATCCCCTCAAAACCTGTAGAGACTATTCTGTCCACTCTTTCCAGCATTGCTGAATTCCAAATGTATATATTTGCCTAGCCCACAGCCCAAGCTACGAACTGTTTTGCATCCTTGGGAACAAAGAGGTACCTGAAAACTACAACAATTCCCTCGACTCTTGGATGAGGTCAAATGCAGTAGTTTCCAGATCAGGAGGGTCAGATTTAAACCATGAAGCGCAAAGAACACCATTAAGATCAAACATTAATGTTGGTCATGTAGGGTTATCGAATGGCAATGATGTGATTGTGCTTGGAACATAGGGCGGGGGATCTCTGATGATTATTATTTCCTCCGACAGGCAGTTTGAGAGTCCCCTTTTCTTTTGGTATCTCTGTAAAAGACATGGTTGCAAATTGAAAAGGAATAGACTAAGCACGTTTCGAACACTGTACAAATGTGACCGTTGCAATAAAGCAAAAAAGACAAATGGAGGCCAACATAAAATTCTCACTTGTATTCCAAAAGCAAG
The DNA here is from genome assembly GCF_014529385.1 of Adiantum capillus-veneris. NCBI lineage: Eukaryota > Viridiplantae > Streptophyta > Polypodiopsida > Polypodiales > Pteridaceae > Adiantum > Adiantum capillus-veneris. The sequence continues at coordinate 36,210,120 of NC_140948.1, forward strand.
AATCAAAGATTCTTGACATTACAAGAGAGTGAAGTCACTAAGTGAAAAATGTCACAGTTTCTTGCAAACACGAGGCTTTGGGGGGTGGGAAATAATACTGGGATGTCGGAGGGGAGTAATTTTCACGGCCGACTTCTTCGCGGGAGGTAGTGACTCCTAAACTTCCTTGCTTTTCACTTTTCCATCTCCACCTGAAACCAAGACCCACTCGACTTACACACAGTTGAGCATGAACATAAGCTACAGAAATGACACTATCAATGAGCTTGAACCTAAAAACTTCCTCTATGTGCTAAGATGCTTTTCCTGAACAATTCATGCGTAAAGGAGGTCTCACCATCACTCTCATCCTCTGCTTTGTTAGATTGTTTCTTTGAGCGGGTGATATCTTCTGCTCACGCCTTTCTGGACTGTCTAGCTGCACCATAAAGGGGGGACAATAAAAACCATTCAATGCCTATAGGGATCCAAGTCCCGTGGCCAAAACAACTTACCATCATCGTGTTTCTTTTGCTTCTTTGAGTTCTTCACCATATCACTAAGGAAGACAGGGGAATCTGGATTTGCATCACCGTGAACCATTTTTTGCACGGATTTCACTCCCTCTTGCGCTACAGCATCCGTCAAAGTAACATCAGCATCTTCCATTGGTTTAGTTACCTTTTGTTTTGGTTCACCTTCTGTCTGTTCAAAGGGCTCCACATCAACAGCTGGGGTCTTGTCACCTGCCACATGCGAGCCTTCCTCACCAGCCAGAGTTTTGTCACCTGCCAAGGATGAGCCTTTCCTACCAACTGGAGTTGACTAATCAACAAACTGCATGTCTATGTCCACAGTGGGGGCGTCGGGAGTTGCATCAACATTCTGTATTGGCACCGCAGCTGGTAATGTTGCTGCATAAGGCATATGACTGGAACCTACCACTACACCACAAAAGTGTACAATATAAGTTAAAAGCATTCTTAAAAAACTCTACTCATCAAGGCAGACATGGAGAATAAAAAACCAACCATTATGCACAAGCATTGACTTTGCCGATTCGGGAACACTCTGCTTACAGGACGGGTTGGCACATACTTTCTCTGACACAGCCCATCTAGCAAAACACAAAGCATGGTATGTATCACCACATGCTAGTGTATACACACACACGACGTTGGAGAGGGGGAATGGGGGAACATGCATGGCACAAACAGAAGGGCCTCTCTATAGCTCAGGGTATTCACAGCACCCCTATCCTCTCAGAAAACACCTTCAAAGAAACACTTAACACTAGAAGACCACTGCCTGCTCAATTTCCACTACTCACACACTCTACAAAACACCACACAAGATACACCTACTGCCACTGCCTGTCTCCACCCTTACACACGCACACAACCACTCAATCTCACTCTCTCAGTCAAAACACCATCGATCCATGGGGGCACACACTTCCACACAGCCGACACCGAGGAGGGACATGAAAGCAGGAGAAAGAGAAGGGGGGAAGGGGGAACAATAGCACGGGAGGCAACTCTGGATTGATTGCACTTCAAAGAACACATACCCCGGCTTGCAATGCCATCACCATGGCCATTTTCAAGCAAAAGTTACAAAGGGGCTAGCTTGCTAGAGAACTCCACCTTGCAGGCTTCAAACGGCATCTCAAAAGGCCAAGAAAAAAGCCCCAAATTTGATCCTTTTTTGACTTTTATAGGGGAGGCTTTTAATTTTGGAATTTGCATTTCAATTGGTCCACCTGGTATCTTGAATTGGTATCTTTTGGGAAAGAGGGCACCGCTTTGCTCTATCTCTCTCTTCTTTACTCTTTGCACTTGGGAGGGGGGGCATTAGCGATGTCGCTATTGCCCCCTAGGCTCTTCATTTTTTATTTTTTATTTTTCACCTTTTACCCTCTTTTGGTTTAGCCTTATATTGCTCAATATTTGACTTTGACCTTCACTCCTTATCCGGCTCCTCTTTGGGCTTTGCACTTGGCTTGGCTTGGCTTTGCACCCTTTGGTTTCCTCCGAGTTTCTCGCCCTCCCTCTTTGCTACAGGACTCAGCTCTTACCTCAAGGAGGGAGGCAACAGCGATGTCACTATTGCCCTCCCTTTCTACTTCAAAATCTCAGGGGGGGCCCAACGGCCGCGGGAACTTCCCCTGCCACATCATCTACTCCAACTCGCACGCGAGCGGGCCGCCCCTCGCTCACACGCGGGCGCCAATGCCTTCTCTGCCGGCTACTGCCAAAACCCACCCATGGAGCGCCCCTCATGGCCGCCTGCCGCTCGGCAACGCCAACCTCCGCCTGTGCAGCGCCAACGGCACTTTCCGCCATATCCCACAACTCACGGAGCTCCAAGCTCCTTCTCCACCTTGTGATACTAATGAAGGGTACTCGCCCCCACCCATATAGCGCATGGTCTTTGACATCCTCCTCGCATGTGGGCTTACTCGTCAGCCGCGTGGCAGTCCCAGGGAATACCCCCTTTGAGTGGCCTCCAAGGCTAAAAAAATTCTCAACCCCATTGATTCTGTGGCCCACTTCATCACCCTGCCACTTCCTACTGAGAAACCCAATGATTACTTCAAAACCTCCACCCAATTGTCCTGGTTGTCGGCTTTGATCCTCCCCGTGATCTTCAAACTTCAACTTTTCTAGGTTTGCGATCCAAGGCGACCAAAAACTCAGAAAATCATCTGCACACCTTTTACTGCCCACGACTCCCAACTTCGTCTTGCTGTATCTGACAGACCGAATATCCGATTGACGTGCCGTTCGTGCTAGCTTCACATGGCACACCCTATCACCGAGAACTTTGGCGAGGCTCAAAAAACGCCAGATGGCACATTTTCCCATGTGGTCAAGTGGGCTCATACCCGGCCCCCTGGAAATCTTCTAATGGCCATAACTTGCCAGCCAGAGCTCCGATTCGCAATCCGAGAAGACATGCATGCTCCACAACTCGAGCACTACACATGTATACACTGACATCAGCCCGGGCCACCTATCCCCAGCTGCCCTATCCGTCGGGGATCTGCTACATACTCTTTCTTTAAACTATAATATCTTGAGCATTGGGGCTCCTTTTGATGAGCCGTCTGGACCGGCTTCTAGAGCATGTTGAACTCTACATTCTAGAGCTTTGAATCGTCATTTCGAACATCTCCATATTTCATCCCATATGGACCATTCCACTGCACTTTTTGCCTAAAAAACCGCATCATCCATACTTTCCCGCTATCCTTTGGTTGCCAAGGGCCTTGGCACCTGCCCTAGCCTCCTGCACTGCACTCGACTGCACCCTTTGCCTAGCATAGATCACTTGCTAGCTTCAACCAACTTTAGCTGCACCATCATTGCCCAGCCCCCTCGTCGAAAATTTATGTTCAACCAAAAGCATATGTACATAACTTTAAAACTGGCACACCAAACCATGATTGAAAGAACTCACAAAAGCACAACTGTATGTACAGGCTATGTACAAAAATTTCATCTTCCTTCTCTCGCACCATGCATGCTTTAGGTGGGCTGCCCACCCCCCTTGACTATGATTTGCTGCACTTCAGGCACTAAATCTCTCTCGAAATACAGTTTAAGCCACACACCATTTACCCTGTTCCTGAGAAGCTTTCCATTCGCTCTTACCAGTTGATACATCCTATTCGAAAAGGCCTTCTTCACTTTATATGGACCCGTCCACTTCTTCTTGAACTTCTTCTGGAATGTGAAATCCAGGTAGCTCTCGTATTTCATGACCATGTCTCTTTCCTCTATCTTCTTGTCCGGCAGGTGCTAATTGAATTTGGCAGCCCGCTTCTCCCTTTGCTTCACATAGTAGTCTGTCGCTGTCTCTCTGTCCATCTGCAAAGCCTCCAAGCTGGCTATCCGATCCTGTAGAACTCCTTGTTAAGTGGCATTGACATGCCACATACCCTTTAAAGCACCTAGCTGTGCATCCATTGGCAACACTGCTTCCTTACCATAGACAAGCTAAAATGGAGTGAAGTTTGTAGCCACTTTATAAGATGTTCTATACGCCCACAGACACTTCTCTAGATTTTCTTCCCACTCATCTTCCTGCTTGTACACATACTTCGTTAACATCTTGACAATTTGACCATTAGCACTCTCGACTAGACCATTGCATTAGGGGTGATAGGGCGAGGTAAACCTGTGCTGAATCTTTAACTTTTCCACTAATGTGCTCATGAGCTTGCTTCTAAACCCCTGACCCCTATCAAAAACTAACACCCATGGAACACCAAAACAGCAACATATATTATCAAACACAAATTGATCCACCACACTGGCATTGACTTCCTTCACTGCTTTGGCCTCGACCCACCTTGTAAGGTAGTCAATGGCTACCACAACGTACTTCTTACCACTAGTAGACTTTGGGAGAGGGCCTATGGCATCCAGACCCCACTTCTCGAAAGCGCTTTGTGCGATGATGGCACCCTATGACTCCACTACAAGTTGTCTTTCACCTATAGTCTGACACTCGTGGCACGTCTTGCACCAGTAATGCACATCCTTCACAATGGAAGGCCATCAAAAGCCTGCTCTAAGCACTCGAAACAGAACCTGATCTTTGCCTTGATGTCCGCTCTCTTCATGGCATTGCTCCAGCACCATCCCTATCTCTTCTTTGTACAGCACCCTTCTAAGCACTCTTTCACGCGCGTAGTTCATGAGATCTTCACCTACCAATGTGAATTTGCGGGCCTTTTGCACTACTCTTCTCTTTTGTAGCTTGGACAAACCCTCTGAACATTGCCCTGTACTCAAAAAGCCTTCAATCTCCTTTAGAGTCTCTCTACCTGCATAAGTGGATGGGGCCACATATAGACCTGCAACGTGTACATGTACTTTGCTGGCTAGTTGATCCGCCTCTTGATTCTGCTCTCTCCTCACATGCTTGAATTGGACTTCTTCAAAAGACTTCAACATCTTTTTGATGGAAAAGAACCAATTCTTCAAAGAATCGCGCTTTACTTGCCATTGGCCTAACAGTTGCTTGATGACTAGCAATGCATCTCCCTTCACCACCAACCTTGAAATGCCGTTCTCTATGCACTGCTTTAAACCCAAATGCAGAGTGAGATACTCCGCCTCATTATTGGTGTGGACCTCCTCTAGATCGTATGCCTTCGAGAATATAGTTTTGCCGTGTGGGTCATGTATCACCACCCCTCCTCCTTCTTTCTGCACTACCCTTCGATATGCTCCATCGAACCACATAGTAAAAGCATCCTCCAATTTGGGTTCCTCCTTAGCTTCATCTCGTACCACCCTTGGATAGACCGGTAAATCGATAGCCTTGCTGACAAGAATGTCTGCCATGTGAGACCAACTGGTGTGATCCACCTTGAACTCGAACTCGAGCTTCTGTAGCTCCAACACCCAGTTCATAATCCTCCTTCCTGGCTTCAAATGTAGCACTACCTCTGGCAATAGATTATTGGCCGTCAACACAAAGAACTTACGCACAATCAAATGGACTTTAAACTTCCTGCAAGCGAAGACTAGAGCCATCACCCACTGCTCCGCCTCGGTGTAGGTAGCCTCTCCTCGGCTAATCACCCTGCTCTGGAAGTATATCAGCTTGTAGCTTCTCCCTACCTTTTTCAATAGAACTGCTCCAATAGCAACTGTGCCCACTATCATAGACACATAAAAGTCATCCTCTCGATTGGGAGGACACACCGCTGGCAACTGACACAAAATCTCTTTGACCCTATCAAAAGTCTCCTGAGCTTCCTCATCCCACTCATAGCCATGCACTTGCTGAGCCCTCTTTTGAAGAGGATGCACATATTGCGACGGCATCCAAAAGAAACGTGACAAATACTTCAACTTATGAACAAATGAAGCCAAACCTTGAGCATCTGATGGTGGCTCCATCAACACCAATGCCTTCACCTTCTCAAGATCAGCCTCTATACCGTTTTACGACACCATATGACCTAACAGCTGCGCTCGAGGCTGTGCTAGCTTGCACTTCTTGGGGTTCAGCTGACCTCCTTCTTCATCAAGCCGTTGAAAGCATAGTTGGAGCTTCGATAGGTGCTCCAATCTTGAAATGTAGCATCCGATATCATCCATGAAGACCCTAATAAAACGGCCCAAGTATGGACCAAATACCCTATTCATCCAACCTTGAAACGTGGCATATGCATTCACCAATCCGAATGGCATCCTGCGGTAAACGAAACAACCCCATGGAGATATGAATGTGGTCTTCAACTCGTCTTCAAGCGCAATCCCTATTTCAAAGTACCCAAAAAATCCATCCATAATTGAGTATCTCTCATGCCCAGCCACCTGGTTTAGGATTTCATCTTGAAACGGCAAGGGGTAGTGATTTCTCTTGGTCGTGGCATTCAATGGCTTGTAGTCAACACACACTCTTCATTTCCCACTCTTCTTAGGGGTTATGATCATTGGCGAGACCCACTCTGACTCCTTCATAGAATATATGATGCCTGCATCCAATAGCTTATTGATCTCCTGCCAAAGGGCTTCTTTTTGGATTTCCCCTAGTCTTCTCAGCTTCTGTGCTTTTGGATTATGTCCCTCCTTAAGAACAATTTTGTGCTCCACCCCTTTTGCACCTCGGAAATGCTTATACTCCGTAGCTAATAGATTTGGATAGGATTCACACAATTGAACATAGCCCTCCTTTTCCCCTTTGGTAAGGTATTCACTTATCATGCTTGAAACCTCCTCTATGCTTAAACCATAAGCTTGAGGCTGCATACCTTCTTCTTTAGGTGGAGAGTCTTCTATGGTGACTCCGAACAAATCTGCATCTATTTTCAGCATGTCATCCTCGCTCTCCTCTTCCTCTGTGCTAGCATAGCCTTCATCATAGCCCATATCGGTCTCGTACTCATAGCTCATCGTGTCATCCTCATATTTAACTACCATAGGACGAGAACTGCTCTCCTTGGTCTTCAAATCAAGCACAATTTGTCTGCCTCTCTCTTTGTCAGGCAAAGTGAACACTTTTCTCTCCCAATCCTGCTTTGCTCCTATCGCCAAAAGCCATGGCCTACCCAAAGTGATAGGGTAAGTATTATCCCCTGCTTTCATCACAAAGAATTCAATTAGGCACTCTATGCCCATCAGCTTGACCTTCACATCCTACGCCACACCCAGACACCTAGCTTTGGTATGGTTAGCCATCCTCATGCACACATTTGACCTGACTACTGCCTTGACTCCCGTCTCTTTCATGGCTGATTCCGTCATGACACAAACCTGTACTCCACCGTCTATGTAGGCTTGTACCTGCATCCTCTTCTCTATAATCGCATCCACAAGCGGAAGAACGTCTGTGGGGCTACCTACCCTCAAAGCCATGTTTTGTACTGCTTGCACATTACCCTTAGCTCTTGGCAGTCTGGTGCTAACACTCGTGGACCATTGCCTTCTTAACTTTGGATTTAAAGCTAACAATTGGTCAAACGTAATATTTTCCTTTTGATTTTAAACATCATGTTACCATATACATGTGGTAGTGATGTGTGTGAACACACTAGGACCGCCGGGGCATTTTTTCCCCCGTGCATTGTATATACGCCCATCACTCTAGGGCTATCTATCTTTCCATTGCACACTAAGTAATACACTCTCTATTGTGTGCCTTGATCTTCCTTTGTCTTCTCTAAGCTGTGTATGTTTCTCTGCAACCCTAATTCCAACAATTGGTATCAGAGCAGGTCACGTCCTCCTGGGGTTAGTCGCCAGCTGCTCTAGCACACGCCTGCTCACTTTCTCCGATTTCAGTGAGCTTTGGCGAGCGTTCATAGGTCGACAAATATTTTGGGAGAGCTCGAAGACCTTGGTCTGCTCAGAATTTTGATTTGGGCTCATTTCGCCCTCCGTTTCCACTACAGGCAGTACTGCACAGGCTATTTCATCATTTTGTGCAGAATTTCTGTCAGTGCCGTTTTCTGCATAACAGGTGACTTACAATCTTCTATGGTTTGTGCTATATAGCACAGGTTGTTCCCGCTCCGTTTCTCCTACTTTCGGGCAGTTTTCACATCAGGTGCAGCATTTACCATGGCTGACAACAACAACACAGATGTGTTCAAGATGTTTGCTGCTGAGGATAGGTTGGATGGGGACAACTACCCTATGTGGGCTTATATGATGCAACATGTTCTTGTGTCAAAGGGTGTCTGGAACATTGTGCAGGGCATTGATGTACGTCCTGGTTCTGAGGATGTAGGCGATGTCGAGGATGTTGCAGGTCTTTCTGCAAGGATTGCAGCTGCTAGAGTTGTTTTGCCTACGGCAGAACAAGCTCGTTGGGATGTTAAGGATGCGTAGGCTCATGCATTGATTGTGTTGTCTGTGAAGCGCACCATTGTTCCTCACATCCGTTTTGCAAGATCTGCAAAACAGGCTTGGGATATTCTAGCAGGTCTTTATGCAAGCCGCAATGAGGCTAAAATTGCTTTGCTGCGTAAAGAACTGGAGTCGAAGATTATGCAGGAGGAAGATGATATGGACACTTTCCTTGCTAGTGTCAAGGATATCAATGAGCATCTTATTTCTGCAGGTGAAGTCATTTCAGATAGTTCCCTTGTGCAGACGGTTCTTGATGCCTTACCAGATTCCTACCAGACATTTGCTAGTACATGGAGACTGATGACCCAAGGAAATCCTAAAGTTGTCAAGTTTGATGCATTATGCACATTGCTATTGCAAGAGTCACTTTCTAGAAAAAACAGGACTAGGCAGCGTGTAGTTGAAAAGGCCTTTATTGCTTCTCAAAGAAAGGGTGGTAATAGTAATGCAGCCACTTCTTATGGTTCTGCTGCGAGTGGCAAAAATTATTTTCCTAATGCTTCTGCTAGCAGTACTTCGTCTAGCAATTCTGGTGATAACGGCAAAAAGAAGATGCGTTGCCATTATTGTAAAGCCAATGATCACTTGATCAAGTCGTGTCCTCATTACTTTTCTCCCCAAAATCCACTTTTCTCTCTCTCCCTCATTACTTTTCTCTCCCACACTCTCCCTCTTCTCCCTCCTCCCATTCTCTCTCTACAATCAAGGCAGCCATAGCCAAAAGCTTTCCACCACTCTCTTCTCCTCTCTCCATAGCTCCCCCTTCTCTCACACCTCCATCAACCCTCTACAGTCCCACACTCCATAGCCCACAGCTCCACTATCCTCTCTACCTCTCACTCCTCTCTTTCTCTATCTCCACTGTCAAAGCCACCATAGCCACCATAGGCAGCTCACCTCACCCTCCCCTCAGCTCCTCATTCTCTCTCCACAGTACTCAACTCTTTCAAATCCCTTCCTAAGCTCAACTTCCCAAGCATGTCCAGGCATAGACGGCCCAAACCAGAGATAGAGGAGATTGTGTTGCACAACACAAAAGACTCAAAGGGGGTATGGATCCCACAAGTGTTCAAGAAGTGTGCATGAATCTACATGCAACCATCACGTGCTGGACCTCATCGCGTACGGTGTCGAGGCGTATTGGAACATCATTGGAAGGGCCATCTATTGACATTCAAAGAAACAAAGTTCGGAATGGTGGCCATCGTGCAACACGTCTACAGTGCAGCTGAGCTCCACCTCAAGAGAGCTTCTACTCAATTTGCACCTCATTGTAAGTTTTCATGGTTTAGCTATCCCATGCATATGTCATGTTTACGTTTATGTGATCATTATGTTTAACTAAGGACATTTGTAAAGATGTTTTTCCATCCAGCTTAGTTGAGGAGCAGCCGCTTGAGTGCCTCTGAGGCACGTTCATGGTTGTGCATGCTCACATTAGGGAGCTTATGTTTCCTAATGTTTCATCGAAAAAACTTACCGAGCAGCGAATATTCATGTACTCCCACAAGTAGGTGGTGCCAAAGTCAAGCCAAAGCTATGGTAGGTTAGAAGCCGTGGAGACACCCTCATTGCAGAGTGCAGAATGGCCAACTCCAGACCATTGGGCTTTGCTTTCTTTCAAGCGCAAGGTGCTGCAAGATTTCCAAGGGTCCCTAAAGTTTGGTAAGGCAACCAGATCGGTGGGTCTCAGTTGGCATTGTCCCATTCATTTGTTTGTGCATGCATTCCGCTCTCTACCGATTGTAGAAACACCAGCAATGTTTGTTTGCAAAGAAGTTGACATAGATGCAATGGACACCATTCTAGGTGTCAATTGGGGCTATGTTGACGGTTTGCATGATGGTGACCGTTATAAGTGCAATGTGTCCCCCACACAGCTTTGCCTTCCGTATTTGAAAGCAAGGTGCACCTTGTATGCACGGTTTAGCTATGAGAGGTGGATGCACAAACGTGGCAAATGGATACCCTTGCAGCTGACAACCGAAGAGATTCAATTGTTTGAAATTTGTGTCCACATGCCCAATAACGAGGTGGAGGTGGCTGCAGTGAATCCGCATTGGACTCTTGCCAATCTTCGGGAGCACTTTGTCATAATGGGATTCGAGGATGTCGGTAATGCAAGTTTCAAACTAGAACAACGCAAGGTCTGCTTTGTGCTTCCTTAGCTACCTTTTCTTATTTTCCGTGGGTTTTTGTATTTTGATTGCCCATTTTTGGTTGTATAGATTGGAAGGCGGATGGAGGCCACTATGCTTGTTTACAAAGATTGGGCTACAGACGAAATCATCTTGTGTAAGTGAAGTGGCTTGTAACTTTAATCGTTTATATATTGGATATTTTATTAAAGATTTTGAAAAGTTTTAAGGTGTTGTACTTGATTTTGTACTTGAGTTTTAAGGTGGTGTAAATTTATTTTTTAAATCCATATTTTTTATTTTTTTCGAGATAGAATATGTCTATATAAGGAGGACCACCTCCTCATTTCACCATTTTCATCCCAGCATTGCAGAGAGACCTAGCATACCCAATCACGCAAAGAGAAGACATGGCTGCTACTAGTGCTTTAGATGCATTCCTTACTGAGGTTGGGCATGAAAATCGCCCTGAGCTTCAAGCATTTTTCACAACCCAACCTGATTTGGAAACCACCTTGACCCTCCACTCTCAATCTCTTGAGCACATTACTTCATACATTTCCACGTGCATGGGGAGATTCATTGTTGAGTTACCAAACCGACGAGAGCAATGGGTCCCTGAAGGCCTTCTCCACCACATCTACCAAGGGGACAGGCCATTTCATCAGCGGCTTGCACGCTTTGCCACCATAGCACAACCCGTCGGACAATATGTGCGGCTTGAATCTGATGATGTGCGAGCAATGCATAAGGGAAGGACCGGAAACACTTTTTTCTCTGTTCAGGCCATAATGATCTTCCTCCTTCACGAGTGCCCAGCAGGCCCTGACATAGTGCTACCTCACTTGCAGATCGGCGGGGTATTGGCTGATGTGAAGGACCCCAAGCCCGCGGCCATTGACTCATCCGCAGAGGAGAGGACGCTTGCCTTGACCTATCCTGTAGGGATTCAAGGCCTCTTGGAGGCCTCTCCATCAGTCGCTTCATCCTCGGGACCGCCAGAAGGAACCACCACTCGGGATGCCATCCCTGAGGTAGAGATTACCCGCTTCTCCTCCATTGTGGTGGGTGGGGAGGAGTTTGTGTTTATGCACGATCTGGAGAAATCCTTTGAGCTTCGCATGGATGAGTGATTCGCCATCCTCGATGCCCATGGAAAGTTTGAGCTTGATACCACCACCTCCCATGACGATGATCTCCTACTGCCCATGGGGAATACTTTGGCGGACATAGTGGCGATCGCACAAGCCGAGGTGGCAGCGGCCGAGCAGGCCAAGGTCTCTGAGGAGGAGTTTGTGGCCATGCAAGCCATGTGTTTGGCTAAACGCGCAAGAGTGGATTCACCACCACCTGCTGCAACACCTGTTTTGCTTGATCCAAAGGGGAAGCCAAGCGTGGATCTTTACTTGCACCCGGATGCCGATGAGGAGGATCATAGACAAGAGGTATAGATGCTCACTTACATTTGATTGTTACAAATGATTTTGTTAATGTTATATCATAATTCTGTGCCATATCTCAGAAAACCTATGTTCTGCAGGATGTTCTGGAGGTTGACGCCTGGGCGCAACGATCAAGGGGAGGAGGATGCCGTTCGGACCTCAAGCGGCACACTTCCCACTGGTGTCGTGGTGTTTGTCCATGCCGACTACTCTCCCAATGGTCGCTACAACATTTTTGCTCTCCGTTCACTCTCCAAGGCGTTGTGTTTAACAACACTTGCCCAAACGGCCAACCTTGTAGTGCTTGTAAAGAAAGATTTTGCAATATCCACTTTCGGTGTAAACTTTCGTGGGCGCCTTATTGCCCATGTCGGCATGAACCAAGCTGTAGGGGTTAATGACACCCAAGAAATCACAACCACTTTACTTAACAAGGAGCCACCCCAAAAGGCCAAGCGCCAAAAAATTGTAATTAGAAAGATCCTAAAGCAAAAGCCGGATATCATGTAAAGCATTGATTTCTTTAATGAAACTACTTTTTGTTGTCTATGACTCTCTTTCTTGCAAGGTTTTGAATTTCTTATATGTTGGGCTTCCATTGTGTATGAGAAGCACCATAATTTTTGCTATGACTACTAAAGGGTTTGGGAGGCATTAAAATTTAAAAAATGTATACTTTGTTATTTCTAGGCTTCCAAAGTTATGTATGTGCCTAGTAAAGGGCTTGGAAGTGCCTAAACAATGCTGCCACAAGGGCGTGCATTAGGGCTTTCCATCAGCAGATGAAGTGTGCAAATGCGCGCCCTTGTGGCAGATGAATTTGGACACATCTAAGAGCATACCCAAGTACAAAACAGAGTTTCAAGGCATTAATACCCAGTTGCAAAAGAGAAACACATGGATACCCAGGTAACCTAAAGCCCATCTTGCCCCAGATATCTAAAGATGTATTAACAAACCACAAAACTGTGGCAATATCTAAACCCTTCTTGGAGAATAGGAGCATATCCAGTTACAAAACAGAGTGAGAAGTCAATAATACCCAGCTGCAAAACAGGAAGACATGGATACCCAGGTAACCTTAAGCCCATCTTGCCGCAGATACCTAAAGTTGTATTAACAAACCACAAGAGTAAACTTTGTGGCAATATCTAAGCCCTTTCTGGAGTTTAGGACTGACATGGACTAAGGGGGGATGAATTCCAACAGCATCTATGCTAATTGAAGCATTGAAGCAAACAAAACATACTTATTTCTTGTCAAAATTGTCTGGAAACCACTGGAGAGTGTCAGCAAAGCACTAGGAGAGGCTGCCACAAGGGCGCGCATTATGTCCATCCATAGGCCTCTGGAAGCCCCAAATGCGCGCCCTTGTGGCAACCAACTTGGGGGCATTCCAAGCCATTTTGAACACTTTGTAGATGTTTTTTCCATGCAATAGTGAGTCACATAGCATGGATACATCAGGAAGTGCATGCCCCACTTAGCCAAGGTGCTAAACGTAGGCAATTTTTCACAATAACAAGCTAATGGCTACATACATACAATAGAAGGTAGACAAAACTTGAACCACTGCTACATTGCATGTTGCAGAATTAAAACAATACATTGCGCACTGGGGTATACAATAAAAGACTATTATATTCAAATTCTTCCCAATACAATGCACAGAGTGGGATATAGAATCAAAAGACGCTTGTATTCAAATTCTTCCCAATCTTGGAGTTCCGTAAATACAAAAAGGTTGATGCCTAATTACAAGCTACTCCTCATGGCGCAAACGGCGAGCAAGCTGCATATCCTTGGGCATAATGGTTACACGCTTTGCATGGATGGCACAGAGGTTAGAATCCTCGAATATGCCAGTTAAATATTGCTCTGCTGCCTCTTGGACTGCCTCTATGGCCACGGCGCCCATCCGAAACTGAGTGTTGTACAATTGCAAAACCTCCCTGCATAGCCTTGCAAAAGGGGCCCTCCGAATCAAGAGCTCGGTGCTCTTTTGATAGTGTCGAATCTCCGCAAAAGCACGGCTCCGCTTTCGTACCTTCTGAGGTCGACGTGGAGGTGCATTTTTGGCACGAGTCGGGGCAGCTTGCTTCCTCTTCTTGTAGACAATGCTCTTTCTCTTTTTTTTCTGCACACGCACTTCCAACACCTCATAATCGGATTCCACCCACTCTCCATCTGATTCGTGCTCTTCACTATCAACCGGATGTGATGGTGTAGGTCCACTCCCTTTAGGAAGTGTCTTACCCCCAATAGACATGTGAGCCTGATAAGTTTGTATTTGGACGCCAACCCATGGGGCATCTTCATCCGTTTGTGTCTCTTCGGAGCCTTCTGACGGCTGCTTTTGGCTGTTTGTTTCTTTGCCCTGGTCGCTCTCATCCTCCCTGTTGCCATCCGAATCGTTGGAGTCCAATGAATAGACAACAAGACGATGCTTCCGTCTCTCTTTTGCTGTTGTAGAGGACTGGCCATGCTGATTTGAAGCTTTAGCTTCTTCTGTGTGGACTTCACCTTGAGCTTGTGAAGTTCCAGCTTCTTTTGCTGTACCTTTGAGTCGTTGGCCATCCGGCCTCTCTAGATATGCAATCCTAGACGTTTGTTTTGTTCGTGCCATGGTTGCACCTAGTAGGGAAGATGACAAAATGAGCCCCTTCAAGCTTTAAATAGGTTTTTTTGAGATTTGGGCCCTTTCACACTATGCGGCCAATTGAGTGAAACTCAAATAAAGCAATTGAATTGAACAACTAAACCAGGATCATGCGGACGGCTGACGCGATGCCCAAACGCTACCTTTTCGATATTTAGTTGCACGCCGAGCTTCGTGGCCAAGGGACGCTCGCGAGCGTTTCCACTTCTTGGATGCTGCAGTACGGGAAGCGTTGCGTAACTGCTTTGCTAACATCTATTCTCTTGCTTTCTCAATAGTACGAGTTCTCCCAAAGGTGTGCCTAAAAAACCAATTAAACATCTCTTGGAGGTAGTTGGAGTGTGAACTACCACCACCATGCCGAGTATTCTTGAAGTAGACTCCTTTTGCTCGATAGTGGGACTTCTCCATGCCTGTTGTACTCCATATATCAAGCGAACCATAGCGGTCCATGAAGTATGCACCATGCGCATAGAGAATGTGCTAAAACAACCAAAAAGGAGATAAGCGAATAGAAAAGTTACATTTTCAAACATTGCATATGTATTAAGTCCGTTAAAACAAACCATGTAGTGTGTAATCTTGCTTTCAGACCATCCGTCCTTAGCGGCCTTTGTGAATTCATAAATCACCTTCTTGAACTCCTCTCGCTGCTCAACGGTGGTGCTTGAAAGATTCATCAATTGCACAACCTTTTGAAAGGATGACCATACTAGCTTGCGTTGGTTAGCAACCTCCACATTGGGATCTTTGTCCGTCGTGCATGAACACAAATCTTTCCACAACTCCCACCGCTTCTCACTTGCTAGATCGACACTTTCCTTGGATACCTGCATTGGAGACTTTGACATCTTCTTGAAAAATCGACGTCCTTTGGCTCCATTCATGGAAACCTTCTGTGCCACCTCCTATGTCTTCTCCCTACAAGTCTCTGCTACAATGTTCACCCTTGATCGGTGACATCCAATCTCATTAAGGAGCGTCTCCACCCCCTGCAAGGAGTCTTTTGACCGTTGAAGGGGCTTCATTGTGAAAGCGTAATCAATGTGATGCTTTAAGATCCTGTCAAATATTTGCATAAACGCATGCAATGTGCAAAAGTGAACATTGTTGAGGGAGAAGGGAATTATGGGGTTCCACCCAGGATCTTTGCTATCCCTATTGGGCACCTGCAGCATATCACATGAAAGAAACGAACTTTGCCACTCCCTATTTATATGGTCATCATTATCATCGTCCTGACCTTCCACTTGAGTTGCTCGACTTGTCTTGTGCCCTTTCGTACAGAATGGACAGGGAAGTAAAGAATTTGCACCTTGTTTGCATCCAAGCATGCACTTTATGGTCTTTAGATCACCACCTAAATTCCATTTAACATCAAACTCCCCACGTCCTGGAACCATGAGCTTCTCACCGTTTATTTGATCTTTAATGACCTCTGTGACCCATGGGATTCTACTGAAAATCCATGCAAGGACTTCATGTGTCTCTTTCGGAACTTCAATTGCACCAAGCCACCATATATCCTTCTCTGATTGCACACTAAAAGAGGGCTTTGTCGCTTCACTCGAACTGCAAGATTGCTTGGCATAAGCTAGGGCTTCATTCATAAGCGTGATGCTCATTCTCTCCAACTTTCTCCCTTTAACAATTACACACTCATCCAACTTCAGCACGAACACAAGCTTGCCTTCAAGAACTGCCAACAACATAAAGCCTCAGAATGCATGTTATGACACATCACAGAGCATGTAGGCAACTCTAAACTAACCTACATCACTCAAATTGTAGAAAACAGCCATGGACTGTTGCAATCATATCAAGTCCACAAAGATATTGATGAATTTGGTGTAAACAAACCGTTCGGTCCGCAACACACTGTTAGAAACAGCACCGCTTCCCTTCCCGCGGCCCTTCCTTCCTTGTGATTTGCTACGGAGCGGCTGAAGAGGCATCGTGTCTTCAATATACAAGTAGTCCCCTAATCAGTGAACAACGTCTTCATTTGACACCTTCTTGGCAATCTTCACTCTGTGAGGAAGTGGGAATAGGTTTTCCGTGACTCCTCGACTTCTTAATGCATCTTTTAACACTTGATGTATTGCTTGATAGCCCTTGGTACTAATCCCAACAGCATCACAAATATCCTGAACATCTAGATCAGTGACAATATTAGAAAAATCTCTAAGAACTCTCTTAGTGATTGCGTCTTTCAAGTGTTTTGCCTCTGGAGCATCAAGCATCCCAATAAAATCCTCTTTGTTGAAACAAGAACGAAGTAAAGTAGCCCTGGCTGACGCATTCTCGCCGCCGCACGTTTCTTGGACGAAGTTCCTATTGCCCAAAACAACAATGATGAGCCGTATTAAACTTAAACAACATGAGGGATAGAACATGTTACCTCATAGCTGTCACCCTTCGTTTTCTTGCACCTCCATGTGGTGCAAGAGTCTGAATTTCGGACAACTCTCGTTTCCTCACCCTACCTCCCATGGCAGTACTCTTCATGTGTGAAAGAGTATCCTCAAGCTTTTTAATTACATTTTCCTTGGTTGTGATGGTGCTCTTTGCCTCCTCAAGCGCACTAGTAGTTGTTTGCATCTGAGCTTGAAGATTGTGGAAACTCCCATTGAGCAACTGCCAATGACGCAAGTAGATCTCGGACCGCGCAATCTCGTGTTTGTTGAGTCTCTTGCAGTAGCCCAATAAACCTTGCTCTCCATTTCCAACGTATTGCAACAGTGATGGAATGTTTAAAAGACGGATGAACATTCAGAGAAGGATCCTTTGGATACAAGCATCCGTCTGTCCAGAGATCCACATTCTTCTCCCCTTGAGCGCGGCGTTCGTTGGCTGAAGGTAATGTACCGAAGCATGTTTTCTTTGTCGGAACATACTCTTGAGGTAGGCGTAGGAAAAGCCCTGGAGACCTACCGCGTGAAGAGCTTGCTGGGACATTGGTCACGTTGTCAAGAGGCATTGTAGGATGGAGAGATGGAGCTTGAAGGATGGAGAGATAGAGCTTGTAGGATGGAGAGATGGAGCTTGAAGGATGGAGAGATGGGTGCGTAGGTGCAGCAACAGGTGCAGGTGCAAGGGGGATGGGTGTAGGAGAGGAGCTTAGATTAGGAGAGAGAGTTTTCAATTTTGGGGGGAATTTTCTAAAAGTTTGGAGGGAGTCAAAAAATGTTGAATTTTGAGTAATTTAACTTAATTATTTTTTTTTAATTATGTGTATATGTTGGGGGTACTTTTTAGGGGGGAATAGAGTTTTTTTTTAAGTTTTTGAAAAAAGTCATTTTTTTTACCTCTTTGACCCACGGATTTTCTTAGGTGGCATGGGAGAGTTAAGAGGCCACTTACAAGTTGGCCAAAAAGGTAGAGAGAGAAGACCCCCTACCCCCCTACTTTTCAAATGGTTTATCCTCCCCCCCTTCCCTACTTTTTAAATGGTTACCCCCCCCCCCCCCCCCCCCCCCTTTCCCCCTACCTTTTTAGGGGTCAAAGGTGGAGGAGACCCTACCAAAATAGCCCCATTCAAAGCCTTTGTTCCCCTTAATCTTGGCAAGCTTCCTTTAAATTAGGGATTCTTACAAGGCCCATGGAGAATCCATTTTTTTCCTAATGTCCCATGGAAACAGGTTTGAAGTTGAGTCTACATGATGCTGGTGATCCTGCTGATGTCACTCTTTACCAAACTGCTGTTGGCTGCCTCATTTATGTATGAAACACGAGGCCAGATATTCAGTTTGCAGTCTCACAGGTCAGCAGATCTATGCATAGTCCAGGGTCTAAGCATTGGCAGGCTGTCAAGAGGAATTTCCGCTACCTTAGTGGCACTTTACATCTTGGCTTGTTTTATCCCAAGGGGGGATCATTGCCGCCAGACTTACATGCTTTTTCGGACTCAGATTGGGCTGGTTGTTTTGACACGCGAGTTTCCACAAGTGGTTTTTGTTTCATGCTTGGCAGTTCATGTATATCATGGTTGAGCAAGAAGCAACCTACTGTGGCCACTTCGAGTTGTGAGGCTGAGTACAGGGCAGTCTTCACAGCTACGGTTGAGTATGTATGGATCAGACGCCTTATGGCTGATTTGGGTGTTGGACAGGACACTGCCAACACTATCTACACTGACAGTCAGAGCGCATTGGCAACTGCGAGGAACCCAGTTTTTCATGCTCGCACAAAGCACATTGAGGTGCATTACCACTATGTCAGGGAGAGGTTCTCAGTAGGAGAGATCAGCTTGGCTTATGTGCCAACATAGGACAACCTTGCAGATCTTTTCACAAAGGCATTGTCTCGTGAGAAGCTTGAAGCTTTCCGCAAAGCTTTGGGCTTACTCCCCTTTGTGGACTAATCCTGTCCTCAGGGCATGGCACTTCCCTTTACTCATGTGCCAGCTCTCGTTCACCGCATCACTCCAGGGGGGATTTGTTACCATATACATGTGGTAGTGATGTGTGTGAACACACTAGGACCGCCGGGGCATTTTTTCCCTCTTTAGGAGGTTTTTTCCCCCATGCATTGTATATACGCCCATCACTCTAGGGCTATCTATCTTTCCATTGCACACTAAGTAATACACTCTCTATTGTGTGCCTTGAGCTTCCTTCGTCTTCTCCAAGCTGTGTATGTTTCTCTGCAACCATAATTCCAACACATCACTCACCAGATTGTACTCAGGATAGCCACGCCCTAGCTGGAAATCCGCTTGCTTGATCTTGCGACGCCTCCTTCTCTTGCTAGGCTCAGGTTGCTCTCTGCCTTCGTACACCTTCTCTTTGGCTTTGCGAGCTCTAGTTTCCCGTTCTGCCTCTATCTCCCTCTCAACTCTTGCCCTCTTATTGGCCAAAACTTCGACAACCTGCCTCTATCTCCCTCTCAACTCTTGCCCTCTTATTGGCCAAAACTTCACCTCCGTTTTGCGAAGCTGGTTGCACTGGATTCTCCACCGCTTGCTCTTGTGGCCCATTGTATTGTCCTTGACCTTGACCTCTACCAAAAAGCGGGTACATACCTCCTCTTTCTCTCTGCGGTTGAGGACAATCAAGCGCATAATGCCCTTCTTCTCCACAATTGTAACACCTACCAGGCAGTGGTCGTGCCCTGCCCCTTGCTCCTCTTGGCTGTCCTCTATCCATGACACTGAGCCGCAACTCCTGCATCTGCTCGGATAAATCTTTCACTGTGCGCACCCAAGTTTGCGGCACAACAGATGCACCTTGAACTCCCTGATTTTCTTCATGTGCAGCCTCTCTCGGACTCTGCGGTTGAACATGGGCCATTGTCTCATAGCCTGACACGCCCTGCTCTATCTTCTTCTTTATCTTTTTTCTCTTTGATCGTGCAATGCCTACCGCACCATTGTAATTCTCTGGCTCTCGAAATCAACTTTCTCTCTCACCTTGGGGTGCAGGCACGCCATGAATTTGTCCAACTTGAAGTAGTCTCCATTAGCCAATTGCATGGCTGCCGCTAACTCTGCCCAACACTCTTCAAAATGACCCAAAAACAAATTGAACTCTTCACTTACATCTTGCTTAAGCGCCTTCAATTTTGCATCCATTTCGATTGGGGAAGTCTCCTTGCGGAAGTCGTGAAGAAACCTCGCCCATAGAGCCAGACATGCTTGCTTCGGCTCGCCTTCCAATGCATCGTACCATGCTTTAGCTCTACCACGCATCACCAAAGGAAAAGTCTGCATTTTGCTATCCTCATTTGGAATACACAACGATAGCATGTACAGCTCGAAATCTGACATCCACTCGTCAGGGCTCTCTTCTCCTGTGAAAATCGGTCCATAGCTTCTCGCTGCCATGACTTCCAACGCGAAAAACCGCTTCTTTTCGATCAACTAGGAGCAATCAGTGTGCTTCTCCGTGGGGGCACCAGAAGATGGAGAGGGGTAATGGGGGAACACACCCGGCACAAACACAAGGGCCTCTCTATAGCTCAAGGTATTCACAGCACCCCTATCCTCTCAAAAAACACCTTCAAAGAAACACTTAACACTAGCAGACCACCGCCTGCTCAATTTCCACTACTCACACACTCTACAAACCACCACACAAGATACACCTACTACCACTGCCTTACACACACGCACACAACCACTCAATCTCACTCTCTCACTCAAAACACCATTGGTCCGGGGGGGCACACACTTCCACACAGCTGGCACCGAGGAGGGACATGAAAGCAGGAGAAAGAAAAGGGGGAAAGGGGGAACAATAGCACGGGAGGGAACTGTGGCTTGATTGCACTTCAAAAAACACATACCCCGGCTTGCAATGCCATTAACATGGCCATTTTCAAGCAAAAGTTACAAAGGGGCTAGCTTGCTAGAGAAATTCACTTTGCAGGCTTAAAACGGCACCTCAAAAGGCCAAGAAAAAAGCCCCAAATTTGAGCCTTTTTCGAATTTTATAGGGGAGGCTTTTAATTTGGGAATTTGCATTTCAATTGGTCCACCTGGTATCTTGAATTGGTATGTTTTGGGAAAGAGGGCACCGCTTTGCTCTGTCTCTCTCTTCTTTACTCTTTGCACTTGGGGGGGGCATTAGCGACGTCGCTATTGCCCCCTAGGCTCTTCATTTTTTATTTTTTATTTTTCACCTTTTACCCTCTTTTGGTTTAGCCTTATACTGCTCAATATTTGACTTTGACCATCACTCCTTATCCGGCTCCTCTTTGTCCTCTTTGGGCTTTGCACCCTTTGGTTTCCTTCGAGTTTCTCGCCCTCCCTCTCTACTGCGGGGCTCACCTCTTACCTGAGGGGGGGAGGCAATAGCGATGTCGCTATTGTCCTCTCTTTCTACTTCAAAAGCTCGGGGGGGGGCAACGGCCGCGGGAACTGCCCCTGCCATGTCATCTACTCCAACTCGCACACGAGCGGGCCGCCCCTCGCTCACACGCGGGCGCCAATCCCTTCTCCGTGGGCCACTGCCAAAACCCGCCCACGCAATGCCCCTCGTGGCCGCCTGCCGCTTGGCAGCGCCAGCGGCACTTTCCGCCATATCCCACAACTCACGGAGCTCCAAGCTCCTTCTCCACCTTGTGATACTAATGAAGGGTACTCGCCCCCACCCATATAGCACACCACCTTTGACCTCCTCCTCGCATGTGGGCTTACTCGTCAGCCACGTGGCAGCCCCATGGAATACCCCCTTTGAGTGGCCTCCAAGGCTAAAAAAATGCTCAACCCTATTGATTATGTGGCCCACTTCATCACCCTGTCACTTCCTACTGAGAAACCCAATGATTACTTCAAAACCTCCACCCAATTGTCCCGGTTGTCGGCTTTGATCCTCCCCGTGATCTTCAAACTTCAACTTTCCTAGGTCTGCGATCCAAGGTGACCAAAAACTGGGAAAATCATATGCACACCTTTTACTGCCCACGGCTCCCAACTTCGTCTTGTTGTATCTGACCGACCGAATATACGATTGGCATGCCGTCGATTCATGCTAGCTTCACATGGCACACCCTATCACCGAGAACTTTGGCGAGGCTCAAAAAACGCCAGATGGCACATTTTCCCATGTGGTTAAGTGGGCTCAGACCCGGCCCCCTGGAAATCTTCTAATGGCCATAACTTGCCATCCAGAGCTTCGATTCGCAATCCGAGAAGACAGGCATGCTCCACAACTCGAGCACTACACATGTATACACTAACATCAGCCCGGGCCACCTGTCCCCAGCTGCCCTGTCCATCGGGGATCTGCTACATACTCTTTCTTTAAACTGTAATATCTTGAGCACTGGCGCTTCTTTTGACAAGCCGTCTGAACCGGATTTTAGAGCATGCTGAGCTCTACATTCTAGAGATTTGAATCGGCATTTCAGACATCTCCATCTGTCATCCCATCTGGACCGTTCCGCTGCACTTTTGGCCTAAAAAACCGCATCAGCCATACTTTCCCGCTATCCTTTGGTTGCCAAGGGCCTTGGCAGCTGCTCTAGCCTCCTGCACTGCACTTGACTGCACCCTTTTCCTGGCATAGATCACTTGCTAGCTTCAACCAACTTTAGCTCCACCAACGTTGTAACCCACAAAACCTAAACCACATGCAGCACAAGCTCCTGGAATAGTCACTTTGGCATGCAGTTGAATCCCATGCTTGCGAGTTGTGGGACATAGCAACATTGAATCACCTCTCTTCACTTGCACTAGCAAGCTCTCACAAAATTATACTTGAGAAGCACATGTGGCTTCTGATGCTACCAGGTCAAGCAGTTCTTTCTACAGCACAAAGGGGAAGTAAATATTAGTCTATCTGTCCAAGATTGAATGAACTATCATGATTACTTATACATATAGTACTAAGGGATAGCAAGGGTATGTTGAAACCACCAACTGCAAGTATTGTCAAAAAAAGTAGCAAGGATACACTATAGGGACTTATGACAGTACCAAGGATAGGCTTAGAGTACCAATCAAAATAACTTACCATTGAAGGTACTTTGCAAAAAAGTAATAGGTACTTTCACAATGTACAAACACATGCATGGTGCTTTGCAAGAAAGGCAAATATGTACTTTTACAATGTACAAACACACGCATGGTACTTTGGAAAAAAGGCATATTTACTTTCACAATGTACAAAAACATGCATGACACTTTGGAAAAAGGCATATGTACTTTCACAATGTACAACCACATGCATGGTACTTTGGAAACAAGAAATATGTACTTTGAAAGATAAAGGCATACAATTTATGAATAAAACTATGACAAGTACTTTAAAATCTACCAAGTAATACAACATTATGTACAAAGAACCTATGTGGAACTCATGGAACTTGCAAAAAAGGAATAGGTACTTTGACAGTGTACAAACACATGCATGGTGCTTTGCAAAAAGACATATATGTACTTTCACAATGTACAGACACATGGATGGTGCTTTGAAAAAAGGCATATGTAATTTCACAATGTACAAACAAATGCATGGTACTTTGAAAAAGAGGCATATGTACTTTGGGCCCAAGAAATATGTACTTTGAAAGATAAATGCATATGATTTCTTAAATAAACCTATGACAGGTACTATAAATTCTACCAAGTAATACAACAATATGTACAAGTGCCTATGTGGTACTCATAGTTGCACCTTCAATTTGAACTACCATACAAAAATCTTTCGTATTAATTAGCTCCAAAAAGTATCTTAAATCATAGTCACATACATGGACTTTGTGATTTCCACCAGTATCCCTCAGCTTTGTGAAGCAGTGGGACAGTAAACTTCCATTGGTGCTTACAAAAGTACCATGATCTATTCAATCATTGTCAAATGGTAAATTTTCAGAGCATGACCTATTTGCTACCTCACCTAAGCTCTACAAAGCACCAATAATGTCTCATTGGGTACTACAAAAAGTACCATGGTGTATATTATCGCATTCATGCGGTGAAATTTGACAGTTCTACCTCGTTTCTACCATCCCTAAGCTTGAGTGAAACATCTATAAGGATCCATTGGTACTTATATAAAGTACCATGTCATATTTAACCCTTGTGAAATGGTGGAGTTTAAGTAGTTCTATCTACTTACAATGCCTTGTTAAGTACCAATAAGACTCCATTGGCAGTTGTAGAAAGTACCATGTGAAACACAATCCCAGTCAAGTGGTGAATATTGAGAGCTGATCTTGTCAACATGGTACTTACACTATCCTTTAAAATACCTATGGTGCTTAGACATAATGTAAAACCTAAATACAAGGTTTACTTTTAATACACAATATATCAATCTTGACGCATACCTCTATACGATCAACATCAGCTCTAATCTGGGAGTGGCTTACATCAGCCCCAAGGGCGGTCAACGCACTTGAGAGAGCAACAATATTTGCATCAATCACCAAAACTTCGGAATCAGAGTCACCACCTGCTCCCTTCATGCTAGCCTAGAGTGTTTGCAACTCACTCAATTTCCCTTGAAGCACGACTGCAACTGATGATGTTCCCTCTATCTTCCACATGCTTTGGCTTTTCTCTTGTAGTTGGACTTGGGCTGCACTTAGTGTGCTTTTCACACACTCTAGTTCTGTCTTTATTCCATCCAACATCTGCTCCACTTCTGTCAAAATCTGGAGGTTAACAAAGCTGCAACTCAGATTAGACTGAGGACCCAAACTGCAAGAAATAGAGCCTTTCCCGGTCATCCCCCCATGGTCAATGACAGGCTTCAAAGTGGACTGTGTGGTCTGAGTCACCTGCTCACTGCCCTCATTGCCATCAGCCCAATTCTTGAGCTTTTTTTCCATCCCACCAAGGAGCTTCTTGCAATGTTCTAGGACCTGCTCACCAAAAACAGCCCATGCAACCTTCCGCTGACCCTTTGGACTCTCCATGGCAACTAGACATCTCTCATATACAAAAAGGGTTGAAAACGTGTGCATGATTTCTTTGTTGGTTGGCATGGCTTGATACACTTTGTGAAACAATAACCTGCATTCTTATGCATATTCTAGCCGCACTTGATGCAAGAAGAACCTGACACCTTTCTCCCTTTTCTTTGTGAACACTGACAGTCAATCCTCATCTGTCACATCCTCATCAAACAAATGCTGGTATAGCTTGCCTTCCAAGCTCAAACTGTACTCCTCATGTAGGTCATGTTGTGTAAAGCACAATCTGGTCTGCTTGGGATATTGCGCCTTCCAAGATGCTACCATTGGATTAGGAAAACAACAAACGTGCATGTAAAATTATGCATTCAACAGTACCACTTATGAAGTGTGGACATGGCCAACAACGAGGCACAACTTTTACCACAAAGTACTATCATGATAGGGTGAGCCATTTATGAGAAGGAAATGAGTGATTACCATTGCTCTTATCAAAGAGAGGAAAGGTGTCCTTTGTCAACATACTTGCCCCACTCTTGGGCTTGCAGCTGCTAGAATGCAAGCTGGCGGACAGACGACATCTCAGCGTGCGATTTGTTTGGTAAGGTGCACTTTTGTGGGGGCGTCTTCATTTTTGGTGTACCCATTAAAAAACATCAAATCTTCAAAAATGTATGCAACACCATTTGAGAGAGAGAGAGAGAGAGAGATCTCAAACACACACTCACACACACACACACACACACAGAGGGAGGGAGAGAGGCATGCGCATAGAAACCTGGGTAGCCATCAAGCAACATTTCACACACACACAGAGAAATATGGCCCAGTATTGGGCAGTGACAAGCAACATCTCTCTCTCTCTCTCTCTCTCTCTCTCTCTCTCTCTCTCTCTCTCTCTCTCTCTCTCTCTCTCTCTCTCACACACACACACACACACACACACACACACACACACACACACAAGGACTAGGGAGAGAGGCATGCACAAAGAAACCTGGGCAGCCATCAAGCAGCATCTCTCTCTCTCTCTCTCTCTCTCTCTCTCTCTCTCTCTCTCTCTCTCTCTCTCTCACACACACACACACACACACAAGGACTAGGGAGAGAGGCATGCACAAAGAAACCTGGGTAGCCATCAAGCAGCATCTCTCTCTCTCTCTCTCTCTCTCTCTCTCTCTCTCTCTCTCTCTCTCTCTCTCTCACACACACACACACACACACACACACACACACACTATTGACCAGCCTTGAGTAGTAAATGGCTTGCCTGCTGGATGAAGGAGATTGTGGCAGTGTCGCACAGCAAAGAGTAGCACTGAATTTGCTCCAACAAGTCGTATGAAGCTCACGGGCCTCTTTGCATGGAAGGATCCCGGACGGTCACTGGACTTCCCAAGTGCCAGTATGCTTGCATTTCAAAAAATGATGAAATCTTGAAATGAACCTCCCAAATCTTGCTACACTTAATCAAGTTAATCTAGACCCTCACCCAACGTGAAAGTACCAAAGTAATCCACCATTTTTTCCTTAAAAAATTGACCATCTTTTTATGTTATCACCCCAATGTACAATTCCATATATACCTCAAAAAAATGGTGTTATTGAGAGGAAAACCAAGTTTTTTACAAAAATGGCACAATGTATGGTCAAAAGTCAAGCTTTACCACGTTTGTTTTGGCTTGAGGCTATAATGTGTGCCACTTATGTACGTAACATGCGTCCTACAAAAGCTTTGCACTCTATGACTCCTCATGAAGCATGCATGATAAAAAGCCTTCTATTAAGCACATACATGTTTCTGGTTGTCTTGCTTAGCCTTTGGTGCCACAAACGCAGCACAAAAAATTGGATGATAAGGCTGTCAAATGTATACTTGTTGGCTAGAGTGTTGCAAGCAAAGGTCACGGGTTGTATGGGATGTTGTGTTTGTGGAAGATTTTGTTTATCCCTTGCTGTCATGACGTAGAGACACCAATGTAAGCTCATATGACATTTATGATAGTTTGTTGCCTCTTCTCCGTGATGGAAGTTCAAAAGTAGATTCAAATGAGGAAAATTTACATCCTGTTGGGGTTTCAAAAAATGCTACAGATCAACATATTACAGATGCAAATGTATATTATGTACTTGATGAGGAAAGGACTGAGAATGATGTACATAAACTGATGTATATCCCAACCAAAATGAGCTTCCAATGCACACAAAAATTTCATAGTAGTGATATGTGAATGATGTACATAAGTTGATGTACATTGGCAACCTACTATGGCCACTTCCAGTTGTGAGACTACGTACAGGGAAGTTCTCACAACTACGGTTGAGTGTGTATGGCTCAAACGCCTTATGGTTAATTTGGGTGTTGGACAGGGACACTTCCAACACTATCTACACTGATAGTCTGAGCACATTGGCAGTTGCTTCGACAGTTGCAAGGAACCTAGTTTTTCATGATCTCACAAAGCACATTGAGCTTCATTACCACTATGTCAGGGAGAGGCTCTCAACAGGAGAGATCAGCTTGGATCGTGTGCCAACATAGGACAACCTTGCATCTCTTTTCACAAAGGAATTATCTCATGAGAAGTTCGAAGCTTTCCGCAAAGCTTTGGGCTTACTCCCCTTTGTGGACTCATCATGTCCTCAGGGCATGGCACTTCCCTATATGTGCCAACTCTCATTAACCACATCACTCCTAGGGGGAATTTGTTACCATATACATGTGGTAGTGATGTGTGTGAACACACTTAGGACCGTCAGGGCATTTTTTCCCTCACTAGGATGTTTTTTTCCCGTGCATTGTATTTACGCCCATCACTCTAGGGCTATCTTATCTTTCCATTGCACAATAAGTGAAAAAACTCTCTTTTATGTTCCTTTAGCTTCCTTTATCTTCTCAAAAATGTGTGTGTTTTGTTGTAACCCTATTCCAACAAGATTACTAAAAGTTAAAAACCCCCAAATTTTGGCCAGCATTCCAAGCTTTTGAAGATTTTGTCTATTTTCTTGTTTTGAGTGTGTTTTTTATGTCAATTTGATGCCAAATTATAGTTTCTATATCTTGGAAGCAATCTTTCTCAAATTATGTCAATTTTTGCTTAAAAAGCCTCTCACAGGTACATGGATCGCGATTCATGTTTCTCCACAAAATTGGATGAAAATTCTCAGTTTGCTTCCTGTGAGTTTGTTAATACCCTTTGGCAACTATTTCTAGATTTTGATCAACTTTTATTCTCTGACCATCAAATTTTATAACATTAAAGTTATTATCTCCTGAGCCAAAATACGATTTTTGACAGGCTTTTCCTTGATCTTTTAGCCCCAATTTGATGGTGGTAGTTGCTATTTACCCTACTCCTAGGTATTAAAATGAATCTATGAAAACAAATAAGTGAAAATTGAAAGTGAAATGGAATGTGGAACAAAAATTTCAAATCATTGAGGAAATTGAAGAATGAAATTCTTTATGTATCTCACTCACAACTCTCTTTTCCTCTCGAGAGTAGATCTAGTAGTCATTGACTTGTAGCCTCTAGTAAGCACTAGACCCTGTGTCCTGCTGCTTCACTGCTAAGGTGTAAATAAAATGGGTAACAAAATCTCTAGAAAAGAAGGCTATGAATACGACTAGGTCAATCACCACCTAAGAATTATATCCCTCACAATGGCACCAATGTTAGTGGATCATCGCAATTGGACTTCTTCACCTAAGGATCATATCCCTCATAATGGCACCAATGTTAGTGTGTCGTCGCAATTGGATGTCTACAACATAGCTGTTTGGTGTACTAACATAATGTCAATATCAAGGAAGTGACTCGGATGGGTCCTGGAGACTCTTTGAGGGTGTCAATCTCAAGAAGTGAACCTAATGAACTAAGCTATCAACAGAATCATCAAACTATCACTCTCTAATGTGGGAAATCCCCCTATGTCCTATCTAACCACTGTAGGTCATCACACCATTTTGCCGATCAAATGAACTGTGAATGCAACAAAACTTTAGGAGGAGCTATAATAGTCCTACGTTACCAATCTATCAAGTCTAGAGGTCATCCAACAAGGTATCAAAGTCCCAATCCTTTATGGTCCAAGTCCTGAAAATTGAAACAAAAAGGTCTTGATAGGTTGCCTTAAGGTCTAAGAACATTCTTGTATGGTCAAAATGTCAAGAAAACAACAATTTTGACACTCAAATATGTAGATTTAGCTCACAAACAGGTAGTCGTGAACCACATTAAAACTAAGAATGATTATACTTAAATGAGAGAGAACAAGACAAGGAACTCAGAATTTTGATACGAGATGAAGAGAAAATTAGTTACCCGAAGCTAGGGTCTAACTTTTCATCAAAAGTTTGCAGGATTTTGATAATGTAGGAGGGTACATGGATCGCAATCCATGTTGGGAGGAATTTTACAACTAATTGCATCAGTGCATAGGCGTAGCTAAGAGGATTCCCTCGGTGAATGTTTTCTAGATTTGGAGGTGGAGAAACATCGAACGCGATCCATGTCCCAGCCCCAAATTGTAATTTGATTCCATGGTTGGGTTTATTCCTGCTTCAAGAGCTCACTGGTGAAATCTTTGTGTGTTTGGACAAAATTTGATGCTCAAGATTGCCTTTCATAGATTGCAAATGATCGGTTTTGATTTTGATTGGTGCAATCAATTAGATGTTTTTTGTGAAATGTGGGCTATATACATTTGTATTTGAATATCAGACGAGCATACCTATCAAATCTCGCGGTGTGCAATTGCTCTGAGTGCTCGTGGTAGATAGAAGTACAACAACACGACTCTAGGTCAAAAAGTCTCTCTCTCTCTCTCTCTCTCTCTCTCTCTCTCTCTCTCTCTCTCTCTATATATATATATATATATATATATATATATATATATATATATATATATATATATGGCTCTGACAATTGAAAATAACCCCTAATTTGCCCCATTTTGCCTATATGTGTCTAACCTCCTGAGAGATACCGTCCCCAAGGCTCTATGCATAGAATGCACACTTTACACTTTTATACAATTTTCAATATACATCAGAGTTGCAGAAGAGTTTGCATAGGGGAGGTGTTCATCAGCCAACCTAGCATGGAGTTTAGGCCATGAACCAGAGTGCATCCATACGAACCTAGAAACTAGTGTTACCTCTAAATAACTGATATGGATGAAAGCATACTCAATAAATATAGCATTGTGGAGGATGAATATAAGTGTACAGCACATTGCGGAAATAGACAAAGAGAGAGAGAATAGTGGAGGGTGAAATAAAGTGCGCAGACATAAGAGAATGAGAAAAAAGAATCTTTAAACGCCCCATCTAAATAAAACACGCAACCATGTATCAATGCAATAACAAAATATGGGTATACCATAACATCAAAATAATAATAAATGATCAGTAGAGCATCAAACCCTATGTAGGGATCGACCGGTCCACCCATCCACTTCAACTCTACTACAGATAAAGAGAATTTCACTTTTCCAAGAGCAAGCTAGAACACCTCCAATCTACTTGAGCCAGACATGGGTTGAGGCAGCTTCACCTCTCTCCATGAACTTGAGCTTTGGAAGGATTTTAAATACCAGCAAGTAGTAGAGTATCAACACCAAACATACAGTTTAGATGCCACGCCTCTTCAATGCCCCGCATTGGATGTTTAGGCAAAGCCAAGGCAAGATTCCCAACAAGATAGCCATGTAGTTCGTTCAATTGTCTCGACGCACTAAAGGTGTAGATGAGCCTAACAAAAATGAAGACCTGGGCAAAACCCCCAATCTAGCAAATCCCTAGGTCAACGACCCATTTATGAAGGCTAAGCGATGTAGGTGATCCTAGTCTTCTAGAGACACTACCATGAGAAACATAACACATGAATCCAATCACAATAGCATCTTCCATATGCATAAACAATCTTTTCCAAGCAGTCAGATTGTATAGGGTCTTTACCCTTACATATCCACCATAAACCATCAAAACCACTTTATAATCCAATCCAAAACCATAAATTATAATCCAATCACATCAAATGGGTGAGCACTCTACCCGACTCAAGGTGATCCATATCGAATCTTGCAAGACCACTTTAGCACATACCATGGCTGCAAAACTTTTGGCAGCATTTTGGCAACATAACTATATCCCAATAAACGATCCAGGAGCCACACTGGCTTCCACAATATGGATCACAACCATAATCCATGAGGGATCTCAGCCCTTGAGCATAAACCATATTCCATATATTGAACCTACTCCCACACTTGAAGTTTAACATATTCCACTACAATCAAACTGAGCCCACACACATGGCCCTTAAGACATGAAAATTTTATGCATAAATAAGTCCCAAAAATGACTAAACATGATATAAAAATCAAATTTTGATAATATCCAATCATGCATAAGTGATTCACTATGACTATGCCTCACCCCGTAGCACATAGAGCTAGTTTTGGCCTAAAAATAGTGGAAAGCAACATACACATGCACATGGAACATCCACATCCCATCCATGAGGTTCCATACATGAGATTAAATCATTCCATCAACATAAACATGAGGCAAAAAATATCCAACACTTGGGTCGACCATAAACCATAGCTTCACTTATATGTGAAAATTAATTTTTTGTCATTTTCGGGTGCATTCAAAACACACAAATGAAAGCGTTTGACCTCAAACCAATGCATCAAGCTCATATCCATAATATAGACTAACATCTTATCACATCACTTTGCCCATGTGATACTTGTGGAACAAACGATAGCACAAAAAGAAAGCCACTTTATTCATATATGCATACGATTCGAGTTGACTAGCCATATACCCTCATATAACTTTATGGACATCTAATACTTGAAATCAACTCACCAGAACAAACCATAAATCATATATAAACAACTTTGTCTACTCACGACGTCATATGGTACTCCCCCTAGGTAGCACACGTACACGCATGGGTAAACCCGATTATGTAATATTAATTAACTCGCATTCGCGAAGTGACGGGGACCTAAAAAAATTTATCATCATGCTTACTCAAGAATTTATAGTTGCCTACGTGGGTTTTCTCATTCGATGAATCTATATAGTGGTTCTCTGGGATCCAAAAATTTGACTGTGTAGTGAGCAGTAAGCTATTTTTTACCATAACTCTTAGCTCGTGCGGAATTTTCAGATGACACCCATGATAAAAAATGTTCTAAACAATGTTTTTTATCTCTAGTTTAAAGGGTCCGTCTTGATTCATAATGGTTTGTGAGATATGACCAAAACAGTGTTCCTACCGCCTACGTGACGTGAAACGAAAAGCGCTTTTTGTGTACACGTGACCATAAACACATCGCATGCATAAATCAGCGTCCTAAACATGATGAAATAAGCATGAAGAAACTTCATTCACACTTGACAAGTCCATACATGCACTCGTATATAAAAAAGAAACCACCAAGAGGGTAGCTACTGAGAAAAATGAATCACACACACACACACACATACACACACACACAAATGATGGATATGGAGTTTAGAGCTTCTCATTGTGGTTTAGGATTGATTAGGGGCTATGGAAAGGATTCTTGCTTTGCTGCAAGAGAGCGGTAATGAGAGCTATGTAGAGGTTTTCACCACCAACGCCGTCGCGGCGAGGGCGTACATTGTGAAAAGAGAGAGGAGATAATAAGCAAGTAGAGAGATAAGTATTCTTCTTCTTCTTCCCGCAACCAAGAGAGAAGAGCTTACGGAGATGGAGATGGTGATGAAGAGCTTGCACCACTTTGTATAATACATGCGTATTATACTGAAAACTGAGGCTTGCAGGTGAATTTATAGGCAGTACAGGAGGCTGGATTGTTGCCCAAGCAAGCTACTAGTGCTACCTTCTCACTCAGACTTAGTTGCATGCTTTTGGGAACTTCGTTAAAAACATGGCTTAGCTTTTGATAGTCAACTCTCCCAATTTTCCTTCAATTTTTTAAGTAAAAATTAGCTATTTGGCTAGTATCTCTACAACTAATGAGATTGAGACAGACTATGCTGCAATGTGATGTCCCGACATAATTATGACCAGGTCGTACTGCCCCGACCTATTTACAGTCCCTCTTTTTATAAAAAAAATTCTCGTAAAAACTCCATTTAACCCTGATTTTTCTCGAGGTGGTCGTTTTTAAATCTGACGGAGACTAAAATTAATATTTTTATGTTTAGGTCATCTTAAAGCATGTTGCTTTTCAAAAATGCCAAAAAGCATGAAAAGCTAAATATAGCCTTAAAAAAAAAAAAAGCAAAATTTTCTAGACTTGAACCACGGGTTCTCCTTGTCCACTGGAATAAGAAAGCGGGCTCGCTTTTCACTAAAAAGCACTAAAAATCATAAAAAGCTAAAAATAGCATAAAAAGTGAAAAGCAGATTTCTACAAAATAAAACTATAGCTTCCTCGAGACTCGTAGATTAAGGATCCTATCTTGCCTTTTTACAAAAAAGCACCAAAAAGCACAAAAACATGAAAAAGCTAAATCCAAGTTCAGGGCACCTAGGCATAAAGAAAACTTGTGCACTCATACAATGACATTTTTACTCGCCGGGCATATTGTTCCACATGATAATAATGAGCTTAATTTTAGCATGATTAAACATTCACCCATTTTCAAGACACAAAGTATTTAGCCATTCTCAGAAGGACTCTAAAGTTTGCACATCATTATGCATAAGGGCATTTGTACCAGTTACAAACTATTGCAATGTCAAGTAAATAAAGCAGAGTGCCTAAAGGCAAGAGTCCTAATAGTAAATAAGAAAGTATCTCTATGGATTTCATTGTGGGTTTACCAACCGCTTTACTAGGTCGTGATTCAGAAAGGGTGGTCGTAGACCTGTTGACTAACTTTGCAAATTTATTCCAACCAAGTCCACAATTAAGACTCTAGAGTTAGCTAAGTTATTTGCTAAAAATCTGTATAGATTTTATGGGTTGCCATGTAACATTGTTAGTGATCGTGATCCCGAGTTTAACGGCCATTTTTAGAGGGCTCTATTTAAACGATTGGGTACACATCTGAACATTAGTATTGCGGATCATCCTAAAATGGAGGGTCAAGCTAAACCAGCAAACCAAGTGCTAGACGATATACTACAAGCATACTTTAGCAATAAGTAGTCGTATTAGAAAGATTATCTCCGTGCTCACGAGTTTGATTACAATAGTGCTAAGCATGTGACGTCTACTTTCATTTTTTTATGCTTATGTATGGTTTTTGACCTAGGTCATCAGTTATAGTGGGTTGGCCACTGAAAATATTCAGCAGGTCAAGGGTTTTCTCCAAGAACACATGGAAATACTGAGACTAGCTCATCAAAATGTTCGACAAGCACATGATCCGTATAAAAAGTATGCTGATCAAAAACATTGGCAAGTTACCTTCATGGAGTGGGAAGGGGTATTTTTTCGTGTGCCAAAGCATTGAGAAAGTCTGAAGACTGGGCCAACACCTAGATTATCTCCGAGGTATTGTGGGTCTTTTAAGATACTCAAGTGAGTTGGTGATATGGCCTACAAACTCTTATACATGCATACTCTCACATTCATCGGGTATTCCATGTAAGTCGTTCATGTAAACTCTTGCATATATAAAGACGTCAATGCTATTGACCAACAATTTTGGTTAGCTTCACTGAACCTCCAACTCAATTGCATAAGCATGAGCGTATTCTCGATGATCATGATCTACGTACATGTCATCATGTACGCCAACAATTAGCATAAGTCAAGTGAAAAGACAAACCTAAGAAAGGTGCCACTTGGGAGAACATTAGCGTTGATAAGAATAAATTTTTCACTTTTGTTTTTGAGGACAAAAATGCTTCTCGAAGGGGGAGTAATGTCAGCCCAAGGACGAGAGAACACGGGCTGGTATGAATGCATCTCGAGGGTATCTGTAAAGGACAAGGGTTGGGCAACTTGTAGTCTCTCACCCCCTCCCACATCCAAGGCTCCTTATTCTTGACGTGAATGGAGTGTTGGTATCACAGGAGAGATAAGGTGATCCCACCGCACACAAAGAGGGTAAAAGAGGTGTTGTATATAGCTATTGTGTTTAATTAATTCAAAGATTTCATTAACATGATCACAAACACATGAACATGTTAATAACATTGAGTGATCACTTTTAAAAACATGTGATCATGTTAAATGTTCACGTGACCTTCCTATTAACTTAGAAAAACAACCCAAACTAGTAGTCCCATCAGGCTTTTCCATATCTTGGCAGGCGTGCTAGTGGATTTTTGCCATATCCAAGTGGACCCGCCATGAAAAATAATAGCCCAACATCAGGATTTTGGTGGGTTATCATGTCACCATTGATCGAATTAATTGGATAATAACACATGGTAATCACAAAAGAAAATCACGTGATCACCTAATTATTATTAAATCTCTGGTGCTTTCATCTATGCTAGAGCCCTTCACTTCTTGCTATGATGCTTGGATAATATCATGATGTATATATGGAGATGTGTGCAACCCTTTAACGTCTCCAACCTACTTTGTGTGGCATTTCCTTAGTGTTCCAAGAGATTAGCTAGGCATCTTTTATCTCGGTCCCAATGCAAAACGTGGGAAGTTGATTTAGTCTTTCCTAGGATCAAACAAGCCTCAAGTATCAAGTCTCTAGCATAAACACTAGCCAATGAGTCTCTGTGTGCCTCCATGCAAGTGAATCGTTAGGGACATGCATCATTCTATCATTTGTGCAGTGGTTGGCATGCTATGTGAGAAGTTCCACCATGGACCTATTTTAAAATATGTGTTGGATCCGAGGAATAAGTGGAAAATGCATCAATACCTTACAAGTAGTAAAGGCCCTGATCATGCCGATCTTGTAGCGTGGCTCCTCACAAATTGTTCACATCTTGAATGAACGATTAAAAAAGGCCTTGACAAATATAAGTGTATAAATATCTTTTAGTAAATATTTGAACAAATTAAAGTGTCTTTTGATGTATGCTACATCTAAAGTAAAACACTACTATAATTGCAACAAATCGTATTATGCATAAAGTTTGTAAATCATATTTTGCATAAAGTGGTTGAATAGAGGTCAAAATTCTTAACTACACACATGTATACAAAAAAAAAAAACGTCATCAATCTTAGCTGTTAGCAGCGTGGAGCTATGCCCATAAAAACAAACTCTTGCAAGTGCATACAGTAAAAAATGGAATCATGCCTTACTTAAGAAGCCAGAAAGACTCCAAAAAAACACCCAACCATCTCAGTCATCGATCTGGAGTTACAACAAGCACTCCTTTGTGATAGGAGTATCTGTATTTGACACAGGGTTTGTTTGGCTGCTACACTCATAGCAGCTAGAGACTTATGGTAGATAAGCCTACAAGGGGCATCCAAAACTGATAGATGGGCCATTTGCGCACCCTCGTGGCCAGGCTTTTTTTTGCCCCTTATAGGCTTATCTACCCCCAAGCGTACTTAAAAAGCACAAATTTATTGAAATTACATACAGAACTTGAAATTACAAAGTTATTTCATTACAAAGAAAATAGACACAGTAGAAACAACTGTTGATCATATTGTCATTGGAAAGTCAAATCATTACAAAGATAAGGGTGTGCAATACAAAAAGAGGGGTAACTTTGGCTAATGCTCGAACTCTCGTCGCAATCGACGTGCACGCTGCATATCTTTTGGTTGTATTGTCACTCGCTTTGCATGTATGGCGCATAGGTTGGTATCTTCCAACACCAAAATGATGTTGGCCTCTGCAGCTTTTTGAATAGCCTCTAGCGCTATTGCTTGCATTCTATACTGATTTCCATAGCTTTGAAGCACCTCCTTCACAGTGCGAGAAAAGGGGGCGTGTCGAATCAAAAGCTCTGTCATCTTCTGGTAGTGGCGGATTTCTGCAAATGCCCTTGCTATTTTTCAGCGCCGCTGCGGTTGTCTTGGGGGCACTTGCACATTTGTTGGCGGGCGGCGTTTAGGCTTCTTGAAAAATTTAGACTTGCACCTGTTTACATGCTTAGGGGCTGGTTCTGCAGCCTCTTCTGATTCTTCCTCTTCCCTTGGCTGCCGATCTTGTCGTGTGGGGAGAGCTCCCTGGCCTTGAGGCAATGTCTTCCCCCCAACGGCCACCCGGTGTGTGCGCGGTATTTTATCTCGCAGCCATGGTGGCTCACTCTCTGATTCGGTGTCTATATGGACCACCCGAGTCCTAGATGGTCCTGCTTGTGATTGGTGGCGTGACGGCTGCTCCCTATCGGACTCTGTTGTTTGCTGGCCCTCTTCTTCTCTCCAACGCTGGGCACGTTGCTTCATTCTCCTTCTAGGTGTTATATCTTGAGGAGGTAGAGATTCAACAGTCCTCGATGACTCTCGTGCCCTACCACCATGCCCACTACCAGATGAGTTCCTGGAACGGCCAGGCGTTCGTGGCCGTTTTCTTGTGCCTTTAAGCCATGAAGGCTTCTCACATCCTTGGAGGGTGTTTTTGTTGGCAGGCGGATGCTCTTTCGTGGTTTGTTTGGTGCGCGCCATTTCGTTGGTAAGAGCTCACCTGTTCTTAAGAAATGTGTGGTTTATGAGAGCATGCAATATTTATAAGGGCCCATTTAAAAAGGGCCCTGTTCACACTAATTTTTTTTTTTAAAGTAATATTTTTTAAATAAACATGTCGCTAAGAGTTGGACCCTGCGTTCACGTTTAGTGACTCGCGCAGTATCCACTTTGATCCTTGTTGCACTCTGCATCGCCACCATGCAGCATGCTTCGTGGGACCTTGCGACATTTGCCACTTGTTGCTATGCTCTTGACGACTCCATTTCCGCACTTCAATAGAAATCTTGGATTGTCGTGCACGCTCCATTGTGAGCTTACGAGTAAATGTTGTGCGAAAAAACCAATTGAACATCTCCTCCAAATAATTGGATTGCACCATTCCACCACCATGTCGAGTATTTTTGAAGTACACTCCCCTTGCTCAATAATGGGACTCCTCCATGCCTTGAATGCTAAAAATTTCAAGTGATCCATACTTGTGCATAAAAAATGCACCATGCGCAAACAAGATATGTTGTTCACATGAGTAAACGATCCACATTATTAAATAAAAACAATCCCTTGTAATAAATACACCATGTAAAATGACTTACCATGTAATGTGTGATGTTATTTTCACCCCAAGAAAAGGTGAAGACCTTGGTAAAATCCGCCAAGGCTTCTTGAAATGATTGGCGTTGTTCTTTTGTTGTGTTGTTAAGGCTCATAAGCTTGACCATTTTATCAAAATGTGCCCAAACTTGCTTGCACTTGTTTGCAAGCTCGCCATTTGAATCATTGTTGGTAGTAGCTTTGCATAACTCCTTCGAAAGCTCCCAAAGGTTACCTGCCTGCTGGTTGGAGCTGTTTTGAGCATCATATTGACTTGGCTTTCCTTGGGAAACTTTCTTCAAAAAGTGTCTAGCTTTTTGTCCACTCATTGACACTTGTTGAGCAATTTCATGGGCCTCCCCTGTGTTCTTTGCAGCAACGATAGACACATTTCCACCGTGACATCCAATGAAATTCAAGAGTACCTCCACTCTTTCGATCGCTTCCTGGGACTTTTCCAACGGTTTCATTGTGAAAGCATAGTCAATGTGGAGCTTCAATAGCCTATCAAAAATGCGCATGAATGCGTGTAATGTACAAAAATGTACATTCGATAGAGGAAATCGAAAGATTGGATTCTAAGCGTGGTCCTTTTGATCACGGTCTGGGGCATTGAGCATGGGACATCTCAAAATAGACGCTTCCCATTCTCTACCTTCATCTCGGACATCACGACAATCTAACCCTTGTTCTCCATGCCCTTGCCATGGAAGCATGGAACCGGCCTTTGCAGTGCTCTTATGTGATTTTTGTCCATTAGGTTTGTACCCTCGAGTGAAAAATGGACAAGGCATGAGAGAAGAAGCCCCTTGTTTGCAGCCAAGCAAACACTTTATGGTCTTCAAATCCCCACCTAAGTGCCACTCCACATCATAACTACCAAAACCCTCAATCTCCAACTTCTGACCTGCAATTTGGGAGTGTATTACTTCTGTGATCCATGGAGTTCTCTCAAAAATCCATGAAAGTACTCCATTGGTCTCTTTGGGCACCTCAATAGTACCCAACCACCAAATGTCTTTCTCTGATTGCACGCTAAAAGATGGGGTGGGAGATGGCTCGACTGGATCCCTTCGCTTGGTTTGCGGACGAGCCTCGTTCATTAGAGTGATACTTAGCCTCTCTAACCTTTGGCCTTTCACTATTTGACACTCTTCAAGTTTCAGCACAAAAGCGACTTTTGTGCCAAGCACTACAAAATAAATAGTGCATGCTAAGACCTTAAACTTCAGAGTCTATGATAATAATAATACCAAAGAAAAAAGTAAAGTGTGTCACCTTCTTCAGGTAACTCGTAAAATCTAAGCATGGCTTCTTGAAGCCTTCTAAGATCCACGATAATATTGTTCCACATTGTGTAAGGAAAGCCCTTCTCCGAAGGTCTTATGGATTGTTTCTTACCTTTTTCCCTTGTCTTTGTTGCGCATGAAGCATAAAGGGAAGTTGGCATTGTGTCCTCAATGTGTAGGTATGTCCCAATGCGGGAGAACACATCTTCGTTTGTGGCCTTCTTTGCGAGCTTGACCTTGTGAGGAACGGGAAATATGTTTTCCACAATGCCATGTTGTTTGAGGGCATCCTTTAGGAGTTGGAAAATAGCCTGATAGGCTTTGGTGTTGATTCCAGCCTCATTACAAGCTTGTTGAACATCATCATCACTAACCACATTTCTTGATTTATGCATAAGGTCCTTAGTGACTGCATCCTTAATGTGCTTACCTCCAGGTGATTGTAAGATAGAAATCACATCCTGGGTATTGAGACAACTAGTGAGAAGGTTGATTCGATAATCTTGGCTTGTTCCACCGCATGCCTCCTGGATGAAGTTTCTAGCAACAAATAAACATAAATGTTAGAAAATAGTGTGAAGTAAGAATTCATCATGCAAGTAAAGACCAAATCACCTTGTGGCTGTAACTCGTCGTTTGCGTGCTCCTCCCAAATGTGCAAGAGTTTCAATGGATGAATACGTGCGTTTGTGTTACCTTGCACCAAGGGGTGTTTCTTTCAAGTATGTGATGGTGTTGGTAAGCTTCTGGATGTGGGACTCCTTTTCTTGCATTTGTTGTTCAAGAGTTTTAACTACCCTCTCCCAAGAGGCAACACTCTCTTGTAATGCCGCCATCTTGAGGTGAAGATCTTGACATTTCTGCATCCACATATGCAAAGAAGCACCTGCACCCATACACAACCGCTTGCAATAGCCTAACAAGCCTGCTTCTCCCCTCCCAAGAAATTGAAGAAATGTGGAAAGGCTATTAAATGGTTGATGGAAGCGGCTTATAGGATCGTAAGGGTACAAATGGCCATCCACCCAAATGTCAACATTGGTCTCACAAGCGGTGCGACGTTCCTGTGATGACCTTTGATCACCTTCACTAGTGGTCTTCGGTGCAAATGCCGTGGGTAAGCGAATATGTATGCTTTTGGTGTGCGGAGTACGTGGTGGTGGGAGCAAACCATTTGTGATGTCCGTGAGCACCATGGAAGCTATTGCGTGAGGAAGCAAATGATGAAGAGATAGAGGGGGAAGGGTAGAGAGGTTGAGGAAGATGGGAGGAGAGAAGGAGGGAGGGGGGGGAGGGAGAGATTGGGGAGGAGGAGGAAGGGGCAGGGAGGGAGAGGAGAGGGAGAGAGAGAGAGAGAGGAGGGAGGAGGGAGGAGGAGGAGAGAACAAAATGTTTATTACTTTTTGGGGGAAAAGAGTTTTGAAAAAATGGACTTCCTAAGCTTGTGGGTTAAAAAATGGTTCAAAAAATGATTTTTGGATATGTATATATGTTGGGAGGGAGTTTTAAGTAAAAAACGAGTAAAATTGAAATTTTTAAAAAAAAAGTCAAATTTTCTCTTTATGACCCACGTTTTTGTTGATGTGGACACACCCCTATGCTTCCTTCACTTTAAAAAAAGCTAAAGAGAGAAAGTAACCCTTTAGGTCCACATCCTACATTTGTCTACAAAAAAGGTTAGAAAAGCCTACTCAAAACTACCTTCTTCAATGCCCTTGCCCCCTAAACCCCAGACAACATTAGCCTTAATTCCTAAAAATTAGGATTCCTTACAAGGCCCATGCAAGGTTCATATTTCTCCTAATGCATGTCGTGCAACAGACGAGATTTCCATCAAAAGAAGACACACTTCTTTTGCATGTTGTCGTCCTCTTGAGCTCCCAAATGATATACTCCATGCCTCGAACAATAAAGCACAACCTTTGATTGAGCGGACCCGATCTCAGTGTCCTTAATATGGGACATTTATGCAAGGCTAGGCCATGGGATCCAACGGCATAAAATTGGTCCCAAGATTTTAGCCACATCACATGGTCACTTACCCATTAAAATCATGTCCACATAACAAATCACCATTGCAGTGCCAACATTTGCAACGCTAGTACGACCGGCCGCTTTCGGCAACCTCTCTCTCTCTCTCTCTCTCTCTTTCTCTCTCCTTCTTTATCGTGCGTAGACAACTTTTGGACTGTAGCCTTCAGCTCGCAGCTCTCGACACGTGTAAAGGCACTCTCACT
Source organism: Adiantum capillus-veneris (assembly GCF_014529385.1). Lineage (NCBI taxonomy): Eukaryota > Viridiplantae > Streptophyta > Polypodiopsida > Polypodiales > Pteridaceae > Adiantum > Adiantum capillus-veneris. Next base: position 36,251,777 of record NC_140948.1, read on the forward strand.
GCCGTTATAGAATACGTATAGATTTGCATTCGGAAATTCCCCTTGGTGCAAAGTCCAGATGAGAATTTAAGCCTTTCTGTCACATGCATTGAAGGCTTATTTTTTTTTTTGTGAACAAACCTTAGACCAATTAACTTAAGGCTATTCAATTTGCTAAGTTACACACTTTTTCTGGACACCGTATTTGGAGACTTACTATGCTATGGGACACCCAATTTTGTCCGGACAACCAATGCCATGTTTGGAAGGCGAGTCCATCAGCCACGCGCTCATGCTCAAAGAAAGAGAGAGAGAGAGAGAGAGAATCACACCCACACACACACACACACACACCCAAGTATATTGAGTGTTCAATCATAATACACAACACAAGAAGTTTGGGAAACTTTCTCACAATAATTTCCACATTGCACCTAACCTCAACATCATGAGCTTCTGCGAGGGAGGCGCCGCATACCTAGCTAGGTACGATTGGGAGCAGGGGACCCCCAATCATACCTAGCTAGGTATGTGGTGCCTCCCTCACAAAGGCTCATGATGGGGGCCGGTGGTCACCTGTCCCCAATCGTACCTAGCTAGGTATGGGATGCCTCCCTCAGAGAAGCTCATGATGTTATGCATTGTATGAAAAACACTGAAAAAGACTCTGTTTTCATACATGAGAAAAATTATAAATCTTCTTTTGTAATATATAGAGTATGCGTGCAGAGTAAGGGCGAGCTTCCTTTATCATCTAGTCAGCTATAAAAGTAAGGGTCCTTTAAAGAGCCAAAGCTTTCTTCAAACGACAGGCTGTACATGTAATTATCACCATTGTTGTTGAAAATCTCTTGATACTCTGAGCTACAAATATATGCAGCCAGCTTCATTCTTTTTGCAGGTGCAGGCATCCTCTCGACGTTATCGTCAAAATCGCCTTCCACCTCTTGTGTAATGGGTAATGACATTCTTGTTTGATAATTTGTCATAATCCTTATCACCATGATGGGGATTCTCAACTCCATCAATAATTGTTGCATTAGTCCTGCAGCAATCTTCTTCAATGCCCCTTAGTTTCTGATGAAGACTTTTGAAATCAATATCTGATATTTTGGTGTTTAATTCCTTGTTTGTGATGATTGAATTACAATGGGTACTGGGATTATAGATGTTGTCCCTTGGTTGGTGCCGATTGTTGGTGAGTTTGACAGAGCTAATCTCCCTCAACCCTGTGAGCTCTTGGACGGTAGTGCGGAAGGTCGAGGGGTCGGCATGCACCACCATGGGAGGGCAGACATGCACCACTCTCACTGTAGGAATTATATATTGCTGCATTAATGCTCTTTTCACCATAACTATGAGCTCTATAGATCAGTGAAGGACATGTAAGAAAGGAATGGAGGAAAGCAAAAAGCTAATTAACAGAAAAGCAACTAGTCGACTAGCTTCATGAAGATATAATTAGGTCTACGAGCTCAAAGGATCTGCATGCACAGGGCACTTATACACTTATATATATATATATATATATATATATATATAACGCCGTATAAATTAATTCGCTACTAGCATAATTTCCGAGGACAGCAGCTTGTTACTCAAGCTTGCATTGAAAAAATCTGTGTGTGTGTGTGTGTGTGTGTGTGTGTGTGTGTGTGTGTGTGTGTGTGTGTGTGTGTGTGTGAGAGAGAGAGAGAGAGAGAGAGAGAGAGAGAGAGAGAGATCTCCTCAAATTAATTCAATGAGACTCAAAGGTCTAGCTGCATGTGATCGGTATTCGCACGTAGGTCAAGTTTTGACCAATCAAAGTGCAACACACGCGCACACGCAAACGACTTTGCTGCTCGACGTCATTTATTTTACGACGTTGATGGGTTGGATCTTGGCCGCGAATCAGTGGAGACCTTTCAAGCTCGCAAAGCAATATGCATATGCTCAATCGCCCACTTGAGTCAGAATATAATCCATGTGAAAAATGTCTAGGGCCACTTGCACGTTGAAACTGAGAGAGAGAGAGAGAGAGAGAGAGAGAGAGAGAGAGAGAGAGAGAGAATTGTCATCTCTCAAGCACCCATGATTAATCTAATATCTTGCATACAACACTATCCTAATTTTGGTCCTCAAGCCTTATACTCAAATTTATACCACAATATGTAGCTTACATCTATATCATTATTCATCGATTGGATGACTTATTAGGACATCTCTTTCTGCACTAGACAAATTTCTTGCATGAGACATATAACTCTCTACACCATTTGAAGAGTGAAGAGAAGGCATTCTCAATGTAGGGAACACAGATATGAAGCCGTCCTTATAGGACATGGGACCCTTGGGAGCATGACTTATTAGGACATCTCTTTTTGCACTAGACAAATTTCTTGCATGAGATATATAACTCTCAACACCATTTGAAGAGTGAAGAGAAGGCATTCTCAATGTAGGGAACACAGATATGAAGCCGGCCTAATAGGACATGGAACTCTTGGGATCATTATGAACCATTGGTTAATGCTTGTTGATTACTGCCCATATGGCTAGTTACTACTGGCAAACTTCCTTTCTTCCTTGCTCATGTAAGATGATCATTTAATTAGGCGTCATCTTATATAAGTCCATGTGACATATACTTGACACATTCCATGTCTACAATCTTAGTTACTACTGGCAAACTTCCTTTCTTCCTTGCTCATGTAAGATGATCATTTAATTAGGCGTCATCTTATATAAGTCCATGTGACATATACTTGACACATTCCATGTCTACAATCTTTCTACTACAGATGGATCGTGCACTCCTCAAGTATTTTTTTAGCTCAATCACATGCTTGATATATGAAGCTAATACTAGTGGTCGTGATTTGGCGGAGGGTGGGAGGGGGTAGTAGGATATAGTACATGATTACTTAACTCCAATATTTTTTAATACATTTTCAATATAAGAGCTTAAGTCTAGAACCGTCAGCTTTTCCACGATTCAACGAAGGAGAATAGAAAGAGAAAATTTTGTGTACGTGGCAATAGCAATGAGAATGTACGCAATAATTATTTATCGGTAATATACGCGTTAATATTTGCAAAAATATATCCGCCCCTATTGTCACGCACATTACCGTCATACGGCTTTTCAAAAATGAAGATGCTCATTTGGGCTACCCAATTTTGGATCGCACAAATGAGCATCTTTATTTTTTACCTGCATAAAATATATCAAATGTCAATTGCGTTTTGAAAAGTGTACAAAGAAATAGAAATAAACTTTGAAATTACAACGTAAACCTTACCTTTATAATTTGAGGGAGAAAAGAATAATGCTTTTAAAACATTACAAATAAAGAAAAAATTTCTAAATGAGTGTTATTTATAAAACATGAGTGTATTTTGTGCCACATCTGAAATTGTAGAAGGGGAATACATAAAAATATATATCTATCTTAATCCTCTTCATCGTCCTCTTAGTCTTCATCCTCAGATTCATATGTTGGATCGCTCAGTTGACTCTACACCAAATTAAAAAAAATTAGACAAATCAATAACCCAATTTAACTAAATTAATACAATACTCATTGTCCAATGTCTACACTTGTCGCTTGTAGGGGTCTGATTGTTGAGTCAAATTGCTCTCGAGAGATATGATACTTTTTCAACAACCATTGCCAAGTATCGAACTTTGTGTGTCTCTTTCGATACTTGACCATCTCTCTAGAAGGATGGCTTAGAGTCATATTTTCCTAAGTTAACAATAGCCAAAAAAGTTTCATAAGTTAAAATAGCTTCTAATCCAAACTTCCACAATTAAAAATATATTACATATTTTGCAAGCCGTTTTGCCTGATCCCGAACCATAGTGCGTGGGAGTTTGTATGGCTCGAGTTTTGATCTTTTGAACATGGGATGAGTTCGATGCAACTTGCTTGCTCTTTTCTTACATGCTCACTACCATGATGTATCTGCCATGTTGTCACCATGATAGCTCATATCTCGATTTGCGACCTAATTGCCGATTGTGTGTTGTGCACTCGATTGCTTGTTTTTTAAATATATTGAGAGCCAAGGAAATTGTATACCTCTCCCCAACAAACCAAGGCTCTCAACGCTTCCTTGACAGCAATCAAGAGTCTCCAATGCTTTCCCTCTCTTTCGCATATAACGTTGTAAACTCCCAAGATTGTACCAAAAACGTTAAGAAAATACTTTCTTGCTTCTTTTTCTTCTTGCATGGAGCTATAATTAGTGGCAATGTTTGCAAAAAAAAATTGAGCTAGTGTATCTTTTACTAGCTAAAGTCGCAAAACTCTGGCAAGCTTTCGAGCTTAACTGGAAGAAAGTTGGAAAACTTTTGCAAGCTTTAGTGTAAGCATTGGAAGGGTTAGGTAGTAAAGGTAGTAAATTTTACTGTAATTAGGCTAGCAAAGGTTGGAAGGAGGTTGAAGAAAAATATATTTCCATTACTTCCACTAAGGTAGCAAGTTATCGATACTTACCACTAAGGTAGAAAGTCCTCATTAGTGGAAAAAGTAGCAAGTTTTAGTGAAATTATGATAGCCATGGGGTCAAAGTCAACAATTCATGAGAGAGAGAGAGAGAGAGAGATTGCTGGACCAACCAACTAGGAAATGAAATAGATAACTATACGATGGGGGCATGCGATTGCTTATATACTACCTAAAGGGATTTTCCCTACCTAAAAGATAAGTCAACTAAATACCTAAACGACAAATAATTAATTAGGATCACATTGGACATCACTTGAAATGCATAAACTTTAACACCGTCTTTGCAACTCATAGTGGACTTATGTAGAAAGACCAAGTCGATGAAGAAGCTACCATGGACACCCTATCAACAACTAAATACTAAATACACCTTGGATTTGTGATCACCAACCTGTCCTTGAATAGAATGCCATCTTGAGCACCAATTGTCTCATAGAAAGCTGAAATGTGGACCACACTACTTCCTAGAATCCCCATTCGTGACTTGTGAGCACATCACATCCAAAGTTTCTAAGACAATGAACTTTGGAACAAATCATGTACATAATATGGCCAACAATGATGGATTGTGTGGATATCCATAGTGTTTTATGTACATCGTGTTGGTTCTTTGCATGATGCATGTGCCTTGAACTCTGCCACATAGGCTCAAACATAGATAACTTGAGCTTCGACACACGTGTCCAGTTCATGTATAGGGAGCTCCTTTGCCCCTCTCTCTTGCTCACAAGCCTCTGCCTATTTGAAGCATGTTGCGACAAACGCCACAGAGCTAAAAATCCGGTACCAACACCACTATGGCCAGTGCCATGTGTGCCATATAACCAACCTCCTTGGTGAAATTTATGCCTTTCCTATCCCTGTCAAGCTTGCCTTTTCCATTTTCTTATGCGTGCTCTTCCATTTTCCTTTGGATTTTGAATCCCAAAAACAATGAAGTTGCACCTTCCTTGAGAACTTTGTGTGTGTCAAGGCAGCTAACTAAGTGCTAATCGAACCACTTTCCATAGCAGAGAATTGTTAATGGGGGGGCCTCATAATGGGGTCCATGAGAAACCAATCTCTTCCATGACTCCCCCAAAATAGTGTCCAAGGAGGCCCTCCCTATAGCATCTCAAAATGCATGCTTTACATTGCTACAAAACAGGCCCGCAAACCTTGGCGGTTCGTAAGCGTCTCAGAACTCTTCTTGCATAGAGGCTCCATTACAACCTCATGATTAGCAACAACCAAAAAATCTGCACATTTCAAGATTCTCTTTGCTAGCAACAAGCTGGCAACGTTTTAGAACATATGTAGGAATGCGCAATGGATAGTTGCTTGCAGATCAATGTACTACACTCTCTAATCACTCTTTCATCCTCAACCACTTCCAAATTCAACGCGATCAAGTGTAGCAAACAAAAAAGAAGTATCACCTTTGCCCAAATGAAGCTTTGACTCCTACACTTTCACAAAATCTACAAAAACCATTACCACACGTACCCCTCCTAGATTTCACAACAACTTTAGATGATAGTGACTATGCCCTCTTTGCAAGGCAAGGCTCACAAAATTATGATGATTCACAAACGTCTAAAAGTAGCTTGGTAATAGTATTGAAAATCTCACACAATGTCAAGACTTCCAAAATGAATCATTACATTGTTATCAAGGGTTGCATCAATTAATAGCTAATTCAAGGGGTGAATGATGGAGAAATCTAGAGATGATAGGTCATGATTCTAAACATATGTTCATGGCTTTGTATTTACCTTCTTTTTTCTTGTTGTCGTAGGCAGCAAGTGGCACTAGTTCCATTGATAACTAGGACTTATAGGTCATGTCACTTTCCCTTTTAAATCATACCATAAACTTTGGAAGATATTGTTGAATGATGGATAAAGATTGTTGATAAGTGTCACGTGGCAAGGGTGGTGCCCAGTGTTAGAAAAAAACCGGGGTCTATTGTATTTTAACCAGCTAAAATTATAAAATCTCGATTAGATTTTGAGCTTGCCTTTAAGAAAACCGGCAAATTCACACAAGTTTTAGTGTAATTATCGACAAAAGCTTCAAATTTTGACCTGAAAACCGGGAGAATTTCAAGTTTCCCCTTATTTTGATCGGTTAAGAAAAATGTATTTTTCTAGCCCTGGCACTTGTGCTTGCTTAGGGAATACACACCACTAATCTTCAGCTTGATCTGCTAGATAAGTAAAAAATAGGGGTCTCTTATAAAGTGCTCCTTCTACATTCTTTTCTCAGTTAATACAACATCTCCACTCACAATAGTATGGCCAAAAAAGAAAAACAAGGTGAAGGATCTCAAGACGGCCTACTAAGGAAGTAAATTGGAATTCAAAGGGCTGTGGAAAAGAGACTAACGAGTGCTCACATTTAGCCACGTATGTCAAATTTGCTACTCGGTATGGGGTTTTTTTTTTTCTTTAAAGAGATTTTGGCATAATCAAGCTAGCATGTGATGGAGCATACTATAAGGGAATCAGGGAGATGAGCAACAATGGGACACGATTTGGATGTTGGAAATTACTAAGTGACTATCGCGTTTGGTTACATCCTCTCATCATTCTTTTTTTTTTTTTAATAGCAAAACTTACAATTGTGAGTGAATTAAATTGAACAGCCCAAAAAATTACAAGGTCTTGTCATGCTCAAGTTAAGCCATGACAACATCCACGGACCATAATTACATCGGCTATCAGGGCTACCACCCCTAGCAACCCGCCCCCTCATCCTTGATACACAAGGTCCATCCTCTCATCTTACCTTTTCTCTTTTCTCACTTCAACTTCCGTGTTAGTTTAGTGCTCCTATCATCACGTATATCATGGTTCCTATGGCCTCCTTCTATTGATTGCACCCTTGACTACTCAAAGTTTCCCTAAATAACTTTCTGTCATAATTTGTAAAAGCCTAATGACACTCAAAGCTTTCAATTCGTGCTCTACGCCCACATAATGCGGTTGCTCCCACAATGAGTGCATCCCACAAAATGGAAGCTTAAACGAGAAGCTCCTCAAGCACCTTTTGTGCATTTGGAAGTGTAACACATTTGGCGTACATGTTGATCAAGGCATTGCCAAGCAGGATGATTTTCTTAAAAGTGTAGCGTGCACAGTGCATACGGAGGGTGAGGGAGAAACAGAGTAGACATAAAGTGTTGGTATCCATTTCACAACCTTAGCAAAACATCTCTCTCTCTCTCTCTCTCTCTCTCTCTCTCTCTCTCTCACACACACACACACCTCAACAACTATAAGGCCCCTCACTCCATCTCACCTCTGTCATTCCATCTCCGCTCCATTACCCGCTCGCATTCTGACTGCTCGCCCACCACAGGCGACCTCACATACGAAAACACATCGCTCTCGGTGACTCTACCTGCATTCAATGAGCACGCATCTGCACTGAGCGCGCTGCAGATCATTCATTGCAACTTCCCGAGGAGGAGGTTGATGAGGCAGACAATTGTGTTCAGAGCTAAAAACACTGCTATTGAAGACCTCTAGGCCCGAATTGGCGCCCATCTAACATCATGAGTCACCACCCACTTGCTTTGGTGGAGCTTGCACACAGGAAAAGATACACACACACACTCGTGATCTAGTGCAGCAATGACGGTTGAAATGCCCACATGCTAGCCCACCTGCACGGACCTCTCGCCCGTGTACTCTCCCTCTCTACCCTCGTAAAGATTCCTGTGTTGATTTCTGATGATCGAAATGGAAAAACAGAAACAAATGAAAATTAATTTTTATGAGAGGAGCATTCCCACCCCCTCCTTCATTCAAACCAAGAAATGGCCAACTGGCCACACAAAAATGAGGGATCTATAGTTTTGAGCTTCCAAAAAAAAAACTCAAAACTACCAATGATGCTTTGAACAATAATTGGCTTTAAAGGGTGAAGTTAACAATGGATGTGGGTATGAGAGAACCATTTTGCTATGCATTTTAAGAGAAACTTAATAGCCATTTCAGTGACTTGTCAAAAACTTTAGCAGGGATTGCATTAAGATTGCTAAATGAGTGGTTTCTCTTAGTATTTGGCATATAATAAATGCAAAGGTTCATTGTTGGCACTAACAAGTGATTATTCAAAAGGGTCACTAATAGACTTGAGATTCAATTTACTCGATGGCAATGCTACACCTGCTAGATTTGCTACATAAGGGCATAAGCCACTCATTCTATGTGCATTCATCCATCAATGTCACACTTTCCTTGCTTTGTATTGGCTACATTCAAGAATATGCCTTCACTTTTGGTGCATTTCATTGAGATGATTGTGAATGTTTTTTCAAAACGCTCCACAGACACAGCAAGATATGTGGTGGATTGTGAAATTTTCATCGCTTGGCTTGATTGAACATCCTCTTTGCACTAAAAGACATTCTTTTCTATATGCACGAGAGCTTCACTTTGAACAATGAATTCATGCTTGGTTGAGAGTGTGCATTAAAATATGGGCTTCATATTGTTTGTTTATGTTACTACTTGCTTTGAATGCAAAACCTCTATATAGCGCTGAAATTGAGCTTTCTTGAATGACCATGGGATAGCAATAAAATTTTGGGTTTGTGGTTGATCGTGCATTCTTTTAGTGCTTGTGTTGAATGACCATATGCTTAAAAGCACTAGTGGTCAAATTGTTTTTGAAGGGTTGTGGCCAAATGTGAGCTTTCATTGATCCATGACGGGTGTTGGCTTTGCAACATGGTGCAATATGTGGCTATTTAACATTAGGAAAAGTTTGGACTCAAAAATGGACCTTGTAAGAATTGTTGATGTGGCATAGCTTTCAAAAAGTGGGGATCGATAAATTTTTTGCAAATTAGATCCAAACTTGTTGGAGGTTGGATATTTAGAATCTACTCTTCAAATGCTATCTATTGATATATAGCATGCATGTATCAAACATTGCCTTCATGTAGATCTAGAAAAAGGTGATTTTAGATTACCCTAACGGTAACAAAACCTGGTTGATTGAAAAAAATGGCATAACTTTCATAGAAGTCATCCAAACTTTTCGGACCTTGGCTCTTTAGTATCCATTTTTCAAGAACTTTCCAATGATAGGTCATATCATGGGGTTCTAAGAAATATTTAGAGGGGTCTACCGGGTTGCTTTCTTTTGTACAATTTTGATGATGTGGCACTCTTAAAAGGCCCAACAATAAGTTCAAAATTTTCCTAATGAGCCATTCCAGTTCTTTTGACTAAAAGTTGCAGTCATCTCTACCTCATAGCTTGCTCTAAAATTGTAAAATTTCATGTGAGCTAGTTGATAGACAATTTTTTGGAGCTTTAAAAATTGTAGCATTTGGCTTGAAGAGCTAATTCATTTCATCAAAATTGTATTATTTTTAGCTCTTGACTTGTTTAGTAATTTCCATATTTCAATTGAGCTAGATATTAATCAACTTTTTGTCATACATGAGAGATTTTAACATTGCAAAACTTGCTTATGAAGAAGCTCATTCTCTCTCATTTTGTATGTGTATGCATAAATTTGCTACTAAAGAGCATCATGTGCATAAACCAAAGGCACTTTTTTCCCTTGGGTTTTTTCCCTTTGGTATATTTGGGCATTTGAAACTCTAGCTTTAGGTATTCAATAATTTTGTGTAGCTTTCAATAAATGGCATTTGGAGCTTGTGTTTACACTTAGTTCAAGAAGCTTGGATTGTAAATAAAAGTAATCAAGAGACTTCTCTACACAAAGTGGATGCTTGCTCAAGAATGCTCATAAGAAAATGAATAGGTGAAATCCTTCCGTGATAATGCTCTTTTTGTTTATCTTTCCATTCTCTATGCTTGGATTAAGTGATTTTGATTTTAAGCTATGGTTCTTTCATTTTCAAACACTAAGCATACTAAAGTTTCAACACTTTGCTTTGTGAATATCAACTCATTAAAAATTTTGGTTTTATGTGTGCTAATCATAGGTAATGGGCCTTGACCTTAGGTTAATGTAGGATTATTGCTTGTTAATCTTGAGGAATCTTAGTCCTCGAGCAAGTACTTCTGAGCAAACAAGAAAGCGAGCGAGCACATATAATGAGAAAGACTAGATCAGGACCTCAATAGCTACCTTTAGAGGATAGTGTAGCAAAGTAAATATGTTGCCTCTCAAATTATCTCAAACAAAAGAACCATACTGTAACTTTAATGTGTTCATATGCCTTTTGATACATAGTCACAAACACATATGCAATATGAGCTAGCAAGCATTAACACTAAATCTAGGAACCTCATTATAAAAAAAAACTCCAAAAACTCGTGCTTCTCCAATAAACACTTTAGGCCACATCTCAGGTCAACAATAGCCAACAACAAATACCCTACAATGTAAAACTCTTACAACCTGAGACACTTAAAGTATTGCTATACATTTGGTCATGCTCCACCCAAGGTTTGATAGAGTTCCATCTGGGTGAAGGGTGCTTGGAGCATGTCATCATGGGCTTGAGAGTTCAAAACTAAAATTTGGAGAAATGCATAGTAGATATTCTTGAATGGCACATAAGGCAACCTCTTGGAATCTCTGCAGGTACATCAAGTTGCCTTTGCAGGTACATCATGGAAAACTAACTTCATAGAGTATGTAACTCCCTTTGCCCTTGATCCCTCCATGCCAAACCGGAAAACATGTGTCTCATTGCACACAATAATAACCTCTTTAATCAATTCAATTGTAATGCAGTTGCCCAAATCAACTCTAATCTAAAATTGTTTTGTTAGCTTTGATCTTGCCCCTTAAGAATCTTTTCAGGTGTGTGTGTTGCTTATATTAATGCAAAACCAAACATAACCCTTCATAACCCTACCCTAGATGCAATGTATTTGTTTTGACCCCAAAAACATGGTGCTACAACCTCATGCTTAATATCATGTGAGCCAACATGAATGAGTCACCCACATCTATCTGTTCAACTTTGCAGAGTCCAAAAACCTGTCATCTTATCTCCTAGTTCAATTCTTCTAATCATCCATACCATTTTTTCAACCTTTACCTTTGGCCAATATTCTATTCAATCCTATGTGCAAATGCATACCCTCTTCCACCAATGGGTTCAATGATTGTAAGAAACTCACGCCTATGGCTATCCTCCAGTACCACACTTGCACCCACAAATATTAGCCTCTTTTTCTTCACATTTTTCTCCCCCATATTTGACCTATTCATCTCTCGACTTTGCAAATCCATTTATGACATCGAGGAATGAGTGAGATTGATCAAATTTCTAATAGTGGAGGTAGAAAATAATTGATTTAATAATCTATGGGCAAGGTCTTGCATACGGGGGCCATTGCTTCATTCACACAATTTTGCTAAAAAAAACATAGATTTAGTGCAATCCCTCCTATAAATTTTGAGATTTACCTCTAAATTTTGAGATTTATTAAATACTAACTTTGGTGCCTTAGCTTATAGCGTGACAAGGCTCTTATTTTTTCCCCCCTCCCGCCACTACAATGGGCCCAACTCAAATCTAATAGCGTTAAAATCTTCAAATTTAGTCAATTCTCATTTAGTGTTCCTCATACGTAGGTTTGTCAATTTTTTGGAAAGAAAATTTACCAAAACACCCCTTTAATTTGTGGAAATTTCCAAAATACCCCTAGAATTCCAAGAATTCCTAGTATACACCCAATATTTTGTCATAAATTCCCAAAATGCCCTTCAAAATTCCCAAAATACCCCAGGTTGTGAGTTTAAATTTCTCCAAAGGTTTGTTTTGAAAGATTTCTATAAGAAGAGTAATTGTCTATCAATACAAGATGCTTAAAGTAGAATTTTAGTCGGTTATGTAGGTTTTGCACATGAATTGCTTCATTATTTTTAAACATAATAGCCTTTTATTTGGCAGGTAATTTACATGCTAAGCACTCAAAAATAGATATCAATTGTCGAAAAGAATTAAGATCAGAAAATCTTTAACAATCCAATCAAAACACATACAAGGGTATTTTGGGAATTTCCACAAAATTAGAGGGGTATTTTGGTATTTTTCCTTTTGGAAAAACTGGCGCACGCCGGCGCGCGGTCCTTGGTGCAAGGAGATTTTGGAGCCATCCAGCTCGTTGTGGAGCTTTAGTGCAAAGAGTTTCAAGCTTGTCCTTGCAATCCTTGCAGCAGGAAATGAGCTGTGATGCTCGTCCTTGCAATGTTTGACGTCGGCTACTCACCTGTCCTCACTGCAGCTCTCATGCAGGGTCTGGCCCATTCTCAGCCACCCGACGCTCCATCGGGCAGTCTAGGCCTCTTTACACACATGCTTTGGCGGCAGCTGCTCTACTTGCTTGCCACCGGTTATTAGTCATCACACATGCAGGCCGATCAACATGGTTCCGGTGACCTCTCGTCAACATGACCTATCATCAACGTAGTCGGCTGCTACTGCAGCAAATGATGCAGTTGATTGACGCAGCCACAGACGTGAACGATGAAGTGTATATAGTGCATTCCTTAACCGGGATGCTGCAGTTGGTGCATGTGGGCACCCTTAGAGACGACACCTTAGAGCCGGTTGTTGAGCGTGCGTCCTCGTCAATGTTGTGCACACGATTTTTAACTAGTTCATCTACAGGCAAGTTCCCATCCAAGCCCAGGGCAAACACAAATTTTTTGCAAAAATTTGGACTTTGTTGAGCATAAGACATTGGCAAGAGAGTGCCATTGAAGTGGACATCATAATCTACTTAAAATAATGCTTAATTTAAAGAGAGAAACACCTCGAGGACATCATGGGTAGAATCGATTCCAATTGAAGGGGTTTTGTGAGGTTTCAAAAGCCGGTAGGACAAGTGGTTAACCATAAGTTTTCCATCCTCAAGGTTTTCTTGCTAAGCACTACAACATTTGGAAGGGGCTAGACCACCGTGGTGCTAGTTAAAGAAGCAAGAATGTCTTCGGAGGCACAGAGACTACCTCACAAGGCACATGTGCCATGATTAGGGAAGGTTTGAAGCCATTGGGTAGTTAGCAATAGAAGAAGTGGCAATTGATGCTTTATGTGCATTCACATTACTCCGTGTCATTTGAAAAATAGATCATCGTGTGCACCTTTTCCTGAACAACACGAGCAACATGAGCATATGCAAGGCAAAGGGTAAAGGCTTGGGCAAGAAGAATGAAGCCTTGTTGGGTGTTTGGATAGGGGCAACCAAATCATTATTGAAGGGAGTATCACGAGGGGCTTGCAGGGCTTTGCAGATTCTGTTTTCATCTAGTAGGGGCCTGATATAGTGATGAGGGACATTCGCCAAGGCTTGCAACAAATTTCTTGCTAATGTAGGTTGCTTCTTCATCAATTCCATCACAACCTACTCCATGGTAACAAGACAGCAGGGGTGCTACCCGACAAATGATACCATGTGGAAGTGAAAGGACGGGTGGCCTCTCACTACATAAACACATAGAAGAAGCGTTAGGTTGTCGTGCACACATATAGAGAGATATCAAATAGAGAAGAAGATAGAGGGGTGGGGGGAGAGAGAGAGAGAGAGAGAGAGAGAGAGAGAGATAGTCTAAGAGAGATAGAGAGATGCTCAAAGTTAGTTGGTAGATGCGTTTGTATTGGTTGATTTTGGTTACTTAGGGGTGCTTTAAATAGAATGCAAGAAGGCGTGATTTGAAGGGGTGCTCATGCATGTTGGTATCACGAGACGTGAGGATGGATTGAATTATTTATTTATTCCAACACCAGAGGGGCTGACAACCTCGTGTGTTAGTGATAGGCAGCCACAACATGTAGGCAAGGGAGCAACCCATCCTTACGGTCCGCCAAATCCATTCATCATCTTAACCAATCTTGGGACTAGGCATTATCAAAATAATGTAACACGTTACCTTCTTGCAGCCGCTCAAGGTACCAAGCACACTACAAGAGGCTCTTCACATTAGCGACGCTCACACAGCGACGCTCAAAAAAAAAATTCCCGGCGTCGCTATGAGCGTCGCTATAAGCGTCGCTATGAGCGTCGCAAATTTCTTTGTAAATTTGCGACGCTCATAGCGACGCTTATAGCGACGCTCATAGCGACGCCAGCTGGGGTAAAAAAAATAACCGAGCGCGCCCAAAAACTCAGATCTCAGATCTGAGTTTTTCGACGCCCTCAAGCAAAGAGCAGGTAACGCTCTCCCTCACTCTCTCTCTCTCTCTCTTTTTCTTTTACACACACACACACACACACACACACACACACACACACACACGAGGAGAGGAAGGAGAGACAGGTATGCTCCTTCCCTCTCCTCATTCTCATGTTCCCTTCCTCTCTTTCTCTCTCCCTCGCTCTCTCTCTCACACACACACACATATAGTGTTTTTGAGAGAGAGAGAGAGAGAGAGAGAGAGAGAGTGCAAAAACGCACACACATACATAAACAAAGAATGCACACACACATTGAGAGAGAAAAAGAGAGAGAGAGCATGCATAAACAGAAAACGTACGCATTGAGAGAGGAAAAGAGAGAGAGAACATGCATAAACAAAAAACGCACACATTGAGAGAGGAAAAGAGAAAGAAAACATGCATACGATCCAAAAAAACGCACACACATTGAGAGAGAAAGAAAGAGAAACTAAGGGAGCGTCGTAGGAAACTAATTAAAATTAAAAGACCTAAAGATCTAGCCGACGAGGAGTTGAACTGAAGACCTATTATTCAAGAGAGAAATGGCATAATCAATCTATCATACTTGGCATGGGTGATAGAAAGGTTATACCATTTATCTCTTTTTATTGGCACACACATCCACACACGCGCACACACACAGGAAGAAGAGAGTTATAACGTCGTAGGAAACTATTTTAAAAGACGTTAAAGATTAGGTTATATGTAGACTTACATTAAATTAGATTTAGGTTTATTTTTAACTAGATTTACATTTATTTAAGCTAGATTTAGATTTATGTTATATTAGATTAGATGCGGGTCTCCATAGACTGCGATGCCTGCATGAAGCGGGTGAAGAAAGCCCTCAATGGAATATAGGGTATTGCTGCCTTCACTCATAGTGGGCTCCGTCGATCCAAAAGTACTGGTGAAATGTCTTCAGAAGATAGGGAAGAAGGTGGATCTTCAGGGCGGCAAGAGTCACTACATCCCCGACACAATGACCATCTAGACAACCTCTAGTCATTAGACTTACGTTAAATTAGATTTAGCTTTATTTTTAGTTAGATTTACGTTTATTTAGATTTACGCTTATTTACGTTAGATCGAGTCCACGCAAGAATTACTTACGGTTTAGGGTTTAGAGTTAGACGAACAGTGAAAAGATCTACTGTGAAAAGATGTTAAGATGAAGTGAAGTGCTACAGCTAGAGAAGAGGCAAAGGGATTTTGTCCACTACATGCAGTATCATGTAGACGTGGGTGTCTAGATTTCTTGTACCCACAAATATAGGTATTGACCAATAAAGACGAGATTATAACCCGGTGGTTCTGATCTCCGTGCACCTCTAGACCGAGGTGTGCGGGGATTGGACATGACTAGAGAATGTGAGGTAAAGAGAGAGAGAGAGAGAGAGAGAGAGAGAGAGAGAGAGAGATAAGACGAAGAATGCCAATAGAATATTAAATTTGTTGTCTAGGTTATAAGTTTTTTATCCTCATTATGAGTAGCGACGAGGATGTGGGACCGTCCAACCGAAACACCTATCTCTCAACGAGGGTCTTATGTCCTTGTAATCAATGCAAGCATGCTGTGCGACGGACAAGACGTGTTTCTTTGCAGCACGTTCGTGAATTTGGCGAGTTCGATCCATCTATTATAGATCGAGTTGTTGCCAATTATAACTCGTCGGACTCTGACGCTGGCCAACAAGCAGCAATCTTGCAACCCAATAGACGTGTTCGCAGGCGCTTTGGTCAAGCAGCATATGTGAGGCCACAAGATGTAGCCTCTGACAGCTCGGGGGATGATCATGCAGAGCACATTCCCAACGAGGCAATGTTTGAGCCCGAGATTGATGAAATGATCGAGACGATCATGGATTCAGAAAGGCTTATCTATGATGATATGAAAAGTGAAGCCGATACATCATTGTATAATGGAGCACGTATGTCTAGATTGAAAGCACTCCTGGTTCTTCTCAACATGCAGGCAAAGTTTGGATGGAGTGACACTAGCGTCACAGCGCTTTTCAGGTGATCTATTACAATTAGTTTACTTTAATAGAACTCATGGTGTATAATGATCTGATAGATTTTTACACGACTGTATCATATTTTTATGTTGTGTAGATTGCTGAAAGAGCACATTCTACCAGCTGACAATGTGATGCCAGATTCCCGAGATGAAGCAAGAAAGATTTTGCGAAACTTGGGGATGGATTACAATTCTATCCACGCTTGTCCTAATGACTGCATTCTTTTCAGAGGGGAATACACAGACATGGAGAAGTGTCCGAAATGTGATTCCGAAAGATATCGAGTAGATCTCCACGGGACAAAAATTCCACAAAAGGTTTTGCGACATTTTCCTTTGCTTCCTCGCATCAAGCATTTCTTCGAATGTAAGTCCATGGCCGCCCTAGCATCATGGCATGAGGAGAATAAATCTTCGGATGGTGTGCTACGAATTCCTGCAGATTGCGCAGCCTGGAAACATATAGATGGAACATGGTCGGATTTTGCCAGGGAAGCTCGAAATTTGCGCTTAGGCCTGGCTATGGATGGCGTAAATCCATTTGGTCAAAGATCAACATCTTACAGTGTATGGCCCGTTGTCATCGTCAACTACAACATTCCCCCGTGGTTGACTACGAAGAAGGGGCACCTATGGCTAAGCTTGATTGTGCCAGGGCGATATAAAGTGGGGAATATGGATGTGTATCTTCGTCCACTATTGGAAGAGCTACAACAATTGTGGATTGGCATAGAGGTGGTGGATATGAGCCGACACACAGGACGACGGAATGCTTTGATCAGAGGTATTCTAATGTGGACCATGCATGACTATCCCGGGCTAACAGAATGCTCAGGTGATCTATTGACACTCCTCTCTCAGACACTGTAAATCTGGTTTTTCCCCATAGTTGATCTATTATCATGTGTATACATGCAGGGCTTCAAACAAGCGGATACAGAGCATGTGTCACATGTGGACCTAGACTGAATGCACGTAGGGCACCCTCACTGAAGAAGCAAATCTACGAAGGTCATCAAGCGTATCTTCCGGAGAATCATGTGTTACGCGACGGCTTTTTGGGAAGAGAGCCACCAAGGATGTCTGCACAAGCATGGTTAGAGCAGAAGGAGATGTGCGATGACGGATTGCCTCCAGGGATGAAGAGACTATCTCTATGGTACGAGTTACCATACTGGCCTCGACTCGTGATCAATCACTTGCTCGATCCAATGCACATATTCAAGAATGTGGGTAATCTACTATGGGACCATTTGACCGGCAAGAAAGATACTTTGGGAGCCAGAGTTGACCTTAGAAATGTGGATCGTATGGAGCAATATTGGCCGCAAACAGCGTCTGATGGATCGATAAAACTTCCTAAAGCACCATGGATTTTCACAGGAGCCCAAGAACGCAAAGTAAAAGAGGCCATTCGATCTTTGCGGACCCCCACTGGCGTAATGCACTCGCTCCGAACGTGTTTTACTAAAGAAGGAAAGCTTACCGGTTTGAAGTCACACGATTGGCATAAAATGTGTCAGGTACGTTCATAGTGGACTTTAATATCATTGCATAAAATGTGGACTTTAATATCATTGCTGCACATACTTTACAGTTTATCTTACCGGTTGCCATTGAGGGATGTTTGTCTCTCGACATCCGTAACACAATCTACAAACTTGCAAAGCTGGTGCAATGGATCTCACAAAAGGAGATCGACGTAGACTCCATACCATTCGCCAAACTAAATGCTGCGGAGCTTGTGTGCATGTTTGAGAAACATTTTCCTACTACAATGCTAACCATTCAGGTGCATCTTCTTATTCACATAGTTGATGAGGTGGAAATAGCTGGCACAGTTCATTCCAGATGGATGTTCTTCTTAGAGCATTTCATGAAAACGCTTAAGGGATATGTGCGTCAAAAGGCACGTCCGGAGGGTAGCATGGCAGAAGGTTGGTTGGTATCAGAGTCCCTAGTGTACATTGGAGAGTGGTTAGACGGATTTGATAAATCCCGGGACACGCTATGGCGAACCATAGATGATGAGCGCATATCTGGGATTGTCATGTGCAATCTCGGTGTTGAGAAGAAGATGACGGAAGATCTAGAGGCTAAAATCAACCGATTTTGCATGCTTCACAATCCAGTGATGCAAAAGTGGATTTCACAATATGAGGATGCAAAGCAAGAGCGACAAAGGGCACGAATCGAGTGGAGACGGGGAAGACGACCACCGATGCACTATCCAGCGGTTCTGGAGAGCCTACCAACCTTCATGAGCTTAAGATGGTTGCACAACCAATTGAAAAGCGCACAACAATGCGGTGACGAAGTGACTGAAGAAGAGTGGGAGTACTCTCGGGGTTGCGCGACCAAGGTAAGTTTGCAATGTACGACTAGCAAGTGACTTTATTTATAAACGTTTGAACGGCCACTCATAATCTTTGTTCGTTGTAGTATAAGTCATACACAGCAGCATGGTGTAAAGGTCGACATTTTAGGGTGGAACGAATCGACAAAAAGCGTTTTACTCAAGATTGTGGAATCATGGCAAAATTTGAACAGTCTAGTCGACGACGTTCCTCTGATGCAGATCCCGTGGTGGCGGAACTCACTTACTTCGGCACGCTGCAAGAGATTTTGAGGATCGATTACAGAGGATTTTTTGTCGACTTGTTCGACGTGCAATGGTTCAAGATAATCATGGAGGGTCGAAACGCTACTGTGCGTAGAGGAGAGTCTGGTTTTCTTGAGGTGGATTCTACTAAGAAATGGACTGACCTAAGAGACACTTTCGTACTACCCGAGCATTGTGAACAAGTAAGTATATAAATAGTTAACATCCCCCTTTTACAAGTTATGTGCTTGAAAGCTCTCATGTAAGTTATGTGGCTCTGGCAGGTAGTATTTCATCCTACAAAGTCTACATCAAACTGGTGGTACGTCATAGAGTTAGCCCCTCGTAGTGCAAGGACGTATGAAGGCTACCATGTGCCAATCACAACGACATCAATGGAGGAGATCAGAGAAGATGCTCAATCAGAAGCCGCTGCGGTGGTGCCAGACGAGCATCAAGATGCTACTGCTCTATATGGGGTGCATGCAGAGGAGCTACAAAATGAAACAGAGGATATGTGTTTAAACGGAGAGCTCTATATAGATATAGGAAGTTATGCTGAGTTATGCGAGGATGAGAGAGAGATCTCTTAAAGCCACAAATATTGTATTTGAACAATTTTGCTCACATCTTTTGATTGAAAATTCTGAGTTTTCGACTTGCCTCTTCTACCACTCGATTCATTGCGTCATTGTATTTATATGCGTCATTACGTCATTGTATTTAATGGTCTTTGCGTCATTGTCTACTCTATTCATTCAATATTAAGTTTAAATATTCGTGTGTTTAATGCAGGTATGGATGATGAGGAGTTTCTTTCTTCTTTGTCACCGCAGCAGAGACAGTGGTACGTGGAGCGTCATCGTTCTGGCGCATCATCACGCGTTCCTACACCATCCGCATCTCCCTCTCTTTCGGAGCATTCGGCGCGCTCCGAAGCTTCGGCGTCGACGAGACGAGCGTCACACTCTTCTAGACACCGGCGCTCTAGTGGTGGCGGTGGCGGTTGTTGTGGGGATTCCGCCACCGATGCCTCCACACCGCCTCGTGTTCGACGAGGCTCTTTACCCTCCCCTTCTTTGCCCGCCCCCACACCAGCCACAGCATCGCCGTCTACGCCAGGTTTTGCACGGCTGACTGTTCCTAGAAGCTACACACCTCTACCTACTCCGCCAGGAGCCACCCCACTCGACACTCCTCGCTTCGGGGCCCAGACGCCGGTGGAGACACCTGACGTCCGTACCCCCATCGACACGCCGCTAGAGACCCCTGCCGGGACACCCAGGTTCACGCGTCACCGGCCAGAGGGCTTGCCTTACTCCGTCGACATCAGCGGCGGCATCATCATGGATGATGACGGCAAGAAGGTGATCTCGCGCATGCGTGGTCTTTGCTCTCAGCTGTTTAGACACTATATACTAAACAAATGGAGTGAAGTACCAAGTGATTTAAAAAACAGAGTCATCAGCATACTTCATGATGAGTTTCCCGTTCCAACACGGGATCAGCGCTTCAATGAAGACCTGATGAAGATTCGAATGCGCGAATACTGCAAACACAAGCGTTCCGAAGTGCAAAAAGCAATCAAGAATGGGTGGAATAGGCCAGATTGGCTGGCCAAAGAAGATTGGAAGAATGCGAAGAAAGCAGCGCGCGAGAATCCCGACAAGTGGAAGCAACAAAAGGATGCAGCCAGAGCGCGAGTAGAGGCAGGGAGCTCGCACCACTTGGGGAGCGGTGGATGGGCATCATTTGAGGCCGATTTTGTAAGTCTTTTCACATTGCTCTTTATGCATGTTCGATAGTTTAGGGTTTATGAGTTTTTTAGTTCTAACATAATGAAATCTTTGTATGTTTTGACAGTGGTCGATGACAGGACGTGATCCCACACCGTACGAGCGCGAGTACGCAGGCAGGAAGGGCTTAAACGCCCTGATGGACATTCTCAGTTCTCGCAGCGGCATGGTTAGTATTAGGGTTTACTCTTTTTTATTTTTTGTATTGTTTTATAAATGTCGTTATATGTTTATACTTACTGAAAACTGTCTTATTGTCTTTTTTTGCAGAATCCGACAGATACGCCGCTTGGACGCGATGAGACGTCTGATTAGACGACGTCAGTTTAGCCGTAGCTAGATAGCATTAGTTTAAGGTTTCTCATAGCTTATGTATCATGAGACGGATTTTATACGTCTTTTTGAACCATGTATATTATTACATTTGTCACCGCAATTCCTTTTGCCAATCAATTCTTTATGCCTATGATGTTGTACAATTGTCATTATTACATTTGCCAATCAATTCAGTTTGTCTATGATGTGTACAATTGTCAATTTTGCAAACAATGCGTCTTGTGGGTGACTATTTTGGGTCTATTATTTACCTTTGCACTTTTTTTAAAAAGTGAATCAAGTACAATATGGTTGATGGGTGGCAGGCATTCAATGCCCTGCCACCAAAAAAATATTCTCTCAGGCGTCGCTATTTGCGTCGCTATTTATGGCTCTGTAGCGTCGCTATATGCGTCGCTATACTCTTCTGTGAGAGCGTCGCTATAAGCGTCGCTATAGGCGTCGCTATGAGCGTCGCTATATAGCGACGTCTATAGCGACGCCTATAGCGACGCATATAGCGACGCATATAGCGACGCTCTCGTAGCGACGCTTTTAGCGACGCTTATAGCGACGCCGGGGGTTATAAAAACCCAGTGTATTTCCGTCGCTAAGAGCGTCACAAGAGCACATAACCTCTTGTAGTGGCAGTTTCAATTTGGTACTAAAGAGTTAAAGGAAAAAACAATCCACTAGACAATACCAAATTGGTACTACTAGACTGACCTTTTGGTAGTATAAAGTTTCCAATTTTATAGTATTAAGTACCAAATTTGGTACTGTGCAATATAACAGCTAACATATAGCATTATCTGACTCCACAAGCACCTTATAAGATAAAGAACATGAAAGAACAAATACTTTATAAGAAAGACAATGTGAAATGTTTCTACTAGTGGATAATGTTGGGTATGAAAGCCCTTGTGCGTCTAGCTTGTGGGAAACTCCCTTTATGGATCATGCAGGTAGCTTCAGTTGGAGTTCAATTAGAGTCAAGTTGTGCATGGCAATTTTGGCCTTTATATATAAGGTTAATTTTATAAGCAATCAATCAAGAATATAGCATGTTATTTTTCCTATAGTATCAATTCTCTCTCTCTCTCTCTCTCTCTCTCTCTCTCTCTCTCTCTCTCTCTCTCTCTCTCTCTCTCTCTCTCTCTTGTTTTGTTGCATCTCCTCCACACCATCGCTCCCCACCGCCTCAGTCCTCCATAGCTTCTTTCCCAACACATGGTATCAGAGCCTGGCATCGGTCTTGGCTCAACTCGGCTCGCGGGAGCAGCCCCTACAGCGGCAAGAAGCAGCGCGCTGACTACACAAATTCACACAATCTTTACATCAACATGGTCGCCCTACTTTTTTTATGAAACTTCGACATAGTCTCCCCTACAAAAACGCCATCTCCAACCCGTTGTAAGCAGCCTAGTTATCGGCGCTATTGTCTGCAGAGCTCGCCATCGTTTTTTTTTGTGTGTTTCACAGGTTTCACATTTGTTTAATTCTGGTCTTTGACCTTCAACCAAGAGGACCGTCCCACTCTTAAAAGGTCTGGCAACTCTGCAACAAGCGAGAGAATGGAGGCAAAGGATCTCCTATTGGATGACCAGCAATCGAACCTATTCACTTATATGGATGCTTGTTGGATATTTTCAATTTCTCTACATGTGCCATGTTTATATTTGGGCAATGATCGTGGTTATTTAGATATTTATGGTAAAGGAACTATTCAATCTTGCTGCTTAAGAAAAGTCCTCGCTAGGGTCAAAATCTCTAAATTGTGGAATCATCAAATACCACTCACTCTTCTATATCTTGGAGGCTTTGAATGGTTCAAGTTCAAGTGGAAGGTCATAGATTGTTTGACTACCGCACGACAACAAGACAATGAGAATACTTACACCATGGTATAACAACATATGCAAATTTCAAAGATTATTTTTCCCTGTTTAGTGTCATAGATCTATGGTTTTGTCCATTGTCAACATCATTGTCCAAAGCCTTGTTTTAGATTATCTCTTCTCAGCTATTGTCATGCCTGTCAGTTGCATCATGTCAAAAATTTGTACGGGTTATAGACACCGTCACATAACATGTGGTAAGACCACCCTTTTGTTGTTTGGTCAGGTTCAGGTATGTCTCACACTAATGGTTGTTTATGGGAAGTACACACGCACACCTATGTTATTGTCAAGGGGAGGACTTCTACTCATGGTTTCAGGTGATTGGACTCTACCATGGTCTGTATCAAGTCCATAGTTAGTGTTTTGGGCTTGGGGGGGGGGAGGGGGGGGGGGGGGGGTTGTTGGGTATGCAAGCCCTTGTGCATCTAGCTTGTGGGAAACTCCCTTTATGGAGCATGCAGGTAGCTTCGGTTGGAGTTCAATTAGAGTCAAGTTGTGCATGGCAATTTTTGCCTTTATATGTAAGGTTAATTTTACAAACAATCAATCAAGAATATAGCGTGTTATTTCTCCTACAGTATCGACTCTCTCTCTCTCTCTCTCTCTCTCTCTCTCTCTCTCTCTCTCTCTCTCTCTCTCTCTCTCGTTCAACTGCATCTCCTCCACGTCATAGCTCCCCACCGCCTTCATCCTCCATAGCTTCTTTCCCAACAAATAATACCAAAATTGGTACTATTAGACAAACCGTTTGGAAGTAAAAAGTACCAATCTTGGTATTATGAACAACCAAAATTAGTGATGAGAAATATAAAAACTAACATTCGGTTTTCTGCTTATAAGAAAGACAACATAAAAGATTGTTAAAATTTTATAAGAAAGAGAGCATGGTTGATTTCTATTGGAGAGTACCAAATTTAGTACTACTAGATAGACCATTTGGTAGCATACGATATCCAATTTAGTAGTACGAAGTACCAAATTTTGGCATTGAATAGTACCAGAACCAAAATTTGGTTTTACACAAGATTATACATTAGGAAGGGAATGGGCTATAGGAGGGCCTCTTTATTTGGAAGTTTAAGGAAACGCTTAAAGCTTAAGCCAAGTTTGACCAAGCCTAAAAGAGAGGGAAAAAAGGCCTATGCTGAGATTTTTAAAAATACCATTTGTATATTTTGTATTTTAAAAATAGGCTATTTAACACAAAAGAGAGGTGGGTAATTGAATTTTAAAATGTCTTTTTCCCATCTCTCTCCTCTCTCTCTAACATATAAAACACTCTCTCTCACTTAGTTCTCATTAAAAGAAGCACTTTTCAGTCCTCCCTGCCAAAAAAGTAGATTTTGCATATTCTCTCATTGCATTATCTCTCTAAAACGTGAGCCAACTCTTTCTCTTTCCCCCCCTTTTATCTCTTGTCACTTCCACCTCCCAATCATCAAGAGGACATTCTATGTTGCCTACATCTGACTGGAAGTGCCGATCCTCCAAGGCTGCAAATCTACTCTCTCTCCCACTCTCTTCCTTTATGTCTCTCTCTCCCTCTCTCTTTCTCTCTCTCTCTCTCTCTCTCTCTCTCTCTCTCTCTCTCTCTCTCTCTCTCTCTCTCTCTCTCTCTCTCTCTCTCTCACTCACTCACTCCCACTCCAGCTTCAGGCGAGAGCAATGGAGAACTCCATTACCTCTGTCTGCAGCTGCATTTCTCTCTCTAAAGCTCTCATGATCAACATTTTGAATTCAAAAGAGATTGAGCTACACTCCCTCTCTTTCTTCCCTCCACAACATAATCCTTTTCTACTATCTCTGAGTACCTTCCACCTTTTCCCTCCATAGCCAGCTTTCCCTGCTTGCAGCAGTCACCATTACACATTCTCTCACTATTTTCCTTGATTAGCTAACAAACATGTCATTCAATTTCCCTCCACTACAAGACATTACTAATAGGCCAAAACGATATCGATTAAACACTGATTTGGAGCACGAGTACGCTGCTATGTGACTTGGCACATCGAATCTCAATGTTGCAGATCAGCTACAAAGCATTGGGTGCAAAGCAATCAACTTATGGGTTGATGGCCACAGCAGAGGTGTCGACTAGACAATTATGTTCAACTACAACACACTTCATGAAATATGTGCCAGTGAATCGATCATCTCACACACATTCCCCTCCGCTACCACATTCGTAAGCGCAAGAGACAAGCGATGTCCTTGCTATCCTCAAGTGGTGGAGCTCAAAAGAAACGTGTCCGTCAAACTCGATAAGAATACTGATGCAAGATTCTTATTTCCTACATGTTATGTAAGTTGGTGTAACGGTAGTTCAATATGCAGAAACTTAGCTCGAATGATGATGGGAATTGATCTCGATGCTCAAACAACTGAACATGCTCTGCTACAACATATCATCAAGACAAAGGAGTTGGTTGAGCTACTAGATGATCCATCCAACGTTGGGATTGCTAATGTTTTGTGGTAGAAGTATTTCAGTGAGCTAAAGAGCATTGTGTCGCCTCAAGAGATGATGGAGGTGTGTGACAGTGCAGTAATAAGTTTCAAGGCCTATGAAGCTTTGTATAGAAGTGTCACACTTGGTCAGTGGACAAAAGGTTTGTTTCAGTTTTTGCCAACGCCTTACAGTGTCATTGTTGAAAAAAGTGCTCCAATAATGATGTTGCAAGCTTGTTGGGCGGATTTCAGTATGTGGAGGATGACATTCCATTAGAAGCTAATGTTTTGTGGTAGAAGTATTTCAGTGAGCTAAAGAGCATTGTGTCGCCTCAAGAGATGATGGAGGTGTGTGACAGTGCAGTAATAAGTTTCAAGGCCTATGAAGCTTTGTATAGAAGTGTCACACTTGGTCAATGGACAAAAGGTTTGTTTCAGTT
Organism: Adiantum capillus-veneris; assembly: GCF_014529385.1. Classification (NCBI taxonomy): domain Eukaryota; kingdom Viridiplantae; phylum Streptophyta; class Polypodiopsida; order Polypodiales; family Pteridaceae; genus Adiantum; species Adiantum capillus-veneris. The sequence goes on from NC_140948.1 coordinate 36,277,919, forward strand.
TTTGCCAACGCCTTACAGTGTCATTGTTGAAAAAAGTGCTCCAATAATGATGTTGCAAGCTTGTTGGGCGGATTTCAGTATGTGGAGGATGACATTCCATTAGAAGACAATAAATTCTTCCACTACAACGAGTTCAACAATGTGTATGTTGACTTGTTGAAGCTCCAAGAGTCAAAGATAATATTTTATGGGTTTACACAAGAAGAGTGTGATGGGAAAGTGATATTTTTTATGAAGCTTGATGAGTGCCAAGTTGTTAAAGGTCAACGGCTCAAAAGGGTAAATGACACGTTGATGAGCAGGGCCTTGGTGGGTGGATATGTGAAGCTAAATGCCAATGATAAGGGAAACACTTGTTTAGGTGTTCAGTCAGAGAAAAATATTTGGTGGCTGGCAGCTTTTCATCTCCCACATGAGACACATGAGACACATGAGACTCTGAAATGATATTTCAATCACACAACCATCATTGATGTCATTCAACAACAGCAAGAAGGACAAAGATTGCATGTTTCAGGTCTTGGAACGTTCCAAGCTGAGTGGCATTTGGCAGGAGACTTGGAAACACTCAAGTGTATGTTAGGGTGCAAGCAAGGTGCAATGACCCTCTTTCCATGCATTTATTGCTGCGACAGTAAAGTCTCAATGGGAACTGATGGCAAGGGTGCAAAGGCCAACAAGTCAAAAGGTGGTAAGGGTAAGGGAGGCAAAGTTACAGTCAACTCTGCAAAAGGTGTACCCACTATACAAGCCGTGGGTAAAGCACTACAACAATGGTTTCAAGGTATCCTCAGTTTTGACCAACAAGTATCTCCTAATCGATAATTGAAACATGGATGATCCAAATCGGGATCCTATTCTTCCAATACCACTGATAAATGTGCATGTGTGAACCCTTCATGCCCTTCTATGAATTCTTAACAAGTTGCTTATGCTCCATATTAATTACACTTGGAATATGGAGCCTGTAGAAAGAAGAGAAGAGTACTGTATACGAGAACTTGAATCTATTCTATCCAGCATTGGTCTACAGGGGGGTGCAATTGAGCCATCAAAGGACAAGAAGGTGTCTCAAAGTACACAAGATTTCCGTAATAAAGTATGTATTGGTGGTAGTAAAGCTAGACATTTTCTTTCAAACTATTATGACTCCCAAAGTCCCAATGAGTTTCAGTTGTGGAAAAAGTTGTGTGACATTACCACCTACAAAGTTAATGAAGCAGCCCTACGAATTAAGTGTGCTCGCGCATGGCAGTCTACTGATGATATTTTTTGTCTTCTTGAAAAGGCAAAGCTAACCAATGATGAGATATCCACCCTAAAGTTGGTAGTCAATAGTTTTACATCACAAATGGTGGATGCTTGGGGGGAGACACACATAATACATTACAATTGAAATACATCTGTATGCAAAACTAAAGTTTTTTTTTTTAGCACATTCTTTTTGCACATAGTGTATTTTTTCTCGACACTTATGGTTCATTAGGCATTTGGAGCAGCCAAGGAATGGAACGCTCACACTATCAAGAAAAAAGTGTATTTTAAAAATACACGACATGGAGGTGGAAGAAAAAAGAGTAATGCCCTTCACGAGATGTTCAATTGGTTCTACAGAATTTTAGCAGGGAGAGAGAGAAAGAAGACAAGAGAACAAAGAAGTTTGAAATGTAGAATAGAAAATGTGGTTAGCTTGAGGCAATCACAATCATATCATGCTTTGCGTGCAAAAGATCGATTCTGACATTGGTTGGAGACAAGGTGGCGTGATGGCAGGCGTTGGGTGGAAATTTAATTTCTATTTGACACTAACCATTTCTATTGTAAACATGCATTGTCATGCAAAGTGATTTGTAAAGGTGACAATTATTAGTCCCATGGCTCAAGTTTCGTCTATTTTGGAGTCTTTTTAAGTTTTGAGTGATTTTATTGGGTTTTTAAATTTTTTTAAAGTTTAACTATTATATAAGTCAAAACTCACAACTTAAAGTTCATTTCTTGTTTGCACATTTTAGAAGATCCTCTCAAACCCAAATGTACACGCACTCATATCTTGCACAACATGGACGATACACAATAGCACACCACCACGCACAACGATGACACCACTGCACTGACAACACTGAAAATCCGCAACTAGCACCTCATACAGAATCCACCGCTTCAAATCCACAGCCTCAACCATAAGAACCAGCTCCAAACACCCAATCGCTCCCCCAACCTTAGACTATAGAGGATCAAACACCATGCGACAGATTTTTGGTGATCTCCAGCCACTATAGCATGCAAATCGCACAACTTTGTTGGAGCTTGGACCATTTGCAGCTCTTAATAGACCACACAAGAAACAGGACCTAGAGCTCAAGAAACGGCAGCAATTGGGGATCAAGCAATGGCAACACCTGAAGCTCAAGCAATGGCTGCACTTGAAGCTCAAGTAACCGCAACTACGTCACAAAAATCCCCCCCGCGAGTCAAACAAAGGGTGATCAAATTAATACCAGGTGATCCTATTTCAATAGCACGAGATGCCAAGAGGAGGAAGAGAATGAGAGAGTTAGAAAAGAAAGAGGTAGTAGACAGAAATTGCATGAAGAACAAAGAAGTCAAAGAGAGTAGGAAGAATGGTAGAGAGCCGAGGCTGAGATAGCCCACATGGCTAATTTACAAGTACGAGCACAGGCCGGGAGGAGACTGGAAGAGGATAGAGCTCAGGTCACCCAACAAGTAGAGGGTGGGAGCTCCAGACCTTCAAAAATTCCCTAGAGAGCAAAACAATGTGCGAAAAAGAAAAAGGACAAGTTCACACATGAAGAGCAACAAACCAAGAAGAGAGGAGGAAAAAGTACAAAAATGACCCTCCTCAATGGGCCAGACAAGCGGCTCCTCCACCACCGCCAACAGCATAGAAGAAACGGCGATGGAAGCTTGGCACAATTGCTCCATGTGAGATCCAAAAATATCAAAAGAGCACGGAGCGAATAATACCAAAGGAAGCTTTCTCTTGGGTGGTAAGAGAAATTATGGATGAATATTCAGATTCTGTTACACGTATCCTGTAGCTGTTCCAAGATAGTGTATCTTGTATGGTGCATGCAATGCGAGTTACTCTAAAAAACACATATCTAGCTCTAGCTCTCAATCTGAGGAATGAAGGGTTCATCCATAAGAATTAGTTTCCCCATGTAACCTCTGTTTATGGGATTTGTAATCTTTCGATATAATATAAACAACTCGATTTTCTACCATTCGGTGTAACTCTAATAGTTAATTGTGTACTTTCTGTTGTTGAAGTATTTGAATTAATCAAGTAGTTAGATCTCACCTCCTCGACCATCCAAGCACCCGTCTGACGTGGGACGCCTATCGGTGAATATTTTGCGAAACAAAGCCGTTTCGGGTGCGTAAGAAGGCCGTGGGACGACCAAAAGCCACGCAAATGACCAGCGACACGAAACGGGCCAAAAAAAATTCCTATGCATCACGGCACGCATGGGCCAGTTTTGACTAGGACCAAAATCCATGTCGATGACCAACGACGTTGAATGGGCCAAAAAAAATGCCTTGTACGCCATGGCCTCCGTACGCACCCGAAACGGCTCCGTTTCGCAAAATATTCACCAGTAGGCGTCCCATGTCCAGATGGGTGCTTGGATGGTCGAGGAGGTGTGAATGTGTTGAAGAAAAAGATTTATTGACCAATATGTGCAATAGAAAAAATAAAGTACAAAAGATAAAATTATTGTATATTGCTCTTGATATCACATCATGGCTGGTTGGCTTTCTCGTAAATTACATCTTTTGGTATAGGGTGAATGGTAGACTTGACACCAAAGGTTTTGACAATATCCTCTGGGTTTGTCACCCCTTGACCTAGGCTTAAGGCACAATGGGAGAGGACTGACCCAGGGTGCTTTCCTGTAACACTTGAGCAGCTCCGTAGAACCATGCTCAAAGAACTCTGTGTGCACAACTCGAAGAACGGATGGCCCCAGATGGCCAAGGTAGTGCCACAGGGAGCTATCTCTACCCATAGGGTTGTTGCGTGAACCTCTAGTACGCATTGCAAACTTATCAACATGGTATGCGGTCTGCAAAACATTTTAAACAACTTCAACACTTACTATAGGATAAAATTTACTATCAATAAAGCTTAAAAGTGGTTACCTCAGTTTCCTCATCCATCTCTTCAAGAGTTTTCCTTGTAAGGTCGATGCTAGAGCAATCTTCTCCACCCATAATGATCAACGGTTTGTGTGGAAGAAAAGCACTTTTTGGGATGCTTTCATAAAATGAGGCACATGATTTGATTTCCATAAGTGTATTTGCCATAGTTTGTACCAAATTCTGTTCTCTTCACTAGGGAGGAATGAGAGGCTTGGTGGGAGACCTTGGTCTTCAAAGCCAATTTGAAATTTGACCTTCTCTTGCTTTCCACTGGGATCTTTCATGCCCACATAGATAGCAAGCACTAAGAGCAACTCATCTTCTCTCAGTCCTAGTGTCTTTGCAATGTCATCAAGGAACAACAAGTGATGACCATCCACCACCACTGCATGCAAAGGGAGAATTTGGAGGTCAGGAACTTCCTCCAACACCTCGTCTCCCTCTATCATCCTGTAGAAGGCGAAGATGGCTCCAGTAGGCAAAAACTATCTCCTGGAAGCCGGATAGTGGATTGGTCACACAACAATAATTACCACGACAATTACTATAGTAACTTTTAGAAGCTATAAATAAGACCCATTACATTGTAATCAGGCTGCTTGTCTTTTGACTTCTTACTTCTTAGTTCTCTTGGTTGAGCTTCCTAAGCAGTTCCTGAGCTACAATATCTTCGCCTGTAGCTCCACTTTGTAATCATAACTATTGTAGTCAATGGAGCTTCAGTCTGTTATACCTTGTCCTGGTTATTCATAAACTATGAGTCTGAACCTGAAACTGTAAACACTTTTGCAGTCATCTAGTCTGTTTCTCATTCCAGTATACTATTCTAGTTTAGTTAACTATTTCAGTTCAATCTTCACCTTTTATCCCAATTTATTTGACTAAATTGACGACTTACCAGTAGATGTAAATTCTCACACCGAAATCAGCTATCCGAAGAGATCAACTCCAATTCCATTTTGGCGATCATGGTGGTTAGAGTTGTTTTCTCGTTGACTAGAAAGCTCTTCTCCCAGTTACAATTTTCAGCTAAAGCGATGGCACCCAAAACCAATCGTGGTCGTAAACCATCCTACCGCGTTGACCCTATCCCTAAGGAATCAGAAAGAGATTCTGATCCCAAGAATGAACCGGTCACTGATACTGAGGCTCAAGAGGATCACACTCATGCTGATGAAGCCAAGGATTCTCAGCACTCTAGTCAGTCCAGAAGAAAAAAGAGCTGAGAGGGAAAAACGCAAGGCCAAGAGTTCTCGGACCACACAGAGGGATGAAGGAGCCAAAGGCAGTAAAGGTAGTCACCACAGTTCCAACAGAAAATCCAGGGAGGAGACAGAACCTGATACTGATGAAGAAATGATTGGGATGCTGATACGGACCATTACAAGAAATCTTCAAGAAAGAGTAAGGTTCCTAAGGTCAAAAGAGGCAGAAATGATGCTGATCGACATGATTATACCTCTTCATTGAAAATTGCTTTTCCAATGTTCAAAGGTGGGAAGAAAGATGATCCGGATGTTCATATCCAAGCCTTTGAATAGTATGCTGAGTTGAAGAATATTGATGAAGATGAATGGGGAGAATACTTTTCTCATACATTGAAGGATGCAGCAAGGAAATGGTACTGCCATTACCCAGCTTGCCAACTCAGATCATACAACAAACTGCTCAAAGCTTTCCGACTGGAATATTCAGACAACAAAGGAGATGAGGATATCCTTTGTGAACTGGATAAGATAAAGCAAGGAAGAATTATCAATCATATGTTATATTGAGAAAATCAAGGAGCTGACTAGGCAGCTGCAGGAACCACCATCAAAAAAGAGATTGCGAGCATGGTTTTTAAATGGGTTCCGCAATAAAAGGCTTAGGGAACATGAGGTACCTGCACCAACAAAGAAGTTTAATGATTTGGTGCAGTGCGCCCTGAAGTTCAAACAGTAGGCAAAGAAGGAGAAGAATCACAAGAAGAGGAGGTCTCGTGGTAGTAGCTCTTATACTGAGAATTCTGATTCCAGTAACACCTCGAATAGCTCAGATGAAAAGAGCAAAGACAAGGCCAAGAAATGGTCTTGGTCTAGAAAAATTGATGAGATGGCCCGACAGCTTGCTAAAATCAGCCAGATCAGACAACCGATAAGAAGGATGGAAACCTGGTGTTCAAAGTGTAAATCCAAAGATCATGTTTCCAATGAATGTCCTCAGTGTACTTACTATAAATCCTATGGACATTTATGGAAGAACTGTGGCATTTGTATTCATCATTTCAAGAAGGGAAAAGATCTGTCGGTAGTGGCATTTACCAAAGCTGAACCAGTCAAAGCGGAGACTACTAGTGTACCCCAAGAAGAGAAATCGGGTGCCAATGGCACTGGTCCTTGGTGCAGAAAATACCAAGGAGGTACTGGCCGGGGCCGGGGTCGTGGTACTTTCCAAATAGAAGTCTGAATTGTTATACTTGTGGCAAGTATGGGCATTTTGCGGCTCAGTGTCTAGAAACACTTACTACTGCGGCTAACTGAGGCGAAGGCCCCAGAGCTAGTTCTTGTACGAGCAGTTACACGCAGTAAAGGGGTGGTCATTGAGGAAATTCCAGATGAGCCAAGTTAGTCCTAAAGGTAGAAAATGGGCTCAGTAGAGAGAGGTGTGGAAGGCGAAGGGTAAAGAAAATTTGGTTGATGAATGGCAAGAGCATAGAGAATTGGCGGCAAAAATCACAGAGGATTTAGCCAAGAAGCTGCCAGAGCAGCCAGAGAGTTCTTATGCTCGGGTCATTTAGAAGATACCAGTCCAGTCGTCTAAAATAACATAACCAAATCAGACAGGATATGGGATTCCTAAGATCATGTTGGTTGCAATTCAGAGACTGATGGAAGAATTAGGGACTGATAGAAGAGCTGAAGGCACCGGAACAAAGGAATGGTACTGTGCGTAAATTTTTGATTCTTCAAGTTTTGATAACAACTCTAATCATGAGAGGGAGGAAATTCAAGTCAAAATTTGTGACAGAATTGAGAAACTCACAGTTGAGCTAGATGACATTAGAAAAACTTTTCCTGAAGCAGCGAAATTCATCAGACAGCGAAGGAAGGCTGAGATGAAAGCAGAGCAGTTGACTTGGCCGCTGTCAGAGATGATGAAGTGCCAGCAATCCAAGTAGATTACAAGGCTTGAAAACAGTGGGAGCCACTATCTGGTGTCATACTGGATGGAGGAGCAGGAGTAAATATCCTGGGGGTACACCTTCAGCAAAGAATGGGTATCAAAAACCTGAAACCAGCACCTTTCAAAGTTCGAATGGCAGATCATCGAGTGGTGTAGGCAACATGAATGATAGAGATTCTGCAGATAAGACGAGGCAAAGAAAAGTTCAAAGCTAGCTTCCTAGTATTGGACATGCAAGGTGCATATGGAATGCTATTGGGGCACCCGTGGCTGCAAGCAACACAATCTCTTCACGACTATGCCAATCAGACTCTAACTATACAAGGTGCCAGTAGCAGAATTCAGATTCGAAAAAACAACACTAGGAGCTGGAAAAAGGAAATGAGACCAGAAGGGCTTTGCCAGAAGTACAAGGTGAGAAAAATTGAGAGGATGCTAGCGGCAATGAATATTTTTCCACTAGCTGAAATAGACCTCAATGCAGTCTTATTGGACAAAGATCAGGCTGAAAAGCAAAAGAGGCAATTTCTAGATCAGTTCATTGAACTGAATTCTAGAGAACGAGCAGTTCAGCTAACTGGAAGACTAGAAGACCCAGTTGATCCCAGTATACCAACGGCTTCTGAACAAGAATATTCTGTAGACGTCACTGAAATTCAGAATAGTGATTCAGAGCTCAGAGGAAAGTCTTGGAATTATGCTAAGGAGTTAACCAAACGAAAAGTGGTGGGCCTAGTTGGTTGCTTCCAGATGATCAAGAAATAGAGGAATGAAATCTGGGTTCGGAGGAAAATCCTAAAATGATCAAAGTCAACAAGCATCTGAATCCAGTAATGAAAGCAAAGGCTCGACACATATTTCAGCACTACAAAGATGTGTTCGCATGGGAACATATTGATCTCAAGGAAGTAGATCCAGAGGTATGTTAACATTGAATACCATTAAAACCAAATGCCAGACTAGTACGGTTGCAAAGGTACACAATGAATCCCAATTATGCTAAGAAGGTTAAGGAAGAGATTGATAACCTTCTGAAGGCTGGATTCATTACTCAAGTAGCCAGTAGTGATTGGTTATTTCCCATTGTGATGGTACCTAAGAAGAATGGAAAGCTTCAAGTCTGTGTGGATTATCGGAAGCTAAATGCTCAGACCATCAAGGATCCAATTCCCTTACCCTTTACAGACATACTACTTGACGAAATTGTAGGTTATGAGATGTATAGCTTCATGGATGGTTATAGTGGTTATAACCAGTTACAGATTGCTCCTAAGGACCGGAGTAAAACTTCATTATTGAGTGAGGCGCATTCATGTATCTAGTGATGTCATTTGGTCTTTGCAACGCTCTAGCAACTTTTCAACGATGTATGATGGAAATATTCAGTGAATTTCTCCATCGATTCCTTGCTATCTTCATGGATGACTTCACTGTATATTGAAGAGAAGCATTTACTTTTTTTGGAAATGGTTTTCTAGCGCTGTCAGGAAAACCGGATCTGTTTGAACCCATTCAAATCTGTCTTCTTGGTCTGGAAAGGACAACCTACTGGGACATGTAGTGTCCAGGAATGGTATAGAAATGGCCAATGACAAGATTCAGGTGTGTCCAACAGGCCAAGGTGCCTCGCAATGCATCAGAGTTAAGTTCTTTCTTGGGATATATCAATTTTTATAGAAGCGCTCCCAAATTTCAACACTATTTATTGGGCAAGCTATTTCATTTTTATGTGGATCATCAAGCATTATCATTTTTTATCAGCAAATTCATTATTCAAGATAGGCTGATAAGATGGATGATGTTCGTGATGGAATTTGAGTTTTGCATTTTTCATAAGCCTGGTAAAACCCATTGTGGTGCTGATTTTCCGTCCAGATGTACGGATGGCTACTCTGAAGCATCTTTGAGAGATGAGCCAGTGGATGCAGAATTATTTCAGATAACAGTTGAAGAAACAACTGATCCAGAGTTGTATGATGTATATCAGTTTCTTTCTAAGGAAGGATTTCCAAACAACTGGACGCAGAATCAGAAGAAGGTGTTGATTATTAAGAGTATGAAGTTCACCATCATTGGTGGATCACTTTACAGACTGGGAGTAGATGGAGTTCTTTGAAGATGTGTACCTATGGAAGGTAGAATGCGGGGATTCTGGAGAACATTTTTCTATTGTATCACGTACAATAAAATTTTGCAGGCAAGTTTGTGGTGGCAAACTTTAATAGCTTATGTTAGAAGCTTTTGTAAAACATGTGATATATGTCAGAGGATGGGCAGACCCACAGCAACAGACATGACTCCTCTAACTCCAGTTCAACCACTGGGAGTGTTTATGAAATGGGGTCTAGATTTTATGGGTCCATTCAAGAAAATCACTCCTAGGAAGAATAGGTATATATTGATGGCTACTTGCTATGTCACCAAATGGGTGGAAGCTAAAGCTCTTCTTGACAACACTGCGAAGTCCACTGATGTGTTCTTATTTGAAAATATCATATGCCGTTATGGATGCCCTGTAGAGATTGTATATGATCAAGGAACACACTTTATAAATAATACTATGGACATTTTAATGGAAATTCTTTCAATAAAGCATCGAAAAACAACACCATATTATCCTCGATGCAATGGGCAAGCAGAGAGCAGTAACAAAAATGTCAAGACCATTCTCACTAAGATTGTGCAGAAGGAGCCACACCAGTGGGATCTGGAACTCTAAACTGCTCTATGGGATATAGAACAGCCTATAAGGTCACCACTGGACTAACACCATTTAAAATGGTGTATGGCACTGAAGCTGTTGTGCCTATGGAGTTTGTGATTCCCAATCTCAAGATGGCAGTGGAGTATGGATTGGATTTTAATCACAATCTAAAACAGAGACTAGAGGAGTTAACACAGCTGGATTAGTTGAGACAGCGCGCTATGCTGGAACATGAAAACGTTCAGCAAAGATAGAAACATTGGCATGATCGAAGAATTAAAGTTAGGAAATTTCAGAAAGGAGATTTGGTTCTGCTCTATCAGTCTAAACTGGGTCCTAAGAAACCAAACTTAAAGATAGCTTGGGCTAGTCCATATGAAGTCGATTGGGTGTTTTCCAATGGCACAGTAAGGCTGAAAGATTTATCTGGGTTACTACTGCCAGGAGTGTATAATGGGACCAAAATCAAGCTATATTATTCAGATGGAAAAGAGACTTCTCATAATATTGAAACTGGTATTTTCGGAGCTGAAGACTAGGAAAATTCAGAATCATTTATTTTAAGCATGTTTCATGTACAGCCAATACCAGAGCCAGTCAAAGAGGTAGCTCAAGGGCCAAAAAAGTTCCAGTACGACAAAACTATATCAATAGCAAAATCTATAAAGTGTCAGAGCCCGTATCAATTTTTATGGAAAAAAGCGCCAGTTGGACCATCAGTAGTAATCATTTTAGGGAGCATGGAGAGTATTAGCCAATGCATGTATGCCATGTCATTTGTGGTGCACAGGACTCTAGGAACGGTAAGTAGTGTATCTTTTATGGTGTACGTGTATAACAGTAAGGCGAGTAAGAATTTTTCCTCATAAATCTCCTGCATGATGTTTGCCTGTTGTCACACATTCGCCATCACCAAGCTCCGAAGCCATGTCACTACAATCACAGAATTCTTCATCAGAAGCAATAGTCGATTGCTGTTTGTCTCTTCCAGACACACCTGGATACGGATTTGAATATCCGGGTAAGTCTTCTTCGTCTTCCACAGAGGCATTGTCTTCACCTTGTATGGGCCGAAGAAAAATGTCGGATAAGATGCAAGACACTATAGAAGAGACTCAAGCACTTATCACCTCTATCAAAGCCTCTTTACCACTCATTCCCCATAGCAAGATACAGTAGGATGTGTTTAATGAGCAAGCAGAAGCGTTTCTATGACTGTGGGATTGCATGTGGTTGTGCATGCCACAAGAATAGAGTTCGACACAATCATCATTAGGCAGGTTCATGATTCCTTCAATGCTGATGATGTCAGTGCTATGGTGTATGGAATGAAAGTATCAGCAACTCCGAACAATATTGCTTATGCTTTCAAGATGCCAAATGAGCCAAAGCCGGCTGTAGCAACTACAGAGCAGATAAGTGCAACTCTTAAGGAAGATGATGCAGCCAAGTAAAAACGTAAGTCCAGTGTGCAAGGGGTTCTAGTAGCAGGTCTGGACGTTCCCGTTTCTTACCAGTTTGTGGCTGAAGCTGTGAGTCTGAAGAATAACCCCACATATGTTTCAAAAACATTGTTTGCTATGTTAATGGAAAAGAGCTGGATGACAAGGCTTCAATCAACCTATGTCAGATTTTGTCTCATAATGTGCTTCAGCAGACCGCCAAACTAAAGTCTTAGACTGTTTTTAAAGCCTGGTTTGTCTGGCAGTTTCTCTATTGGGTAACTTCCCCAGATGCTCATCATCAAGTACGGATGTTGTGGAGTCAGAAACCTGTCCCAGTGACTAACAATATTGACTTATCCTCTGATGAAGAAACCCCATGCACTCAGTTGGCTCTTACTGGTCAGAAGAGAAAGGGCACGCAGGAGGAAGCTGGAAGCTCTAAGAGACCAAAAATTACATTGGCTAAGAGCAGTGCTCTCTTAAGCAACTAGAAAGTCGGGTCAAAATTGTGTCTATTGAAAAATATCCAGCAAACCAGAATTCAGCTAGCCAGACAGACCAGCCTCCAGCAAAGACTATTGTTGGGACTAGCCAACAAACTGAGCAGAGTTTAGCAACCCCCAGTGCTGGAAAAGACTAGGCTGACAAGACCAATGCTCAGCAGTTGGCAACCCACACTGATAAGAGAAAAGGTTCGATGCTTGCTAGCCCATTCGGTAATTCTAGTATCCCTTTCAGTGAAATGGTTTTGGCCTTAACCAAGAAGGACAGATTACAACAGATGCAGACTCCATCATCTCAAAGGACAATTAATCCTGCACAAACTTGATTATACCACATTACCATATATGGCTCCTATTACAGTTTATGAGCCAGTTGCCTCTAACCCAGCAACGATCAATGATGGTTGCTCAATGCTAATCCAACTATCTTGGGATACGATTTTCCATGCCTTGGGACAAATGATGGATGCCTCAGCGTCCACTACTGAAGTGACCAACTTACAACTTGCATTGAGGAACAGTGAGTAGCAAGTTGAAAAGTTAAAAAAGGATATAGGGGCACAGTCCTTGAGGCATAGTGTTCTTGAAAATCATCCAGCTAGGACAATTCAGACGCTGGAAGGTAAGCTAACAAAGATTGAGTTTGAGATGAGGCAGTTAAGAGAAGAAAAGGTAGAGGATGAGAGAGTTGCTGACAGATTTGAAACTATGCTAAGGATGAAGAGAGTTGAATTCAACTCATTATTGACAAGCGACACTGCATTGAAAGCCTCTTTATCAGAAAGATATATATATATAATAATTTGGCTGATATTTTGAATCCAGAAGGCAACGCCGTCTTCAATATGGATGATCTGAGGGCGCTCATGGAAACCATGCAAAGCGATTTTTTGGATAAACTTTTTGATTATAATAGTGCTTTGGCAAATCAAGCCATTATGGACTATATAGAGAAGTAGAATGACCTTGATGAGGATTCTGAGAAAGCAGAAGAGAAGGATGTAGAGGAGGAGGATGAACCGTCACATAGGCACAATGATGATAATGACTCTCCTCCATCTCCACCTCCAGGATCTGGTGCTGGTGGATCAGCTGCCACAGGGGGCAGTCAACCCAACAAGGACTAGCCAAACCAGTATAAGAATCAGTAGTAGGGAGATCAAGGGGCTAAAATGCAGCAAACAGGCAACACTGAAGACTCCCCAGTACACCAGCCACAACATTGTGCAGATGAGAAAGGGAAAGCTAAATTTGTGACTGAAACTTTGAAAGGTGATGAGCAACATTCATTATAGCTCATCACACTGAACAAAAGGCTAAGAGATCAACAAGCTCCAATAACCAGGATGTATTTGGAGGATGATTTTCTTCTTTCTGATTTGGAACATTTTCAGAGGCTATATGTGAGCGCCAAAGAAATGGTCCAGCATTGGAAATCAGCCACTTTCCATTATCAGGAGGTGTACCAACTGCCTGAGCATCCTAGAAGAATTCAGTTTCTAGAGAGAGTACCTGAATGGGCACTAACCTCTAATGATAAGCTGGTCAATGCACACTGGCAGCGACACTCTACTACAGACTGTCATTCCTTAGCCATTGAATTAGAGCTCCTACTTGGGAATAGGCCCACATACAAGTGTATGAAAGAGGTTAGAAATTAACTGAAAGAAGTCCTACTGCAAATGCAAATTGCTAGAGGAGCTCTGGACCACAGGGTACAAGCTATGATTGAAGATCAAGATTCCAAGGGCACAAGCAACTGCTCTCCGAAGATTGTTCCAGCTGGTTAGAGTCACCAGGAAGATGATGCAGCAAGAGAACCAGACTGCTCTAATTTTTTTAGAATTTGTACCTAATTCCTCATTTCTCCTGTATACCTTGCCTGCTAGGGAAACTGAGCTGCCTAGGTTTCTCTCAGCCTTGTATCCTCAACATCTGGAACGAGTGGACCGGCTCACATACTATAACATCACTGGTGATCTTCAAGATTGGTATGAGCGGGCCATTGTAGAATGGAAAACCTGGCAAACGTTGATCAATGATGCTCTTCAATTAAATGATGTCTCAGAGCTGCAAGAAGAAATGTAGAGAATCAATCTCTGTATGGGACAATGGAAAATCCATCTCAAAGGTCTTACCAAGATCACAAATCAGCTGCTTCAACTCACTGTGGAGTCCTCTAAAATTCCTCAAAAGGATATTACGGCTAAACCGGGTTTGGGGCCACAGTACAAAGAAATGGTTGAGATACTTTTTGAAGCTAGGATTAAAACAAATCAACATCTCCCAGAAGGATGGATCCACACAGCTTTGCATTGTCATAAATTGGCCCGATACCGTCTGACAAAGGGTATACGTACGTTGTATGATCCCGACACCAAAACATATAATCCTTTCACACCTTATAAATTGGAAATGTCCACAGCAAGGCGGGATCAGCTTGAGCAGGAGGCCATTTATCAACTTATCCAGAAGGACAATGCTGGCACTGGAACTTCTGAAGCACCAGCACAAAAGGAGGGCAAGAGGAAGCAGGTTCAGTGGAAGGATACTAGGTACTCCCATCTCAAAATCAGATGGTGGATTTTCCCAGTGAGGCGTTGGAATTTCGTTGGCTTGACACTCTTGGAATTACAATTATAGGGGTTTCAAGCACTCAACAAGCATGAGATATGGCATAAAGCTAGCAATACCAGTAGAGCTAGTAGCTTCAGAGTGGTACTATCATGAGAAACATCGGCAGACTCAAGAGGAACATCGAACAACTCACCAAACAGACAAATGGGTTTAGGGTTTAGGGTTTAGGGTTTGGCACTCAACCAAAAACCAAGACACAGATTCCTCAACACCATTTCAGAATCAGGCGATGGATTTTTCAAAAAATTTGGAGTTATATCAAAATTCAAGAAAAGAGGGAAGGATGTAGAAGGCAAAGGCGGCTCCAACAGGCGGAAACTATCTCTTGGAAGCCGGATAGTGGATTGGTCACACAGCAGTAATTACCACGGTAGTTACTACAGTAACTCCTAGAAGCTATAGATAAGACCCATTACATTGTAATTGGGTTGCTTGTCTTTTGACTTCTTACTTCTTAGTTCTCTTGGTTGAGCTTCTTAAAGCAGTTTCTAAGCTACAATATCTTTGCCTGTAACTCCACTTTGTAATCATAACTATTGTAGTCAATGGAGCTTCAGTTTGTTATACCTTGTATTGGTTATTCATAAACTATGAGTCTGAACCTAAAACTGTAAACACTTTTCCAGTCATCCAGTCTATTTCTCATTCCAGTTTTTTCACCTTTTATCCCAGTTTCTCTGACTGAATTGACGACTTTCCAGTAGTTGTAAATTTTAACACCAAAATCAGCTATCCAAAGAGATGAGCTCCAATTCCACATCCCATCTTCCTCCCTAGTGGAGATGGGATCTTGTAGGAGGACGAGTGACATAGATGCTTCAGCCTGCTCATCAACCCCTTCAATAAATTCATTTGATTCCTCCACAATGGTTACAGGAGGTTTCTTGTCGGCCTTTTCCTTTGATTTTCCCTTCTCCATGCCCTCAAGCACAAGCAATACCAGAACCATGTCCCAAGAGATGAATTGGGTGCCTATGCACCCCATGCCCAAGTCTATGAGGTCATCCTCATCCTCTGTCATGTAGTCCCGCTCAGTAAGCCCTTTTATAAACCTCAACAAGCGATAACGAGAGTTTTGTCGGTCACATAGAGGTGTTCGAGAAAATCCATTGGAAACCACGCCATGTTGGATCCCTCAAAGACTATTGCATATTCTTCCATGTGTTCCATCATTCCACATGAAGGTTAGCAGTGGCATGCATGTCAGTTGTCCCCTCAAACACACTGACTAGTTCATGTGCACGATCTGCAAGTCCTATCTTCTGTAATTGTGTGAGAAGTGCATTAGAAGATGTTTTCATGGGTCTGTTCGCAAAGAAGATGGGAAGAGAGCTGAAAGCTTGTGTTTTGTGAATGTGAGAAATGAAGTTTATAACCTACAAAGTCTTTTTTATACTCAATGTCACTTTTTAAAAGCACTTAAAATTAACGTCAAATTAACTTAAAACTATAATGATAAACAAAATCATGCGACAAGCATTGAAAGACACCAACATTGAAAGTATTCATGCTCCAAACTAAAAAAACTTGCATATTTCAAACAAAATCTTGAACAAATTAAAAACAAAAAAGAGATTCAAAACACCATATGTATTAATGGGAGCAAAATCGCTTCAGTTACAAGCTTTTACATTAATACATCGTGGAAAAACAATGTTTTCACATAGAAAGCTCTTCTCTTTTCTGGATTGAAGAAGCTTTTCATTGATTACAAAAACATATTGATTGGGGAAGGCATATCTAAGATTAAGATACTCGCGAAGATGACTGAGATTCCAATTGTTATTCACCAAGATGTCGTGCACTACATTGTCATGGAGGCATATTTGCAGATCACTTTATTCTCTAGGAGCAACATCAGAGTCTAGTGTCTCACATTCTCCCTTCGTCAGCTTCCATCTTCTGTAGGGAAAGACAATTGACAAGGTTTGCTTCACAATATGGTATCTGCGCGCCACATTCTTAGCAATTACAGAGCACTTGATTGTATCACCGTGGTGGTTGACCACCTTAGTCTCCCATCCAACTTCAAGGAAACCATTGATTGCACTTCCCCCTTTGCAAGTCCACATTGTTGATGTCCTGTGAACACTCTGCAATCAAAAAGATAAACACGAACATGAAGGGACATAAACCAAGTTAGGGATTCTTTATTGGAACCATAGGTGCACTTCATTGCTGAATGCACATCCGCCTCGATTCTCCTTTTGATTGTTGTGATCAAGGCACTATCACGCTTAGGCCATTCCATACTCTACAAGGTTGGTGGATGAATTGGAGAAAGATTACCATACCTAGTTTGCCTAGGTGTTACATAAGTATGGTTATAAAAAAAAATGTCTCATGAGACAAGCTCCACGGATGGACAACCAGCATAGAGCAGCTTGCCAAGGTCAACGTGGATGACCTCAAAAGTTCCTGTGAAGGACTCTATTGGCTCCCACTCTACAAAATTGGATGGGAATACAACTGAAAACATGAACAAGTAATGAAAGCCTTATAGACATCAAAGCAATATATACAGCAAAAATACAAAATATACAATCTAAAAACTTGACGGAGGAGTGAAATTACAGTTTGCAGGAAACCTCGATGGAGCCACTGTTGTCTTTAGCTTCAATTGTGAAGCAACTTACACATCTTGCACCTTTGCAAGACGCTTTCCGTGATGGGTTTTCTTGAACTCCATGATCCTTCCCTTCCAATGGTGTGCTCGAGAAGCCATGTATCTCCTTGAGACCTTGTGTGCACCTCTTGCGCTGGGCTGCATTGTCACCCACATCAATCGTTTGAACTCCATCGTCACCTAACATCCACTGTCGTCTTGTACATTTCTACATGAAATGGAGTCAATGACACTCCTAGGTCGTCGAGTTCCTGATGATGCCATGGGGAATAGTGGCACAACCTACAGAAAAACACTTATGATTAGAGATTGCACATCCATGTTCTCAGTTGTATAGAGCAAGATTGTTGATGGTACATCAAGACAAAGGATGTCACTTACTACTATACTGCTCCACCTTCTTGTTGGCTTAATAGGGAAGATAATGTTACAAAGCTTGAGAGGAAAGTAGATCCTTTCTAGAGAGCACAATGGAGAAGGAGCAGGAATCCTGTTGAGGAAAGAAAGAGGGATGATCTAGCAAAAGGATATGCTGCAAATCTTCAGCTTTAGGTAGAGGTTTTTAGTGAGGCTCATGGAGAAATGGAGAACTTCATCTTGAGGAGAGTCCAACAAGCTTGAGGAGAATGTAGTAAGCTTGAGGAGGTCAAAATCTTCACCTACATATTCATCGCCCACAAAAGCCATATCCCTTGTAGCCTTACCTTCCTCTACAGTTTCAGTATCATCAGTCTCTCTCCCCTTTTGCATCAAATTTCCCATCATTGGTAGCCTTTCATGCCAACCCCTATTTGGGCATCATCTTTCCCCTTGCTATCTCTAGTGCCCCCTGCCCCCTCTTGAAAATACCTCCCGCCGTTTCTGGTCACCTTTTTTGTATGTTGTTTCTTTGCCTCATCCTCCCCTCCTTTCTCCTTCTTTCCATCTCCAATGATCTCCCCCTTCTTGGAATTACTTCCCACCTTCTTCCTTTCCTTTGCTATACAATTTTGTGTTGCATCGTCCTCTCCCTCTTTCCCCTTCTTGACATCTCATGTGCTACCGCCGTTCTTGGAACGTAATTTTTTGGTATGTATTTTCTAGCGAATTGTTTTTTGGAATCTGACGAGCAGATTCCAAAAAAGATTTATTTTCTCTCTTCTCAATTTTATTCTCTCTCTTGATAATCCGTCAACCTCTGTGTGTGTGTGTGTGTGCGCGCACGCACGCGTGCGCGCGCTTTGCTGATGGTTGTGTGTGAGTTAAGAAAATGGCAAAAATGGTTCAATCATTCTACCACCCAAGTTTGGCCGATGGTTTTGAGGTATTTCCATCTTGAATAACGTGTCTTGATTTCAACTCTACTCATGCCAAGGTCTTTTGGGATAGTTTCCTACAACGTTTGATCAATCTGCTTCTTCTTCTTCATCATCATCTGCTTCTCTCTCTCTCTCTCTCTCTCTCTCTCTCTCTCTCTCTCTCTCTCTCTCTCTCTCTCATGTGCACTCATACAAGCACATAGTCTCCTAAAATCTTGTGATATATGTTGGGCAACAAGCTTAACCACCAACGTGATAAGTGTCCTTCTATTTTGTCACACTTGTGTGCACTCATACACATGCACATTAGTATACAAACACACAAAAAATATACCGATAGCAGAGCACACATGCTCTTTTCAAACATCATGATATACATCGTGCAACATGATTAGCCATCAATCGGACAATGAAACATGTACCAGCGTGCATGCTTAACCACCAACGTGATAAGTGTCCTTCTATTTTGTCACACTTGTGTGCACTCATACACATGCACACTTGTATACAAACTCAAAAAATATACCCATAGCAGAGCACACACACTCTTTTCAAACATCATGATATACATTGTGCAACATGATTAACCATCAACTGGACAATGAAACATGCACAGAAATTGTTCGCAAAAAATCACTTCAACTGTTAACACTCCATAATAATGAATTCAATTTTGAACAACATTGAATAACATTTAAAGATTGTAATAACAAAACCACAAACTAGTATTAAAAGGGTTTAAAGTACACAACTTTAAAAAAAAACTACAATAAAATAGATATGGACCAAAACAAAACAGTACAATATGCTAATATGGTGTCAAGGCCTTATTTCTCTAACATTAGTGAGGAAAGGTGAAAGCTAGTTTTCCTCATTGCTAGTGTCATTGTTGTCATTGTTGGCTTCGTTGTTGTTGTTGGCTCCATTGGCTTGATTAGTGTATGCCATCCACACTTCTACCCAAGCCTCCACATGTTGTTCGAAGGCTGCAGACTCATGTGGGGTGCAAAAACCATGTTCTCTCCAAATCATGATTGGATTGTTGGTTGGAGCGAAAACTTCCTCCATATCCCTTTGGATTGGATGTGCATTGAAATTAAGGTATTGCATGGCGTTGAATATGGATCTTATGGCCTTGTTGATTTCACGGAGAGCGTCCATGTAGTTGTGTACACTCTGTGCTATGCATACAGCATTCATAACATACACATTGTTGAGAATGTAATTAACGTGTACATTGTTGATAGGGTAAACACAGGGGGGGTGGTTGAACACGTTGATTTCATTTTCCGCGATTTTCCTTAGGCATGGTAAATATGTGAATGAGAGAAAATCAAAGGAATAAATTTAGAAAATAGATACTTGATTAGAGAAACTTGTGAATGAATGAATGAATGAAACTAGTATATTTTGGCTATTTATAAAGAATCTCAAGCGGCTTTACTTCAAAGGTCATTCACACCATGTCCTCCGTAATATTTCACATAAATATTACTAAGAAAAAAAATCACTAAAAGATTAACCACCTTTGGATGACTTGCCTTCAAAAGTTAAACATAGTTACAAAGAAAACAAAACATAGTGGCAATCACCTTGCTCATAATCTGACCCACCACATTCATGCTCTCTCTGTTTACTCTAAAACTCCTTCGAGAACTTTGAAAAATCATTGATGACTATCATCCTCTCTTCTTACCTTCTTTAGGTCTGTCCACTGCAGTTTTTGTGCTTCGATATCCCTTGGTTGTGCTAGGGAAAATGGCATCAGTGGGAGGTTGATTGATGGTGACACTTCCGTTTTTGCCCTTACCCTTAACCTTATTGTGCAATGTTCCAACTCCAAAAAAAATTAAGGACACTATAGAAAACCAAACACATTAGTTGAACAATAAAAACACTACTTGTTGTTGTATGCTTCAGCTTTGTCTTTGAGAAATTCACCATCCGCATAGTCCAAAAACCATGGACAGTCTCTCCATGTTTCCTTACCATGGAGCTTCTCTATCCAATTGTCAGGATAGAGAACTCTCTTCTCTCACTCACACTCCACCCATGCATCGTTGGGATGCTCAGGGTATGGACTATGAAGACCTATCTTAAGGGCACCCAACTGCCATCTACACATAATAAGAGGAATAACTCCATCATTCAAAACACACGATTTTAATATTTCATCTTAATAAAAATGTATAGTTCAATACCTGTATAACAGGCCTCAAACACTATATGTGAAATGTGGCTTCTCCTCTGCACCATGTGTGGCTCATATAGCTTGCTTCCACCACACGAAATCCTTGCCAAAGTTCTTTTGTCAAAAAGCTTACAATGCCTCACCAAGAGACATGTCACAATCACGTGTGGCGCGTGCATGTAGCTTCTTGAGCGTGGAGTTCTCGGCCTCCATCTTCTCCACCACACCCAATACACCCGTGCACTCTAAGTATTAGTAATGTGGAATTATTAGTTTAGACCCCGTTCTCTAATTTTACTATGCTCACCCTTCAAGATGCCACCAATACACGTGCATTCTCAACCATTGCCAGCATGGCTTCTCCTGAGTTGGAATAGATGCCTCCACCAATGACACATCTCGCTTGGCCAATATATTGATCAGGCTACATTTCTTGCAATTTATCATTGGATAACATGTTTAATAGATCAAGGAGAACAAATAGTGCTTTCAAAACTAGATAGTACTTACTCTGTCGGGGACTAATACGTGCCCGTGCAACCTCGAAGACTCTAAAGGGGGTCACTTTGCAATCCTTCTCTCCCCAACCCACAAAAGAGATTTTTTTTTATTTTTTTTCTTTTGCCATTCTTAGGATTGGCTATGATCACTATCTCTAGCCCCTTGCACACAAAAAAGTTCTCGATCTCTTTCACAGCCAAATCACAGCTTGCCTTGTAATCTTCTTTGTGCATGTGGTACTCTCTAATCTCCTTGCCTGGAAAATTCTGTTTCTTCAATCAATACATTGCATCGAAATCTTCTTGCAATACAAATCGCCAAAACAAAGTGATTACCGAGAAAAAGGTACTTACCTAATGCATGTGTATTATAAATTTAGAAATACCTTCCACAGTAGTTGCACTAGCAAAGACATAGGTAGTCTAAGCCATTTTGAAGGGTTCATTTCCGTCCCATGAAGAACCCTCTCGGTTTTCACCCTATCTTCTTTATTAAACTTGTCCAATAAGGAATGTGGGTCGGCAAGCGCTAATTTTTTCATCATAAATATGTCATGGATAGTGGTGTGAGGCACATGGATTTGTGTTAC
The DNA here is from genome assembly GCF_014529385.1 of Adiantum capillus-veneris. NCBI lineage: Eukaryota > Viridiplantae > Streptophyta > Polypodiopsida > Polypodiales > Pteridaceae > Adiantum > Adiantum capillus-veneris. The sequence continues at coordinate 36,299,742 of NC_140948.1, forward strand.
CCTATTTTTAAATGTAAAATTATATTAACAATAATAACTAAGTGCACAAATAGAAGTGTGATGAAACTTACTTGTTGATCATGCCAAGCACCAACAAAAATTCCGCCATCTCTGCAAGGTCATTCTTCACAACCATGCACTCAACCTTTGGTATAGAGAATTCATCCAGTCGCTCCTACAATGCCAATCTTTGCACGCATGGAGCCGATGGTTTCCATCCCATACAATGAATATTGTCTCCTTCATGTGAGAGAGCTCGGTAATGTCTCTAATTTGGTCATCAAATGTGGTCGACATTACTAACTCTCTCCCATAAGTTCCACGTCTATCGTATGGTATAGGATCTTGTAGGAGAAAAGCTTCAGACACAATGAAACAAGCCATCCTGAGCTGGTAACCTCTTTTGGCTATAGAGATCATTATTTTAAACACACAATCATTATTTGTTCCAATGGCCGGATTGGCCAAAAGACGACATAGAGAGATGTGAGGCAACAAGTGATTGTATGGCACAACATGAGCATCAATCCAGGTTGATGAGATGTGGCTATCAACCACAAATCCAAAGAGATTGATAAGAGGGTCATTATCTGTGTTTTTCGCTTCTATGGTCGTCGATGTGACTACACCTGTCGAAGGAGGTACGTGCACTACCGTCAATATGGACGCTCCAATCGCATATGCCTTTGTGAGAGAGGAACCGCTCTCTTTAGTGGTGTGCACATGAATTTCTTCTTGAGTTGTGTGGATTTTCATCTCCTCTTGGTGGTCCACTCCTGTTGTAGTCTTCCCTTATTTTGAAAGAGTTTTTCCCTTTACCAATAGGAAGATTAATTTTGGGGTGAAATATCTACAAGAGCATGTTGCTCCACAAACATGTACTGCTCTACATGCAATTGTTATGGTGGGAGTGAAGAGCTGACAATGCCACTAGAGAAACAAGAAATCACTTGGGAGAGGAGTTTTATGTTGTGGAAAAATCTCTCTCTACAAAGTTTGTGGTGCTAGTTGAAGATGACACAGTCTCAAATTTGAGCGGAATGGGTGATTCTTTGATGTATGTTCCATACATAGACCTTACTAATCCAAGCAAGGAACAACTCTTTGGGGAGAAAACAGTGCAGAACTCAACCAAGGTAAGGAGAACAAATACCATTTTTTTTATTTTTTAACACAGTGACGAAGCGCAACACCTTGATGAAGCTTCTTTTAAAAATAGTAGAAACAAAAGAAGTGTCATAAATACCAAAGGTGTATAATGGTAACATGCTGCTTGAGTTTCCACCAACCTTAGGAAAGATTCATCCAATGGATACTATGAAACGTAAGTATGATCCACACCATTGAACCAAACTACAAACCTCGAACATCACATTTTCTAGAGTGTGTCGCAAAAGTTAGTGTGAAGGTGCCCTAAAGTGTCTTAATGAAAGCTGTCTTAAATTGGTTAATTTTGGGAAGTCAAACACATTGCATTTCAATGGAAGTATGCTAAAATTACCTTGTATGGATGAGTATTGTGACGGGCTTGAGGCAAGCTTACTTGCTACTATTGCGGAAAACCACCCATTTGTTTGTGTACATGTGATTGCTTTGTATATTATGTATATTAAGTAATGCCAAGGGATGAAAGCATGAGCATATTGATGGTACATCAAGGAATTCACCAACATGACATGAGGGATGGTACGTCAAAAGTGCTCATTGATAAAACCAAAGAAATGGTTGCACGAGTTCTCAGTGTAGATAGACATGCACGTGCTGGAAAGGTACAAATGTGTGTGGAAAAGGAAACTGTAACAACAACTTTGATCCAAGAGTGGGTCTCTAGCCATGTACTTGGTGAGCAAGAATTTCTAAATGTTGTTGAAGCAATGGGTCCCTTAGTGGAGGACAATTGGTGAGGATGGCTACTTGTTTCTCTTGTTTGTGCATATTATTTCAAAGTAACTTAACTATGTAATACAGGTTTCAAAGGTCCGTGGCAGCAATAACAAGTGGGCCAACAAAGGAGACCTTCAGTATGGACTCCTTGATACGGCTAAAAAGGGATTGCACATATGATTTTTTTTCACAGAAGCAAGTTTGTCGAGCAAGGAGTAGAAAGGGAGAGGTATTTTGGTTTAAGATGTGTACAGGTGATCCTGCATCTGGATTGGATTTGGTTAACCAAATGCAACAAAGAGGACCTGGAGATCTTCGAGACATTTAGGTGCAGTTTGATCACACTCATCGAGTGGCGGATTAGGTGACCATGGCATGCCACATTTATGATCCAAGGTTTTTTGTTTTAGACACGTATTTCTCAATATTGATGTATCTTAAGAAACAACCAACAATATGTATACTAATTGAATGTCTTATGTTGTAGTATGCAAGATCTCCTCACTATTGCAACTTGTGAGATGAAAGAGGAAGACATGGAAGCACAAATTCTTTTCTGGTAGTGCATAAATGAAGTTATGGAGGGCATGGATATGAGAGTGTATTTTTACAGATTCATGGTGGCCGATGAATCTCAAGCCAATTGGAAGTTCAATGGTGGGAAAGACAATGTTCTACAACATCAAGATGATCTTGTCTTTTTCACTGGAAACAAAGCATGGTAGGACATACAAATTGTATCTTCATCTCAACAAACTCACAAAGACATGTGCAAAAAGTGGCGTTTAGTCCCCTCTAGAGAGGCAACTGCAGCATAGTCTTGTCTCCTTCAACAATGGTGGTGCAATGGAAATTGCATGGATAAAAAAATTACTGCACTAGACTCTTGGTTGAGTTGGTGGGAGGTGTGTATTGTACATTGGGGTAGCATCATGATAGCAGTAGAGAGAAGTGTTGATGGGGCAAACACTCCAAGAACCAACTTGGTCAAGAGTAAGCATGGGAGCGAGGCTTGTGAAGGGTTCAAAAACAAATATCATTGTATAATGCATGTACTTCAGATATGACGCATATACTTCAGATATGGAAAATGCAATACTACAAAGCATGAAGGTAATTTCTTACTCTCAAGGTAAACATATTGGAAAGGGTCCTTCACTAGAGAGACTCAAGGAAATATTTTCCTCTAGTTCAGCACAAGTGATAAGAGTAGTAAATGAGGCTACATCTGGAACTCCCATGTATAAAGCTCACATCCCGCTTGAAGGAGACAAAGAAACCGTTTGGCAAAAGCAAGGGCCATTGATTGTGATTGATGTTGAGGATGAATCAACACATAGACCACAGTACAATGCAAAAACACATGACCACACAACACATGGAAGGCCAAGGAAGATCATTTCCATGGAAGATCAAGGGTAGCAGATTGTAGTGAGAATTCCAAAGATAAGACAAAGTATCATGTTTTGAAACGGAAAGTCAGTGAATATGTGGGCAATCAAAAGAACCCCTCTAGGCAATCGTATAACATGTAGCGGCGTCCCTAGTGGTGGAAAAAGAAGTGGACAAAATATAGTGGCATGTACTAAAGGTACTCATGTACCATCCTTTAAGGGGTATAGAAAACATCCAAACGGGTTACTCAGACAGTGGCTCTGGTTTGTCCTAGGCATGTTATTCATTGCTATGTGGTGGATCATAACATAGAACCAAGGCCAATTCCTCCTCCGACAATTTGGCCAGTTAATCTAGGAACAAATCTCACCGATGAGAAAGTTGAAATCTTGCCTGAAGGAGGATTTCAAGTGGAGACGGTTGGAAAAAATCAAGAGAGTGCAACAACAATGCAGACTCCTCCTAGGGATGGAGGTGATTCCTCTTCTACTTCAACAAAAGCAGGTGGCAATGGTTCTATATTTCAAGAAATGGAATAAGAGTCAAATTTGAGAGTTTCATTTCAGAGGAGGCAGCTAAGAAAATTGATTTGGCTCTTTGTTAAAGGATAAGGTGATTGAAGAGAAATTCATTGTAGACAAAGCACATGAAGCCTTCAAGGTTGAGCATCACACAATAGACGGACATGTGGGGGTGTATGAGGTGCATATAAAGGATGATCCCTATTGCACATGCCCGGATTTCATTGATAGGGAGGCCAAGAAAAAATCTTATTTGGCTTGCAAGCACTTGTACTTCATTTTCTTGACAGTTCTTGGATTGAGCCAAAATGAAAACATGTTTATACATCAACCCCTGCTAAGCAAAGTAGATGTCTACAATGCTCTTATCCGTGAAGGCACAAATCAAAACTAAGAGTAAAGCCCTATGATTGTACAGTTTTGTGACACATTTTCTGCCATGTATTGAAGCTGGCAAAGTTGATATGGATTGGTGGACCTTTGGTCAAGATTTTTTGGATTATTTTGGCTTATAAATCATTTTGTCTCTCTTTTTGTTAGCATTAACAATAATGTAAATTGATTTAGGATGTATACTTCTCCTTGTGTGTGACATATATAAATATATATAAATATATATATAAATATAAATATATATAAATATATATATATATATATATATATATAGAGAGAGAGAGAGAGAGAGAGAGAGGGAGGGAACTTATGGCCCACCAAACTGACAGTGAATATAATCAAGCACAAAATTTGCAATTATATGAGCATTCACTTCCTTGATCTCCTTGGCTTCTACCCATTTGGTAAGATAATCAATGGTAGCAATAACATATTTCTTTCCATTGGGTGAGTTGGAAAGAGGACCACTAGTATCCAAACCCCATTTTTGGAATGCATTATGAGCAATAATAGCTCCTTGTGACTTTGCTACTAGTCTTATTTTTGCAAATTTTGCACCAATAATGAACATAACACACAAGAGAAGGACACCAAAACCTACTCTTGGAATACAAAAAAGTATCAGATATTTGCCTTGATGCCCACTTCCTTCATGATACCCAAAACCATCCTGGTTAGAAACTGAGAGCAATAAAGATAGGGTTGGAAAGCACATCAAATGACACATAAAATCGCTTTAAAACCTACACTTTGATTAGCTTCAAGACTTCCAATCAAATAGCACTAAAGATAAGAATTTATGCCTTAAAAAATCACATATAGCATACAATTATGGGTTTCCTTGGCATCTAGTTATTGTACAAACCCATTAGCTTGCTCTTGCTTGTAGCCATCACCACATTTCCCACCACTTCTAACATCAATAGTCTTTGATTGCACCATTATTAGCAAGCATCACCTCACTAATGTGGGCATGCCACAAGCATGAAGGTACGAGAGAGGGATTGAAGAGATCGTTCTTTAAGTAGGGTTCAAGGAAAGTTGTTTAAAACTACAAGCATGGTAATAAAAACAAGAATTAGTAGAAGCATGATAACCTTTCAAAGTGCGTACCAGTCTTGGACCAAAGATCAAAGAAAGATGCTTACAATTTTGAGGAAGCTCCTTACATACATTAGATTGGAAACATACTCGGATGTCGGCAAGGGTATAGACATGCTGCACAATAGCAACCAGACACTCTTTCTTTTTCTTGAAATCAACAAGCCTTTCCTTCCAGTGATGTTCCAAGACGTTTCAATGTTGCACTTAATGTGTAAAGGGTTGCATAAACACCTAAGTACCCTTCTTAAAAGTAGTTGGTACCCAAAAACCCTCATGATCCTTGGTATTGTGAAGTAGTTGCTCTTCTATCTCTTGTTGGTGTTTTCTATATGTGGTGAATCTAGCCATCTTTGCTATGTAGCAATGGAGACTTTGAGTTTATGGAGAGAGAATAGTAGAGAGAGTGTGAAAGGGTTTGGTAGTGTAAAGGAGAGAGGGAAGGGATTTCTAAAGAGAAAAAATAAAATCCTTTTTGATATTGGGATAGTTTGGGGGGGAGTTTGAGAGGGAATAAATGTCACTTTTGAGAAATTTGAAAATTTTCAATATTTAGGGTTTTTTTAAAACATGGATTTTCTTGGTGCTTGGGTCTTTTTCCCTGCAAGGGTCCCTCTCAATCATGACAACCCATCCCCTCTCTCTCTCTCTCTCTCTCTCTCTCTCTCTCTCTCTCTCTCTCAGGACAATGACATAATGTAGGGATTAAAATAGAGATCCCCCTACCATTTTCTAGGTGATAGCACCACCCTCCTATCATTGGCTAGTGCTTACCCTTCCCTTAATCCAACGGGCCCTTCCAAGGTCCAAATATGTCCTAATGTGCACACTTGATGTGGAACACATGTTCATAATGTATAGTGTAATAGAGATAGCTACATCCCAATAATATGCATGCATATTCTTCTCACTTTATCAATGCATGTGCAACCTTTGTAATGTGCATATTCTTGTGATTAGCAACTCCATTTTATTGAAGCATGTGTCTACATGAAACTTGTCTTTCTAACTTTTTTTCTTTTTCAAAAAATTGCTAAATTTATGGATGAAGTATTCTCCTCTCCATTTGACCTCAAACACTACACGTACTTTCTTGTTTGCTTTTCAATTGTAGCCTTAAAACTATGAAAAGTGAACACTTTCCTTGTCTCCTTCATAAAATAAACCCACACTTATGAAAGTAATCATCAATGAACATAATGTAAAATTTGCATCCTCCCATAGAGGCATTCTTTGCAGGACCCATACATCAAAATGTAACACTTCCAATACATTTTGCCTACACATCTTTCCTATAGAAAGGAACCTTTTTCTTGCTTTCCAAGTTGACAAGCCTCACATACATTATGCACTTCTTAAACTTTGAATTGTGGCAAGCCTTTGACAAGTTCTTTACTCTACATCAATTTCAATCTTTGCACATTTGCATGGCCAACACGTTTATGCCAAATTTGGAAATTTTCAAAAATACTTGAATTGTGTGAAAATATGGTAGCATTCATGTTAGGTATGTTCACATTGAGAGTAAACATCCTTTCTTCTTTCTTTCATGCACAACAACTCTTCCATTTTTCTTGTACTCCTATATAAACCATCATTATTAAATCTTATAATTCTCCAAAAAAGACCAAATTCATTGTTATGTTTCGTATCAACATGTATTTAACTTTTCTATTTTCCATAGATAATGATACATTACTTGTATGCAGAATAGCATTGTATCATCCCTAGTTTTTACACAAAAAGTATGCATGTTTTTTAAATATTCACCATGATAGGTCATAAAGTTCATACCATAAATAAAGATCACATGATGCAGATGCACCATTGCATGATAAAAAACCTTTCTCCATCATTTGTATTCTTGTTGGTAGACATATAGTTATTTTACTGCCATTTGTTATTGTCTCTATTTATTGTATAGTTATGCTCATAATGACAGCTTAATAAAGTTCAAGACTACTAGTTGGACTTAGGAGAGCATTCCAAACTTCTTAGAACCATCATTGTTATTGGTTGTTGAGGGAAAGAGCCTAATTGATGATGGAGTTATTCAATCATGCAAAAACCAACTTCAAATATGCTATTTACATAGGTATAGGACGAGGCAACAATCATGTTGCACATAGAGGGTGTGTGTTCAATGATAGCATTCCTCTCCAAAATCTCCAAGAATGCTTCATTCACACCCTCAATGTAGTCCTAATATCCTTTTCCCTTTGAATAATTAGCGATATTAAACTTCCAAGCATGGAAGTTGTCCTCTTTCAACTTCTCACTAACAATCTGCATGTTTCCTTTGTGAATTTGACATTTCTACAAAAAAAAGCACAAAATTTGTAATGGGGTACCAAGTAACACAAAGTCTATCACAAAAAAACTTGTCCACAAGATACTTACACCCCAACAACTATTTTTCAACCATTTGCAGTGACGAGACTAGTCAAAAATTCCTACAACACCTAAACCATAGGCTATAGAATTGTTGTAGAATATGAACCTCCATGTGAACACACTCTAACCAAAAAAAAAAAGTCGAAATGCACTTAAATCTAAAATATGGCTGCAAAAGTGCACTTGCAAAGGCTGTGCAAAATCTCGAGCCACACAATCTCCCACAAAAAGCATTGAAATCAAAGATTACGATTGATGTCTCCCAAAAATCCTAAGGGTGAGTGTAATACCCACACATGAGGAAGAATATGTATGCTTTTTCCATGTGACCTACTTTGTGTGCTTGCCTCTACTATCTCATAGACAACCATGCTTTGATACCTTGAAGAGAAATAATAGAGAAGAGAGGTCAAGTCCTTGCAAGCACACATACACAAGACCCATCTTCTTTAGTAGCATCATGGGTTTCTATGACCTTGATCCCTCTTTCTTTGGTCTTCGTGTTTGTCATGTCCTTTTAAAGAGCTAGGTTCTCTATCATTTTGATTGCTTCTATGTGTTCATTATTATCATGATTGCCAACATGGGCTTTGGTCATCTCGATCCCTTCTACTTTGGTTGCTACCATCATATTTATTGCATCCATCCCTACAAACATCATACTCTCTATCCTCAATAGTACACCATCAATTATCAATCACATATGATTGATGAAGGAGGCGAAGTTGATTTGGGATCGACTTTCTTCACTTTATGATCAAGTTTCTCCGATGAAGCGGATAGTCCTCGAGGTGCACTTGAGGACCCTGGATGCGAAGAATTTTTCCATGCGGGATCACATCAACAAGATACAAGAGCTTCAACAAGAGGTACTTCATATGGGAAAGCTTATCAGTTCAGAGGATATGGTCATTCATCTTTTGGCCCAATTGCCTCCTCGGTATACCAACTTCTATTCTTCCTTGATTATGAGTAGTCGGCTAAATACTATCTCTTGGGACGAGATTTCTCCGATGGTATTGGACTGAGAGGAGTGGTTCAATACGGGAAAGAAGTCAGGCTCCAAAGCCTTGACCAGTTCTTTCAACAACAACAAGAAGCAAAACAATAAGAAGAAAAGTAACAATACCAAAGACAAGAGAAGTGATGCCGAATGGGAAGCCTTGAAGGTGGAACGACATTGCAACAGTTGCGGGAGAAGGGACATTATTGGAGGAAGTGTCCAAAGCGAGTTGGAGATGCTTCGACTTCTTTGGCGGCAGTGGTGCAGTCACCAACCTCTATTCATTTGGAGATTCTCCCCTCACTGGACTCTCCAGGGACATCGGAGGTTGCGTAGACTCTTGCGTTTCGAGATGATAGTGGTGCCTTGTCACAAACTGGTGACGTGGTAGGCCCCCGGACACAAACAAACACACAAGTGGACTGCTGACGTGGCAGTACGGACAGATTGTACTTGCACCCGCTTTATACACTGACGTGGCAGTTGTACCAAAATCGAGATTTTCCGCTAATAGGCTGACGTGACAGACTGTATAGACAGGCCCGTAATTTGCGCTGACAACTGTACGAAAATTCTGTGAATTGCATTGGCTGCTTTTTGGGCAGTTTTTGGAGCCATAAGCTTTTGGATTTATTTGTTTTTGAGTTTAAATCTTTTGGAACTTTTGCTTTTGAGTTTGACTGGTTTTGGGGCTTTGCTTTTAGCATCCCTTGTAAAATAAAAGAGCCCTGAGGCCTCACTTCTCAGAGCATCTGGACGTAGAGTCTGAGAATGGAGGACCCTACGGGAGTTGTACTTTGCTCAAAGATTAATATGAAAGAAATACCGAAAGGGGCGCCAGTCTTTGGGGTCAATCTCTCTGGGCAAGAAACTACGCCAAGCCGTGTCGACCAAATTGAACTATGATTTTAAAGTTGCGAAGTATTTTAAGCGATATTCTCTCGTGTTACGACATAATCTAGACTTGGGGTGCCCAATTTTATTGCAGTGGTATCAGAGCATCAGGCATGTGCTTTTCTTAAAGCATATTGGTCCTACTAAAGAGCAGAAAGATCACTTGGGCACAATTTTGGAAATTGTTATTGAAGAATCTTCGTGTCCCGCCGACTCCAGACTTATTAGTCACTCCACCCTTACTTCATCGCACATCGGACGCGCTCCCGTCTTCATCGCTCTGTCTTACAGGGCATAAAGCCATAAAGAATTCGAGATTACACATGGGTTCTCATGGAGAATTTGGCCGAGATAACACCTTTGGGTGGGCAAGCAAAGAACAGTAAATTTCGGCGCGAGAACTAAAGAAAAGAATGAAGATTTGAGCCAAAAAAAAAAATCGATAGAGAAGTTTTCCAAAGCAAAATACAAGCGTCCATGGCAGGTTGACATGGGTATGAAAAGATTGATGAAGTACTCCAAATACCCGAGATTTGCAAAACACCTGAAGGATTACCCAATTGATGAGATTCATTCGAGATGGCGTGAGGCCATTGAGTCTCCTCTCAGGACATGGTGGAAAGCTGAAAGGACATGTGAGTGCAGAAAAGCAAAAGCTTTTACTCGCAGGAAGAGCTGGAACAGATTTGTTGACCTTAAGATAAACCAAATACTGGAAAGGACACTGAAAGAGATAGTGATGTGCTGACAATCTGGTTGTTGTGACAGATAACCAAAAATAGAAGCGAGAAACTTGCTTCTGTATGGATTGGGAAGCATGGAGCTGGACATCCACTCTTTTGCAACGAGGTGAGCCATCTCCTTGCATGTTTTGCAGGTGAAATCAAGGATGAGATGGTGACATCGAGAGCAACAGAAGCTCAAGAATGAATCGGATATCCTTTCAATTCGAGATAAGAATAATGAATTTGAATGAATGAATGATGACGCATGTTGAATGATTCTAGTGCGTCAAGATTCCCATACGGATGAGATGACCAGATGATTGAAACACTGTGTACAATATGAACTAAGTGTGTGAATGAAGAACTTTGCAATAGGAAATTTTCGAAGAAGAGTTTAATTTATGTATGACATTTATGCTCTATGGAAGAACTTGCTAGATGTGTGTAGATAACAGGTAAAATCGGTGATAATGGTTGACGAATTTGGAGCAATGACAGCTCCAGAATGAACCTGACAACTATAAGTATTTTGAATTTTGATTGAAACTAATGGAACCTGCTATTTGTGAATAAATAACAGAATTAAGAATGATTAAACGACTCTGTTCAGTATGAACTTGGTGATGGATTGGATTCTCCGGAAATGATTCTCGCACACGACAGTGCTTGAGTCAAAAATCTCTATAGACATGATCACAATATGGGATTAGTTAACCCGACATCAATCAGGTTTGGAATGGATCTAGATGTGGTTACTTAATACATTGTTGCCAGTCATGGTCTGAGATTTGGATTGAATGTTTCTGTGATTGATTGTCATGTGATGTCATGTGCAGTGATGTGACTGTCGTCTTTGTACATGTGCTAGATTTGTTGTGTCTAGTACGTTGGTACTAACAGTTAGTGTCTATTAAGACATTTTATGGCCTCTGTCTGTTTTGCAGGAGTAATCGAGGATGATTGCAATTCTTTCAAGAGGGGGGTATGTCACAAACTGGTGACGCGGCAAGCCCCCAGACACAAACACACACACACACTCACACACACGTGGACTGCTGACGTGGCAATACAAACAGACTGTACAAATGCCCACTTTATGCGCTGATAGGCTAACGTGGCAGTTGTACGAAAACCTGGATTACATACATGCTTGTAATTTGCGTTGACAGCTATACGGAAACCTGGATTTTTCGTTGAGAGGCTGACGTGGCGGGCTGTACGGACATGCTTGTAATTTGCGTTAACAGCTATATGGAAATTTCGTGAATTGCACTGATCGCTTTTTGGGCATCTTTTGGAACCAGAAGCTTTTGGACTTATTTTTTTTTAAGTTTGAAGCTTTTAGAACTTTTGATTTTGAGTTTGACTGATTTTGGGGCTCTGCTTTTGGCATCCCTTGTAAGAATAAAAGAGCCCTAAGGGCCTCAGTTCTCAGAGCATCTGGACGCACAGTCTGAGAGCGAAGGACCCTGCGGGTGTTATACTTTGCTCAAAGGTTAATATAAAAGAAGTACCGAAAGAGGTGCCAGTCTTTGGGGCCAATCTCTCTGGGCACAGAACTACGCCGACCGTGTCGACAAAATTGAACAGTGATTTTAAAGTTACGAAGTATTTTAAGTGGTTCTCTCTCGTGTCATGACAAAATCTAGACTTGGGGTGCCCAAGTTTGTTACATGTCTCACGGTACATGACGCCTTCGAAGGATCTTTTGTCCAACATGTGATGACACTGTGGTACCATCTTTATTGATGACAAATATGAAATTCCTATTCACAGCGAGGGATCTATGGAGTTGATTCTCGAGGATAGAGGGAGTATGCATACCTCCAAGGTACTTTACGCTCTGAAGCTAGGATTTCATCTGATGTCTGTGCACAAGGTGTGCAAGCTTGGCATGGACGCGATCTTTACAAAGATGCGGTATCTATTTAGTATCGTGAATCCAGCAAGGAGGTTAGAGGGGGCTTGGTGGAGAACGGACTCTACAGGCTCCATGCTCTTTCTTCAATGACACAGATGCCTACAAGTGATCTTTGGCATTACAAATTTGGTCATTTGAACAATGATGCTCTTCGGCTTGCTTTTCATGAGCACATGCTCATCGGCTTACCAGATGTTGGGAGTAAGCATGGAAAATGCATTACTTGCATTTGTGGGAAGCAACATTGAGAATCTATTCAGAGGCTTGCTACACGCTGAGCCATTGCCGTTTTGGAGTTGGTTCACACCGACCTTTGTGGACCTATGTAGACCTCTTCCCTCGGCAAGGCTCTCTATTTCATGTTGCTAGTAGATGATTTCAACCGATTTACTTGAGTGTACTTTCTATAGCACAAGTATGAGACATTTGGCCTCTTCAAGAACTGGAGTTCTCTTGTCAAGAGGGAAAAACATTGTGCGGACAAAATTGTGATGTTGTCTTGGACGAGTTTTTATCTTCAAAGGGGGATACCGCTCCCAAGTCTTCCATGACGACCCCTGATTCGTCGATACTTGAGGACCCCTTGCCTCTTGATGAACCCTCTTCTCCTACCCCTGTCCCTCAAGCTTCAAAGGAGCATGCACCCATTCCAGATGATGCAGATGACAATGGTTCTCATCATAGTCCAGAGTTAGAGCCAGATATACCAATATTGAATGATTGAAAACACGGTACGATGTTCAATGTGAACTAAGTGTGTGATTTTGTGAGTTGCATGCTATGTGGATAGTCATGGGCATGGTTTGCTTGATTGAAATGTGAAATAAAGGATATGAATCTGATAGTAACAAGATTTAGTAGATCAAGACATCCATGAAAAGATCAATGCGGTCTCGATGTGATTGCTAAATGGTCACAATGATCAGGATTTATATCACACACCGTCGACAGAAATGTGAATGATCAATGTGACTGATCTTTCTTTGTAGAAGTGTTGGATTGGTGGAGACTGATGTCTTTGTAGAAGTGATGGATTGGTGGAGACTGGTGCATGAGTACATAGAGTTAGTGTCTACTGAAGAAAGTTTTTGTCCTTTGGTTGTTTTTGTAGGGTGATAAAAATTCTTTCAAGAGGAAGGAATGTCACAAAGTGATGAAGTGGCATGCCCGACTGTAAGAGAAATGGCCGAGTGGATTGAACCCAAAAGATGGATTGTGGGCCTACCAACTTAAAGAGCTTTTGAGCACCAACAAAGGGGCTTAACCCTGAAATTCCCGAAGCTTGAACGATTTCTGTAAAACACACTAACATGTTGACGTGGCAAACGGTACGGACGTTGACGTGGCAATTGTTGTATGAAATTTTAGTGAATTGCAATGTCTGTGCCACGTGACAGGCTATACAGATTTTTGCAATTTGCATTGGGAGATTTTGGAGTTCAATTAGAGTTCAAGCGCTTTTGAGAGCAAATGCTTTTATAGTTTGGTGCTTTTGGGGAAGTGCCTTTGGGCATCCCTTGTAAGTTTATAAGAGCCCCTAATGGCCTCACTCTGCAGAGCATCTAGACTCAACGTAAGAAACCGACCCTCGGGAGTTGTATCGTTGCGTCTCCTAATAATAAAGAAATAACGAAAGGGGCGCTAGTCTTTGGGGCCACTGCATGTAGGCGCGGAACTCCGTCGTGCCGTGTCGACTCTCTGTTTGTGCGTTGCCATTGATTTCTCGCTTGGAGTGTTCAAGCCTGTAACACGGAGTTCCACTTCCAGATGCACTTGCCCCAAAGTCTGGCGCCCCCTTTCAATTTTTCTTTCTTTATTGATAATCATAGAGGACAACCGCCAAAGGAATCAGCTCTGCAATCTGCAACCATGCAATGCTCTGCCAAAGCCTCATCCTTAAGGTGTTTTTTTAGGTATAAGGGGCTCCTATACTAGACGTCCCCCAAAAGCATTGCAAATGCTAAAATCAACCACGTAATAAGCAGCCTAATCGTACAGCCTGCCACACAGTAGTTTCGCAATTTGCGACGCAACCGGCTACCACATCAGCAAGTCGTCATAATCTGCCACATCATTAGTCATTAGATCGGCCTTTAATGTCCAGTGTCTTCAAATTGACACATCATCAAAGTTATGACATTCGATTCGGCTGGGTCAGACGTTGTTGTCAGACATTTGGGATGCCTGATAGGTTGGCATATCTCATGTTAGCAAATGACTCAATGAGTGATGCAAAGGTTAAATCAAAAGCTTGATTTGTAGAAATTTTCTACATGGCCATTGCATGCTCAATTATGAGTTTTACAAGCTATTGTTATGGGATATATTCAATTCTTTTTGCCATTGATAAAGTGTAGGAAAGTCAACATTCATCGTTTTATGTCGTTGACCATGGATATTATCTAGAAAACTAAACATGCTAAGAAGGGTCTTCACCTTCTGTCTGATAAGAGACTTTGCTCTCTGAAACAACACAGTGGTTTAAATATTCTTGACATATACTTTCAAGCATTGGCACAAAAGAACTCTTTGCTGCTCGCATTTGCATCTCAGAGAGCGCCTTGGGCTATTATGTTGGCAACCATGTGTTAAGATGTCTTCTACATCTTTTGGCAATTGGACGGTTACGCATTGGGATGCGATTTTTTGTCATTTTGATGGCAAGATTCTTGGTTGTCCACTCTCTACAAAGCTGATTAATCATGGAAAAAGCTTGTAGAGTTTCTTCATTGGACTCGACAATGAATAATGGTTCTAATTCGCTATGTTGGGAAAGTATTCACTGGAGCAATGATTTTCATGGACCATTGGCTATCTAGGAGATTAGGAATGCTTATTTCTTGTAGAAAAAGGTGTCTACTTCAATAAAAATTTACTAGATGATAACCTTTCTATCACCCAAGTGTGGTAGATTGGCTATCCCACTTCCCTCCCGAGTACCAAGTCTTCGGTTTAAGACTTGTCTAATAGATCCTTGAGGCCTCTTGGGATTATTTCTACGATGTCTAAATCTATTCTCCTCCTCCTTTCTCTCTATCACTCTCACTCTCTTTCTTTTTGTTTCTGAAAGAGAAGAGGCTGATTCTATTACTTGAAAGCCCCCCAGAGCGCCCAAATGGTGCCTATTCTTCATCACCATTCACATAGCAAGCCCAAAGGCATCAAACGGAAAATTGGAAGTGCCCCGGCAAGCTAATCGGAGAGAGGATGATAGAAGCCTCTCAAAGATAAGCACTTCCACCAAAAGCCCAATTAGAAACTAAAGATCAAGAACCTGAACCGCAAAAATCCACCAACGTTGAAAGATGACAATGGACAACTACAAGAGATCAACATTGGGCATGTGCATGCCAGCCGGTAAAATTTGACAACGAGAGGCAATGGTTGAACAGAAGGGAATTTGATGACATAGATGAGGGGGAAGAGGCCGCTGACATCACCAAGGAACTGTAGGAGGATAGCACAAGGTGGGGAACAAAGCTCTCTCTCTCTCTCAAAAGGGGCTATATACATTAGAGACCTCGGGAGATGCTCAATGGCCTATCACCCAAAGGAAGTACAAAAGAGGAGAGACAATGTGTAGGCTATGAAAACATCAAGGTGGTCTGTATTATGAACGTAAAATGAACCATTGTGGGGGTGCATAATGCCATGTGATGTGACCCTGATCCAACGGAAAAGAACTATCGACCGTGCCATGTGTGAAGAAAGGCACATTGACATTACTCTCTCTCTCTCACACACAGCCATTGAAGCCATCTTTTTCCTTTAATCAGCCAATGTGACTTTCTTTGACCTTTTCCAATGCGACTCTGAAAGCTTTTGGTGTGTGAAACTAGCAAGGGACAACTATATCTGATGAAAGCGAACCTATGTCATTGCCACATCAAAGAGTTATCTTGTCAAAGCTAAATGCAATGTGTTAATCTACATACCTACATACATACAAGCATAAACACACACATGCATCCAGTACATTGTTACCAGCATACCACATAAGCACACGCATGAATGATCGTATACATACACTCATACGCACATAAGCACAACCGATACGAACCATAATTGATTTTGATCCCAAAAACAGAAATTTATCAAAAACCAAAACACAAAATTGCCATTACACAAAATGCATATGTTTTACAATCCAAACTAAACCAAAACGCATTCTGAGGCTCCAAGGTTGTCATCGTGTAGTCATACGGTAAAGTACGGTATGGTTTAGTACGGAGAAATACAGTGTCTTACAATTTAACTCGTAGTTTAGACTCGTATGGTGTGCTTTTTTCGAAACACTTAACCACCATTTCCTCACAAACTGACCAAAACAGGCCATGCCTTTAAAAGCAATGTAAAACCTTGCATGCATATCACCCACAATACGGTTGCCACATCAACTCCAGCTCAATCTCCCCCCTCTCAACATTCTGTAGCTTAACACAACACTCTTGCACAATCGTCCCATTTCGAAACTTGATAATACTATCTCGCGCCAAACTATTTTCTTTGCTTGCGACAACCCTGTGTATGACAACATTTTCAGCAGTCGTATGAGCTTGTTCTTTCAGCTTCACAGCTCCAATAAGTGGTGTAAGATCAATTTGAGCCTCCCCCATTTCATCATCGGATGTAAATGTGTTCTTGTCAAAAACAAACTGCAAAAAAAGAGCCCCGACAAAAATCAAACACAAATCCCAATCAAAACCATCAACACACAAATATAATCCACATAGACACAAACACACATACAGATAAACATTTCAAGGCCAAAACGTTTGACCCTCAACACATGTTGTTTGACCGCGTTTTATGTTGAAGCACGGTGAAACATGGGACCGAAACATACATACATGGATTTTGCAAGGCCCCAAAACCTAAAACTATGGTAGCTTGTGTTAGTGAAAGAGTGGCGTGTGTTTCACTTGATCAGCAAAAACGAGTTCCATGGTGACCATGGCATTCAAATACCAACCATTACTCATGAGGCATAATAATCTTAAGCATACAAAAATATACCTAGTCTACACACTTTCATAATGTGAACTCATGCACAAGAGTAGTCATAAAATCATAAACAGGCTTGTATACCATAGAGCATTTGCTGCCGTCTGGTTGAAAGAATTCATTATGTTACTGTGGTTTTACCTAGCGGAGCGTAAAGTTCTAGAACAAGTGCAAAATGTCGGGAAACGAGGTTTGCAGTTGATAGCATATACATGATTACAATCATTCCACACTCCACTGGCATGCCTTTGTCATTATTGGCATAACAATCAGTCCACTTACAAGCTTTAATGGCATTACTGGCTCGGAAGTGCCAAGCGTAAGATCTTGCTCCCATACGGGATTCAAGCTTCTTCTGATGGGCGGTGTCTTGACTTTCTGCAGGAAATCAAGGCAGTACATCAACATAACACATTCAAAAAATGATATCAAGGAACAATCAATCTCTCTCTCTCTCTCTCTCTCTCTCTCTCTCTCTCTGTGTGTGTGTGTGTGTGTGTGTGTGTGTGAGTGAGAGAGAGAGAGAGAGAGAGAGAGAGAGTACTTGACAACTTGACATACCTGATCCCCAATGCTGAGTAGGACATAAGGATCAGCGGACTTTAGATCGCGAGGCGCCAGGTCTGATCCTTGGATTATTTTAACTTGCAGAATTCCACTGAAGGGCTGCATTCCTTTTGCTGCTGCAAGGACGAAACCCTAGAAAGCTGGCTCTGCTGATAGCCCTCAACCCTGCAACAGGAAAGGCCCCTATGGCTTTCACAGGAAATTAGGCAATATAGCTTGTGGAGTTCAACTTGCCTCATGCTGAACGAGTCTCTCTGACTTGCTCTTGGAAGATCCCATGCTACAGTTGATGCCGATGAGCTCATTGCTATTTCGGACCTCGGTGACTCTGAATCGTTCTTGGTAAGCAATTTGCATCCATATCTTTTTAATTTTTTACTCTTAAAAAAGTAGAGTGCTTCGTCAGCTACGTTCACATTGAATTGAGATTGAGCAAAGTATTGGATGCGCACTCAGATTGACCAAAGTACTAGAAAACTATATATGACCATTTCAACACTTCTCAAATGAAAAAAATAAATCGACAAGCTCTATTATTTGTTGCTATTATGTATACAATACTTATTAACTAGGAGGAGAGAGAGAGAGAGAGAGAGAGATTTTTCATCAAAGTGTGTTAGATTTTTTTCACCTGAGAGTGTGTTTGGGATACCGATCGTAGTGCTTCAAAGGTGTACCTCGCAAAAAATGGGATATCGATTGTGGTGTTTTAGAGGTTTTCAGAGGTGTACCTCACAAAAGACCACAAGAAGGGTTAGAGTTTTCTCAAGCTCAATGTTTGTAATCATAGAAGACGTCAATGTTATTAATTGTTTCTTGCTCCAATTTTATGTTTTAAAAAAACGAAAACATTCAAGACTCCTTGCATGGGGGAGTTTGCACAGTCCTCCCTGGTTTTTATAATACGAGGGAACATGTCATTCTCATGGCAGCGTGTAATTTTATGTGCGTTCCTTAACTGCGTTCTCAGTGTCAAAAATAAAAAAATGGTAATGCTTACTCACCGTTCGATTGAATGTCTATTGTCGATGCACATATGTTGTATTCAACCTTCCATATGGTCGCACTACGCGAAACAAACATGATAGTGGAGGTAGAGTGGACATTGCAAAGGTTGAAGCTGCGTCACCAAGCTTTGGTGTGGAAGAGCCAAGAGAGCTCTTTTACCGTGGTAGGGAACCATTTTTTAGCACGGTAGGTGCATATTGAAAATGGGATGGCCAAGGCAAAGGGTAGGCACATATGATAGCTTGCCACTAGATATGTTTGCCTTGCAAATACTTGATATCTTCATCAACAAATCATGGAGCCCTTCCACTTCCACCAGCATCTATGTCATCATTGCTTTTGAGCACCATTCTTAATCCGCATGCATTCAAATTTTTGTGTCGTCTCTGAGCAGTTGCATAAGAATGCATACATATGAGCCAAAGATTTGGCAAACACATGTTTCCAAGAGCCTTTGAGCAGCAATTCATGCAATGAGCACATTGAGAAAGAAGATTACACTAGGGGAGTTTCCCTTGTGTTGCATCCCAGCAAAAACAGTTCAGAGATTCCTCAACAATTCCTTGATGGCATATCCTCTTAAAAGGGCACTTCGTTTAGCGAGAAACATCAATTTGCATCCGATTAAAACAAACCAGATCTTCCTTGCATCAGCGATGTGGGCAGAGTCTTGCACTTAACCCGCAGAAAGAGAAGCTGAAAATAGCATAGAGCTTTCTACCCTGATCCTGGTGTGCATGTCCCACAACCAGTGCATTCCAATGCTTTGCATCTGCTAAAAATAGCCTAGAGCTATCTGGACCTGCTCTTGTTGTGCATATCCCACAATCAGTGCATTCCAAAAGGTGACATTCCAGACACGAATTTCCTCAAGCACTTTTTGTGCTTTCTTAAGCGCACCACATTTGGCATATACATCAGTGCCAAGCACGACATCTTTTGTCAATATTAGCGTGAATTTTTGTGCCCATATCAGCATTTTGCGTAGAGCCACATGCCTTCAAGATGCATGCATATTGATTGCATCTGTTGAAAACAACCTAGAGCTTCTCTTGTGGCAAATCCTACAGTCAATGCATTCCAAGAGTTCACACTCCAGACTCTGGCGCTGCTCTTGTTGCACACATCTTGCAATCAATGCATTCCAAGGTGACCTTCCAGACAGGAAGCTCCTCAAGTACTTTTTGTGCCTTCTCAAGCACACCATATTTGGCATACATATTGACCAAGACAGTGTCAAGCAATCTTTTTTCAACGGCCTTTGACACTGCTCTTGTTGCACACATCCTGCCACTCGCCCTGCTTGTGTTGTGCGTATCTCATGACCAATGCATTCCAATGCTTTGCATAATCTGGTGAAAATAGCACATATCGTCCTTTCCATACTCATGTTTAGCAAATCATGCAATCAAGACGTTGCAAGTGACGACAATCTAGGCAAGGTGCAAGCACAGGTGATTGCTTTTGGCGAAAACTAGCTTCATCATGTTTGGTTAGAAGAGCCCATAGTTTCCTTGTCAAAGCTATGTTTGGCCTATCTTGCAATCAAGATGCAAGCATAGATGATTGCATTTGTAGAAAGGATTTTTGCCAAATCCATGTTAATTCTACAATCAATACACTCCAAGAGACGACATTTTGGATAGAAAACTCATCAAGGTGTTTATGTGCTTCATAAGGGCACCACATTTCGCATACACACTCATCAAGAACTTTCATGAGGGAAACACATTTATCATACATTCTTGCCAAGCACAACTTGTTTCTCCAAAAGCCCCTGACTAGCTCATCATGAATCCTCTCACTTGTGTTAAGATCTTGCATAAGGCCACATGCGTTCAAGGTTCAAGCATAGGTGATTGCCTCTAGAGAAATGCCTCCTCTTTGCCTCTAGGCAACAGCTGAGAGTGTTCGTGCATACAACGTGCTCAAAGAGACGACATCCCAAAGAGGATGCCCATCATGTACATTTTGTAAGGAAACCACATTTGACATACGAATTGATCAAAGCACTTCCAAGCACGAAATCTTTCTCCAATAGCCCTTGAGCACAAAATACCATAGGCCTTGTAGGTGCAAGAATAGGTGAATGCAGATGGAAAGAGACCTTCCGTTTGCATGTAGTTAAAACAACCCAGAGCTTCCTTCCATAGCAATTTCGGGCGTATTCTGCAAACAACGCATTCCAAGTGAACAACATGCCTTTTCGTACTTCCATGATGGCACCACATTCGATATAAATATGAACCAATGTATTGCCAAGCAGCACAATTCTTTGCAACAGCCCATGACTAGCCTATTGATTGTGAATTCTCTCACCCATGTGATGGTCTTGTATAAGAACACAAGCCCTCAAGGCACAAACATAGGTGATTGAATTTAGAGAATAGCCTTCCCATTGCATCTGGTTACAACATCCCAAAGGTTCCTTGACCCAGCCTGTAACAAATGCATATTTTTCCAATAGTCCCTGACTTGCAAGATCATCGTGAAGTCTCTTAATCATGTGAAGGTGCAAGCATGGGCAGCTGCATGTGGAGAGAGACCTTCCCTTCACATCCACTGAAAATAGCCCTCAACTTCGATGTTGCTACCATGTTGGGCATATCTTGCAATCAGCACATTCCAAGTGATGGCATTCCTGGCAGGAAGGTCGGTGAACTCCTCGTGCTTTCCTAAGGGTACCACACAAGAAATGCTAGGCATAAAAACGTGTTGACCTTGCCAGGCACAAATTATTTCTCCAAAAGCCCCTGACTAGCAATCTCATCATGATTTTCTCACTTGTGTGAAGATCTTGCATAAGGCCACATGCGTTCAAGGTGCAAGCATAGGTGATTGCCTTTGGAGAAAAGCCTCATCTTTGCATATCAATAAAACAGGTAAAAATGTCCTTGCTACAGGCATTCTGGGTATATATTGCATTCAACGCACTCCAAGAGACAACATCCCAAAGAGGATGCAAGATTTTTTAAGGGAACTGCATTTGACATACAATATAATTGTGAATTTTTGTGCCCATCTTACGTAGAGCCACATGCCTTCAAGATGCATGTGTAGGTGATTGCATTTGGAGAGAGGCCCTTGATGTGCATCTTTTGAAAATAGAATGGAGATTTTTGGCCTTACCCCCAGGCGGGGGGGGGGGTAATCTTGCGATCAATGCATTCCAAGATTCCACACTCCAAATAGGAAGCTCCTCAAGCACTTGCGTGGAGCCACGATGTAAGCATAGCCTTCAAGACAAAGTATGGATGACTGAATTTGGAGAGATACACTTTCTTTGCATCCGATGGAAACAATGTAGAGCTTTTTGGCACTACTCTTATTCCATACATCTCCAATCGTGCGTTCGAACAAGCAACATTCCAGACAGGAAGCTTCTCAAGCGCTCCACATTTGGCATACATATTGACCAAGGCAATGCCAAGCACAACATGTGTTTTCAATAGCCTTTGACTAACAATATAATTGTACCCATATTAGCATCTTGCATAGAGCCATGTGTGGGTGACTGCATTTGAAGAGAGGCCCTCGCTTTGCATACATATCGGCGAAGACAATGTCAAGCACAACATCTTTTTTCAACAACCTCTAACAATATAATTGTGCCCATATTAGCATCTTGCATAGAGACACATGCCTTCAAGATGCATGCGTAGGTGATTGCATCTGGAGAGAGGCCCTCATTTTGCATCTGCTGAAAATAGACTAGAGCTTTCTAGCAATATCATGTGGGGAAAATCTTGCAATTAGTGCATTCCAAGAGTCCACACCCTAGACAAGAAGCTCCTCAAGCACTTGTGTAGAGCCACATGCCTTCAAGATGTAAGCATAGCCTTCAAGACAAAAGTATAGTTGACTGAATTTGGAGAGATACACTCTCTTTGCACCTGTTGATTTCTCAAGCGCACCACATTTGGCATACATATGGACCAATGCATTGCCAAGAAACTCTGACTGAATTTGGATAGATACACTTGCTTTACACCCGTTGAATTTCTCAAGCGCACCACATTTGGCATATATATGGACCAACTCATTGCGAAGTAGCACATGTTTTACAAAAGCCCATGACTTGCAAACATAGTTGAATGCAAATGGAAAGAGACCTTCCATTCGCATGTACTAATGACAATTGACCAACATATGGATCAAAGAAGCACCAAGCACAACATCTCTCCAATAGCCCAATTGCAATACTCCCTTCCATGTGAAGGTCTTGCATAACGCCACATGCCTTCAAGGTGAGAGCATAGGTGGTTGCATATGGAAAGATTCCTTCCCTTTGCATCTCTTCACTTTGCATATGGTGACTGCAACACATTGCAACAATTGTTTCTTTTCTGATTGAATTGAAAGCCTATCCTTAGGGAAAGGAGCTTTGCCAAGTCACTAGGATACACACTAAGCTCCACAACTGTATGTCACTGCAAAAAGCACGCGAACAACCCACTTTTACTGCTTCAAAGACTTCCTCTGCTATCTTCCATCGGGCCTAACCCAAGATGTAATGCATATGGAAATTCTATGCTTAGAAAACTTGCTAGCACCAGCAAAACCATGTGCCAGCCATAAATTGATGACTTGTAGGTACCCTCATGTATTGATAGGGAAGCAAAAATCTTCAGAGACAATGAAGATATGAAAGAGATGTGAAACATTGAGACTCGTGTTAAAATGCGGCAGGAAGCTCATGAGAGTTCTCTTGATTGTGGTATATACCCAACATGGCTATGGCAATGGAGATCTGGGTTTTATTGCGTTTGACTCCTATTCCCTAGATTCATCAACGGATTACTTCATGAACACAAAGTCAGTGAATGAAGCAGAACCTAAGGACAAAACACTAATTCAAAAAAGAGAGAGAGGGAGACTAACAACCCGTGTGCAGAATGTGGAGAAGGTAACTGCGTGCGAGAGCTAAGCTGCATTTATATGCCCGTATAACAAAAAATGTATGTATAATTCGGCATTATATGTTGTATATCCGTATTGTATGCATATATCCGAATAAAACATATTTTGATCAAAATATATTTCAATCAAAATATGTTTACTCTATATAAAAAAAGCGTCGCGACAGTTCGTTCGAACTGCCACAAATATGACACTTGTGATAGAGACACATGTAATCATCTCTACTACTTTTTTTTGTTTTTTTCTTTGACTTTGTATTTGCTAGCAATGTTGTTGTGGAGCATTGCTCACACCTCAGTGTTAGTTTGTAGGTTGGGGCCCCTCTTTGATTGTGTTGACCCCTGTGTCACATTACAAAGAGAGAGAGAGAATTTAGACACATATTCTTTGGCTATGTTGATCCTTGTGATACACTGCAAGGGGGGTTTAAACTTTAGACGCTTCATCCTTGACTACTCTGCTGACCTCCGTGTTGCATTGTAGAGAGTAGGTTAGGATGTACACTTAGATTCCCTGTCTCTGGTTTTTGCTGACCACCACGTCGCACTATAGGGAGGGGTTAGCTATCTTACATCATTTATTCCTGGTTGATGTTGACCACCACGTCGCACTGCAGGAAGATTGGGTTTAATAGATTCCTCGTCTCTCACTGTTGTTGACCACCGTGTCGCACTACAGGGAGGGGTTAGGCATTTTAAATCCTTCGTTCTTGGTTGTTAATGACCATCGTGTCACACTGTAGGAACATTGGATTTAATAGAATCCCCATCTCTGGCTGTTGCTGACCACCACGTCGCACTGCAAGGAGAGGTTAGGTATTTTAAATCCTTTGTTCATGGCTGTTGCTAACCACCACGTTGCATTGTAGGTTGATTGGATTTAATAAATTCCTCATCTCTGGTTATTGCTGACCATCATGTCGCATTGGAGGGAGGGGTTAGGCATTTTAAGTCCTTTGTTCTTGGCTATTGCTGACCACCCCATCGCCCTGCAGGTTGATTGGATTCAATAAATTCCCCGTCTCTCGCTATTGCTGACCATCATGCCACACTGCAAGGAGGGGTTAGGTATTTCAAATCCTTCATTCTTGGTTGTTGTTGACCATCGCGTCACATTGCAGGAAGATTGGATTAATAGATTCCTCGTTGGTGGCTATTGCTGATGACCACGACGCACTACAGGGAGAGGTTATGTATTTTAAATCCTTCGTTCATGGCTATTGCTGACCACCACGTTGCACTGCAAGTTGATTGGATTTAATAAATCCCTCGTTTCTGGCTGTTGTTGACCACTGTGTTCACTATAGGGAGGGGTTAAGTATTTTAAATCCTTCATTCTTGGTTGTTGCTGACCACCGCATCGCACTACAGGTTGATTGGATTTAATAATTTCCCGTCTCTGGCTGTTGCTGACCACCATGTCGCACTGCAGGGAGGGGTTAGGTATTTTAAAAATCTGTTGTTCCTATTTGTTTTGTTGACCATTGTGTCGCACTGTAGGTTGATTGGGTTTATTACATTCCTTGTCTCTAGCTATTGCTGCCACCGTGTCACACTGCAAGGAGGGGTTAGGTATTTTAAATCCTTCGTCCCTGGTTGTTGCTGACCACCACATCACGCTGCAGGGAGATTGGTTTTAATATATTCTTTGTCTCTTGCTGTTGTAGACCAACGCGTCACAATGTAGGGATGGGTTATGTATTTTTAGACCTTTCGTCATTCGTTGTTATGTATTTTTAGATCTTTCGTTGTTGTTGACCATCGCATTTTGCACTACAGAAAGATGTATCATATCATATAGTCGCTCATTTTCAAATGTTATATCGCTTTGCAAAGAGGACTATTGTAATTTTAGAATTTTAAATAAGAACTTTAATTCATGAAATGTTTTTATATTTTTCTATTTGCAATCATATAATTCAAAGTTATATCTATTCTAGATCTACCTTAATTTTATTTGCTTTGTGCATTTTCAGGCTTCAGTCATGGTAGAGACAAAGTTATCGCGTCAGCATTGCAAAATCATTTGTGATGATTTTATTTTATCTCTCTATGGAGCTTCAAACGATCATTAGCATTGGGAATTTTATCCACTTCAAGAAAAGTTTGATGATTTTGTGATTGAACTTGTGGAGCAGTGCTGGTTGAATCTATGCAGTACATTCCCTGTTTCATTTGACCCAGCTCTGCACACTAATGGAGTTATGCACAACACATTAAAGCAATTATTGGGCCAAGTCACTAGAATCTTTGAAAGTATGGTTCATCCAAAAATAAAAGCCAAACCTGGAATTAGAGAGCGAATGCACCTTGTATCACAACTACATTCAAAACTGGAGAGTAAGGATAGGGCCGAAGGGTCTTCTAAACGTCCTAGGAACAAACAGGATGTGCCTCCTCCTTCAGGTGGCGAGCCTTCGACTGTACACCTGGATGATAATACATGTCCTCTTGTCCTACACTTACTTGGGGACCATTCTATCTTTCACCTGCAAGGTGACCCCAGTTAGGTGAAGGATGTTCTAGAAATGTGAAAGAAGTTTGAATGGCCCATCTCCTCTTCAAAGATCCTGTCTATGCGGCAAAGATCTTTAGGACCAGATAAGAAGCAAGCCGACTTTACAAACAATGCTAGATGAAGCAACAACTACTACTGTCCAGCATTGTGGCATGATATTTCCTCGTGCTCTTGTTCATTATAGCAAAATGCCCATGTTAATTTTCAAGCTTTGAAATGGAAGTCACCTTGAGCAGCGGATTCAGGCATGCCATCATGATGGAAGCAAGCCTACAATCAGAGAGTTTCATCACAAATCTCAAACTGTACAAGATTTCATAGACACCATTTTCCTGATCTTCAACGCTCTTTTGCAGACCATGAAATTCGTACATAGTCACGATTTCATTCACAACGACCTACACACTAGAAATATTCTACTACATTTTGGTGAGCGAGGAGTGTAACCTGGGATCATGGACTGGGGACAAAGTACACCATCGAACACTTTGGCAACATTTACCAAGCTCCCGAATCTCAACCCTTAAACTAGAGCTCAATTCGAGCGAGATTATACATGGACTGCCCCTGAAAATATAAGCACCAATCCTCCTCCTTTCACCAAAGCATCTGATATACATAGTCCGTGTCATAAAATCTAATATTTAATCAACCCAAATGATTCTCTCGTATTAAACTGATCATTTAATGTGTGAGAATAAATGGAAACAAGGGTTAGAATCTAGACATGTGCTTACATATCTATCTCAACATGGGGCCAATGGTAAAGGGGTCCAAATGAGAGATGGTCTATCGAAGAGCAAGGCTAGCCAATGGATCTTAAAAGACCTTAGGGTAAGCTTCATTAAAGACCTCCAAAGGTTAGTGTTAAAATTCCTTTGACCTTAGGTAAGCTAGGGTTGAGCTTGAGGTGGGAACCCGGCCCAAGCTTGAGGTGCTTGTCGTGCCTGCTGGCTAGGGTTCTTGAGGTGCTTGTTATGCTTGATGACTAAGGTGCTTGATGTGCTTGTCGTGCTTTCTGACTAAGATGCTTGAGGTGCTTGTCTTGCTTTCCGACTAGGGAGCTTGAAGTGCTTGTGGGAACACTACCCAAGATTGAGGTTCTTTGTCATGCTTGGTGACTAAGGTGCTTGAGGGTAAGGTGTTCAAAAAGTCAAATTCCATCCCTAGAAGAGAGGGGGCGAGCCCTAAATCTAGGGGGATGAGAGAGAACATACACACCCTCACACAAGGCAAGCTTGGTACAAAGAAAGCAAATAGGACACTTGTCAAGCTCCTTTTCATGTTTCCCTCATGGTGTGCCTAAAGCCTATTGGTTGGCCTCTCAAGGGGTCCAATGCTAAATTAGTTCATTTAATTAATTTTTTTTTCATTTATCAAGTCCTCTCTCTCAAAGGGGAAAGGGGGACACTTGTCCCAAGGCTACCCTTGTTGCTTGATATGCACTAGCCATGTGATTGGCCAGGCTTGAGGAGGTCCAATCAAGTGTCAGATAGGGCTAGAAGAGGGGGTCGACCAAAGCAAGGAGGGGGCTAGCTTGGGGGGCATACTCTCCCACACACACACACACACACACACTTTCATTGTGTGAAGTGCAAAGAGAAAGAGCTCCATCTCCTTCTCCAAGCTAGTAGAGAAGTTGAGAGCGTACACCAACACTCTTGGCTATGGAATGCAAATCCAACCAAGAGCCATGCTTCAATGCTTAAGCTTTCCATCAATGCTAATATGTATGCTGGCAAGAAGAGTGATGATAAGTGAGGAACTATTTCTTTCTCCTATGGAATGTTTCTTCTTCCTCTTCCCTACCCTCATTCCCCGCTAGCTCTCTCCACATTCGAAGGTGTTTGAGGCCTTGGAACTGAGGCTTGGGATGGTTAATGATTTTTGCAAAGTTTATGTTATACTTGATGCATGAATCTTTCCATCTTCATTGCATCACCTAGTTCACAAGGAACACAAAGATTGTATTGTACCATGTCTCTCTTTGATGGGAGGATCTATAATACAAATGCCTATTGGAGGGGGGACCGGCTCCATATAAATTTGGTCCTCAACTATTGTCATGTTCTCTAAACTCTCTCTCTTGCAAAAGTATTGTTCATGCAAAGTTAGCTAAGTACTATGTTTATGTTGCTACCATCAATTAAGTTCACCCTCTATGCTCACAAAGTAAACTCACAAAATTGCTTTCTCTAATTTTCCTAATTCCGCTACCCTCAAAGTTCATAGGCCACTTCCATTACAATATGTCATATATTCTTAAGTGCTTGGTTGTGTGTATTCTAGAGCCTCATGAGGTTCCCAAGCGTGAATTTTTGTGAAATGTAAACAAACATCTTGCTAGTGGGAAATTCCCCAAACCCTTAGATAGGCCTAAAATATGGGACTTAAGCCTTTGTTTGAATGGAGCTCATAATGTTGGCTACCATGTTGTAATTGATTCTGGATTGAGGCATGTTGATGGTTAAACAAGTAAAAATATTTTTTATTGTTGATGGTGTGCAATGTGTGGTGTTATTTCAGACTAGATCTTTAAAAAAAATTTAGTTAAATCTTCAAAGTTCTTCAAGTTAGGGTATTAAAGTATTTCAAGTTGAATCTATAAAATCCTTTAAACTATCTCTCTTTTTTAAGTACATATAAACTTTGATCATTAAAGTTTATTGATTGCAATTCAGATTTGGAAGATATTTCTCCCGACCAGAATGCACAGCAGCCTGATCATCCTTTTGCATTGGCAAAACAAATTCACAAAGAGGAAGAAATCCGGGTGGATCAAGGGCTTTGGTTGTATCCCAAGAGGACAAATCAGAACTTCAAGGGAGCCACTGAATTACAGGTAATGCAGGCAGCTGTGCCCAAATCATTTTGTACGCAATACATTGTTTCAAGTTAGTGGAAATGCTAAGGCACATTCTCCCTTAAAAGTTTTAGATATACAACACACTGTACTCGTCGTGAGAAATATACTTTCAAGATTTATCTAAGTATACAGATTGGCACCAAATGAAGTAGCAATTTACTTTGTGCTACAATTCTACTGTTATTATGTATTGTGGCTCAAAGTAGATTGGAATGATCGTTCCACTACAAGAGGCGTCGACAAAGGACGCCCAGTGGAGAAGATTCATGCCCAAGAAGCCAATCAAGAAGACCCTCCCGTAAAAGGGGTTACACATATTTGCCCGAGGAAACAACGATAATTGAGCAGCCCACAACCCAAGGCATGGATTTGGAAAGTCAAGGAAAGACCCCAACCATGCTGCATGCTTGTATAGCAGAGATAGAAAGAAAGTTGGCATGGTACGAGACAAGATATGGGCCTGTAATCGAAGACGAGATAGGCAATGTTGGTCCAAGTGATTCATTCAAAAATTCAAAATTTTGAGTATTTGATCTTCTTGGGGAGCCAACCAATGATCTAAATTAAATCTCCCAAAAAATAATGAGCTCTTTTTGTATCTTAAATCTCAAGATTTGTAACTAAAACCTCTTTTTGATATGTAAATCTCTATTTGTTGGAACAAATGAACATGTCAGATGTTGTTGCAATTGTGTAAGTCTTATTCTCTCTCTCCGACAATGATAGAAAGAAGATGGAGAGAATGAGAGACAATGAGAGAGAGAGAGATATTATGAAGCTAAATTCCACACAATTTTTGCATTACAAAATTAATTGTGAATATAGTAAAAACTTTTGAGCTCATCCGTCCCCTCAATCACATGCACCATGTCATCAATTTCTTTGACATCTAAACATTCCAGATCAATGTCTTCTGGATTCCATTCCATTTCATCATCAGAATAGAGCTCATTTTCAATTGCTTTGTGTGTTTTACTGCGTCAAAATCTTTCTTTAGTGGCACATGTGGCTAACTTTGTTGGCTTATGCATAAGTCGCATGTTACAAAAAACATACACTAAGTCCGCAGCTTGTTTTCGACTTAATTGATTTTGTTTTTTAGTATGCATGAAAGAAAATGAAGACCAATTTCTTTCACAGCTACCACTTGAGGCGGAAACAGACAATGTTGAAGTTCCATATTTTCTCCACCATACTCCTTCCACCAAACTGGTGCGCTCATCGTCTTGATAGCATCTATATGCCAAGGATCCCCAAACATCCCTTCTCTCCTAGTATAGGCTGTCTTCTATGTGTATGCCACTATCCATCCACATTGACTAATAGTTGGACACACACTTTCTTGAAATCACTGATCACTTTATTGTTTGAAGATTGATCGTGCATCTAGAACTTGGGATCTAAGACGAACCTGCTCCATGTAAAGGAGTATGCAGCTGCTCCCATCATCTTTTGTCAAATGACATAAACATGGATTTCTCCTTTCCTGCATAAGATGTACAATCTTTTAACTTGCAAGAGGCTTCATGCATGTACCAGTACACCCGTCCAAATATAGAGGCTTCTTTGTCCACTAGGAGAGTTTACAAGCTGGTAGCATTTGGAAGCAGCAGATTCATACTTGGGATATTTATCAAGCCAAATATCCCATCTTCTATGCCAATGTTTCAACAAGGGTTGCTTTAACTTGCTGTAGTGTAGAGAGAACAAGTCACACAAAAAATCTGTAAATTTTTGGTTGGGGACTTTGTTCTAAACAGAGTGCAAGAAAATGATTGCTCTCTTATAAACTTCTAGAAGAGTTTTATTATAAAAGGAACTTTTCCAAAGTCCTTTAAGAGAAGATTCAAAGTGTGGGCAGTAGATGGAACCCATGTAATCTTTGGATACTTTGCTTCAATTGCTTTTTCAGCCGCTTTGTAGTTAGATGCATTATCTGTGATAATGGCTGTCACATTTTTAGGCCCCGTGCTCTTTTGATTGAATTCTCATATACACCAACACGATATCCACTAGTTTTCTCTTTCAGGGATGTGTCGATTGCTTCAAGAAAGATGGATCCTCTTGGACAAATCAACATCACATTACTCAATGGTTTCTTTTGACAATTTGTCCAACCATCTAGAGCGATTGTGCATCCATACTGTGGCACATAATAAAGAGTTGTGTGCTTTAAAATATTTTCTGATGTAGCATTCACTTTATCTAAATGCTAAACGCATCTTATTATAATTAGGTATCACAAAACCCTTCTTCGTTGTGCTCATTAAAGAATCTTTGAAGATACAATTTCAAGACGTTAAAAGGAATTCCACATGCAACAAATGCTTGCGTCCACTTAAGATGGACTTCAAGAAGCCATTGTTTATCAAATGCTTGATGCAAAGTAGAACCACTTAGTGCAGGTTCTCCTCCAATCCATGTTTCACTTCGGTCTATGTTAGTAGATCTTGCAGTGGGATTAGAGCTACATGCCCTAACAAATGATGAATGACACCCTCCTTGATTATAAGCAGGGGTCAAGAGAGGGTTTTGATCATTCTTGAGTATCATCTCCACGTTCGTAGCCATAGATGGAGCCATCATTTTGGGACCACCCTTTTTTTTCCCTCAAGATGTACTCTCTTTGCCGTGAGAGCCCACTTAGGAAATTTTTCTTCAATACCTCTAGGGGGGTTTTGCAAACTGTCATGTTTTGAGGAATTTTGAACACATGTTATTTTATCCTGTGTGCATTTCCGCTAAAATGATGGCTGCAGGTCTTACACCTCAACTTTGATGTAGTCTTTCCACTAACCAATTCATCCACCGTAGCTCCTCTCATATCCTTTTACCATCTTCTTAAGATATGCAAACGCAAACAACACTATTTACTAAATACACATCTAAAATTGCTCTCATACCATTTACATTACTATATTCGCTATCGTTTTCAAAAAACAATAGATTTTCAACCTCTTTAAATTCTAAATACCGATTTTTTTTTTCAAGTGTGAGCTTTCACTCTATACCTGAAACATGATTAAAAAAATTACTTAATCTATCTCAATAACTTCCAAGTGTGAGTAAACTCTACACAAAATCAAGATATCTTTAAACATCCTACCTAAATTACCTCCCCAAGTGTGAGTGTAGCTCTACACATGGCAGGCAATCATAACTCACCACTTATCTAAATCTCTTCTAGGTGTGAGAATACCTCTACACATAGCGAGAGATTATTATTTAATTTACCTAAATTGTCTCTAGTGTGAGTATTACACTACACATGACATGCAATCATTAGATAAATCTAACTAAGTTACTTCCAGGTATGAACATAGTTCAACAGAAAGCAAGTAACTATTAGCTTTAACTATCTAACTTAAGTTACTTCTAGGTGTGAACATAGTTCAACACAAAGCAAGTAACTGCTAACTTTCACTATGCTAAATCACTTCTAAGTGTGAGTTTCCTCTACACAAGGCAAGCAATCACTAACTACTCTACTTAATTTACCTCCTAGTGTGAGATATACTTCACACAAAGCAATAAATTTTAAACTCAAAACTTCATAATTAAAAAAAAACTACATTTAGCTAATTTAACTTTTTCCCTAAGCTCTAACTTTTGACTTAAATAGATAATTGATTATTAAATTTATAAATAAAATTTTTTGGTTTTTTTTTTAACGTTTTAAAGCTCACCTAAAGATGAGACAAGGGAGAAGAGAGCTCAAATAGAATGAGGAAAACACTCGGTTTTCACGTATATAAAGGACTATATTTTGATCAAAATATATATATCGTTTGAAATTCTAAGAAATTATATGAGACGGCGTTTTTGCTGATGTGGCAACGTATAATACGATCGAATAAAGATATGTGTCATATAATACGCCCGTTTAAAGCGTGTTATGCGTACATCAAATAACATACATTGCAACTTACTGCAAGAGATGATTTTTTTCATAATAACTAATATTAATTCTCCTAAATGATTTTCTCATGTTAAATTGATCATTTAATATGGGGAAGTGCCAGGGAGAAAAAGCTAGAATATTGGTTAAGCTGGCAGACCGGCCACAGTAGGGATCCAAAGGAGGGAAAATAGGGATCCAAAGCGGGGGGCATCTGCAAAAGAGCAAGGTGCAACAATGGGCTTAAAAGACCCTAAGGTTCAGCCCATCAAGACTTCCAAAATGCTAAGGTTCGAAAATTCAAAGGTTGTGTCCAAAGGTCAGGAAATTGGATGCTTTGTGTGTGTACCAAAAAAGTCTTCATGCATCCCTACATAGGAGGGGGCGAGCCCTAGAAGTAGGAGATGAGAGAGAAACACACACACACACACACACACACACACACACACACACACACACATCATAAGCTCCTATACACAAAGGGAAAGAGGGACACATGTCAGCTCTCTAGCCCAGATGCCCACAAGGTGTACTCAAATCCTATTGGATGGCCATGGAGGTGGACCAATGAGAATTAGGCTAAAGTAAATCTAGTTTAATTAATTTATAAACACTTAATCAAAGAAGCAATAAGAATTAAGCTCTCTACAAGACTATTGGACAGTCTCCCAAGGGGTCCAATGAGCATTCAACAGCCCAATGGCTTGCCCAATTCCTATTGGCCAGGAGACAAAGGGGTCCAATGAGAGTTTAGTAGCATTAATTAGTAACCTAAATCTCTCACAAAAGGGGAAAGGGGGACACATGTTAGAAGGATATCACTTATGCTGCTTAAATTTCATTGGCCAACCCTGGCATGGACCAATGGGGTGTCAGGATGAGCAAATAGCAAGAGGGGTTAACCAAGAGAGAGAGGGAGCTGAATTTTACAAGGCATTATTGCATACACACTCACACTAGTCCATGTATGGAGTAAAAAGACTCTCTCTCTCTCCTTCTCAAGCTTTAATGGAAAGCTTATCACCTACTCCAAGCTTGTGAGAAGGGAGGCCTACACCAACAACTCTTGTCTTTGTGATGCAAATCCAACCAAGAGCCAAACTTCAATGCATGTTCATCTCATCTACCATGCTAATTACTAAGCTATGTTAATATGAGTGATTATGTGAGAAGATGTACATCTTTCTCGCAAGACTACTCCTTCTTCCTCTCAATCTACTCTCATACCCCACTAGCTCTCACCATCTTCGAAGGTGTGTGAGGTCTTGGGTCTGAGACCGTGAGGGAATTGATGTTGTGTTTAATAAGTGTTTTGTCAGCTGCTTGAAGTTTCCATCTTCATTGCACTAGTTAGTATTGAAGGAACATAAAGAATTGTATTGTAAAATGTCTCTCTTGATGGGAGAAACCATAATACAAAGCCTTTTGGAGGGGGGACCGGCTCCATGTAAATCCGGTCCTCAACTATTGTCAATAGCTTAATTTATCTCTCTTTTGAAGTATTGTTCATGCTATCTAACTAGGTCTTATACTTTTTGTTGCTCTCTCCACCCAGGCACTCTTGGCCACACACCATATTGACGGTTATACACCATACTATGGTGGCTTCTTGAATCAATTTTGAAATAGGGGCTAAAAGAAATTCTAAGCCCATGAAAAAAAAGGGTTCCAATGAGCCTAAGGGGAAGGATAATGTCCAAAAGTCTCCTAAGGGCAATTCCAACAAAGCTAAAGAGAAGGGAGTTTACAGAGGCAAAAACAAACTCTCTCCTGAAGAGCTTGAGCATTATCGCAAGGATAACCGTTGTTTCAAGTGCGGCGAGCAAGGGCATGTGTACTACGCTTGTCCCCAAAAGAACACCCGCCATGAGCCTCCTAGAGCTACCTTGGGAAAAATCCAAGAGGAGGAAGCTCACCACAAAGGATCTCCTCTATGCCATGCTTGGGGAAAGGTAAGAGAACATGATTCTTTTATTCTCTTTGATCGTGGTTCTACTCACAATTTCATATCCACAGAGTTGACCACCAAGCTAGGCATCCAAGCCTATGAGATGGGAGATGTCCTACCCGCAGATGGTGCTTTCAAGGGGCAAGAAGCTTCATCCACTCCCTTAATCGGGAAATTGAGGCTCCATGTCCAAATCTATGTGGACAAAGAGGACTTCTTTATCTCTGCTCTCAAGCACGAGGATGTAATCCTAGGGGCACAATGGTTTGATCGCATGGCTGCCAATGTTAAATTCCCTAAAAGGAGAATCTACTTTAGGTTCAGGGAAAAAGATGTGTACATAGATGCTAAGCAAATGGGAAACACCATGCCCATTGTACATACTCAAGCTTTCAATAAGTCAATAAAGAGCTCTATTTCTGTGTAAATGATTTTTGTTAAAGATTCTCAAAATGAACCTAATGCTTTAGCAAAAGAAAATATAAACAATCACAAGGAATTAGAGTTATCCAATTTTCTCAAGGGGTTTCAAGATGTCTTTATTCACGACATCCCTTGTGAGCTACCTCCTAAATGAGGCAATGATGACCATGCAATTGAACTTCTTCCAGGAATTTCACTGCCTAATAAACCTCCTTATAGAGTTTCTCAAGCTCAACAAGAGGAGATTATGCGTGTTGGAGTTTTAAGTGGAGCTTCATCAAGTAGTTTGAGCATGGATTAAGGAAGGTAGGATTCTATTGGTGAGGTCATGGTACTACCTCATCACTCATCTTGCTAAGATTGGGACAATACCTAGTTCTTGCTTCTCTTTGGGAGGTCGTGGTGCTACATCATCAATAGTCTTGCTAAGATTGAGACAATACCTTACATTTGCAAGCTAAGCTCCTACAACATTGAGAGAGAGAGAGAGAGAGAGAGAGAGAGACCATTTGGGTGACACAACCATGTCGGTATAGGAATAGGTGTAAGATCCTTGGCATGTTGATCTAGTTTGGACTTCTCCTTCATGTAGAAGGGAGGACTTGCCAAAGCTATCCTAACCCTAGATTGATGCTTCATTGAAGGATTGGGTTCTTTTCATGCATGATATTACTATAGTAGCAACATCCCTTCCAATTTCTTTTGGTGTGATTGACTGGGATTGGCATGCCATTAGACTAGTGAATGAGCTATTTCTGCCAAATCTACACCTTTCTTATGTTATAATTAACTTAATTAGGCTAACAATGTGTACCAAGGGCAACAAATTTCTTGATTGATTTTATGTTTGGTTAATTAGGTAAACATTAGAGTTTTGATTGTGTGATTGTGGTTGATTAACAATAGTACTTGGGGGTTAGGTAACACTCAAATAACATCCATCATGAAACCACTGTTCGAATGTTCACTTGTTGGACATAAAGACTATGTTTTTCAATGGTGATTTAAGAAGGTTTTGTACAATTTAAAGCAAGCTCCATGTGCTAGGTATGTGTAGCCAAGTAAGCATAAAAAGATTCATGCTTACTTGGCTACACCCCGGGGAATTCACTATGTAGTTTTGTATGATATCACGCGAGTGTAAGAAAGAGGGGTTTTTAATAGGGGTACCCCCACTTAGTTTTTATATCTACCGTATGTAGAGAATGGGGGACAACCCTCAAATCTCAAAAGTTTCCTAAATACCTCTCTTATTTGACAAATGTTATCCAATACTTCCAAAATTTTCCTAAAAGTTTTCTAAAATAAAATAAATATCCCTTATCTTCAATTTTGCAATCATCTCATTAGGCCATAATTTTTGTACCTGTTGAATGGAAGATGGACTTTTGCTCACTAGAAATAAATGCTCCATTCTAAGGTGTGAACACTCTACCCTCGTGCTACACAGTGCTAAAGAAAAACCTACCTTTAGTGTATTATGTACATCATTATTAAGTCCACTGTGTTAGTTTTAGGAGGTTACAATTTTTACAGCTACAAGGCCCATACTTTCCTTTTCTTGGTAATTGAGATCATGGAAAAACCCAGATTTAGTGTAATTTCAATTGGCTTAAACTACAAATTCTAGCTAGATTTTGAGCTTTCCTTGAGGGAAAATTCTACAAGATTTATTGCAAAATCTGGCAAATCTCTCCCCTTTGATCGTAAAGATTGAAAGATTGAGAGAGTTTTAAGTGTGTCCTTTATATATCTAGTCAAGAATTATTTTTTTGGCAAGGCCTATAGTTTCCTTTTCTTGAAAATTGGGATTTTGAATGCATTGCTTCTAAAAGAAACAGGGTTTATTATGATTTCCCATCACCCATTGGAGAAGATAAAGTGGAAGTAGAGGTCCTTCGCAAGTATTCATACTTGTATGTGCTTTTGGCTTTCTAAAACAAGCCTTAGAGGACAAGTGAGTTAGGTGTACATTTGTGTGAATTGTCCATGTGGATGGTCATGATCTCATCTGCCTCT
Organism: Adiantum capillus-veneris; assembly: GCF_014529385.1. Lineage (NCBI taxonomy): Eukaryota > Viridiplantae > Streptophyta > Polypodiopsida > Polypodiales > Pteridaceae > Adiantum > Adiantum capillus-veneris. Next base: position 36,337,143 of record NC_140948.1, read on the forward strand.
TGTATAGTTTGACTAAAGCTACTTTGCAGTCCTATTCAACACCTCTTTCAAGGCTTTACATGTGTGTTGCTGCATCTTAATGGCACAAGTATTCCTTTGCAGTTCGTAAATCGCGAGTCTTTGTGACATAGTTCCACGGCGCCTACCAACTCGTCATTGGTTACTTCTCAAAGACGCGTCCTGTTACTTGATTTTGCAACCTCATGAATGTGTAGATGCAATATGTTCGGGAAAATTTTATCAGCTTACAATCGTGTTGCTTTGGAAATAAAAAATTCCGGTTGAGGGGAAATAGAAAGGGACAACTTCCATCTGGATTTTAAGAAAAATAGAGTAAACAAAGTAAAACTTAAGTCAAAATTTCAAAATTTTATCTTAAAACATCATAAAAGCGAATTGTATATGGTTGCAAATAGTGTGCATCACAAGTCTGACTCCGCTTACAAGAGTGCCACCTTTGAAATAAAAATTACTAGTTGAGAGGAGAGGGAAGGGACAATTTTCGTTTAGATTTTAAGAACAATAGTTAAAAATAGTAAAATTTATCTCAATTTTTCAAAGTTTCCTCTTGAAAACATCATAAAAGAGAATTGTGTATGGTTGCAACTTGCAAAAATGACTTTTTTTGAACACTAACCAAGATATATGATGGTGTACTACAAGTTGGTACATTCGGATTCGATGCACAACATGTAATAGCAGACCCTTCAACACCCTTTATGTTGAATATTGGTATAGTATACTGAGCGAATGCACTGTTTATGCACTAGGTCCTAGGTGGCAAGGTGTGTGTGTGTGTGTCTCACTCTGTGTGTTCTTGTTCTCTCTCTCTCTCTCTCTCTCTCTCTCTCTCCTCTGTGTGTGTGTGTGTGTGTGTGTGTGTTCTCTTGAGCTCAAGACTTAATGAATGTATTGTTGAGGTATGTTGGGATTCTTCCTTGTCAGGCCAAGGGTAAGACTGGGCAGCAGGCCAAGGGCCAAGATGGACATGCAGTATAGGGGTCCCTATAATCAATTAGGAAAGGCCTATATAGGGCACAATTGGGTGGTTACTGGCATGCTCCAGTCCCTCTGTTTCACATTGGCATCAAATCTCAGGGGAAGGGAGAAGCTATGGAGGAGGGAAGGAAAAGGGACGAGGTCATGCATGACTTTGCATGTGTACTCTCTCTCTCTCTCTCTCTCTCTCTCTCTCTCTCTCTCTCTCTCTCTCTCAATGTTGTCATCTTCATGATATGGAGAATCCAACAATAGAAGCAAAGATGGAGCATGGGCAAGACCAAGGGCAACAATATGATGGCTGCAATTGACCCCACAATCACATGTGAGTCAAGCATCTCGTCTTTATTACATGAATAGAATTAGTGAGTCAAACTAGTACTATTGCAGGTGGTCAACCAACAAAGGGGAGGCCATGCACATGAATGAGGTGCAAGCATAGGAGGAGGATTTTCATGAGATGTTGAGCTTGAAGCATAGTGATGCAATTGGAGCAACATTTGCAAAGGGCACTTGCCACTCTACCATTTGAGAAGCTGCAAGGTGGGCCTCCCTACATGTGTGTGTGTGTGTGTGTGGCTGTTTTACTTATATAATAAGACATAAATCAACTTTTAAAGTTCAAAAGATAGCTGCTTTAGAAAAGCAACAATGATTAGTACAAAACAACTCAGTGTTATTTTATGTACAAGGCTATAAGAATGAATCTCATTCTATTGTAAAAGCACAATAACTGTTCTAAAAAGTATGTCCCAAACAGTAGTAAGAGCTAGTGATGTCACAGACAATCATTTTCTTCAATCCAAAAAAATTCCAAGAAAGGAAAGAGTCCTCACCTGCATCCATCCAAACAAGACAACAGATTTGTTAGTCTTGGATGTGTTTTACAGGTGTCAATGGATGATATCAATTGTTATCCATGTCCAACTTACAATTTTTTCAACTTAAAACTATTGTCCAAAGTGTTTATGTATTCCAATTCTTTATTGTTTAGAAAATAAATTTCATCCCAAATATTTATGAAAGTATTAATAGGTATGGTTCCTTTACAACCCCATTTTTTTGACTTTTTTTAAAATAGGTAATAGCATACATATGATTCTTGATCAGAAGGCCACCACCCCTTCTGATCCAAGTGTCATAATCTCCCAAGCATCCCATAGAAAAGTTTTTTACATTTATCAAATTATATTGTCATATTTATCAAGCTCAACTTTGTCTAGCTTTTCCAAGTACCATAAGTCATAAAAAGTCTCCAAATCCACATCTTTACAACAAAATATACCATTGATAGTTTCAAGGTAACCAACTTGGCTAAGCAAAACCAAATCCCATACGGAATCTACCATACCACAATTAGTATGCCAAATGAGATGAAAATCTTCTAAATTGAGTCAACTTGTCTTTAACAAAGTTGAAACACTACAACATCAGAGGTAAACCCCATTAATAAGCTTGTAGCTTGCTAAGAGCTTGGTATGTAACAAGAGTAGCACCACAATATGCAGTCAATAGACTATCAGTCGCCCCTTGGTGCTAGTAGTACCAAGTCCACCATCAACTTTTCAAGGGTATACTACACCACCCTAACATTTAAAAAGCACCAAATTTTAGGTAGCCTAAAGCGTGGACAAAGAATCTATGACTAAAACCAGAAAAATTATGTGCCATAACAGCTTGTACAAAAATGGCCTTAAACAAGAGTCAAAACATCGTTAATGTAGGAGTTCCACCAAGACAAAAAGTGTATTTATGGTTTTACCTAAAAGCTAAAAATGAAACAATTTAACACAGTAATCAGTGGTGCAACCTATGTCAGAGGAGAGATGATGCAGACGAAAAAACTCTTAATCTAGAAAACATATACACGTAGCTACCAAATCCAAGCATGCTTTGAAGTGGTGCAGAGTACTGTAGAAAAAAACTTTTAACCAACCTGAGATGCTTCCTTGTTGTCCACCGTCTCAATTGCAACACAGTAAGTGGTTATTCAAGTACTCAAAAGCTCACTTTTTATATACGCACACAGAAAAACGCAAGCTCCAAGGCTAAGTGAGGGGTAAAAATTAACCCCCTTACCTATTATAAATACCCGATTTGGTACAAGTTTTTAGGAACCATATTCACAAAAAATCATGACCAATGTGTTATCATGAGAGTACACTCCAGCGGCAGTCACCAACATTAATCCAGAGGGGGGGGGGGGGGGGGGGGGGGGGGGGGTGTTTATGTGTTCAGAATGGGCGAGAGTAGAGTGTAGTGACACAGACAAGTGCTACGCAGAGTGGGGGAGAAAAGGACTTATTGCATGGTGTGCTTCCCACAGAGGACAAAATATTCGCGTCCCCCTAGGAGGGGAATTTTATGAGGCCTAAAAACCCAAGGCTAACTACCAATTTAGGGAGAGCATCCCACAAAGGAAGTGCAGGTTCCTTGCTGTTTAATGTGTCCGGACCAATACCAGGCAGTGGTACTTGTACCTGTGTGGGTGTGTGTTTTGTTGTATTAAACTAAAGACATATATTGAAAAGAACATAACGTTCAAAAGACAAATGGCTTTAGATAACTCAATAGAGATCTTTACAAAAATGACTCAGTATTAGATTCATTTTTGTACAATATAATAAGAATGAAGCATCATTCCAATGATCTTATACAAACAAATACTTGAGTTGTGGAGGTCAACCAAGCAGAGGAAGCCCGGTTCTTCAGTGATGGATAGCAATAAGCCAAAAAATTCATAAGTAAAGATAGAATTCGACTCATGAACTTGGAAGAAGACACAGTCGAGCCAATAATTACAGTCAAGGTGGGCAATGATCAAGTTGAATCACCAGCCTTGCTCGATTCGGGTGCTCAAGCAAATTTGATCTCTTACGGATTATAGCAATAGCTCCAAGTCGCAGATCAACTTCATTCTACTCCCCAAGTGCTGGAAAGTAGCGCATCACATCCATTGAAAACATTAGGGTGGATTATATTGCATATACAGTTACATCAATATATTTACCCACACAAATTCTATGTGGTGCCAAATGAAAGCACACAACAACCAATGCTACTAGGGCAACCTTGGCAAAAAGCATACAATGTCCAAATAGACTGGAAAGCACAGGCGGTCAAAATCCAGCACGAAAATGAACAGCAGGTGGTAGCTTTTGCTCAAAAGGAACATCCGGATCAAATGCAAGCCATGCAATCACTGGAAACAAATACCAAAGAACAAATACCCTCAACGATCAACACGAAACCTGAGACCAACTACCAGCTAACGGCCAACCATGCTCATCACAGACAGCTGAAATCACCGACTACACTGCAAAAATCTAGACTACCACAACAAGGTAAACAAGTATGGATGCGGAAGGATAGAAACGCCATGAGGGGGAAAACACAATGTGACAACCGAATTCTAACAAAGCAGATGGTGCAACCAAAAACCAAGGTAACCAAGCAGATATGGATTCCAAAGAAAATGCTTAGCCAAAACCCTCATGTCACTCACATTTGGATACCAAAGCAAAAGACAAAGCAAATACCTATGGTACAAGCAACGATGGAAAGTAGACATCTACAGGTCAACCGGGAAAACAAATATAAGTGGGTGCCGATGACAAACCAACAAGGGGCAAAGTTGGCCGCACCACACTACCAATGGAAAGCCAAGGCCATACGGCCCATAGCTAACACATCCTCCGAAATAGCTACAACTCCATCAACAGTGTCGGCAACGCAGTTGCCTCCGACCAAAAAGACCATTAAACAAAGAGCAGTAGAGTTACAACTGCTACTTGCCAAGAAAACAGGAAACCTCGACAGCGAATGCCAATAAGCATCTTGCTTATTCCCTTCTCTTACACAGCATTAATTTTTCCATGCATTGACCGAGTATGTATAAAATAGGGCCACATTAATCGGCCACACATTAGCACGACTTTTTCAACCTATGCACGGCACATACTCCGAGGCAAAACCTTGTCGTCCAGGAGGACTCCGACTAGGAGGGGGGGAGGCATTCTCAATGCGGAACCAATAACAGAAATAGCAAATAAGGGCACAATTTTCGACTATTTTCAGGGTTGATGTTTGATTGCGAAATTTTCTGGAGTAACCCAAGTATATATGCCCTTATACAGCATGAAGCTACAGGAATATGGGGCCAAACGCCAAATTAAGCCCCTAGGTGTGTGTATATATGTAGAAATAGCCATTTTTCAGGCAAAATATTGGTAAAACGGAGAAATCTGGCCACAAAAATTGCATGAGAGTGTATATAATGTGTTGCGATGATGTTTGTGATCTATTATGAATTATGGGGATTTTCTGGGTTTGATTTGCTATTTTCCTTTTAATTTTGCTAATTTTCGGCAGAAAAACTTCAAAAATACAAAAAACAGGTGAAAAACAGTCGTAATGAAAAACAAAAAATATGGGGATGACCAGTGACTAAAGAACAACCTACGGTACAGTGGGGGTGCAATTATGAGACTGAAGCGGAAAGTGTGTTTTGGCCAGGTTTTGGCCGAAATGACAAATTTTTGGTAAACAGAGCAAATGGAGTCCAAATCAAGAATTTTTTGAGCCTAAACCGCATCTTGCAGAAAGATAGGAGCACATGTCAAATTTCATGAAAAATGGTTCGGGGACCTCCATTATAAGAAATTTTCACCCCATTTTTAGCTCATTCTCACTATTGACCTTGTGGAGAGAGCTTCTGCCACCTAGAGCGGATCGACCTTCCAGCAGCTTCTATGACGCGCACGTCTACCCGACCAGCTCCAGACATGAGAGGTAGGCTCACCACCTTGAGCTTTTCGCGCATGTTTGTCATTCTGTCGCGAAAACTAGCGTAGAGGTCACACACAAAGCGAGCGGTAGAGACCTACAAGTAGAAATGGCGGCCTAACGGCTAACCCGAAAGCAACAAGTCTTCATCAGCAGCTTACCCTAGTCTAGGAGACCCTTCCTGGATAGCCAATGGCAGTGGAAAAACATCGGGAAAAACCCTAATTCCCAAAAACCCGCAAGAGGCCACCAAATGGGAAATCGGCGAAACGGTGATCAAATGCTACCAAAATTTACGGGTAGGAGCATATCGACATGCTTGACAAGTCCATATGACCCGCATGACCAAAAAGTGACCCGAAGCGGCACTAAACCTCAGAAACGACATCAGACAGACAAAGCGTCAAAATGCACTTGTGGTCAAACCGCAAGTCCGTTTGCCACCAAACTTCATGAGCGGCTTTCCTAGACCATCAACAACCAAGTCCTATGGTGGTGGACCACCACAAATTATCAAAGGTATGTAAACGCCTCCACGGGTGCTTCTAGAGCGACAAATTGCCAAATGAAGCTCCGATGAAGCCAAAGTCGACAAAAATCATACGGCAAGGATCCCCAAAGGATTTGGAAGCTATGAAGACCAACATCGAGGAATTTCATCGCCAAAAAGCACTCCAAAAGTCAAAAAACGGCTCAGAGGCTCTGAAGTCCACACAGGGAGTTTTTACTTACCCAATTGACTTTTTTGTTGAAATTAGGCTTAAAAGGGACTTAGGGGAGCAAAGGGCAAGCACTGGGAGCACTAACAAGAGAAAAATCACCAGGAGACATCCTACGCGTAGGATGTCTCAAGGGCAATTCTTGGCACAAAACCCAACAATTCTTGCCATGCACATGTTCTGAATGACATTCACAAGACCTACACCAAATTTCATCACCTTTGGAAGAGATTGGACCTCATATGCATGGAAAAACGCAAAGATAGGGCATAAAGGCACTAAAGGGCCATTAACCTACCAAATCTTTTCCAAATCTCATGAAATTTGCACAACACATTCACATACACATCAGCTAACTTTCTGTGTGGTCTGGGAGCAAAAATGAAAAAAAAGACATCCTACGCGTAGGATGTCTAATGGACCTTTTGGGCATGAAGGAGAAGTTTTGTCATTTCAGAAGTAATAACCTCATCAACAAGAGCCCATATGTCAAGCTTGAAGCCCTTCTAATCACTTTTGACCCCCAACACCTTCAAGATACATTTTTTGAGTCCAAAAACACCTCATAGAGCCCTACAGGCATCAAATATTATCCAAATACAAATCCAAGAACATGGCTATGTTCCACAGGTCAAGGACAACCCACTGATCAAGTTTCATGCAGTTCTGAAGAAAAAGACATAATACACGTAGGATGTCTTAAGCTTAGATTTAGACTTCTGTGCAATAAATGACATCATAGGAGCTAATACCATGATGCATTGAGCCCATATACCAAGTTTCAACCCATTTGGACATCAATTGCTTCCTATGATGGACAATCTACCAAAATTGTGACTTAAAGTCTAAATCAGCCCAAAAATCCACTTTTTGACATCCAAATTCAAATCCAAGCTTATAACCATGTTCCATGAGCCTTACACTACCTACAAGTCAAGTATGAACCAGTTCTGAAGAAAAATACATCCTACGCGTAGGATGTCTAGATGGATTTTTTTGGTCAAATTTGCACTGTGAGCATATGCACAGCTTCACAAGTTCCTTTTGAGCTATGATTTCAATTTTCAAGTCATTTGGATAAGTAAAACTCAGTTTAGCAGCTGATATGAAAAAAAAAACGCTAAACTTTGGATTGCTGAGTACAACAGGGTCTATGGCAGCCTCGAAGTCACCGGCAAAGAAGAAGAGAATGACAATCAAAGACTATCTGGACGAGGTGGAACCATTTTTCATTCCATAGGGAACATTAAAGCCTACAAGCACCTGGATACACGAAGATCTACTAGAATCAAACAACCTAAAAATCTACCAAGGAGTATTCAAGGACAATGACGGAAATATAATAGAGCCGCCAATGCTGCCAAGGGAGCTCAATGAATTTGTCCGGAGCAAAATGGCCGGCTACTTGGAGAAAATTGACCTCCATAACTATTTTGAAGCAATCCCAGCAGGGGTGGACGTCAAAAGAGTATGGGAGTTTGTGACCAGCATTAGAGAAGATGGAGTGGCCAAGGTGACGGATTTGCACGGCAAACCCAACACAGAGATCATTATTACGGAAAGGGTTGTCGCCCATGCACTAGATCTCTCCAATCAGGGAGACAGTGTGACAAAGAGAAGGGATGAAGTAAAGGTGTACAAAGAGAAAAAGGCTAATTACACTTTTGAAGACATCGCCAACCCAAAGGTGGCGATCATGAGCCAATTGTACAACCAATACTTCCATATGTGCACGAAGAGGCCGCAGAAGTACAGGATTCCGCCAGGTGCAATTGCCACAACCTTTACTTGGGCAATGACGAAGGGCACCCCAAAGATAATCAATTATGCGGCATACATACAAGACAGCCTGGTAAAGATGGGAAACAAAAAGCCAACCTACATAGTGCCAGGAGAGATGATAACCAAGGTAGTTTATGCAGCACTACATGCCAAGGGAAGGTGGCCTGACCCCCCATCTCAGAATGACTGGCTAAGGATAAAGGAAGACAAAGAAGACGAGCCACAATGAGCACCAAGGGTGGCTACAAGGTTGAAGAGACGACTCGAGCCAGTGGAAGAGGAGCAACCTGAGCAGAAGAAAGGCAAAAAAGAATCTGCTCAAGTGCCAGCCAAAGAGACTCGATCACAAAAGGCGGCTAGATTCGAGAGGCTAATGGAGAGTTTCCGAGCAGAAAGAGCCCTCAAGGGCGATCTAAACGAATTATGGAAGCCATCCCTTGAGTCGATGTCCGGATCCTCAAGAAGAGTGCAGAGGGACCGCTTCGAAGACTATATCAAGAATTTCGAGATTCTTGATGCTGTGGCGGAAAACATTCCACACATCCCTTTCACCGAGGAATAAGTGGAGCAAATACGGAAAACGTTGCTAGATGAACAAGAAAACAAGGAAAGAGAAAGAAAGACGAAAGCAGATAGGGATTTCAAGGGCAAACCTACAGCTTTACCAGGTAGCCCTAAACCTAGCCCACCTCCTAGCAGCCCTCCTCCAGAAGATCAGAAGGCCGGAGACAAGCAAGAAGAACACCAGGATGAAGAGCAAGAGCACAGGACAGAACCTGAACACAAAGAAGAAGCCAAGCCTGCATCTGAACAAAAAAAGCTCGAGGAAGCATACTATGCATTTTTGGACCTGCTAGCTGCAGGCTATTCAAAGGAAGAAGCCGCCACAGTTGCATTCGACTTGGCAAGGACACGAAGTGAAGAACAGCTTCCAGGCATCTGGCTAGTTGAACTTAAGGAGGTTGCTACCGACACGGTAGACCTGCACCCGCCCTCGAATGATTGGGATGTGGTGATGACAATGCTAGCTGGAATAAGGGCACAATCTGTGGCATCAGATGAAGAGTTGATAACTCTAAGAGCCACTGAAGTAAAGACCAAAATGGAAAGAGATCTACTGCAGGCAAAAAGCCAAGGACACAAAGAAAGAGAACCTGACCTCCAGGCCAGCCTAGCCACTGCTCTACAAAACTGCCAAACAAAGGAAGAAGCAAATGAGGCAGCGGCAAAGAAATTGCAAGCAGCTGAATAGGAGTGCCTGCAACTCAGCAAGTCATTGCGAGATGCAGATAAAGAAAGGGATAATCTGACACTCCAGCTAGCAGAAGAAACAAAAGAAGTAGAGGACTTGAGGAATGCTAAGGAGAAGGCGGAAATAGAACAAGAAGCAAGCCTGGATGAAGTCCTTGAGCTCAAGGACCAATTAAAAGTCAAAGATCAAACCATCCAGAGGCTGAGAGCATCACCTGCATGAGTTAGAGCTACAAGCTCAACTCAAATTATTTCGGAGAGTCAAATGTATGAAGAGCAAATGCAAGAACTCCAAAAGCAGTTGACTCTTGAGAAGAAGCAGAGGGTGATCATGGCTGAAGGTTCTATTGCAATGCAAACCAGATTGGAGGACAGCCAAAAGGCCCTACAAGAAGAATTCACGAGCATCAAGATAAAGCTCGAGGAGGCAGAAAAAGTAAATGCTGAACTCAATGACCTCCTCGTGACTATGGGTGGCGAAGCAGAAGCGGAGAAGCAGACACTCCTCACGCAAATAGAGGAGTTGAAAAGCCAACAACAAGCAGAACCAGAGATCTCAGGGCCAACTGCCAATGAGGGGATCGACCTCGACAATGTGTCGGATCCTGTGGACACACCCATGCCAAAGGAAAGCATAGCAGGCTCCTCTCAAGAGCCCCAGGATCTAACACAAGAAGAAGAGGAAAAATTGCGAAAAGCAATAGAGGCAGAGCTCAGAAAGAGCACCAAAGAGGCCTTGGAATGGGAACAGAGGGTTTTCAAATCAATGACAATTCAGAAAATCGACGCCAGCAATCTGAGGCGTGAATGGCTACAACCCTCTCTCCCATATCCATTGCTTAAATATGAAGCGGCAACAATAAACTAGCGGATCAGAAGAGAACCAACGGTCCCTCTCTACAACTCGAGGCCTGAAGGAGTAAGGCTGATAGTAGATTCTCAGCCCAAGTGGAGAAAAGCTTGGCTTACCAAGTACCCGCAGTACCTAATACACTTGGTAGAGGCACCTAAACACATCAGGGACAATCTCAGCTTCTGCCCTCTACCACGGGTTAGGACGTGGAAAGCACACGAAATCTTACAGAGAAGCCAACCCACTTGGCTGAACTACCCAAAGCTGCCAGGCATGAAGGCAGGTGAGAGAATAAGTGTACAATACATGGTGAAAACCCTAACGGGCGCCATAAAGTTGTTCACTGGCTCACCTGACCTTACATGCATCAAGATGCGAAAGATCTGCAGGACCATCCTAGCACTGTTTGAAACCTTCAAGCCAGGACAGGTGACTGACAGCATATTCTTCTTCCAGGACACATACAAATGTACGTATGAGATGCCAGGTCAACCTTCCAAGGAGGTGATACATGCATTATATCAAAGAATCATGTTTCTCCCATCTTATCACCTCCAGGCATTTGAAGAAGCTTTCTACATGGGGTTCTTTACCATAAATACAGACATCTTTGGGCCAACAATGCTGAATCTACATGCACGGTACGAATCGCTGCTAAAGATGCGGGAGACCATAAGGTGAAGCAAAAAGTTCAAGGCCATGTCGGGGACGACATGAACAAGGAGGGGGGGGATGTTAGAAGCTGGACACACCCCATGTCATCTAACTACTCGGCGGATTATTATTTTTTGTAATTAGTCATTCATTGAGGAAAACCCGATTTTTCACCTTGTAAATATTGGGACTTACAGAAGTTTCCAGATTGTATCCTAGTTTTGATAGTTAGAAGGAGTAGATGGATGATTTTGGAACTTTAGGGTTTGAGAAGTTGTAAGGTATATATATCACTTTTTGACCTTAATGAAAGACCTTTTGTCATTTTAAACAAGTTTAAGTTTGTGAGTGAGCGTACTGTGTACGTGAGAGAGAGTGTGAGCTTTGTCTTGACGCTACGTGTGCTACGGTGGTCGGAATCGAGTGCGGAGAAGTGCAGCGTGTTGCCCCCGACTAGAGCTACGAGCCGATACCAACATTGCGCGCATACGGTCCGGCTTCGGGAGCTTCTTCTACGAGCTTCATCGGTTGTTTGGGTGAGCATACATTGTCCGATTTTGCATTGTAGCATATCCACACGTTCACATTGAATAGAACCACACATTAGGCACTTCAGATTTCGGAAACGAAGACCTGCAGATTTCGGCTAGACATCCTACGTGTTTCTGCACCGGGTGTTTTGGGTCGTGACTTTGGTTCACAGACCTTAGGGAGAGTGTCCTATAGGTATTCGTAGGGTCTCCTTCAAGTTTTGTGGTGTTTCCGAAGTGTTTGATAGGTGTTCGGCTCTAGAAAGCGTTGTAGGAAGCATCCTCTTTTGTTCTCTTGAAGACTGTGACTTAGACAATTGGTAGGGGCCTCTGTAGGAACTAGTTAGGAGTCGGTCGAGTGTAAGTTGACACCTTATGCTTGCTTCCACGCGCCTGCGGGTCGAGCTTCTTCCTTAGCTGACATTACTTGTTAGGTGAGTTCTCGCTGTGTTGATGTCCGTCGCGGCGTATCCGTCCAAAAAAGTGACACACCCTTGCTCTCTTGAGCTTGCTAGATTAGTCTAGTTGTGTGCTTGGAGCCATTTGTGGCTCGCACATAGTGTATCGGCAAGTCCCTTGCATTGACACGTGCAACAGACGTGCACAAAAGTTTTTAAGTAGGACATGGATAACAATTGATAGGTTCATTGACACGTGTAATACGTATTCAAGGCTAATGAATCTGTTGCCTTGTTTATTGATTCTCAATGGTGGTTTACTTTGTTGTTGTTGTCGCAGAAGCCGTCTTTTTGCAATGCGTTCTTGTGCTTCGGTTTGAGCTTCCTCCTGTACTCTCTCTTTTTCTTTCATTCTTTGCTTTCCTTGATGAATTTGTTGGAGCATCTCGTGTGTGAGTGGAAGGTGATATCTCCTTAGTCGACACCCACTAATCCAGTTTGGCATTTCTTCACCTGCTAATGTAGCAAGCTTGACGGCCCCACTTTGTGATAGATCATGAATCACAAATGGTCCCATCCCTCGCTTTTTCAGTTTCTTGGGATGTTGCTTCAATGTATAAACAAGTACGTAATCTCCCGTTTTAAACTCTTTGGTACGCACATGTTTATCGAAAAACTCCTTTTGCCTTCTCTTTTTAGCATAGATCGAAGCGATCGCTCGTAAGCGGAGTTCATCTAGCTTTTCAAGATCATTAATTCTTGAAGAGAGTTCATGCCCTGTCCATTCCAAGTTTGTTGCTACGTGTAGAGTTGGGATTAAAAACTCTATGGGTAGTATAGCGTTTAGCCCAAACACCATGTTGTATGGTGTTGTTCCTATTGAGGTTTTGTAAGCTACCCTGTATGCCCATAGTGTTGAGTGTAGCTGCTGATCCCAGTCGGTCCTTGAATGTGACACTATTTTAGTGAGGACCGTGCATAGTGTTTTATTTGTGGCCTCCGCTTGCCCATTGGCCTGTGGATGGTATGGTGTTGATTTTCGATGTATGACCATGAAATCCTCTAGTAGATATTCAATGACTTCATTGAGGAAGTGTGTTCCACGGTCACTGACAATTTCTATCGGTAACCCGTAACGTACAAAAACATTCTCATACAAAAATTGAGCCGTGGTGCGTGCATCAGCTTTTTGTGTTGCTTTGGCTTCGACCCACTTTGTGAGATAATCCGTAGCCACAATGATATATTGGGTATGGGTGCGATATGCAAGGGGTGATATAGGTCCCACAAATTCAATTCCCCACTTTGCAAATGCCCTTGCCCCCATCATTGACCTTAATGGCATCTCATCTCTTTTGATTGGTACCTTGGTGCGTTGACAAGCATCACAACGTTTGACAAACTCTTCGGCATCCATTTGCAATGTAGGCCACCAGATTCCTGCAGTTAAGACAATTTTCGCCGTCTTATCGCCCGAAAAATGGCCTCCACTTACTCCGCTATGTGCATGTTCTAGAATCAGTAGGTATTCGCTTTCACTTGCACAGATTCGGAGTTGGTTGTCCTTGCCCCGTTTATAGAGTTGATTTCCAATTAACTGAAAGTCACGAGCTTCCAGCTCTATAGCTTTCTCCCGTGCTCTTGTAGTGTTCTCAGGGAATGTCCTGGTGGTTAGAAAGTCAATGATATATTGACTCCATGCAGGTGCTATGTTCACCCGAAACAATGTTGCGTGATCCACTGGTCGCTTGGCACTACATACTGTACAATTGGTAACGTAAGAATGTGTATCCGCATACATAGTTGGCCAATAAACTCCTAATTTTTTCAGTCTTTGGTGTGTTTTCACTGTTGAACATGAGCCTCTTCCAGGTAGCACTTGAATTCTTCCGAATTTATACATAATCGTAGGATTAGGTCAGATTCAAGATGATACAGCCGTCCTGCTATCAACTGGAAGTTTTTTGTTTGTAGAATTGTTCGTTGTTTGTTTCTACATCCTGTATTATCAAACTCACTTCCAAAGGATAGAATGCTAACTATTTCCTGAGACCATTTGGGTACCATTTCGATGTTGAAAAGATAAGCATCTGGTATGTCATCATCTACCCCTTGAGGGGCTTCCCCGTTGTGTATTCTTGAAAGATGATCAGCTCGCAGATGAGTTTTTCCCTTTTTGACCACCACTGTGAAGTCAAATTCTAGCAATATAATAAACCAGCGTACGATTCTCCCTGTATTGCAAGGTTTATTTACTAGATATAAAAGAGCTTGATGATCCGTGAAGAACACAAATTTGTTTGCAAGCAAATAATGCCGAAATTTCTTCACAGCATAAATCATTCATAACCCTTCCCTTTTGGTGGTTGTGTAGTTCTTTTCTGCAGTGTTTAATTGTCGGCTCGCATAGCAAACTGGAAAATCCATTGTTCCGTCTCCAGGTTGAGCTAGAATGCTACCAATGGCATATGCCAAAGCATCAATGTGCACATGGAATATCTTGTCCCAATCTAGTGCCTTTAGCACAGGTGCGGATATAAGGTTTTCTTTCACCCTTTGGAATGAAGTCTCACACTCATTGGTCCATTCGAAATTGACTAGCAAACGATACAAAGGTTGTGCGATAACCGCATACATGTATATGAATCTTCGATAATATCCACAGTGCCCCATGAAGGATTGCACTTGTTTTGCATTAGTAGGCCTGGGTAGGTCTACAATGACTTTGACTTTGTCCAGGTCTGTGGTTATACCGTTTCTTGAGACAATGTGCCCTAAGATTCGTCCTTACTTAACCATAAATACACACTTTTCCGGGTTTAGACAGATTCGATATGTTCTGCACTTTTCAAAGACTTTTTGCAAATGGTCAATATGTTCTTCTCGTAGAAGAGAGTGTACACATAGGTCATGCATGTAAATTTCTAAGAATATTCTTAGGTATTCCTTGAAAGCGTGAGTCATTAACCTCTGGAAAGTGGCTGGTGCATTTGTTAGGCCAAATGGCATAACTCGATATGCATAAATCCCCCATTCTGTGGCAAAAGCTGTTTTGTGTTGATCCTCCCTTGCTATTGCCAATTGGTTGTATCCTGAAAACCCATCCAGAAAGGAATAAGCCCGTTTCCTGGCCACTCGCTCAAGGACATGTTCTGTAATTGGCAAGGGATAATTATCCCTTACGGTTGCCGCATTCACCTTTTTGAGGTTTACGCACACTCGCAGTTTTCCATTCTTCTTGGGAACGACCACAATGGGTGAAACCCAGTCTGTATGTTCAATTTCATAGATGAACTCTGCGTCCATCAGCTTATCAATCTCTTCTTTGATTCGTTTGGCAAATGTGTCATTATATGTATAAGGACGTTGTTTGCTAGGTTTTGCATCTGATTTTAAAGGAATTGTATGTTGGCATATTAATGGATCAACTCCTTTAAGGTCTTTATAGGACCAAGCAAACACATCTTTATATTTCGTTAGAAGTTGTGTAAGCTGTGCTTCCTCCTCAGGCTCTAAATCATTAGCTATATAGACCGGCTGAGGCTTTTCACCTGGTTCTGCGAGGTCTATTCTTTTTGCGTTTGCAGGCCCGTCGTAAGATTCTTGGTTGGTTCTCTCCCTGATTGGTGGTGTCAAGATGATTTTTCTTTCTTGGATAGTAAATTTCCTATAGTGAGGTGGTACGTTCATGTTGCCCTTTTCTGACTCCCCTTTACCATCACTATCCTCTTCAGTGGTCCAGATCTCCCTCAAAGACCGTTTCAGTTCTTGGTATTTCTATTTACGCTCTAGTTTGGTCCACTCTTGGTATTTTGTTGGTTCTTTTTTTGTTTTTTCAGATTTTTGTGATTTTGTTTGAGCCCGAGCTTTTCTTTCCCGATTCGCTTGTTCTCGCGTTCGTTCTTTTCGATTTTCTGAGAATTTTCCTGATATTTGATCTTTCACACAATCCTGTGCTTTTACAAGCATCAAATAGTGAGTTTTTCCTTTTATCCTGGGCATCAAGTTCTGTCTCACTTTATTTTCGGCTCTTTTCTTCCTATAGCGTTCTTGGCGTCTAGGGTGTTGATTAGCAAAATCATAAAACTTGATATTCTCTGCCTCATTCCCACACTCACTGGAGGTGTCCGAACACTCATTATCTGCCTCATCATTTACTTCCACTTGCTCAGAAGAGTTGTAAAACTCTTCTTGTTCTGGAGGTGCTACCGTCTCTTTTTCTGGCATCACGCTTACCATGTAATAGGGTAGCACATCGTAACCATCCTTATCGCAAAATTTTGTTGTTGGACTGTTCGTAATGGTACATACATCTAACGTTGCCAGTATGTTGTGCGCTCCTTGCCGCACTGTCGAAGCAAAGGACTTGCCGATACACCGTGTGCGAGCCACAAATGGCTCCAAGCACACAACAAGCCTAAACTAGCAAGCTCAAGAGAGCAAAGGGTGTGTCACTCACCGCTCTATGCTCGCCTTCGTGGTGGATTCCTCGCCGCGATGAAGAAGAAGACGCCGCTACGCCGTGCTCAACCGCCTCGCCGCCGTCGTGCCTTCGTAATGCTCGATCGCACACACACTCTCCCTCTCTCTCTCTCTCTCTCTCTCACACACACACACGAGGAGGTGAAGAAGAAGAAGATGGAGATGGAGATGGAGCAAGAGCACTCTTCTATTGCACAAATGAGAGAATGAGTGAATTTTAGGTTTAGTTGGCTTTTATATGAGCTCACCCCATTCACACTTGGGCGCCCATGCTTAGCCAACTAACCCTAGCATGTTCGTGTTAGAGTGCGCCTCTCATCGGCGATCACTCTTACCCTTTTCCTATTGGTCCGACAAGCTCGGTACCTGACTCTAAATAATACAACGTTTATAGATCATAGGGTGTCCGTGTGCCGTGAGGGTTAACATGCCCCCCTTCCTGATGTAGATTCCGTCCTCAGAAGCTATCCAGTTGAAGCTCGTTCGTCGAGATAGGAGAGCAGTCGACATGGATGTGCGTAGCCTTCTTCAATCACTGCAAAATCAAACAACATTGCCACAGTAATTGCATTCTCATATAAAATTAAAACTCACATGCAATTTTAGACAGACAAATTGATTGGTAACAGAATTTTAGACAATTTGTCAGCAATGAACATTAAATTGCAATGTAATCAAATGCATAAACAGATGTAAAGGTAGAAAATTAAACAAGTCTGGGGTCGCTAATTTGATGATCGAAAGGCACTAGAGATCGAATATTAATACCATGGGTAAGCTTCTTAATTATCTGTGGTCAATTAAGTTGTTTAATCGCGAGAGCCAAGTATTCATGTTCGAGGGCTGACTAGAGGCTATATCTAGAAGACCTTGTAGTTAAGCTACCATAAAAGGAATTTCTCATGAAATCATCGCCTGACTGATTACTTTTTCTTTGACCCCCCAAAGTCTTTTCACATTGATTCAATTATGATGTGTGTGCTTATTTTGTATGCCTTGGGTTTTTTGCTTTTCAAGGAAAAGCGCCCACACTGGGAACCTCTAGGGCTCTAGTACCATAGGCGATACATGTGAGTGAAGTACCAATTTAAGCAGGGATTTCTCTTCCAGCTTAAAATTTTACATTGTGGCACTTTGATTTTTTGTTTGTTCATTTTCAACATTTTAATTTTGTAACTTTGGGGGGTCATATAACACTGTACCCTCCCCAGGCTCATCACATTAGTAAACTCCCTTTATAATACTTAAGCTAAAGGTCACTAGGGTTAAGCCCACTAGAAAGCCCTAGTACATTTCATACAATGCTGCCAAATCGGATTAAGAACCTAAGTAACCATTGCTTATTAGGAAGGCATTCCCCATGGTATTAAGAGAAGATTTCTAATACCTAGCTTGGGCAAACTAGCTTAGTCGGACTGCTTGATTTTTAAACCTAGACAAGTGATTATGACAAAACATTACATTGAATTAAATGTTTGATACTAAGCAAATGCGCTGAATATTATGCTACCAATCACAATCAAAGCAGACAAACATGGATGCAAAAAGATAAGGGAAATGCTAACGGACATAAAACACCTGTTTGTGTTGATGGTCGCGCTTGATTTGAAGTGTGAACGAGAGAAAGGTTCCATGAAGGTCCAAATCCTATCAATAGCAACATGCTCCTGTACACACTAGGAAACAAAAGGAATACCTCCAGGAGGCACATTAGTGGGAAAAGAGAACTTCGCTAATCTCTCAACTCTAAAACAGAAACACTCCTATCGTACTAATCTTACCTACCCTCCATCACTCAAGTGATGAGGATCAAAGGTGTTTTATGGCATAGGTTTCTGTTTCACTGTACCAGATGTGACATGTGTAGGTCTGAGTCAATGTTTTGACTTTTAATGTGCATACTCGTTTGCTAATTGCTCTTGCTCTTTTTTTTTATTTTTTTTTTTTGTGAGTATAAAGCTTTATACATACATTCCCTAAGATTGGGAGATATAGAGGTCAGGGAAAAAGGTTGAGAGGGAAACAAATGAATGATGGATGTCCACAAACACTCCCCCCTTCCTTGGGTAGATCATACCATTTGAAATGAGCTTGTCACCCTTTGAAACCAATTGTTCCAGTTGGTAATAGGTGAGGATTTTTGCCAGTAGTTTTCTATTACCCTAGGTGCCTCGTCAAGTTGCAAGGGTGGTAAGGTACTCTCCCAGGATCGAACTTGAAGTGGTTCATCAGGTGATTCTTGAACACTGGGAG
Organism: Adiantum capillus-veneris; assembly: GCF_014529385.1. Lineage (NCBI taxonomy): Eukaryota > Viridiplantae > Streptophyta > Polypodiopsida > Polypodiales > Pteridaceae > Adiantum > Adiantum capillus-veneris. Next base: position 36,355,849 of record NC_140948.1, read on the forward strand.
GTGTGGGTTATTTTGTAGCTTCATGGAGGTCCACTACTATAGATGGAGGCTGTGTAGAAGCTTTTACCTCTATGGATGTATTACATGAGGAGCTAGAAGCTTCATGGGACTCCCCCCTTCCTCAGCTAGGTGGAACAAATAATTCTCTATTTGGTACCCAAACTAGCTCGGGAGCGGGTGTGTAGCATTCTGTGATTTTTTTCTTTCCACAATCATTGATTCGTTTTGGAGCTACGGGATTGGGCTCACTTGGGTCAGGTGATAGGTAAGAGCACAATCTACGTTTTGGCACCCAGATTTGATCATTTCCTTGATAGAAGCCTTGGGCTTCCAATATTCGTTTAGGGATCCATCGCAACATTTTCTTACTTTTCTTGGAGTGAGTGGTACGTTTCTTACAAGGCTTCTGTTTTTTAGCACTAGCTATGGTCAGTAAAGAAGCTTTAGGGACCCACTTGTATGTTTTCTTCGTTACATTAGGATGAGTCTTGTCGGAAGCGATATGCATTGCTTGTAGCATATTTAAGGGTATAGGCATTTCATCCCCCTCAGGTGTTACCCAGGTCGTCCCCCTATTTCCCCAAGTGTCTATGGTTGCTGCTAGGTGGACCCAATCCACATTGTCCGACTCAGTCATCCCAGGTAGGATATCCATATAAGGAGAATCTTGGCCAATGTCTGTATCCTTCTTACAAGTGTAACAATATTGTAGTGGGGCCGAGTGAACTGTGGTGTCAGAGCGATGATCAATAATGGTTTTACTCCCTAAGGGGTGTACCTTACCAGTCACCAAATCCACTCTAAGGACAGAGTCTTGGAATTGCAAATAGACATGATTTTTAGACCAATCATGAACCATTTGTGCTTCCCTCATGAATGGTTGTCCTAAAATCATTTCATATGACATAAGGTGTTTAGAGAAATCCATTACAATGAACGTATGTCGTACCTTGTGTCCTAGAACTTTGATCTTAAGATCCTTGAGCATCCCCATAGGTTTGGCTATGGTACCATTTGCCATCTTTACCACAATGTTAGTAACACTGAGGCGGGGTTTTCCCATGGATTCCCAACAATCTTTTGTAACGATGCTAACTCCCGCACCACCATCAAGAATTCCCTTTATAGTTAATCCCTTGGTAGTGATGGGTAGGGTTGCATTAGACTCGTCGCCTTCAAAATACTGCCCTAATTCGTTAATGGGTACCTCGATCACGGACTCGTGTCCATCTAAGTCAAGTGATTGCACATGATTTTCCTCATCAATCATAATCGAGTCAGGCCTATTTGATTGCGCAAACTGCGGTAATCCCGTTCGTAGCTCTCCGTTAAGGAATGCTCGAAGTGCAAGGAATAACTCAGGATCTCCATACAGCTTTGCTATGATCGTGGTTCGGACCTCAGAAGACATGAAGTCCAGTAGTTTGGCAACATTCATTGGCGTTTTGCAGGGTGTAGGTCCTTGACTAGGAACTGGTGAGGATGGAATCTCATATTCCTCAATGGGATCAGGTATTCCTTTGTTAAACATCCTTTCCAACAAGAAGGGTGTATGCTCACTTTCTGATGTCCCGTCCTCACTCCCTTCTTGGATGATACTAGATATGGCTAACGGTGTATGGTTCATGTGGGGTGGATGAACTTGCGTGGGAAACACTGTGTCATGAATTTTGACATGCATGGGTTCTGGTTCTAGTTTCCTTTGAGTCTCCTCCACTAAATCTCTTAGATGTTTCACCTGCTCAATCTCGTCTACTGGGTTTGGGTACGTCCCAATCTTCTTTTTACGATTCTTCCCTTTTTGCCCCTGCGGTTTATCTTGGGGGTCTTGGATCGGATTTGGAAACACTTGTGGTGTTTTCAGAGGCTCTTTATGGTTTTCTCTTATTCGGTTTTCATTTGGTTCCATGTTATGGTTTTCTTTCGGTCTTTCCCTTTGTGGTATTGGTTCTAGTCTCCATTGTCTCGACTGAATCTGAATCATCCTCGAGGTCATTCATATACACGGGGTCATCTCCTGTTCCTATGTTTGTTTTGGAACTTGGATTTGAATTTCCCGTATTTTGCGACCTCTTCCTTCGTGTCTTCTTTTTCTTTGCTTGGATAACTGACGCGGTATCTCTCTCTTCGAGGATATGGCCTGGCCCTTGAAGCATGGACCGTGTAATCGCATAAGCGGGTGCGATGGGTGGTATTGGCGATGTCACACTAGAAATTTCAACCAAATTTAGGGGTGTGATTTTAGGCGCATTTGGGTTATAGGGGCATTGGGCAATCAAGTGATCTATGCCACAACGATTACATGTGAGTATTGGCATTGCAGACGTGCTCCCTTGATTCATTTACATCTGTGCAGCATTCTTTTGCAGCCTAATAGGGCACTCCGCTGCCCGATGTGGTCCACCACACTCGTAGCATTGAAGAGGTGGCCTTCGAGCCTGGGTGTCGATATTTTGACCTCTGGATGCGAGAGCAGCAGCTTGATAAACCGGCTTGACTTGCCCCCAACAATCTTCCATGTAGTATATAGGACACTCTTCCAATGTATCAAGTCCGTAGGCAATACTAGTGTCTATTTCCTCCTCACAGCCATCTGCATAAGCATTAGATGGCTCGCAACCCACTTGGTTCATAGGGGCGACTCTTGGATGCGGGGGCTGCGGTCCTAGCACAGGAGGTGGTAGCGGTGTAGCTTGTACAACATTTTGAGATCTAGGGACCATGTGTTGCGGTAGTTGCTCAACAGGTGGAGCAGGCATCAATACAGGAGGTGGTAGCGGTGTAGCTTGTACAACATTTTGAGATCTAGGGACCATGTGTTGCGGTAGTTGCTCAACAGGTGGAGCAGGCATCAATACAGGAGCTCGAGGTGCATCCGTCCAGGCTACAGGTGGTCTATTTGCCATCATACGTTTGATCATTAAACAATCCTTAGCTTGGTGACCATACCTACCACATGCGTTGCAAGTTCCATTAAATTTTACTCTAAACGTAGGGCACTCACTAGTGCTATGTGGACCTAAGCAAATGGAACACCATTGTTGCTCCCTTCTTGGATACATGTGACTATTTTGAGGGGGTCGATTATCCTTAAGAGACTCTTGGATTGCCTTGGTGAGGTCTGTCAAGAATGTCTCAAATACCTTTGGCTCATTGGCAATGGGCTTTGTAGTCATGGGTTCATACTCAATGGCTTGTGATCTAGTGGATCTCGTGTCAGTAGACACCCTCATGCCTGCTATCATCAAGTTGTCCTCTAATTGGATTGCATTGGCAGTGACATCTTCCCAGGTTGTGATACCTCTAATCACTAGTCCATTATAGATTCCTTCATTCCTCAACCCTCGAATGAATCGATCAAGCAGTTGGTTATTGTTGAAGCGCTCATTTACAGGGCAGCGAGAGTTTAAGTGCTTTAGACAACTAATGAAGTCCCTTACTGACTCTCCTTCCTTACGTTCGGCCTTCTGTAGCTGAGATGCTACACCCCAAAGCACACCTTCTCGTATGTACTCCTTTAGAAACAACCTTCGAAGGGTAGGGTAGATTGTTTTCTCGTCCACCCTTAGGGTTCTATACCAATCTCTAGCCTTCCCACTTAATGTCAAGCTTAAGGCATTGCACTTATGTAGTTCGTTGCGTTCCCCTAAGGAATCACATACTTGTTCAAACACTTCAATGTGTTTTCTAGCATCTTCGTCCCCATTGAATTTTTGCGTGAGTTTGGCAATTTGTACTGCCTTACTTCTAGGCTCTCTATCAGATGCATGACACATATTTTCCGCGATAGATCGACCTATGGTTTGAGCAAACACTGCCAAGTCACCTATGTGAGGAGGCAGGGCCGGTGGAGGTACTCTTGGAATCATATGTGGGAGAGGGACGGGTACCGGTCTTGGCATATGTGTGGATGATGCAGGATATGGAACATAACCGGGCATAGGTCCACTCGGATAAGGGCTAGGGAGCGGCACTCGAGGAGCATAAACAAGTGGTACAATTGGAGGTGTGGGGGCCATGTGTGCATAAGGGGCTAGAGGCACATACGGTCGAGGCCCCATATTAGGTACTACGACACTAGGTAGTGGCACTGCACTAACCGTAGATGTCATCGGTACATTTTCTGTCAGGCTTATCCCTGGAGTGAGCACTGTGTTTTCCTTAATAGAGGGTTGAGCCAAGTTAGGGAAGCTAAAGTTGTCGCTCGGAGGCTCAGATTGCATAGAGACCCCAGGTGAAATGACGTAAGATGGGTCTATGGGGCTCATTAGAGGAGTCTCCATTTGTGATAGAGTAGGCTGTTGAGCCTTGCTCGTATCCAGAAATCTCATGGGGCCAGTTGAGAGTATATTTACCCCTCGGTTTTGCCTTTCCGATTGAATAATGCCATGGATAACATTACAGATCATTTTCTGCTGATCTTCGATGCTCGTGGCACTAGAGGTGGATTGTACAATCTCTATCCATCCTACATGGTAGGCGTGGCCAGAGTGTAGATCCATCAACACCTCAGTGTGGAGGTCATATGTCCAATGATCATTAATGAACAATCCTTCTAGAGTCGACGTGTTAACGGTTTCTTGTGAGGTAGAAGCAATGTTGCTCCCCGTGGTTTTACTTGTCACCAACGGTACTCTAGAGGGAACTTCTGAAGGAGGCAGCTCAACAGGGCCTTCTTGGTAAGAAGTTGGCAGGATATCCACATGGACACTCTTTGGGGGTGTGGGGTTCACGTGCGATGTGAAAGGAGAGTCCACTTCCCCACCCCCTTCGTGTGCTTCATTTGCATCAGGTTCCGAGCGAGTAGCTCTACCTAATGTTTCCATGAAACGGCTAAACATACTAGTACTAGGCTGTGGAGCTTCGAGAGGTGCATGGCCTTCTCTCTCAATGTTTTGGGTAGGGTATGCTTCCATGATTTCTGAGTTGGAGGAGGAATCACTAGCGGCTATTTTAGGGTCTTGGGTGGTGCTACCTTGTGTCCCCGCTGAGGGTCTAGAGCCTATCGTGGATGGGTAATGGGTGTCCGTATGAACAGAGGCACCCTCAATATGCTCGTGTTCTAGCACCCGCCCAGAGCGTAAGTGCATGTGATTTTGATACCCTAAGGTGTCAAAAAGCTGCTCTAGGAGGCCTTGTGACTAGTTTTTAGCGTGTTTTTTGCTTGTTTTTTTGCTAGATTTTTTAGAGCGTGTCGTGGAATGGGCCGTGTGATAGCTCGAAACGAGCGTATCGCTAGGAGGGACGCGCTGTGCTTTACAGCCCATCGTTTGGTTCTATTTTGCTCCAGAAAAGCCCGAAACAGTCTTTTCCTAGCTGGGGAACTAGGATCCAAATAGCAAGTCTAAGGGTGCAAGTGGAAAGAGAAGGGAGGAGAGTGGAGGACTTGTCCCACATGCTCTCATTCCCTCTTGAGGAGGTAGGGTATATATATAAGAGTGAGTCTATTATATATCATAAGACTGAGGACTGAGGCCTGGGCCTGGGCCTGGGGCCTGGGCCTGGGGAAACGATCCCGATTTAACTTTTATACAAACCAACCCGTCCGTTTTTATAACTCACGTTTTTTATTTTCGAAAATCTAACCTCCCCCTCGCTCACATTTTTTTTTTCGATTTTTTTTTCGAAAACGATTTTTTTTTTGAGATATTATTTGGTACGCGTTTTGGTGCGCGTTGACCTCACCTAACTATTTACTGTCCCACCTACCTACTGACCTGCTAATCAGTGGTTCACCTAATTACTAACCTTCTTAATTAACTAACTGTGCACCTAACTGTGCACAAACCAAAAAACACAGAAAATGCAGAAAATTAAAACTTGACGGAACTGTGCAGTGCAAACCAGAAAATGCAGAAACGCAAGAAATGCTAACTGTGCAGTGCAAACCAGAAAACGCAAAAAATGCAAAAAACAGAAATCTCCACACAACTACACACACTCATTCCCTGCCTTTCCTATGATATTAAATGCACCACAAGAAAGCGTAAAGTGCTTAACCGAGCTAAGTGTAGGGCATTTCCCCGGCAGCGGCGCCAAAAATGTGCGCTCCTTGCCGCACTGTCGAAGCAAAGGACTTGCCGATACACCGTGTGCAAGCCACAAATGGCTCCAAGCACACGACAAGCCTAAACTAGCAAGCTCAAGAGAGCAAAGGGTGTGTCACTCACCGCTCTACGCTCGCCTTCGTGGTGGATTCCTCGCCGCGATGAAGAAGAAGACGCCGCTACGCCGCGCTCAACCGCCTCACCGCCGTCGTGCCTTCGTAATGCTTGATCGCACACACACTCTCCCTCTCTCTCTCTCTCTCTCACACACACACACACACACACGAGGAGGTGAAGAAGAAGAAGATGGAGATGGAGATGGAGCAAGAGCACTCTTCTATTGCACAAATGAGAGAATGAGTGAATTTTAGGTTTAGTTGGCTTTTATATGAGCTCACCCCATTCACACTTGGGCGCCCATGCTTAGCCAACTAACCCTAGCATGTTCGTGTTAGAGTGCACCTCTCATCGGCGATCACTCTTACCCTTTTCCTATTGGTCCGACAAGCCCGGTACCTGACTCTAAATAATACAATGTTTATAGATCATAGGGTGTCCGTGTGCCGTGAGGGTTAACATATGTGTTCCCATTCTAGAGGCTCCAAGGCATCTTCAGGGAATGGCTCCGGAATATACTCTTTGTCTTCAATTGCTCTTTCTAAGATGCAATCCTCTTTTCTTAAGCTTCCACAATGTGAAGCTCCGCACATCCATAGCTCTTTTGGTTGCCCCAACCATGCTAGTAGTTCTGATCCTGCTATTGTAGCCAAATCAAACTCTTCCACAGGTGTTTGGTTTACATCATTGTAACTATGGTCTTTCAAGTGTATTTTAGTTGTCGTCTCGCCATGTCTGAGGTATATGTGGTCATAACCCCAATCTTGGACCATCTTCAGTTGTCGCATGAATGGTCGTCCCAAGATTATCTCATAATTGTTCTTTTTGTCGAAATCGACTATTGCAAATGTATGCTCATACTTTATCCCGCACGAAGTGACAATTACCTTTTCCAAGAGTCCGAGAGGCTTCTCCATGAAACCATCTGCCAAATGCAGCTTCATTCGGGTAGCCCTCAGAGCTGGTTTTCCCCATTTTTTCCAGACTTCCTTCGTGGTGATAGCAACTCCCACTCCACTGTCAAGAATAGCTTTGGAAACCACTCCTTGGAATTCTACAGGTAGCGTTGTGTTTCCGTCTTCTCCCTCACAATATTCTCCAACCTTATTCAATGGTACCGGCCTAGTGTTTAGATTAGGCTTGTCCAACTCCCTGATTCCTTCTTGTAGTTTCAAGGTGGGGTTTTTTACTCCAAAGTTTTCCAAGCATTTTCCTACTGTGGTCCACATGTTTGGCCTTAGCTTTAGGAGTTTTGCTAACATGATTGTGCATGCCACCGGGGTGGCTAACAGCTCAATCAATCCTTGTGAGTCCATCACCTTGTTAGAAGAAAATCTTTGAGATGGAATTGCCCTCACTTCCGACTTAGCTTCGTATTCTCCTAGGTAAGAGGGTAAAGTTCTCAAAGAGTCTGGTTGGCTGTGTCCCGAACTAATAGATCCTTGGTCTCCCCCTTGTGAATGCACCTCAAAGTTTATTTGTGATCTTGCCTCAAATTCTTCAATAGGAGGTAGGATCACATTCTTTCCTTTTCTCGTGCTATTCATGTGGTCATTCATTCTATTAGCCTCGTTGGCCTCTCTGATTTGCTTCCACAGATCATCTAGACCATTACCGCCCTTTCCCATCTCCGCCGATATTCTAGGACGGACCCCGTCACTTGCCCCTTCGGTGGTATTGGGCACTATGATAGGCTCTCCTGTGGACTCATATTCATTAGTGAGTCTTTCCTTTGTTTCCTCATGTTCCTCTATTGTTGGTTGGATAGGGGTTGGAACTGGCACATCATGGCAATTTGCCGGTTTTCCCAACGGGTCTTCCATCAATGATTGAGCCGTCTCGATCATCTTTTTACACATATCCAACCTTTGTTTTTGTATTTCCGCATATGGATATGTCATCCATCTTTGCTCCTGGGTCTGGTTTTTTTTAAGCCGAGCTTCATAAGCTCTTAGAAGCGCATCCAGCTGCTCGTTTACTTTGTCTGCTAGCACAGATCCTCCTGATCTTGCACTTTTGGGCTCAGCTATTTCCTTTGGTGCTATGGCTGCTGTGGTGTGTGAGCTTAGGCTGGCTAGATCTTCTAACCGCTCCAACCTGTTCTTTGTATGTTTCAACTCATCGGATAGGGCGGTTTGCTCTCGTTCTTTCCTGGCTTTCCTACGCGCCTTTCTTGCCTTCCAAGTGCTTCTCGGATTTTTCGTTTCTGAACTTTGGGCATTCGTCTTTGGTTCTTCTGTTATGGGTTCATTCGTCCTTCTTTGGGCTTGGCCATGTGTCACCGCCTGAAGAGGTATGACTGTTTCACTTTCTGATACTCCACTGGAAGGTACTGTTTCCAATAGGTTCAAGGTGGTTTTTGCTCCTTTACTCGGATTTTTAGGGCAATCGGGAATCAAATGAGTAATTCCACATTCTGGGCAATACGCATTGACTCTAATGATTTCATCATGGGGACAGTCTCTCAGCCAATGGTCTCCGCCACACTTGTAACAGGGGCCCTTGGGTTGTTGAGGTGCTCCTTGAGCTCCCCGTTGCTGGTAAGTTTGTCTCTGTCCGCCCATGCCTCCATTGGCTATGAACAACAATGTTCGTTCATCTAAGTTATATCTTCCTTCTCCTGCGGCCTGTATAGCAGTTGGAGGTCCTTGATTCCCCATCATGCTCCATGGATCTGGTGTCAAGGGTTTCTCCGGTGGATAATAGATAGGGTTCGCCGCATATCCATTGGGATCCTCATAGTATGCATGCATAGGCACCAAAGCCTTTTCTTCTTGTTCAGTTACCGTTGGGGTGTATCTTACACCAACTGGTCGTAATCCTGGTAGGGGTGGTTGTTGCCCCAACACCGGTTGTGGTCTCTCTACACCTACAGGTCCTGGCAAGTTGCCTGCTTGATATCTAGGCATAGGTGGAACTTGAGGGGAAGCTACAGGAGCTTGGGGAGCATAAGGTCTCTCCCTCACATATCCCTTGTTATAGTAAAATTCCTCGGTCCCATGGTTTGTCCATTTTTGTTCAATAGCACACCACTTGGGCGGTTTAGCCTGGGGTTTGGCGTACAAGTTGATCTTTTTTAGCACTTCATCTACAAGCTATTCTTGGTTTACCGCTATTTCTCCTTTCAGTGTTGTCTTGGAGGACTTGCTCCCACTTTGCTGTGAAGATGAATCGTCATCAAGGTCCTTGAACTCCCCTTCTTTGTAAACCGCACAATTGTCCACAAGGTACAAGGCTTCCTTGGTCAACTCATTCAACGTAGTGCTCCTCTTCATATGTAAGTCTTTTTGGAGATATGCATTCCTTAGTCCTTGGATGAATATCAGCATAAGTCTGGACTGAGTTGGCAGTTCTTCAACAGGACAGAACTTAACATATCTCTTTAGTCTTAGGGCTGCCTTCCGTACAGATTCTCCATCTTTTTGTTTGAATTTATGGATTTGTGAGACGGTATTATGAGCTATTCCCCTTTGAGAGAATTCCTCAATAAACTCGTCAAACACTTCCTCCATCGACTCAAAGTCTCTACGCTCTACAGAGTCAAACCAAGTTGCAGCATCATCCTCTAGGGTTAGTCCAAACCCTGCGAATTGGGTAGGAAAGTCTAACACCTCTTCCGCTCTAATCACACGTACAAAGGCTGCTACATGATCTCTTGGGTCTCTGTTTCCTGTGTCTTTCCTGTTTACCCATTTTTGCACTTGAGAAGGTCTAATTCTGCGATGGTCTACAAACCTCATCATGGGATCACCCCTTCCAAGTCTATACCCCTCCTCAGGCCTTCTGTAATAGGCTGGTTCCTCGCCCAACGGTGCTCCTAAGCCATAATTTCTAAAGGTTCTCGCTGGAGGTGGTCCTTCTCTTCGAACTCGTTCCATGGGTGGTCCTCCAAGTTTGGTCGACCCTTGTGTCTTTGGCTTACTCTTTGCTTGATACCTTGAATAGTGTGGTGGTTCTTGCAAATCCCTGAGCCCTCGAGCTGCTGGATAACCCTCTCGATTTCTGTCTGGTTCCATTGTCGCACTTTGTCTAAGCCATGCCTGCAATGATGACTGGTTTACTGGTTGGTCTTGGTTGTTGAATGCTCGCGGTCTGGGGGAATGTGATGTAGCGTCATACTCATCTGAGAATGGATTCGTTGACTTGCTTGGGGTGTGGACGGCTCTCGGCATTTCCTCAGGGGCATATGCTGATGCTCCTGGACCTGTTGCTCTTTCTACTTCCTCTGGGAGAATACGTTGGTATTCTCGCCCATATCTATCAACAATAACTATGCCCTTCCCCGTAGCATTTTCATAAGAGAATAAGTAAAGGCTTTTGTCTTTGCTTAGTTCGTCTACGTATGGTTCTTTACTGCGAAAGTAAGATACAATACCCTCGCTCTTGTGTTTGTAGATTCCCACATTCTCGTTATAAGTTGGAACCCTCATTGTTTTCTTATCGTACATGAAAATAGCTCCATGCCGATCAATGTTTGGTGGAGGCTCTTGAGTTTCTGAAATCATTTTCCCTTTAGCCACGTTGTCTCCATATCTGTTGTAATCTTCAGGGTTGCTAACTATTAAATAGTGGTTTCCCTTTTCATCTCGGAATCTATCTCCATCATCATACACGTGGATTATCTCCAATCTTTGTGCTGGCCTCTCTTCAATACAAATGCACTTGCGACCTCGACAGTCAGAATAGACTAGGGCTCCTCTTGAGTTTGTTCCCTCCAAGAAGATCACAGTAAGCCTGGAATCATTCGAAGGATTTTGGGAGGTACTTTCTCCTCGCATAGGTCCCTCATAGGCAAAACTTCTTGGCTGTTGGCTCCCCATCATGAAGAAAGATTTGTCTGACGACGTGTCAGTATCACTACCTTCCTCAATAATCGGTGCTAGCGGATCTAACCTTGCCTGAGTTACACTCTCTTCAGTGGACACTACGCTAACTTGGTCACCTGCCACTTTCTGGTCTCTAACAATGTATCTTCCTGATCTTAAATTCATCAAACTTATCAATGCAACTTATCACAAGTTCAACCACTAACTTGGCAATGGATCAGTTTCTGCATAACGTCTTGCTTTGTTGCTGAATATACCTGTACACAAGAGTTTTAATTTCGGCAATTGGATCAACGCATTTATCTGCTGGAGGTGATCTTAGTAATGATTGGTATAACTGGAGAGTTAATCTCAACCACTACTGTATTCTATACACTGTTGATGTTCTTGATTAGGTTGCTAATCTGAAACAGTACCCTTCCTTGATGTTGGCCAATTTACGTGAAAAAGCTTGAATTCAGTATTTGCTTTGTCAAATGGGCAATCACGGTCCAATTTTACCTCTGAAAGAAGTTCTAGAGCCCTTAAGACAAGTAGAACCTCAGTGTCTTGGCCAAGTCAAATTTTCTCTCCAGAATGCCCCAATAGACATCCTACGCGTAGGATGTCTCATGCTGCATTTAGCCTGGATTTCTGCACTGTATTTTCCCCTTGTTGTGCTGAGCTTACAGCTGTTTTTACTTTTTGATTTGGACTTCTAGAAGCTGGTCAATGAGTCGGAAATCTGTTCCGACGGCCTGATGATGGTGTTGATCAGTCTAATCAACTCCAAATTGGACCAAAATTGACTAGCAGGATTGACTTAGGCTATATAACCCCTTACAATGCTCAAAGTCCACTTATGGCTTCACTTTCTTGCATTAGACATACTACGCGTAGAATGTCTTTTTCTTCAAAATGGCTTTAAACTCAAGACTTCAGCTCTTATTGAGCTGCTGATCATCTTGGTATACTCAGATTTCAGTTTGGAGTCCTAAATCACTCAGTAGACATACTACGCGTAGAATGTCTTTTTGGCCTGCTTGACCCCAGATTTGTTCCAGAGCTTCCCCCTGATGTCAGTATCCCAGTGGTATGCTTAGATCTTAGTTTGGATGTCAAAAGTCTCAAACTTCTGCTGTTTTTCTTCTTTCAGTCAAAAGTGCTAAAGTCCACTTTGAACCCAATTTTCTTACCCGAATGAGGTGAAGACCCTTTCAGTCACTCAATATATCATGCAAGGCACACTCATGCAGCCATCTTAAGGTTTTGGTTTCAAGTTGATGCTTTTGCACTAATTGGGTAGGATGTCTAGCAATTTCAGTCTATCTGGCCTTATCCTGTCAAGAGATGGCCAAATTTCCCCTTTGCAGTTGAAATTAGGGTAAACCCTACCTTCAGAACACATTGGTCACCTCAAAATTCCAAAATTCCTCCCAGATTGGCCTGTAGACATACTACGCGTAGGATGTCTCCTGGCTTAAAATTAAAGTTTTTCCTGACAGGAATGCTGCTGATGCTCTTTAGGCCTATCAGAAACACTCACAGTATTCTTTGGACTTCGATTAGGCTTTCAACCACACTTTTGCGTCTTTTTGCGTCTTTTACAAACTTGTAATGATTATACCAAGCAAGTATACATGCATGAAATGCTCTAGATCTGAATCATGATGTTCTACTTACTCTACTCCTACCTACCATGAAGAAATGGTGATAATTGGTGTTTTTGGTTGCCTTTTGGCCTCTCCGGACTCTCAAGCTCTCTTCACACTGCTTCTCCCACTCCTTGTTCCTACTCTAGAACTCGACTACTAACTAAAAAACTTCCTAAGTGTACCTCCTCTACCTCAGTCAAAGGATCTAGGCCAGACACACGCTTCCTAAACTCCCTCTAAGACCTAGAGAGTCCTCCACCCTCTGATCCTATCTAAATGTAAAGCGAGACTCTTGGCAAGCCAAAAATCCCAATCCTCAAGGATTAGTCTCGGTCAACTACCTAAGGTTTTCGTCCCCGGCAGCGGCGCCAATGTTGGACGGATACGCCGCGACAGACATTAGCACAGCAAGAACTCACCTAACAAGTAATGTCAGCTAAGGACGAAGCTCGACCCGCACGCGCGTGGAAGCAAGCATAAGGTGTCAACTTACACTCGATCGACTCCTAACTAGTTCCTACAAAGGCCCCTACCAATTGTCTAAGTCACAGTCTTCAAGAGAACAAAAGAGGATGCTTCCTACAATGCTTGCTAGAGCCGAACACCTATCAAACACTTCGGAAACACCACAGAACTTGAAGGAGACCCTACGAATACCTATAGGCCACTCTCCCTAAGGTCTGTGAACCAAAGTCACGACCCAAAACACCCGATGCAGAAACACGTAGGATGTCTGGCCAAAATCTGCAGGTCTTCGTTTCCAAAATCTGAAGTGCCTAATGTGTGGTTCTACTGAATGTGAACGTGTGGATATGCTGCAATGCAAAATCGAACAACGTATGCTCACCAAAACAACCGATGAAGCTCGTAGAAGAAGCTCCCGAAGCCGGACCGTATGCACGCAATGTTGGTATCGGTTCGTAGCGCTAGTCGGGGGCAACACGCTGCACTTCTCCGCACTCGATTCCGACCACCGTAGCACACGTAGCGTCAAGACAAAGCTCACACTCTCTCTCACGTACACAGTACGCTCACTCACAAACTTAAACTTGTTTAAAATGACAAAAGGTCTTTCATTAAGGTCAAAAAGTGATATATATACCTTACAACTTCTCAAACCCTAAAGTTCCAAAATCATCCATCTACTCCTTCTAACAATCAAAACTGGGATACAATCTGGAAACTTCTGTAAGTCCCAATATTTACAAGGTGAAAAATCGGGTTTTCCTCAATGAATGACTAATTACAAAAAATAATAATCCGCCGAGTAGTTAGATGCCGTGGGGTGTGTCCAGCTTGTAACACACTCACCGCCCTATGCTCCTTTCGTGGAGGATTCCTCGCTGCGAAGAAGAAGGAGCCGCCGCTGCGCCGCGCTCAACCGCTTCGTCGGTGTCGTGTCGTCGTTGCAATGCTCTCTCTCTCTCTCTCTCTCTCTCTCTCTCTCTCTCTCTCTCTCTCTCTCTCTCTCTCTCTCTCTCTCTCTCTCTCTCTCTCTCTCTCTCTCGCGTGCGCGCGTGCGCATACACACACACACACACAAGGAGATGAAGAAGCAGAAGTTGGAGATGGAGCAAGAGCACTCTTCAAGTCCACAATGAGAGAATGAGTGATTTTTAGGTTTAGGTGACTTTTATATGAGCTCACCCCATTCACACTTGGGCGCCCATACTTAGCCAACTAACCCTTGAATGTTCATGTTAGAGTGCGCCTCTCATCGACGATCACTCTTACCCTTTTCCTATTGGACCGACAAACCCGGTCCCTGACTCTACCAAATAATACGGCGTCTGTCGTAGGTGACAGGAATGTGTGTGAGGGTTAACATGCCCCCCTTCCTGATGTAGATTCCATCCTCAGAAGCTATTGAGTTGAAGCTCATTCATCGAGGTGGAAGAGCATTTGAGATGAATGTCCTTAGCCTTCTTCAGTCACTGAAAAATCAAACAACATTGGCACAGTAATTGCATTCTCATATACAATTAAAAAGCATATGCAGTTGTAGTCAGACAAATTGATTGGTAACAAAACTTTAAACCATTTGTCAGCAATAAACATTAAATTGTAATATAATCAAACCCATAAAGTGTTGTAAAGGTAAAAAACTAAAAAAGTTCGAGGTCGCTAATGTAACGATCGAAAGGCACTAAAGATTGACTATTAATACCATGGGCAAGCTTCTCAATTTTCTCTGGTCAATTAAGTTGTTTAATCACGAGAGCCAAGTATTTCGTGTCCGAGGGCTGACTAGAGGCTATACCTAGAAGACCTCATAATTAAGCTACAATAAAAGGAATTGCTCATGAAATCATTTCCTGACTTATTTCCTTTTCTTTGACCCCCCAAAGTCTTTTCACATTGATTCAATTTTGACGTGTGTGCTTATTTTGTATGCCTTGGATTTTTTGCTTTTCAAGGAAAAGCGCCCACACTGGGAACCTTTAGGGCTCTAGTACCATAGGCGATACATGTGAATGAATTACCAAATCAAGCTGAGATTTCTCTTTCAACTTAAGATTTTACATCATGGCACTTTGATTTTTTCATTTTTTTATTCGTTTCCAGCATTTTAATTTTGTAACTTTGGGGGGTCATATAACACTGTACCCTCCCCAGGCTCATCACACTAGTAAACTCCCTTTATAATACTTAAGCTAAAGGTCAATAGGGACTAATCCCACTAGAAAGCCCTAGTACATTGCACACAATGCTGCCTAAATCGGATTAAGAACCTAAGTAACAATAGATTATTAGGAAGGCATTCCCCATGGTATTAAGAGAAGATAATTAACACCTAGCTTGGTCAAACTAGCTTAGTCGGGCTGCTTGATTTTTAAACCTAGACAAGTGCTTATGACAAAAAATTACATTGAATTTAATGTTTGATACTAAGCAAATACGTTGAATATTATGCTACCAATTACAATTAAAGCAGACAAACATGGATGCAAAAAAGATAAGGGACAATGCTAATGGACAAGAAACACCTGTTTGTGTTGATGATCGCTCTTGATTTGAAAAGTGGACAAGAGAAAGATCCCATGAAGGTCCAAATCCTAACAACAGCAACACATTCTTGTACACACTAGGAAACACAAAGAATACCTCTAGGAGGCACATCAGTGGGAAGAAGGAACTTTGCTAATCACTAAACTCTAAAACATAAACACTCCTATCATACTAATCCTACCTACCCTCCATCACTCGAGTGATGAGGATCAAAGGTGTTTGATGACATAGGTTTCTGTTTCAGTGTACCGGATGTGAATGTGTAGGTCTGGATCAATGTTTTGACTTTTATTGTGCATACTCATTTGCTAATTGCTCTGGCTCTTTATTACTTTTGTTTTTTGTGAGTAAAAGGCTTCATATATACATTCCCTAAGATTGGGAGATTGAGAGGTCAAGGAGGAAGGCTGAGAGGGAAGTGAGTGAATGATGACTGTCAGCAAACACTCCCCCCTTCCTTGGGTAGATCATACCATTTGAAATGTGTTCCTCACCCTTTGAAACCAATTGTTCCAGTTGGTACTAGCTGAGGATTTTTGCCAGTAGTTTTCTATTACCTTAGGTGCCTCGTCGAGTTGCAAGGGTGGTAAGGTACTCTCCCAGGATTGAAATTGAAGTGGCTCATCAGGTAATTCTTGAACACTGGGAGGTATGGATTCCTTTGTAGCTTCATGGAGGTCCACTATTGTAGGTGGAGGCTGTGAAGAAGCTTTTACCTCTATGGATGCAATACATGAGGAGCTAGAAGCTTCATGGGACTCCCCCTTCCTGAGCTAGGTGTAATAGATCGTTCTTTCTTCGGTACCCAAACTAGCTATGGAGCTGGTGTGTAGCATTCTGTGATTTTTTTCTTTCCATGATCGTCAATTTGTTTTGGAGCTACAGGATTGGGCGCACATGGGTCAGGTGACAGGTAAGAACACAATCTACATTTTGGTACCCAGATTTGATCATTTCCTTGATAGAATCCTTGGGCTTTCGATAGTCGTTTAGGAATCCACCGCCACGTTTTCTTACTTTTCTTCGAGCGAGTGGGACATTTCTTACAAGGCTTCTATTTTTTAGCATCACCTTTGGTCGCTAGAGAAGCTTTAGGGACCCCCTTGTATGTTTTCTTTGTTATATTAGGATGAGTTTTGTGAGAAGCTATATGCGTTGCCTCTAGCATATTTAACGGTATGAGTGATGGCATTTCATCCCCCTCAGGTGTTACCCACATCGTCCCCATGTTTCCCCAAGTGTCTATGGTTGCTGTTAGGTGGACCCAATGCACATTTTCCGACTCAGTCATCCCAAGTAGTACATCCATATAAGGAGAATCTTCCCCAACATCAGTGTCTGCTTTACACGTGTAACAATACTGCAATGGGACCGAGTGAACTATGTTTTCAGATCTATGATCAATTATAAACCTGTTTTCTAGGGGATGTGCTTGACCAGTTACAAGATCCACTCAAATGACGGGATCTTGGAACTGCAGGTAGACATGGTTTTTAGACCAATCATGCACCATTTTTGCTTCCCTCATGAAAGGATGTCCTAAGATCATCTCTGTCCTAAGCCATAGTGTGCTTGGAGAAATCCATAACAATGAAGGTAATTCTTATTTTATGTCCAAAGACCTTGATCTTGAGATCTTCTAACATCCCTTAAGTTTAACAATAGACCCATTGGCCATCTTCACTACTATGGTTGTGGTCGCAAGGTGAGGTCTTCCCATAGTTTCCCAGCAATTTTTAGTCACAATGCTCACCCCAGCGCCACCATCAAGGATTCCCTTCACAGTTAATCCCTTAGTAGTGATTGGTATGGTCGCATTGGATTCATCAAGGATTCCCTTCATAGTTAATCCCTTAGTAGTGATTGGTATGGTCGGATTGGATTCATCACCCTAAAAGTATTGTCCCAACTTGTTAACAGGTATTTCTATAACAAGGTTCTCATCTAGGTTAGGTTGTGGATCTAAGTGTTCCTCTTCTATTGGCATCTCCCCAGCTCCATCCATCTGTGAAAATTGTGGTAGCCCAAAATTTAGTTCTCCATTGAGGAAGGCCCGAAGAGCTGAGACTAGCTCAGGGTCTTTATAAATTTTGGACATGATGGTGGTTCTAACTTCTGAAGACATAAATCCATCAATTTGGCAATGTTTAACGACACCTTTTGCACTTCAATCCCTTGACGTGGGGAAGATGGGATCTCCATTTCTTTGACAGGATCAGGTCGTCCCTCTGTAAACATTCTTTCCATCAAGAAGTGAGTATGCCCACTTTCCCATGACGTTAAGTCACTTTCTTCTTGGAGGACACTAGGTATGGCTAAGGGTCTATGGACTTGGTGAGGTTGTTGTTGCATAGGGAACATGGTGTCTGTAATCTGGATCTGCCTAGGTGTTGGTTCTAGATCCCTTTGGGTATCTTCTACCAAACTCCTTAATTGCTTGACTCGCTCGATCTCCTTTGTAGGATTTGGATAAGTTCCTATCTTCTTCTTGGATCCTGGCCATTGTGGCTCATGAAAATCTTCCTTGTTGGTTTCTATCTTAGTGGTCGTTTTGGTCTCCATGGTTTCACTTGAATGAGAATCCTCTTTAGCATCGTACATATATACGGGGTAGTCACCAGTCCCTATGTTGGTCTTTGAACTGGGGTCTGATTTCGCTACTTTTTGCGATCTCTTCCTTCCTGTTTTCTTCTTTCTCTGAGATTGGGCAATTGATGTCGTGTCTCTTTCCTCAAGAATATAATTTTGTTTTTGGATCATCGATGGTGTGAGTATGTTTACTGGTACCACAGGTGTACTTTGTGATGGCTCCTTGGTAACCTCAATCAAGTTTAATGGCGTGATCTTCGGTGCATTTGGATTATTTGGACATTGGGCAATCAAATGATCTATGCCACATTGATTACACATGAGTATCAGCATTGTACAGGTGCTCGCTTGATTGGTTTGCATTAGTGTGACGTTCTTTTGTAGCCTAATAGGACACTCGGCCACACGATGTGGACCTCCACACTCATAGCATTGAAGAGGTGGTCTCTTAGCAGTGTAATTGATATTTTGGCCTCTTGCAGCAAGAGCAGCTACTTGATAGATAGGTTTGACTTGTCCCCAATAGTCATCCATGTAGTATTGTGGACTTTCTTCAAACACATCCATCCCATAGGCAATATTAGGGGCTATATCTTCTCACAGCCTTCCAAACAAGCAATAGATGACTCACAACCCACTTGATTCACTGAAGTGATTCTTGGATGTGGTGGTTGTGGGCCTAGCATTGGAGGTGGTAAGGGTGTTGTTTGAACAACATTTTCGGCCCTAGGGACCATGTGTTGTGACGTTTGTTCCAGAGGTGGGGCCAGCATCAATGCAGGCACTCGAGGTGTGTCTGTCCATGCTAACGTTGGTCTACTGGCCATCGCGCACTTAAATACTATGCAATCCTTAGCTTGATGACCATACCTCCCACAGGCATTGCAATTCCCATTGAATTTTACTCTAAAAGTAGGGCATTCACTGGTACTATGCGGTCCATAGCATATTGAGCACCATTGTTGCTCCCTTCTTGGATACATATGATTGTTTTGCGGATCACGATTGTCTCTAAGACTCTCTTGGATGGCCTTGGTGAGATCAGCTAAAGTCATCTCAGATATCTTTGGCTCCTTAGCAATAGGCTTTAGGGTCATTGGTTGATGCCCCGATGCTTGCGAGCTAATAGATTTAGGCTCAACAGACACTCTTTCCCCTTGAATCATTAAATTATCCTCCAATTGGATCGCATTGATGGTGACTGCTTCCCAAGTGGTGATACCTCTAATGACTAGGCCATTGTAGATATCCTCATGTCGTAATCCCCTAATGAATCTATCAAGCAATTGATTATTATTGAAGTTCTCATTTGGATTACAACGAGAATCCAAATGCTTCAAGCGACTAATAAAGTCTCTCACCGACTCTCCTTCCTCTTGTTGGGATTTCTGGAGCTGAGAGGCTACACCCAAAGCACTCCCTCTCGTATGTATTCTTTTAAGAACAGTCTCGTAAGAGTAGGGTACTTTGTTTTTTCTTCCACCCTTAGGGTTCTATACCAATCCCCAGCCTTTCCACTTAAGGTTAGGCTTAAAGCATTACTCTTACGCAGGTCATTGTGTTCTCCTAGAGAATCACATATTTGTTCAAACACTTCGATATACTTTCTAACATCCCCGTCTCCACTAAATTTTTGTGTGAGCTTGGCTATTTGTACTGCCTTACTTCTAGGTTCTCTATCATGTATGTTACACATATTCTCAGTAATAGATCGACCGATAGCTTGAGCAAATGTTGCCAAGTCACCTAAGAGAGCAGGAACCGTGGGTGGAGGTGCTCCAGAGAATACATGTGGAGTAGGTATTGGCATTGGGCTTGGTGCATAGGAAGCCCTTGGGTTCCATGTTTGGTACGGTGTTGCACCATGTGGCGGCCCAAAGTTCATATGTGTGGCCCTAAGCATAGCAGACGTCGGATGTGACATGCTAATGCTAGCCGGTATGGTCCCATGGAAATAAGAGCTTGGGTGAAGTGGTTGTGGAGCATAGGTAGTTGAAACAATGGGAGGGGTAGGAACTACATGAGTACGAGGACCCATGGGTGTATACGATTGGTACACACTTGTAGGTATTGTTGCAGGCATTGAGCTACCATGTAGCGGTGCTTCACTAACAAATGAGGTCCATGGCGTGTTTCTTGGCATGCCCATCATTGGGGTAGGCGTGGTATCCCTAGTGTCATCAAGGGAAAGATGAGCTAGACTTGGAAAATTAAAGCTATCACTTGTGGGCTTAGATTGCACTGAGACCCCTGGCGAAACAAAACATATGGAGGATCCATCGGACTTACTGAGGGAGTCTCCATTTGCGATAAGGTTGGTTGTTTAGCCTTCCCTGTATCCAAGAATCTCATGAGACCCGTTGAAGGCATGTGAATCCCCTTGTTATGTCTCTCTAGCTCAATAACCCTATGGATAACCTCACAAACTCTTTGTTGTTGATCCTCCACACTAGTAGCACCTATTGTGGATTGTAGGACATCTAACCAACCCACGTGATAGATGTGACCTGTGTATAGGTCGGTTAGATTTTTCGTTTGTAGTTTGTACTCCCAGTTCTCATTTAGGAACGCTCCATCTAGGCTTGAGGTGCTAGGGGTGTCCTTTGAACTAGATGCAATGTGGCTCTCTATGGGTTGACCCTTAGTGGTTGCTAAGTCAGGAGCACTCGATTTCTCTCCTAGCAAGGATATTGACATAAAGAATTTTGCTTTTAACTCTCTTTGTTGCTCTACCTTGCGTAAGCTCTCGATTTCCTTTTCCCTAGCCGCAATGATATATCGCTCAATCTCTTGCACTTCAGCAAGGCTTCTACCAACAGGTAATATGACCTCGGAGGGGAATAGCTTTGAAGAGTCAAGGGGTGCAGTGAATGGAGTATTCACGTGCACATTCTCTAAGGGCATATGGTATACGTTGGTCATGAATGGAGAATTTACTTCCCCACCCCTCATTTACATCGTTAGCTCCATGTTCGGAGCGAGTGGCTCTACTAAAGGTTTCCTTCAAGCGGCTAAGCACGCTCGGCCCGGACCGTGGGCCCATCGCATGCATTTCTTGGCTTGAGCTATCAGGATTAGGCATTGGGAAACCCTCCATGACGTTGTAGTCAGAGGAAGAGTCACTAGCCGCTATGTTTGGGTCTTGATTTGTACTACCTTGGGTCCCCGTCGAGGGCCCGGAACCTAAGGTAGGTGGATATTGAGAACTTGCGTAAGTCAAAATTATCTCTAGTTTCTTGGACTCTAGCACACAACCCGAGCACATATGTATGTGCCTTTGGATCCCTACAAGCATCGGTGAATAATTTCAAAGGTTAACTGCTTAATCTTTTGGGCGTTTTGCACCCCGTTTTCACTCGTTTTTTATGTTTTTTAATGATCGATTTTTGGATTAGAGCCTGTGATAGCTCAAAACGAGCGTATCGCTCAAGGGGTCGTGTTGTGCTTTACAGCACCACATTCAATTACCTGAAGCTCCATTGGCCCTCAAAAAGGTCGACTTTTACCTACGCATGAGGCTAAAATACGTAATTTTAAAGGGGGACTGAGGCCTGAGCCTGAGCATGGGCTTGGTCTTGGGTCTGGTCTTGGGTCTGGGGGATATTCCCAATCTCGGTACTATCTTTACCAATCAATACTATAGCTAATGAAACTCAAGAATAGATCAAATCTCAGTGATCCACCATCATACCTAGAAACACTTTAAATATCAAACCCCAACTAGGGAGAGAAATATTTATGTCTGAAGTAGGCTTGATGTAAACATAAGGGTCCTATCCAAAATATACAACTCCCATACCAATGCCTCATAACCCATTTTTTTGTCTTACTCGTGCCAAATCCCAGGTAGTAGAGCAACAAAGCCAAACCAAAAAAGCTAATGCTAGAATCCACCCTCTTCTTCTCCATAAGCACCCACAATAAGCAACCAAAATCTTTAATGATAAGCATAAGGTAATACAAAGATTTAGACTAGTGTATCAATAGCCCAACTCTCCCAAAAATTATCAAGCTCAGTAAAGTGAACAGGCCAGGCGTTCAATAACAGATAACAACCTTATTAGTCAAAAGACCAGCAGTAGCCCGAGAAAATCCTCATCCCCATTAATGTATAACCAAAGTCCACGACATTTTATCCAATATGTTACCCAAGATGAAAATCAAAGATCATGTATGAGGAGCCCTGGTGTGTTAGGACCATATAACACCTGGTGTCCATTACTTCTACCACCAGAGTAAAGAGACGAAATCAAATAATAAACAGTTAATCATGGTATTATCTACAAATTGTATTCTCATTGAAAATAAAATTTGCAAATCTTCATTGTCATTGAGTGAGTTATTTCATTAACACTATGCAACAAAACATCAACCAGTCCTCCTTTTATTGGCAGACAAAAAGGTAAAAGACCAATTCAAATCAGAATCCAATGGGCAACAAAATATACCACCAGAAGTAGAAGCCTTCCCACTAATCATCCAAGAAGCAAAAGTAGATTAATGAAGAGCAAAGCCATTTTCCAATCTCTCCCCTCTCTTTTGAAACAAACCAAACCCAAGTCTACGTGAGGGGCATATATCCCTCACCTATAAAAGTAGCATGCCAATATGTAGAGTTGTAGCCCAAAGATGTGACCCCATATTGTCCCATCAATTTTCCCATCTACTAGAGCGCAACAAGATGATATCAAAAAATGGAAGGACCAAATGCTGCGCACAGCCGCCCACCATCAAGCCAACAATAGATATTATGAAGTAACCATGAGTGAAAGGGGAAATGGACCAGTTGTGACAGAGGCTTCATGCATTAACCCCACATTGGAGAGGGCACTAGATACATGCCGGCAAGAAATATAATTTGACAGGGGAGTAACCCTTCGATTATGCACCCTTTAAGGATTAATTCATTAAGGGATTTCTCTCATTGAACCATATTTACTAAAAAAAGTGGTCATATTGAACCATGATTACCAGGAAAGCAGTATAAGAAATAATTGGTAACCCAGATCCATGCAAATATTCCCCTATGAGGTAATTACATGATATAATCATTAGGTGGACCTCCTCAAGTACATAACATTACCAATAATATTTATTATAAGCATAAAAATTTATAGTTATCCCTAACCATTATATCTTTAAATGGTAAGGAATCAGGTGAACAACATTAGCCTCTTATATTATTAGCTCCAATACACCATGAGCCACAATAACCCATGGAGCGAGAATAAATGTACGAGGTAATTACCCAGAAGATAACACAACCATCATCAAAGTAGCTAGATGCATCAATAACTATCAAATAAAACTAACCAAGTGTGTGTGTGTGTGTGTGTCTGTGTAGTTGGATGAAGCAACCCAAGTCCAATGCAATGACCAAGTGTGTGTGTGTGTGTGTGTGTGTGTGTGTGTGTGTGTGTGTGTTTCTATATTTAACTAAATACATATACTCAAAAGAACATAACGTTCAAGACACAATTGGACTTAGATAACTGGACAGAGATCTATACAAAAATGACTTGATCTTAGATTCATTTTTGTAAAATATAATAAGAATGAGGCATCATTCCAATGATCTCATACAAACAAATACTGAGTTGTGGAGGTCCACCAGGTTCTTTAGTGATGGATAGCAGATAAGCCAAAAAAATCTTAAAGATAGAATTCTTACCTGCATCCATATAAATAAGGCAACATATTCGTTAGCCTTGAATACGTATTACAAGTGTCAACAAATCTATCATTTGTTATCCATGTCCTACTTAAAAGCTTTTTAACTTAAACCTACTATACTTTTTAGAGTATCAAATAGTGCAAAGTACTTAGTAGACAAATAACCCATCAAAGAGTAAGTAGATAACCCTAAAGAAGTGTATTTTTGTTGGATTTAGGGTTGCAGATAAACGCACACAGCTTGGAGAAGACGAAGGAAGCTCAAGGCACACAATAGAAGTGTGTTACTTAGTGTGCAATAGAAAGATAGATATCCCTAAAGTGAAGGGTGTGTATACAACACACGGGGGGAAAAACCTCCTAAAGAGGGAAAAAATGCCCCGGTGGTCCTAATGTGTTCACACATATCACTACCACATGTATATGGTAACAAATCCCCCTAGAGTGGTGCGTGAACAAGAGCTCGCACATGAGTAAACGGAAGTGCCATGCCCTGAGGACATGATCAGTCCACAAAGGGGAGTAAGCCCAAAGCTTTGCGTAAAGCTTCAAGATTCTCACAAGACAATGCCTTTGTGAAAAGATATGCAAGGTTGTCCTGTGTTGGCACATAAGCCAAGCTGATCTCTCCTGCTAAGAGCCTCTCCCCGACATAGTGATAATGCAACTCAATGTGCTTTGTGCGATCATGAAAAACTGGGTTCCTCGCAACTGCCAATGCACTCTGACTGTCAGTGTAGATAGTGTTGGCAGTGTTCTGTCCAACACCCAAATCAGCCATAAGGCGTCTGAGCCATACACACTCAACCATAGCGGAAGATTGCCCTGTACTCAGCCTCACAACTCGAAGTGGCCACAGTAGGTTGATTCTTGCTCAACCATGATATACATGAACTACCAAGCATGAAACAAAAACCACTTGTGGACACTCGCATGTCAAAACAACCATCCCAATCTAAGTCCGAAAAAGCATGTAAGTCTGGCGGCAATGATCCCCCCTTGGGATAAAACAAGCCAAGATGTAAAGTGCCACTAAGGTAGCAAAAAATCCTCTTAACAACCTACCAATGCTTAGACCCTGGGCTATGCATAAATCTGCTGACCTGTGAGACTGCAAACTGAATATCTGGCCTCATGTTGCATACATAAATGAGGCATCCAACAGCAGTTTGGTAAAGAGTGACATCCACAAGATCACCAGCGTCATGAAGACTCAATTTTAAACCTGTTTCCATGGGAGTGGCAATAGGTTTGCAATCCTCAAGTCCAAACTTACATAGCAATGTCTCTATTTAAATTTTTCGACACAAGGCAATACACCATCACACTGCTTAAACTGTATACCCAAGTAATGATGCAACAACCCCAAATCTTTCATCTTGAAAGTAGCATTCAAATCAGCCTTAAATTCAGCAAAACTTCTCTAATTTGGTCTAGTGATCAGCAAATCATCTACATAAAGAACCACAATGAGAAGTACATCACCCTCACGCTTTACATACAATGTGCTTTCTGTTGGACTGTTACGAAAGCCTTGTTTGACCAAATGAGTGTCAGCTTTCTCATACCAAGCACGAGGAGATTACTTCAACCCATATAAAGCCTTGTTACATTTGCACACTTTGTCCTCTTGTCTTTTCTTGACAAAACCGCGAGGTTGCGTTACATAAACTTCCTCAAATATGTCACCATTCAAGAAAGCAGTAACAATATATGATTGATGTACATCCCAACCAAAATGAGCTGCCAATGCACATAGAAAATGCACAGTAGTCATACGACAAGTGGGAGCAAAAGTCTCTTCATAATCTATGCCTTTTTGCTGTGCATAACCCTTCGCAACAAGTCGAGCTTTATGGCGATCGATCTCACCATCCGGCTTGCGTTTCAACTTGTAAACCCACTTCGTACCAATGGCCTTTTTTCCAAGAGGCAAATCACATAAATTCCATGTGTTATTTTCTATAAGTGCATCATATTCTGATTGCATGGCAGCCATCCAATTTTTTGAATTTTGTGCTCCATCAAAAGACAGAGGCTCCTTAACATCATGTAAGCTAGACACAGCCAAAGCATAACAATCTGATGCATAAGATGCATGGCGAGAGCCTGAACGAGTATGACTATACAAAGGTGCATCCAATGTACTATCACGTAATGTATGCACCAACCATTTTGGCATACCTCTAGCCTGCTCATTTTCAGTCCTTTCCTCATCAAGTACATCATGTACATCTGCATTAGTATTAGGCTGATCTATAACATTTTTGGAAACCCCCATAGGCTGTACAGTTGCCTCATTGGAATTTACATTCATATTTTCACCACTAAAAAGAGGCAACAAAGTGTCATAAATGTCATGTCAGCTTACATTACTGTCTCTAGTACATGACAGCAAGGGCTGAACAGAATCTTCCAGAAACACTACATCCCATGAAACCAGAATACGCTTTGTTTGCGGATGATACAACCGTAACCCTTGCTTACAGCACTATAACCAACAAAAATACATTTGACAGCCTTATCATCCAATTTTCTTCGTTGTGTTTGTGGCACCAAAGCATATGCCAAATAGCCAAAAACACACATGTGCTCAATAGAAGGCTTTCTATCATGCCATGATTCATATGGAGTGATAGATTGCAAAGATTTTGTAGGACACCTGTTTAGTACATAAGTGGCACACATGATGGCCTCAAGCCAAAAAGAATGCGGCAAAGCCTGACTTTTGACCATACATCATGCCATTTCCGTAAGTGACCTGTTTTCCCTGTCAGTAACACCATTTTGCTGAGGTGTATAAGGCATTGTAAATTTGTGTTTTATCCCACGACTAGCCAGAAATGCATTAAATTCATGAGACATATACTCCCCCCCTCGATCGGAACGGAGGGTGTCCATAGTACATTTCAAGACATTTTCAGCCATAGCCAGAAATTGTTTGAAGCATATAAAAACTTCGAACTTCTCCTTAAGAGGAAATACCCATGCATGCTTGGAGTAATCATCAATGAAAGTCACAAAGTACAGGTAATTGCCCAAGGACGGAGTTTGCATGGGCCCACAAACATCACTATGCACAAGCTGCAACCTGCATGTGGCCCGAACTGAACCATCCTTTGGAAACTTAGAACGCTGCATCTTAGCCAAAATATAGCCTTCACAAACATGTTTGACAGGTGCTTCAAGAGGCGGAAAAGAAGCAACCATATCAGATTTTTGCAAACGTAGCAAACTGACAAAATTCAAATGACCAAAACGTGCATGCCAAAGTTTTGCATCTAAAATAGCCCTTGAATCTGCAACTACATTTGCAAAATATTGTCCACACTTGTCATACAAAGGGACCTTATACAGCCCACGACACAAAACCCCACTTGCAATGATTTCATCACCAAAACTGAGATCATGAATTGTACATTTGTCATCCACAAATTTGACTACAAGCCAAAGTCTAGCAAGTGCAGATACAGACAAAAGATTCTTCTTGATACCAGGTAAATAAAGTGCATCAACAAGTGTGAAGGAACTGCCATTTGTAGTAGTAAGCACAATCTTTCCAACTCCCTGAATTGGATAAGAGGCATTGTTGGCACAAGTGACTGAATTCCCATGAGGGACAGACTCGAGAGAGGTGAACAATTCATGATGTGACGTAATGTGCTTTGTAGCACCACTGTCGAATTACCACACATGTGAATCTATGCAGCAACTGACATGCATGCATCATGGACAGCAGGATTGTAAGTGCACTCTGCATTAAAAGCCCATTCTGCATCAACATCAGCATTACAGTCTCCTTTTACAGAAGACTCAACAATGGCTGCATTTGTAGTGGAACCAACATTTGCAGTGAACCACCCTCTTTCTTCTTAGCCTCTTTTGCCTTCAACTTAGTACATTGCTTGATCAAGTGATCATTAGCTTTACAGTAATGGCAATGCATCTTCTTTTTGCCCTTATCACCAGAATTGCCAGACAAAGTGCTGCCAGTAGAAGCATTGGGAACAAAAGTTTTGCCACTCGCAACAGAACCATAAGAAGTGGCTGCATTGCTGTTACCACCCTTTCTTTGAGAAGCAATAAAAGCATGTTCAAATGCACAATGTCTAGTCTTGTTTTTTCTGGAAAGTGACTCTTGCAACAGCAATGTGCATAATGTATCAAACTTGACAACTTCAGGATTTCCTTGGGTCATAGTCTCCAAGTACTAGCAAAAGTCTAGTAAGAATCTCGTAAGTCATCAAGAACAGTCTGCACAAGGGAACTGTCTGAAATGACTTCACCTACAGAAATAAGTTGCTCATTGATATGCTTCACACCAGCAAGGAAAGTGTCCATATCATCTTCCTCATGCATAATCTTCGACTTCAGCTCTTTACGCACCAAAGAAATTTTACCCTCATTGCGGCTTGCATAAAGACCTGCTAGAATATCCCAAGCTTGTTGTGCAAATTTTGCTGAACAAATGTGAGGAACAATGGTGCGCTTCACAGACAATGCAATCAATGCATGAGCCTTCCCATCCTTTACATCCCAACGAGCTTGTTCCGCCGTAGGCAACAAAACAACTCTAATAGCAGCAAGAACTGCAACGTCCTCAACATCACCTATATCCTTAGAACCAAGACGTACATCAATGCCCTGCACAATATTCCAAACGCCCTTTGACACAAGAACGATTTGCATCATATAAGCCCACATAGGGTAATTGTCCCATCCAACCTATCCTCAGCAGCAGCAAACATCTTGAACACATCTATGTTGTTGTTAGCCATGGTAAATGCTACACCTAATGTGAAAACTACCCGAAAAGAGGAGAAACGGAGCGGGAACAACATGTGCTATATAGCACAAACCATGAAAGACTGTAAGGCACATGTTATGCAAAAAATGGCACTAATAGAAATTTTGCACAAAATGATGAAATTGCCTGTGCGAACCTGCATGTATTGGAAATGGAGGCCGAAACCAAAAATCTGAGCAAGTTGATCACTACGAGCTCTCCCAAAATATTTTTTGACCTGCAAACGCTCTCCAAAACTCATTGAAATAAGAGAAAGTGAGTAGGCGTGTGCTGGAGCAGCTAGAAACTAAGCCGAGGAGGATGCAACCTGCTCTAATACCAATCGTTGGAATTAGGGTTGCAGAGAAACGCACACAGCTTGGAGAAGTCGAAGGAAGCTCAAGGCACACAATAGAGAGTGTGTTACTTAGTGTGCAATGGAAAGATAGATATCCCTAGAGTGATGGGCGTATATACAATGCACGGGGGGAAAAACCTCCTAAAGAAAGAAAAAATGCCACAGTGGTCCTAATGTGTTCACACACATCACTACCACATGTATATGGTAACAGTTTCCACATGTTTTCAATGAGATAAAAAATCCACCACCCCTTCTCATCCAAGTGTCAAAAATTCCCATTAATTAAAAGTGTATTCATTATGATCACAAGGCCACCACCCCTTCTCATCCAAGTGTCAAAAAGATCCCATTAATGTTTCAAAAGTGTGACGTATTCAAAACGGGATGTAACCAGATAAGTTATGTACCTTTCTCATCGGTATATATATATAATGTGGATCAAAAGGCCATCACTTCCTTTTGATTCAAGTGGAATAACCACTATCAATTGAATTAAGTCTACTAAAGTTTGTTTTGAGTAGTCATTCATTATGGTCTAAGAATATCCATATTATCTACCACTTCTTCTTAAAACATATGTTACAATGTCCAGATGTCGATTTTTTCAAGGTAAAGTAACAACAAAGGTTAATAAGATGTTTGCCAAACACCAAAAATAGGTAATCATAAATCTAAAAGATAACAGCCTAGTCTTAAATGCCATAACTCACTAGTTTTTAACTGAAATCCGGCTTCCATTTGAATTTTTTTCTAAAGTTCCCCTTGGTAAAGACAAAGTTTAAAATAATCTCCACACCAAATCGTGCCTTCAATATGGAAACCCCAGTATTCACAACCCAAATCATTAAGTCAATTTAGAGCTTCAACTATAGTATTAATAAAGTTAAAACCAGCCATTTAATGCCAAAAAAGTTCGGCCTCGATAGCCAACTGGTGAGGTTCAGTTAAATCAAAACCACTTATCAATCTCGTAAGCCCAGTATTTAAGAATCACAACCATAATCACCAAGTCTAATAATGACAGAGCTACAACCATAATATAAATAGAGTTAAGAAAAAGTATGTAAATGCTACAACTTCGACAGATATTGAAATGAGTCTTGTTCAGAGGGCAAGTATAAGCCAAAGGAGACCAATACCAAATTGTTTAGAGAAATCAACTATTACCCAAATAACGACCATCTTGGGACAAGCAAAGCATTAAGTAACATAAACAAATGTTGGCTCTGTTTATCATTAAAAGCCAAATGTTCAATCTAACTCAAGGGCCAGTTCAAAGTAGCTAAAAGTTCCACATAACCAATACTTTAAGAATTCCAGGAGCCATCTGATCCAACGTTGTTTATAAGTTACCAATGTAAATTAGAATAAAGATTTATCTTCAGTTGTTACACACCTAGCACTGGCCAAGGTCCAAAATATCCATCTCTAAAGTAGGCTCACACTCCAGAATTGAAGCACTCAGTCAAAAAGGTTTATCAGCAGGAAAGCCAACCATCTTGAGTACCATCCCCCATGGGAGTAAGTGTACCCAAAAAGACAGAACCTAAACAGCCTCAAGATAGAGCATGCGAAACATTTATAGGCCATACTCCAATAGTATAAGGCAAAAATATCAATAAAATGTAACTTAAAGATGTAAAATCTCAAAAATAATAAAAATGGCATGAGAACCCTATCCTCAAGGATCAGCAGAACCAAAAATATGCTATGAGCATATCAAACATTTATTGGCCATACTCCAATAGTATATGGCAA
This sequence comes from Adiantum capillus-veneris, assembly GCF_014529385.1. Classification (NCBI taxonomy): domain Eukaryota; kingdom Viridiplantae; phylum Streptophyta; class Polypodiopsida; order Polypodiales; family Pteridaceae; genus Adiantum; species Adiantum capillus-veneris. The sequence goes on from NC_140948.1 coordinate 36,386,649, forward strand.
AAATATCAGTAAAATGTAACTTAAGGATGTAAAATATCAAAAACAATAAAAATGGCATGAGAATTCTGTCCTCAAGGATCAGCAGAACCAACAATATGCTAGTACCATTCAAAAGTAAATTAGTAACCAAATGGTATCATAATAGTATTAAAAAACTTTCCTCAAAGCTAATGTTGTTTTGCAACAAACCATGAAATAGTTCAGAATCATTCTTCCGAATCCATCCAAGAAAAGAACTTATCAAAAGAGACAAACTCACAAAACCCAGCAACAGCCAATGTCAAAATATCTGATCATATATTCATTCATATTTTAAAGCTAGGATGATTCATTTCAAGTACGGCATTCCATTTTTAGTGATTCAGCAATCCAAAGGATGCTTCTTCCAACCATCATTTGGAAATACCCAATCCTCCAAAAAATAGCATTAAGGCAGTTATGTATACATTTCAAAAAAAAAAAAGTTTCGACCTGGTTTTTTAGGCCATTAGGTAAACATTTAAGAAACAAGTTACAGCTACTACTTCAAACATGATTTGTAAGTGCTATTACACTCCTAAATATTCCCAAGTCGAGATTCTTAAGTTTTTTAATTAAAAAAACCAGTTGAAAATTTTAGCAGCACTCAACATCAAGTATGACCTTACGATAGATTTATTGTCAACTAAAAACTGACTGAGCATTCCTCTTCCAAAGTAAAAGAATGGACCACAATATTCAAAAATAACAAAACATACCGCACAATACATAAGAAACCCATTAAGAAATAACTTGAGAGAGAGGAATCTCCATATTTAAAACATGATCAGTGCAATGAAAAAGCACACCCACACCACCCTCTCTCTCTTTATTAGTATTCCAAGGCTAAGTGAGGGGGATATCATCCCTCACCTCTTTATATAGCAGCACCAGATTGGTGGTTTCTAGCTGGTTGACATCAGATAACCCATGTTTTTGTAAGAAACCCTTGACAATTGGATTAAGATACACCATGCCAGCTACAAAATCTCCTTGTAGCAAGTAGGCGGGCATCTGAGCCAGTAGTAGCAGGAACACGTCACTCAAGTAGAATTTGTTAAGTATGTAGCCTGGTTCACCCCTTGTAAGTTTTAGTCTTAGAAACCCACATTTATAAGGCCCCCTTTATGAGGAGAAGCCATCATGCATAAGAAAAATCACTCACCGGTAAACCAAAAATTCATGTCAGAATATTTATTTTTACCTCGGAATATTATGGTCGCATGCGGCCGAAAAGTGATTGAAAAACGGATGGTTGGTTGGCATGTTGGCCAGTCAAAAGTCAATGGCCAATGCCCGATGGGCGGAAGTCTTTCTTTGATGGTTGCATTCAATGGCTAGTGGCCAATTTCTAGGCGTACTTGTCTTTTCAAGGCAGCCACACATAGGCGCATTGGAGAGTTCAACTTGGCCCTGTCTACACAAGGGCGGCTACACACAACTACCTCTCATGAGAGAAGGCAACCCTTTTGGCATATAAATGGAGGCCTCTTCTACACACAAAATGCATTGTGAAGTTGATGAAGCAAGATGCATGTGAGATGATGAGAGTGAAGCAAGGTGGGAGCTCCATTCAAGGCATAATCCCTTTGTAACCTACTTCTAATTTGAAGTACTAAAGCCATTGAGTGGCTCCTTTCTTGTGGACGTAGCCCACATTTATATTGTTTTCTCTATTTCTCTCTCTCTCTCTCTCTCTCTCTCTCTCTCTCTCTCTCTCTCTCTCTCTCTCTCTCTCTCTCTTTAATCTCTCGTGTGTAAAAATTATCTCTCTCCATTAAGTAAACTACTCTAACATTTACTTAGCTACATCTTATCTCCTAACAACTGGTATCAAAGCAAGGTTTTCTTGTAGCTAAAGTATCTCAAGAAAAGGATTCCTTGAATTGAGTTGGAGTAATGGCAGAAGAAGGTAAGCTCAAGATTAAGAAGTTCAATGGAAAAAACTACCAACATTGGAAGATGCAGATTGAAGACTGTCTCTACCAAAAGGACCTTTATTTTCCACTAGGCGGTGTAGCAAAGAAGCCTGCAATGATGGCAAATGAATCATGGATTGTAATTGATTAAAAGGCATTAGGAACAATCCAGTTAAGCTTGCCGTTGACAGCGGCCTTTAACATTTCGAAGATAGAAGACCACGGATCACTTGATGAAGTCACTCAACGGCCTCTACGAGAAACCATTAGCATGCAATAAGGTATTTCTCATGAAGCGCTTGTTCAATCTAAAAATGGAAGAGAGTGGTTTCGTTACAGAACATCCATACAACCTTAACACTAACATAATTCAACTTCGATCAGTGAAGTTCAATTTTGACGATGAAGTGTGAGCCCTTCTTATACTATCGTCTCTACTGGATAGTTGGAAAGGCCTTGTGATGGTTGTAAGTAACTCTGTCTCTAACACAAAGACTCTTACGTTTGATGATGTTGTGGGTGTTCTCATAAGAGAGGAAATGAGAAAGAGAAGCACAAGTGAATCGTCAAGTGTTGCACTGTCAACAAAAACGAGAAGAAGATCGAAGGAGAGGTTCAAAAACCAGACGAGTCGTGATCACTCAAGGCGAAGCAAGTCATGGACAAAGACAGTTCTTGAATGTTGGAAATGCGATAAGAAGGGTACGTCAAGAAGGATTGCTGGTCCAAGAAGAAGGATTTGGACTCTCAAGAGAACAAGACAACATCGGAGGCCAATGTGGTTGGTAAAGTAAAGCAAGAAACTCTTATTTTCTCACTAGATAATGTGTCTAATTGTTGGATAGTAGACTTTGGGTCTTCATTCCATGCAACATTGCATAAGCAGCATTTCCAAGATTACACTAATTTGGGTATGTATACTTGGGAGATGATGAAGCTTGTGAAATTGTCGTCAAAGGTATAGTATGTGTCAAAATTGCTAATGGAAATGAATGGAAGCTTAAAGATGTTAGGCATATGCCTTTTCTTTGCAAAAGATTTTTAATCTCTACAGGACAATTGGACGATGAAGGTCATAACATTGCATTCGGAAACAAACGTTGGAAGATCTTGGTGATTGCCAAAGGAGAAAAGGTTCGTACACTTTACTTGTGTACTATCAGCACACAATCTTTAACTTGTGCAACAGCTACAGAAGTAGACAGTGCAGTGTGGTACTACCGGCTTGGACATATGAGTACCAAAGGAATGAAAATCCTTCAATCAAAAAAGCTTCTACTAGGTTTGAAAGAAGTGGACTTAGAGTTCTCTGAAGTTTGTTTACGATAAACAAAAGAGGATAAAATTTCAAAAAGCAAGAAAGGAAAGAAAATATAAAAAACTTGAATTGGTTCATTCTGATGTTTGGGGTCCTGCAAGTACACCATCCGTTGATGGCTTGTTGTACTATGTAACATTCATAGATGATGCAACTAGGAAAACATGGGTTTATGTAATGAAGAATAAATCTAATGTGTTTTCCATATTTCAAAGGTGGAAAGCCTTTGTGGAGAATGAAGCAGGTACCAAGCTTAAATACGTCATATCTGACAATGGAGGCAAATAGTGCAACCAAGCTTTTGAAAGATTTTGTTCTAGCAATGGTATTTAGAAGCAAAGGACAACACCAAGGACACCTCAACAAAATGGCATTTTGGAAAGGATGAACAGAACAATCATGGAGCAAGCACGAAGTATTTGGCTACATGTAGGTCTATTGCTTGAGCTTTGGGCGGGAGCAGTAAGTACATCTGTGTACTTAATCAGCCGGTCACCCTCAATGGCATTGGATGGGGGAGTTCGAGAAGGGGCATAGACAGGTTAATCGGTGAATTTGGCATTTCTCAAAGTATTTGGATGCACAGATATAGAAGCATAAAGTCAAAGCTAGATGCAAAGTCCAAAAAGTTTTTCTTTATTATCTATGGAGAAGCTGACTTTGGGTATCGCCTATGGAATCCTGAAGATGGTAAAATATTGAAGTAGGGATATAATTTTCAACAAAAACATATGTACATAGATTACTTGGAAAGAAAACGACAAAAGATACAAGTGATAAGTACATGGAGCTTGAGAACGGTGAAGACTCAAGGAGTGCAAATGGTGACAATGTGCAACAACATCAACCAAATGAGAAGCCTCAACTATGCCCCAAAGATCTACAAGAGCAAGTAGACCTCCACAAAGGTTCTTTCCTTCCTTCAACCATCTCTTGTTATCAGATTCTGGAGAGCTGGAATCATACGAAGAAGCTATGAAACACGAATCCAAAGAAGAATGATTGAAGAGCATGAAAGTGGAGATGGACTCATTACATTGCAACCAAACATGGGAGCTGGTTGAGTTGTCTAAGGTAAGCGAGCATTGTAGAACAAATGTGTGTACAAGCTGAAGGAAGAAGAAGGTGGAAAGAAAAGGTACAAGGCAAGGCTTGTGGTAAAAGGGTTTTCTCAAAAGAAAGGTATTGACTTCAATGAAATATTTTCTCCTCTTGTAAAAATGAACTCAATTATGCTTGTCTTAAGCCTTTTGGATTCTCATGACTTATAAATCTTGAGAAAATGGATGTAAATACGGCATTCTCTCATGGTGACTTAGAGGAGGAAATTTATATGCTTCAACCAAAGGGGTATGAAGTAAAGGGTAAGGAGAAAATGGGTTGCAAATTAAAAAAGAGCTTGTATGGTCTAAAGCAAGCATCAAGATAGTGGTACTTGAAGTTCGATTGATGGATGTTGGATCACGGATTTAGAAGATGCAACTGAGATTACTATGTCTACATGAAGAATTTCGGAGATGGAAAGTTCATCATCCTAATGTTGTATGTTTATGACATGCTGATTGCAAGTGCTAACATGCAGGATATCAAAGACATGCTGATTGCAAGTGCTAACATGCAGGATATCAAAGACATAAAAGAGGAGCTATCTCAATATTTTTCAATGAAATATTTAGGTATTGCAAAGTGGATACTCGGTATGAAGATATCACGGGATAGGATGAAGAAGACAGTAAAGCTATCTCAAAAGAATTATATCAAGAAGGTAAAAGAAAGTTTTGCAATGCAAGATGCAAAATCAGTTTCTACACCTTTGGATAGTCACTTTAAATTAATGAAGGATATGTATCCAAAGACACAAAAGATGAGATAGCCTATATGTCTAAAGTTCCATATGCTACAATACTAGGTTCTCTAATGTATGCTATGGTCTAAACAAGGCCATACATTACATACATTGGGAGTTGTTAGTAGATTCATGAAAATCCATGTAAAGAGCACTGGCAAGCTGTGAAGTGGATACTTAAGTATCTAAAAGAGACAAAAACAAATTCTTTGTATTTTGGAGGCACTGACATTTTTTTGCAAGGGTATGCTGATGCAGATATGGCAAGTGACAAAGATACTAGAAGGAGTACTATTGGCTATGTCTTCACAGTTGGAGGCATAGCGATAAGCTGGGCTTCAAAGCTGTAGAAAGTGGTCTCACTTTATACCGTGGAAGCATAGTATGTAGTAATGACGGAGGAAAACAAAGAAATGATGTGGCTTCATAGATTCTTGGAGGAGCTTGGATACAAGCAAGACAATCAGTCTTTTACTCAAGGACAAAGCACATTAAAGTAAGATATCACTTCATACGTACTCTTTTGGAAGAGAGACAACTAAAGTTAGGAAAGGTGCACACAAGTGAAAATCCTGCAGAAAGGTTAACAAAGGTGGTTAACAAGGAAAAGTTGAGCTTTTGCTCATCTTCAATCAACATTCAAGGATAAGAAGCTAGGATGGAAAGCAGTAGGTTTGGTGTGAAGATTAGTCTGCAAGTGGGAGATTGTTAAATATGGAACCTGATTCACCCCTTGTAACTTTAGTCTTAGAAAAGCACATTTGTAAGGCCCCCATTATGAGGAAAAGCCATTATGCGTAAGAAAAATCACTCGTTAGAAAACCAAAAATTCACGTCAAAATATTTCCTTTGCCGGAATATTATGGCCAAACGGCGGCCGAAAAGTGATCAAAAAACGATCGATTGGTTGGTCGATCGGCCGATGGTCGGAAGTCAATGGCCGGTGGCCGGTGGGCTAAGGTCTTTGGCCGGTAGCCAAATTCACTAGTCGGTGGCTGATTTCTAGGCGGAGTTGTCTTCTCAAGGGCGGCCACACGTGGGCGCATTAGAGAGTCTTGTCTACACACACAAGGGCGGCTACACATGGCTACCTCTCATGAGAGAGGGCAGCTCTTTTGCCCTATGAAAGGAGGACTCTTCTACACACAAAATGCATTGTGAAGTTGATGAAGCAAGATGCATGTGAGGTGGTGAGAGTGAAGCAAGGTAGGAGCTCCATTACGGGCATAATCCATTTGTAACCTACATCTAGTTTGAAGTACTAAAGTCATTGAGTGGATGCTTTCTTGTGGACGTAGCTCACATTTATATTGTGTTCTTTCTCTCTCTCTCTCTCTCTCTCTCTCTCTCTCTCTCTCTCTCTCTCTCTCTCTCTCTCTCGTGTGAAAATCATCTCTCTCCATTAAGTAGAATACTCTAATATCTACTTAGCTACATCTTATTTCCTAATAGAATTAGCGCAGCAGAGGGAGCAGTCCGATGGTGGATCAGGAGAGAGTATATATCTCTGATTTCAAACATAAGGTGAGAAGGGCAAAAGAGAACACAAAATTGTAGTAAATCCAAGGTAAAGAAGGGAAGTAAAGAGCATCAAAGATTCATCCACATTCTTACCTTTATTCAACCAAAGGGGAGGTTCCCAAATGGCTTAAGAAGACAATCTAGCCAAACGAGGAACATCAAAAATAACTTTACCTGATGCTATCAGCCATAAGCCCCATGGTTAAAAGTATCCCATTGAGGTGCTAGGTAAAGAATCAAACTAATTCCCCATAGGACCATATATTCATTAGCAAAAAATATGTCTAGCATAAGCAGGTATAGTCTTATGCTAATCAACCTTAAGCATAGACAACCACCATCTCCAATAAGTATGGCACTAGCAAATGCTTAGGTGAACTATAAAGGATAAGTTTCATAAGCATAGAGTTGGATCCTACCATTGAGATCAAAGCAAGGGTAAATTAGAAAAGTGTGTGTGTGAGTCCAGGATGAAGTTGCTCAAGCTAAGTAAGTGACCAAGTGTGCGTGTGCGTGTGCGTGTGTGTGTGTGTGTGTGTGTGTGTGTGTGTGTGTGAGAGAGAGAGAGAGAGAGAGAGAGAGAGAGAGAGCTTTTAACATAGGAGGAACAATCCCAAGCGACATCAAGGGAGTCTTGAACTCAAGATTTGTCACTCAGGATGGAAACCACAACACTTAGTTGTTTATAGAGAGAGAGAGAGAGAGAGAGAGAGAGAGAGAGAGGGGGGGGGGGGGGGGGCGAGGGAGGAACTTTGCAAAGATATCTCAAAGGTGTACTCAATGAGTAACACACTGTGTGTGTGTGTGTGTGTGTGTGTGTGTGTGTGTGTGTGTGTGTGTGTGTGTGAGAGAGAGAGAGAGAGAGAGAGAGAGAGCGGGACTGAAATTCAAAACAAAAAAGGAAAGGAACTTTTTTTATTTGTCTAGTGTGTGTGTGTGTGTGAGAGAGAGAGAGAGAGAGAAAGAGAGAGAGAGCTCTAGTTACATTCCATTGTAGGGCATGAAAGCGAAGAGAATTGCAATTTCTTAGATAGCACTAGGGTAAAACCCCCAACTTAAGGCCACCTAAGGGGCTTCGCAAATTGCATCCAGCATACTCCACCATTTTCAGGTTGGATGAGCACAATTGGAAGAGCTCATCAACGCCTACCTATAGTAAAAATCTCGCCCACGAAGGGTGCTTCTATAGCGACGTGCAACATCGTCGGAGATTTTCTGTGTAACAAAAATGGACATGAGTGGAAAGCCACACGAGGGGGTTATTATGGGACATTGCAGCAAACAAGGCTTGAACCCAAATCCAACGGCAGTGATTTTAAGTTGAGTTGAGCTAACCACCTCACCACAAGGCCACTTGTGTCCATACATTGGACCTTTACAATTTTAAACTTAGGGAGTCCAGGGTCCCATTAAAGGGGGCCGGTTTTTTATTGGCCCCTTTACCCTAGGATTCTTGGGCATGCTCACGAAAGCCTGTCATTAGCTCCAAGATTTCTAGAAGCCACACTTGTGATGCTAGCGATGCACACTACAAAAAAGTGAACCTTATCACATTTGTTTGGAATGTTTCAAAATTGAAACGTGTTGTAGTAAAATAATGGCCCATTTCTCTTTTTTTTTTCCACAAAACTCACAATTGTGAGTGGATAGTATTAAGAACATCAGAAATATACACCAACCTCGAGCTCAAACCGAGCCTTGAGGGTCAAAGGATTACAAGTTTTTTGCTTGACAGAGAAACCACTACTACTCCTAGGCTTTACTTATTACAAGATGTCCTTTGAGGCTTGTTTGCCTCCAATCATGTGGATTGTCACTCTGCTCTCTTGTATGATTTCACAAAAGGTTAGCCAGATCCCCCTCAAACACGCGGCGGTTCCTTGCTTGCCAAATATGGTGAAAGAAGTAGTACCTGATTATTTGAGTGCAATTAAGAAGAGCAGGATTTCCCAACCTGTTACTACCAAAGAACAGATCATTCTTGAAGAGCTTAATTTGCCATGTCCTTTGAATCCACTTGCATATTTTTCCAACCATGGCACTCATTCGTTGGCACCCCATGAAAAGGTGGGCTAGGTCTTCACTAGCTATTCTGCACCCCGAGCAATGATTAGACCCGATTCCTATTTCTTGTATCTCTACGCCCGTCGACAGAGCACCCCACATCACTTTCCACAGAAATATCTTCATATACTAAGGCCTCCAGATGTTCTCTATGACTCCCTCCCATCGTTTTCCGTCGAGTGCCTCTTCCATAATTTATTGAGGGGCTACACCAATTAGCTTCGTGCATTAATGCTTGGTAAATGCCTTTAGAATGTGGTTTCCAAAAGAGGCTACTCCCAAGCCATCTCCAAGCGTCCCATTCAAAGTTGGATTTACAAATTGGCATCACCACCTTATCACCATTTCTCACTTTCTTTCAAAAAAACTCACAATTCAACCAACTTCACATAACACAGATGTAAATGTATATATTGTTGCAACTTGGACTACATTTTCACAACATATCATTTGTTCTCAAACAGCTTCATAACTAGTTTTACCTTTTAAATGATTTTTTGCCATAATCCATTACTTTCTTTACCATAAACCCCTCATGTTCCTTGTGAACATGATGTGGAAACCATTTAAATGTACCTAGTGTTTCATTTTTGGACGACTCTTTTGTCATAATCTATTACTCTGTTTACCATAAACCCATGTCCAACTGCTCCCAAGCGTTAAAGGGTCCCAAGCTTAAAGGGTACCAAGAATGAAAAATGTACAGGGAGTGTGATCCTTGACACGAACATCAACGGCAAGTGCAGATTTTCCAGGAGGGCCTGAAACTCGCATGTCAAACAAGCTTGGACGACATTATCAGCTCAAGAATTCACAGGTAGGAAAGAAAAGCAAAGCAGCTCAGTGGCCTGGGCCTGGGAACCTTGGTCGTCATAATAGTGGAGCTAAGCGAAGCTCGCCAACTTACTAGAGGCAGCCCCCCATGAGAAATCAGAACATCAACGCCTTGGATGGAGGGTGTGTGGGGAGTACTCCACCCTTTTGCGAAGCGGGAACCGAAGGACTGGAAAGAGACCAACTTACCAGAGGCAGCCCCCCATGAGAAATCAGAGCATCAACGCCTTGGATGGAGGGTGTGTGGGGAGTAGTCCACCCTCATGCGAAGCGGGAACCAAAGGACTGGAAAGAGACCACTTCAAAGGAAGTAGGAATAGGTACAAGGATGCTACCACAAAATGTATCATCATCATCAAGCACAACGAAGCCGCAAGTTTTAAAGCACCCGGGATGGGACGGGGTCGCTCATCCTTCTAAGTATCTGTGGATTGGGATGGGACAATTCGGAGACACAGTGAGTTGAAGTAAGACAACATCAGCAGCCAGCCGCCAGTCAACGTTTACAATATCAGGCTACGTAAGAACCAAGTTTATCATCGGCAAGCCGAGACCCGAAACAACTCGGGTGGACCGTGCCTCTTTACAAGCAGTGAAGCCGAGGACCCAAATCGACTTGGGTGGACTATGCAAAAGACACATCGAAGCTGGGTACCTACGAACGGGTGGACCGTGCAACAAAATCAAAGCCAGATGACCCAAAAGTGGTGGACCGAGCACCATAGTGAAGGTGGGTACTTGCGAGCGGGTGGACCGAGCACCATAGCGAAGCTAGAGACCTGCGAGCGGGCGGGTCATGCATCTCTTCCAAGCACAAAGATTCGGGGATAGCCCCCCACAAAGACCACTCAACGCAAGGGCCACATGAGGTAGGCCCCCTCACAAGAAGGCCGGAGGATGAGTGATGCCTCCCGCAGTGACGATCCCAGAGGATAGCACTGCTCACGAATCAAAGCCAACATCAACCCAAACAGAGTGGGCACATCTTCAGCAGAAGACAGGCAACCAAGGTTATGTCAACTCAGCAGTGACATAGACCCACCAAGCAAAGATACCTACATTTGGGCTCAGACAGGAGCCCCTCCAAGGTAACGATAGCAGATATGCCTATATCCGGCTCACAAAGGAGCCCATTCAGGTACCAAAGAGCGTACACCTACACTCGGCTCAAACAGGAGCCCCTACAGGTACACATGAAGTCAAGACCCACATTCGGCTCAAAGTGGAGCCTCACGGGTACACAAGAAAAGGTATGTGGTGCGTCCATATCGGGCTCGAGAGGATGAGCCCCACCATCAACCCTCTTTTTCCAACGGCACCATCAATCCTTCAAATCGTAGCGGATCTAAACAACGGTAAACATGAAGACCCAAGATGGGTAATTCTCAGGTTTTTTTTCGTCGGCCAATGAAAGCAGGTTTGTGAAGAACAAGTCAAAGTTCTTCAAGAGCAAGACAGATACATGTGAGCATTCACGCTCAATTCAGTGACAAGCTTAAAGAAAATAGCAAGGACAGCAGCAGATTGGCCATCTTCTTCTCTACAAGTTACCTACTTCAAGTCTTGCCCTCATGTTTACAAGACTCAGATCCGAACATTCAGGTTCAATCGAGTCCTGAAGTATGTCAAAAGCTTCAAGGTATCAATGGGATTGACTCTCCAGCAGTCTCAAGAAAACCTTGGTTTGTATGCCGAGGAAGGAATCATATAGGCTTCATCTTTTTGGTTCAAGGACGGACCGGGGTGCTCAATAAGCCTAAAGGTATCTTCCGCAAGGTACCTTACTTCAACAAGCACGTAAGCTCAGATCAAGAGTTCCAAGTCTACCCGAGCACATAGTAAGTGATTCAAGAAGACAGGTTACAGCCTCGGAAACCAAGCCTAAGGATCCAATCCGGCAGAGTACCTTACCCTCCATGGAATGCGAAGCGAGAAAATCTATTTGGTGCATGCTACTCCCGCACCCATGCTATCAACTCAGCTTAACATGAAGTGGATCGTCATCGCCATTCAGGAAGGAACAAGCACAAATCCATTCAAATCAGCTTTCAAAGAATCAGTGGGAATCAATGTGACTTGGTTCTCACACTCAAGCCGAGTGTTGCATCGTCACTACAGCATCAGGTATTATATCCGAAACAGACAAGTTCCTCGGCATGGATCAATGCAGCAACACCCAAGCCCCAACAAAATGTAAATTCTTACCCTCAAGCCCTAGCAAAAGTGCCAAGCGGACTTGGTACCCACAACTTTCTGCCTTTCAACCAGCATGGTTGTTTGAGATAGACACTGCCTTCTCAGTAAGACCGCTCATGCAGACCATTTTGGATTTTGTAGACGCACTACGTTCTACACCCTCCAAAGCATTAACCAGGGAGTTTTATGCCCTACCGATTCTACTCTCGAGTCAAGAGTTTTCTAAGGAGGAGGTATATGTTAGACTCCGCTCGAGCGGGGGTCTCCAGGGTGATAGTGGGATGTGACCACCCGATCTTGGCAAACCATGGCTTGATGCCACGGGGCGCACGATGGACCCGGTATGGGGACGACGGACAATGGGACATAGTCCTAACCTTGTTTTTCTCCTCAACTCACCGTTTGGCTACTACAAATGCGTGATTGGGTTTGAGAGCGCTCGGTAATGGGCGTGTCCCCCTCCACTTCACAACGCGGAGGTACCGGTGCAGTCCGCCTCGCACGGGGACTCCATGACCTAGTTTTGGGGCTGTCGGCTCTTCATCGGCGTGTCTCATCGGCGAGCATCGGCTCGGTGCTTCACGCGGATGGGTTGTCCGTTTTGGATGTTTAGGTACTCTACGCAGAGGCCTCGACTTCATCTTTGAGATCAGCCATGCACATTCATAAATGCATGATTGAGGTGCTCATAGTTTGCGACCGACAGCTATTAGCAGATTCGGCCCGCCGGCCCAAGGCGGTTCGAGGCATTTTCGATGATTTTACAAGTTAGCCCAAAGTGGACTGAGAGAGTTCTAGAGGGACCTCTTAGACATGCGCTCAAGGCCCAAACAGCCTCATTCACTCAACATGATCCTAAAGACGCTTCCGCAATCAACTTAAACTTCATGAACGCGCAGTGCCGAGATGGCTCCCGCACGCATTGATCTATACGTGATCTCGAGCCGTTATCTCGATCCATCAACGAGCCACCAAAGGGGACTCAGGTCAACTAGAAGCGAGCCTCCCAGCCCGCGTGCTGTAAGTTGCAGACCCTTGGCCTCTTGGTGAAGGTGTCACCTTGAGTGTCCCGAGAACACCCGTAAGCTAAACCCATGATTGCCAATGACGGGACATCATAAGCAAAGTACGCGATATCTACGAAAGGTGCAAGCCAACGATACAAATGCAGTGAGTCACCAAGAATGTGATCGGGGTTGCAAATTGACGCGACTCCAATGGAACGTGGGAAGCCCGGCAGGAGAAGCTCGAACGTGGCTCAAGGAATACATAGAAGACATGCCCAACAGGGGTATTTTGAGTCGTCAGGAGACATCGGCTCCAATTTTCTTTGGCGAGGGCTCTAGGTGAAGAGTCCCTCCATGTTCAGCAAGCATCCATCAAGAAGAAAATCAGCGGCCAATCATCGGGTAACCGCAGGGCACAGTGCTAAGTGTCCCCCTCAGCAATCACCTTCAAACGGGCGAAGCAGTTGGATCGGCCCTCAGATATGCAATTTTTCATCAGTCAGGCTCGTCAGGAGTTGTCAAGCACCTTGTGAAGAGGTAAGTGGACCCGGAGTCAAACGTTACCATCATCATTTGAACTTCAACCTGGTATTGATATGGCTTGGCAGAGCGGTCCAAGATAAGGGGCCGACTCAATCAGATACGGCCTCCGCTGTCAACAAGGACTGCGAGGTGAATTTTAGCATTGGCACTTTAAGCCTGTGGCACAGGCTACGAGTCATAGTGGCAGTGGCTTATCATCACAATGCAAAGCATATGCACATAGACAAGCTGTCCCTCGTTCAGAACATGCAATCACTTCAATGATCCATTTTAATTCATGGCCTGTAGAGGAGAAACATGACTTGTAGTATATTGGGACATTAGTATGTCCCAGCATATTGGCACATACGTATATTGGGACACACTGATGCATGGTTTTTATGACCCCTTCTGAAGATGCAATAAAGGCACAGTCAATTGTTGGGGAGATGAGGATACTCTAGTCCAAGGGATCTCGAAAGAGAAGAAAAATCTACTTCACAAGCACCAAAGAGTAAAAAGTGCCATGGACAGAAGATACGTGGGAATGAGCTCTTATGCATGCCTACAACCTATATCTTACAAAATAGCCCATTCTAAGTGTGAATTTCTAGTGAAATTTACACGAGGATGTTCGTGTGGACTCACAGCACAGCATACTCCGTTTTCACTTTTTTACCCACAATAAATATTTTTTACCTACAGTAAATATTTTTCACCTACATGGTAAATACAAATCACTTTTTACCTACAGTAACTTTTTTTACCCATGGTATATATTTTTTACTGCACCATAAGTATTTGGTAGGTAACAGTTCACTGTTACTAGAAGCAGTGATTGGGCATCAACAATGCAGTTACAGGAGGAGAAAAGGAGAAAATCTTATGGTAAAGGTGAGTCAACAGGGATAAAGACTTTTGAGTTGAAAAGAGACATGCTGATTTTTTCAAAGAACACATGTCAAAAGAAGCCATGGTTGAGGATTTTTTGAGAATTTGATATTCAGGAGGACCCAGCTGCCACCCCCCCCCCCGCAGGTCCCCCCCTGACATGTGCAGAACCTCCAGTTTCAACAGCCACCTTACCTGCTCTTAAATGCTGGTCAAGGCCTTATCCCCATGTGTCACAATCAGAAAAATCAGCATTTACCCTCCCCTCTCACATCACTCTAGAGAATATCTTGATGGTGACATATCAAGTGACCTCAATCTGTTGACCACCCTAAGCAAAAAGTAACCCCAATCAGCGGATTTAAGCATGTTTATCCCTAATCCTAAACCCTCTCAAAAACCTATATAAGGAGGCCTTCTCTCACTCAAAACCAACACTTCACCAAGCAACGAAGCTATGACGACATTGCTCACAACGAGGAGCTATGGATGGAGCTCTACTCTCTCTCCCTCTCTCTCTCTCCCTCTAGTATGCTACATTGCTAGCCCTAAAACCTAAATAAGGAGTCTTCTCTCATGCTCCATGGCCACCATCCTCGCCATCATTCTCTAAGGTATTGATGTGTTGCTAGTAGGATCATACCTACTTGCTGGGTTGATTGTTTTTGACAAGGGATTATGCCATCCTTGGCTTGCTTCTCTATATCCTTGTTATGTATGATCAGATGCCGTTGTATTGTTAAGCTGATGTCTTGTGTATATATATGCTACATAAGGTCCCTAAGCTTCGTTTCTATGTGTTTTGCCATATGTTTTGATGCCATCATAATGCCAGAAGTCTCACTTGCCTATGTGCACTATGTGTGAGGTCCCTAAACCTCTTAATTTAGGGTGGTGCCCCCTTTGTTTTGTTCTTTGCTTGTTTTCATGAGGCGTGGTTTGTGGAGTGTGCACGAGTACAGAGGCCACCCGATTGCACTGCTCTTTTTCCCGCTATCACATACTAGGAAAACTTACTCAAAAATTTACCCATTACTCAAAAGATTCATCTCTCCCTCTCTCTCTCTCACACACACAACACACACAATGTTAGGGGGTCTCTATGTCAATGCTTGCATGCATCCTCCCTCCCCTTCGTGCTTCTCTCTCCCTCCTCCTCTTCCTACAGTTCCTTGTTGTCACTCTCTCCTCTATCGGGCTTCTCTACTTCAACGCTTAAAAGAGAGAGAGAGAGAGAGAGAGAGAGAGAGAGAGAGAGAGAGAGAGAGAGAGATGAAATGAAATGTTATATTAAACGTCTTCAAAAGAACAAAATGAACCTATGAGACCAAACTGATACAATCCTTGTGGATCTAATCCAATCTGGGCACGGAATTAAAATGAAGTCAATTAAAAGACTAAAATTAAAAGGCTAAAATTATCAGACTGAAGATCATCGTCCAAGCATCCTCGAAGGGCTTCCTCAATGTCCGCCTCCATACATAGTTGTACTGGGCATCTCGAGTGTCATGTAATTGTCTTAACAAGCCAACTTGAACTTTCACATTCTTTTGTTTGTAAATTATCCCCTTCATTTTCTATTTTGGTTTTGGAAGCCTTGAATCTCTTGTGGGAATCCTACTAAGTAGGAGGCTTTCCTACTTAATGAGATTATAAGATTAGTATCAACGTATAGAGAAAAATCCATCAATTTTTTAAAAATGATATTATCTACAAGCCGTACATATACTACAAAGGGGTTCATGTCGGCTATACAAACAAGAAAGGGGGTATATGACTTTGGGTTAGTGCTATGGGATCCATAGATAAAGGTTTTTTATATATGGTTGCATGCAGGTGACATCCCCCCATAAGTCTAAGTGAATCCCCCGGGGGCTACACATGGTTTTCAAAATAGTTGAATTGAGAGCACTTTGCATGTCAAGGATGTGAATGATGTATTTTTTGTCTTTGTGACTTATGTTGATGACATGTTGCTCAATAGACCAAATGAGGCACACATTGCTAATTTTAAGGCTATTTTTAAAGTCTCTTTCTAGATGTCAGATGCATCATTATTTGGGCATACAATTTAAAAAAGTTGATGGAGGCAACCTTGCTTTGTTTCAGAGAAAATATAGGGAGACATTTTTGCATAAAACAACCTCAAAGATTACGCGACTATTTCTACTCCTATAGAAATAGGCTTGAAGGTTAGTATTCATGATGCTAGAGACCACTTTGGTGTCACTGTTTATAGTAAACTCTTGGTTGCAGTTTCGCAAGTGAGCAAATTTATGCATAGATTAGGGTCTACACACGGGAAGGGAGTTAAACGAATCTTTCGCTACTTGAGTGGCACTGTACATGTTTTATCCCAAGGAGGATCTAGTGCCACCAGATTTGCATGCTTTTCTAAATTCGTCATGAGGGGAAGTTTGAGGTCTCTTTTTTGTCATTTAACATTTAGAGAGAGAGAGTGTGTTTTAAGACAATGAGGGGAGGGCTTCCGTTACGACATCTTGTTTTTGGAAATTGCATTGATTTTCTAAAATGAATTTTCTTTGAGCCACTATCTAAGGTAACTCTCAAGGGGGATTTTAGGAGCTTCTATTTTTGAGCTTTTGCAATTGAGACATTATTTTTGAGCTTTTTAATGCTCGTATTACAGTACCAATATCTTCCAATATTAGTGAGGCATGAGAAGATATGCATTAAATTGTTCATTCCTTCAATCACCAAACAATCAAATATAACATGCATGCATGTCTTTGCTTGTGGAAATGGATGCTCATGCACATCTCTTATTAGCATGAAATGTAGCTTTAAAAAAAGCACCACTTCTAATTAATTTTAATTGAACATCGTATTTAGAAGAATACCAAAAAACACACCTACCATACTCTCAAAGTAACGTAGCAAATCAACTCAAGGAACCTCAAAACAAAATTAGATTCCAAGTAGCAATATGATATGCATACCATACCACATACCAAGACTCCAATCACATACCACCATAATGCCATCTCCAAGTCATGTGGCCATAATGTACATAAAACACACATATCAAAACATCAAAATGAAATGTCTAGAGAGAGCCTCCTAAAGTAAGCAGGCTCCCTACATCAACATGTCATTGGTCCTCATGCCATGGTTGACAGACAACTCTCAGAGAGCACGTTGTTTATCTTTAGACACATGAAATGCCTCATATCCTTTGCACGATCTCAATTAAGACAACCCCATCCTGCAGACACATCCAAAACATAGTCATAACGCTCGATAAATGTAGCCAGCCTGCCACCTAATGATATAAATGTTGTGAATTCTAGTGTAGTATCATATCTATCCTAAAAGCCAAGCTGTAAAAAAGAAGTAAAATACTCTTGTGTGGCATTTGTTTCCTTTGTTATGGGCCAATGAGTAGGTGGTGGAGATGTTTGCTTTATATTGGCACTATGTATGCAACAACATGATTGTAGAGCCCTCGAGGTAGAGCCATGACCAATGTGTAGCTATCTTATCCTTGTAGAATCTTCCGACCAAATACATGAAGCAACCAATGCAATGTAGAAACTTTGCAAAGAATCTTCCAACCAAATACATGAAGCAACCAATGCAATGTAGCAACTTTGCAAAGAATTGTCGCAACTTTTTCCACTCTACCAATTCCTTTACCTAAAAAAAAGGGCCAAAAGTAAATTACAACTTCATACAAGACTAGAGAATATTCATATGGTGTCATCATCTTGATTACTCTCATAGCTTTCTCAAAGTGCCTTTCCCACTTGCAAAGGTTAGCCAATGGGGTCAAGTGTAGAGATCCTCGTATGATATAATGCCAAAGTTTCTCCTCATGCTATCAAAAAGAATTTAGCTCTCATCCACAATAGATCTTAGAATCTATGATGCTTTGAGCACTCTAAGTAAAGTGATCATAGTTTGGAGAGTGCCCTACTACTGCATCCAATAGAAACAATGCAAGGCTTCCTCAAAAATCCTTTATTGGTCATATCCTCCTATAAGAGAGCTCCAAGAGACTTTGTCTAGTGAGACACCCTCACTTTGCATCTAACCTAGAGCTTCCTTACCACATCCATGTTGGGCATAGCTTACACTCAATGTGTTCCAAGAGGTGACATTTTACATGCAAAAATTATCAAGAACTTTTTTGTGCTTCCATAGGGGAACCACCATTGACATACTATCAACAACCAAAGCACAACACGTTTCACTCAAATAGCCTTTGACTAGAAATCTCATCGTGAATTATTCACCCTTGTGAAGATCTTACGTACAACCATAAGAGTTCAAGGTGTAAGCATAGGTGCTTCTATTTGGACAAAGTCCTTCTGTTGACACTTGGTTAAAATAGCATAAAGATTTCTTGGCATAGTCATGCTCATCATATCCTACATCGCAGCACCTTGTATCCTCTCTAGCATATCATCTCTTGCAAACAATGCATTGGTTGCAAGGGACAACGCCCATCAAGACTTTTTGTGCCTTATAAGGACACCACATTTGGCATACATGTAAAGAATGAGGATGCAAGAGAGCTACACAAGACAAGAACAAAGCACACAGAGATGGAAAGCTTCTTCTTCTTCTTTACAGAAAAGAGAGTACAAAATGACTAAGTGCTAAAGCTGAAAAGTAGCACATATGTACATGCGGTCACTAAGTGTGAACTCGCTAGAAGCGTACTAGGCTGGCACTATAAGTGTAGTCCAGCTGTAGAATCACTGGCAAAGATCCTCCGTGTCGGTCACCTAACGCGCCAGTGAGTAAATGCCGTAAGCGGCCAAGACCCGTAGTGGATGCCAGCTCAAGGTGTAGAGCTCGACATCTCAACACTCCCCCTCGAGCTCTGCATGTCGCAGAGTCCAAGCATAGTCCGGAAACGTCGAAGCTTCTCAGCTCTGAGGGCCTTGGTAAAGATATCCGCTATCTGCTCCTCTATGCTGACGTAGACCAAGTCGATGTCGCCCGCCAACACTCGCTCTCGAACGTAGTGGTAATGGACCTCTATGTGTTTGGTCCTAGCATGGAACACTGGGTTCCTAGCCAACTGCATGCTGCTGAGGTTGTCACAATGAATGACAATCTGCTGGTCCACCTGCACTCCCAAGTCCTCAAGTAATGTGCGTAGCCAAGCTACCTCGCACGCCGCAACTGCTGCACCTCTGTACTCGGCCTCTGTGCTCGATAAAGCAATCGTAGGCTGCTTTTTGCTGCTCCAAGTAACAACAGCACTCCCAAAAGAGAACATGAAGCCACTCATAGATCTCCTATCAACAATGCTACCTGCCCAATCTGCATCTGTATACCCATACAATGCTAATGGTGCATCTGCTGCATAGAACAATGCGTAGTCAAGAGTCCCTTGCACGTACCTAAGTGTGCGTCGTACTCCATCCAAATGTGGCTTCCTCGGAAGCTGCATGAACTGACTCTCCAAGCCTACTGTGTAGCTCAAGTCTGGCCTTGTGATAGTCAAGTAGATTAGACTACCCACCATCTTCCTGTACATATTGACATCCTCAACAACATCACCCTTCTCTGCACTCAGCTTTGCATTCACATCCAAGGGAATGGAAATCGGCTTACAATCAGCCATACCATACTTTGACAACATGTCCAAAGCATATTGTCTCTGTGACAGCCATACACCCTCTGGAGTCCTGATCACTTCAATGCCAAGAAAGTAGCGCAACTCGCCCAAATCTTTCATTTCAAACTCCTGTTTGAGAAGACCCTTCACATGGTCAATCTCCATAGCATTGTCACCAACAATAATAAGGTCATCTACATATATGGTAATGAC
Organism: Adiantum capillus-veneris; assembly: GCF_014529385.1. Lineage (NCBI taxonomy): Eukaryota > Viridiplantae > Streptophyta > Polypodiopsida > Polypodiales > Pteridaceae > Adiantum > Adiantum capillus-veneris. The sequence continues at coordinate 36,406,591 of NC_140948.1, forward strand.
CACAATCCCCACATCACTCTCACGTACATAGAGTGAATGATCAGCATGAGCTCTCCTAAAACCAATACTGACAAGATACTTGGCAATCCTGTCATACCATGCTCTAGAGCCCTGCTTCAAACCATACAAAGCTTTGAGAAGTCTGCATACATAATTTGGGTAACCTGGATCGACATAACCAGGTGGCTGATCCATATACACTTCCTCTTGCAACTCACCATTCAAGAAGGCATTCTTTACATCCATTTGATGCATAATCCATCCTCTAGATGCAGCCACTGCTATGACAGCTCTCACAATTGTCATCTTTGCCAGTGGAGAAAGGTCTCCTCATAGTCTATGCCATACGTCTGTGCATAACCCTTTGCGACCAGCCTTGCCTTGTGACGCTCAATGTTACCATCAGCCTTATGCTTGGTTTTATACACCCATTTACAGCCAATAGCTTTCTTGCCACTTGGCAATGGCACCAACTCCCATGTGTCGTTTTCTTCCAATGCAGCCATCTCTTCATTCATTGCATCATCCCAATGCACATTTCCAACTGCATCCTCAAAACATGTGGGCTCCACATCTTGTATCACCTTAGCCATGTAGGCTTGGTGATGCGCTAGATACCCATCATAAGTCAATTTTTGAACTGGATTTCTGACTCTATTAGATCTGCGCAGTCCTGGGTCACTCCTTTGCCCTCTAGCATCTTCTTGTACTTTCCTTACAACAGGTGTCCTGACAGCCGGAATTCCAAATTCCTCATCAAGACTTTGCTCAGAACCATCTGAATCCATGTCTACATGTGAAAAACCTGATGATGCATCAGCCATAAAGGGAGGTTCATCAACCTTTTCCTTTCCTTTTCGTGATACATTCCATGTACCTGTTGGTGGAGTAACCTGCGTACGTAGTCTACCATTCCATGGTTTCTCAACAGAGCCATGAGAAGAGGACTCTTGTGGTCCACTCAAAACCTGTGACTGTGGCCTCACATTTTGTACAACCACATCATCTTTTACATCAGCCCCAATAGTGCCATGTGCATTACTGTACCAGCTGCTCATCTCATCAAAGACTACATCTCTGCTCACTCGTAATTCTCGTGTAGTAGGATTGTAGCACCTGTACCCCTTTTGTTCAAGGGAATATCCCACAAGAATACATTTCTCTGCTTTAGGATCCAATTTCCTACGCAACTCATCTGGTACATGCACGTAAGCTATGCAGCCAAACACTTTCAAGTGTGCCAAATCAGGCTTTGTACCTGTAAACTTTTCCTCAGGTGTTACATCATGCACCGCAGCTGTAGGTGTCCTGTTCATAATGTACACAGCTGTATTTACAGCTTCAGCCCAGAAATGATGAGGCATGTTCTTCTCATTCATCAATGCACGTGCAACCTCTGTAATGTGCCTGTTTTTCCTTTCTGCGACCCCATTCTGCTGTGGAGTATATCTGCATGTAAACTGCCTGTGTATACCATGCATTCGCAGAAAATCTGAAAAATCATTGGAGAAGTACTCTCCCCCTCCATCTGACCTCAATGTCTTGATTTGCATATCTGTCTCCTTCTCAATCATGACTTTGAAGTCTTGAAAGTGACCAAACACTTCACTTTTGTTACGCATGAAGTAGACCCATACTTTCCTTGTATGGTCATCAATGAAAGAGACATAATACCTGCAACCATGTATACTTGCAGTATCGGTTGGACCCCAAACATCTGTGTGCACCACCTCAAGTGGCCTTTTACATACATTGCGCTCATGTGGAAATGAGCCCTTTGACTGTTTTCCAAACTGGCATGCTGCACACACTTTATGCATACCATCCACCTTGAATTTGGGCAAAACTTTTACAATCTGTTTTGATTGCATGCTGCGCAATCTCTGCTCATTGACATGGCCAATGCGTTTGTGCCAAATGTCAACATCAGCCACAACACCTGTGCCCTGTGCAAATAATGCAGCTTTTACCTCAGGCATGTCTACATTCAGCGTAAACATTCTGCCCACACATTTGCCCTCTGTGATCAGCTTACAGCCATTCTGGAAATCTTCTACATAACAGCCATTTGGATTGAAGCGAACCTGCAAACCCTGCTCAACCATTTGTCCAACAGAAACAAGATTCTTTGTAATGTTTGGGACATGAAGTCCATCTGCTAAGTACTTTGATTTCCCACTCTTCGTATTTAGAGGTATGTCCCCTACATGAGCAATGGGGTGAGCTGTGTCATCTCCTGTCTGCACATAGCCTGACACATCTGGTTTGCGCATATCTCTAAACCACTCTCCACGAGACGTCATGTGATTAGAGGCACCTGAATCCACATACCAAACATCATCTTGGGTGGAATTCTCTGCAGTCATTGTATTCATTACATGCTGCATAACAAACATGCGCTCGTTTTTGCTGTCATCTGCATCTCTGCTAGTAGATGCATAGTTGCCCTGTTCTCTCTTTCTACTTGCTTTTCCCTTTGGACAGTCACGTGACAGGTGACCTCTTTCACCACAAGTCCAACATTCTCTACTATCTGGAGTATGTTGCTGCCTGCTTGATCCTGCACCACGACCTCTTTGACTCCCCCTGCCTTGAGACTGGTTTCCCCTGCCACCTGTATTGTTTTGATTTGATTGGCCTTCCAGAAATTGGCCCCTGCAACCCCTTGGGCCTCGACCACGACCTCTACCTCTACCTCTGTTGGAGTTAGAATAGAAGGCCTGTTCAGAATTATTTCTACCATGAGAAGAAGATGTGTCAAGGTTCTTCTCCTCAAGAATAAGCATAGAAATCAAATCTTGGAACACGGGGATGTCGTCTCTTGTATTCATGGAAGACCTAAAATGTACATACTCATCTCCTAGACCATCCAAGCATGCACGGACAATGTCATCGTCTTCCACTGAGACTTTAATAGATCCAAGAGCCTCAATGATACTCTTGATCTTCAAGGCATAATCATTGATTGAGAGGTTGTTCCTCTTAACCTGATTTAGCTCCGACTTTAGTTGAAGCTTCCTGGCCTTGGTGTTCACCTCGAACACTCTGCCTAAGTTTCTCCATGCAATGGCGGGGGTTTCAGCATCCTGTAGATAGCCCATCATGCCATCTGTGATGCTCATAGACAACCAATACATCACTTTGCTCTGGCCTTGTTGCCAGTCCCTCAAAGCTTTCCTTTGTTCTGCTGTAGCATTTGCCTCGGGAATCTCTAGTTCCTTTTCATTGTCTCCTTCTACATAGTCCCAATAACCTTTTCCTTTTAGGAAATTTGTTATTCTGAACTTCCATGCAGGGTAGTTGTTTTTCTCAAGCTTCTCATTAACAATCTGACTGAAACCGTCAGACATCTTGAAGCACTAAGACAAAATAGCTGCAATCTGCAAAAACCTGCAAATCTGTTGAACCTCCTATCGTGGTTCCTGTAACGCTTTCTACACTCAACGAGTGTCCACAATCAAGCGTTTCACAACCACTGTACTTGTACAGTAAATCTCTGTATACTGCACTTTGGAGACTTGTTCAGAAACTTGTGCGAACGAAGGGATTGTGATGCTCTTGCTCTCTTAGCCTCTCTTGCCTGCACCAGGCTCTGATACCATGTAAAGAATGAGGATGCAAGAGAGCTACACAAGACAAGAACAAAGCACACAAAGATGGAAAGCTTCTTCTTCTTCTTTACAGAAAAGAGAGTACAAAATGACTAAGTGCTAAAGCTGAAAAGTAGCACATATGTACATGCGGTCACTAAGTGTGAACTCGCTAGAAGCGTACTAGGCTGGCACTATAAGTGTAGTCCAGCTGTAGAATCACTGGCAGAGATCCTCCGTGTCGGTCACCTAACGCGCCAGTGAGTAAATGCCGTAAGCGACCAAGACCCGTAGTGGATGCCAGCTCAAGGTGTAGAGCTCGACATCTCAACAATACATATCAAACAGAATACCACCAAGAAAGACATCTTTTTACAATACCCCCCAACAAGATCATGTATGTTCTTATTCATTTCAATGTCTAGTGTAAAGCCACACAAGACTTTACAGTTGAAGTAGTAAGTGATTTTATCTTGCGATAAGCCTTCCCTTCACATCTAGTGGACAATAGCACACCCCATCCATGTTTGGCATATCTTGAAATCAATGTGTTCCCTTCATGGTGAAAGCATATGTGATTGCACTTGGAGAAAGTCCCTCTTTGCATCTGGAAAAGATATCCCATATTCCGCATTAAGCATGCCCCAGAAGAGATGACATCCCAGAGTGGATTTCCATCATGAACTTCTTGTGCTTATGTAAGGGCATCACCAAGCATGGCATCTTTCTCAAATAGACCCATGTCAACATCTTGTGCAATGTAGTAGACCTTCACGGCATAAGTATAGGTAAAAGAACTTGGAAAATGACTTCATTCCCCATCTGTGGAATTTAGACCAAAGTTTCTTCAAACCTTGAAATCATTGCATTCCAAGAGACAACATTCCAAACAAGAATCTCTACAAAACATTTGTCCCTTTGGGAGGATGCCATATGTGGTGGCGTAAATATCAACCAAATCATAGCATAACATCTCCTAGAAATTGGCAAAGAATTAAATGAAAATAGCCCGAAGCTTTCAGAACAATGTTGGGCATAATTTGCATTCAACCAGTTCTCTAAGTGAGAGTGTGCTCCTCGTGTGCTCTAAGTGAGAATATTCAAGACACAAAATAGATCAATGATGTTTTCCCTAATGCTATCCAAAAGCTTACGTCCCTCATCCATTACATATGAGTCACACCATACATTGAGCACACTAGCTCAAAGCTTTCACATCAATGTGGGCATATTTTGCATTCAATGATTTTTTCTCTGATGCCATCCAAAAGCTTACATCCCTCATCCATTACTTATGAATCACAACATATATTATGCACATTGGTAAAAGTGATTGTAAGGGGAATGGTGCACACATACAATCAACACTAGAAACTATGATAGCTCTCTGGGATTAGAGGATCTAGAAATAAAATGATAAGCCGTAGGTAGGTTAGTAATAGTGCATGCATAGATCGGCTCGAGAAATGCACCTAGTTGACACAAATTTGCAAGCATAGACCGGCTCGAGAAATGCATAGACCGGCTCGAGAAATTTTGCATGCATAGACTGGCTCGAGAAATGCACCTAGTTAACATGAGGGAGACGATGGCTCTCTCTCTCTCTCTCTCTCTCTCTCTCTCTCTCTCTCTCTCTCTCTCTCTCTCTCTCTCTCTCTCTCTCTCTCTCTCTCTCTCTCCTCTCTGCAAGTATTTAGTGATGTCTCTAGATGAAATGATAATTCCAATCCATACTGTCCAAATTTGTCGTAATGTTGCCCCATGCAAGCGTTGCTCCAGTGCATCCTGTTATTGAGATCAAACAAAAGGCGACGTAGCCAATTATCCTATTGCAACCAATTCATCACATCCATCCTTTAACAAATCCAGAGAGAGCACCCTTACCTGCATCCACAGTAAGAAAACAATCAATAGATTAGTTTCCAAATAGCATTATAGGTAATTGGGGTGACTCTAGTTTTCATCCATGTTACCCTAACTTATACTAAAAGAGGAGATTTTTGTAAGAGATAGAAGAGGTTTCTCTCCAAAGAGCATCTCCCAAAATATGAGATTAAAAAAAAATACTCAAAATATATTGTTTTTCACAAAGAAAACGTGCCCAAGGACGAGGCAAGTCCCTCAAGAAAATAGGAATGTGCAACCTATGAGGCCGAGTTACAATTAAAAATATGCTTTTGGAATTGCAATGGATACCCATGGAATGCAGGGGTTGGCATTGATGAACTAACAAGCAAAGCTGATGTTGTACTTCTTGTTGAAACTTGGGAGTATGATATACAAAGGATTAACGGCTTGGAGGATTACAATGTACATTCTTTGATGTGGTCAAAGAATCTCAAGCAACAAAGAGTAAAAGGAGGGGTAGCATGTATGGTTAAGAAAGAATTGTAAGATTTTGTATCAATTGTGAAAGATGACAAGTACAAAGTTATGTATGGCTGAAAATTATGACACTGAATAGAGCACCCATTTTTGTAGCCGGTTTCTCATCATGATTCCTCCTTTTGTGCTTGCATGGATAGAGATTAGCCATTTTTTGATTTAGAAGAGGACATTGCTTATTTCAAACGCGAAGGTGATGCTATTGTCTTTGGGGATATCAATGCTCTCACAAAAACATTGCAATATAATACCCAACAATTTGATATGCCATACATTTCAAGAAGTTGGAGGAAGCTCATTTGTACGATTGTATTTCAATGGATGAGAAAGAGCCAGATCACTATGGAAAGTTACTTTTACACATGTGTAATAGCACGAGTATGCTCATTGCCAATGGTGTATCTTTGTGGAGTGGAACCAATGGATTTACATGTAGAAAACATAATGGAGATAGTGTGATTGACTATATGCTACTCTTCAAAGTTACTTTTACACATGTGTAATAGCACGAGTATGCTCATTGCCAATGGTGTATCTTTGTGGAGTGGAACCAATGGATTTACATGTAGAAAACATAATGGGGATAGTGTGATTGGCTAGGTGCAAATTGCTAGGTTGCTTTCTCAAATTAAGTACTCTCTCTATGCTCATTAGGAACTTGTTCTTAATGAAATGCTCACTATTTTATCAATTTCCGCTACACACAAGTTACTAGTGCGTTAAATGTTACATTGGTATCAGAGCTATTGGTTTCTCTTTTCTTGCTCAAGAAGAGAGGTCCTCAAGCTTTCTACAAATGGTTGGTGTTATTAATTGCAAAAGAGTAAGTAGAATAGGGATTTTTCATCCTTGAAGCACGCCTACTTTATGCAGTTAACGGGGATACCATCGAGAGCTATGGTCTTAATAATGGATTCCTACAGGGCTTGCCTATGGCTTAACCATTATTGAGTTATTAGAGGCTTGACAGGAACCGGTGCTATCTTGGCTCTGTTGAACCCTCTCTTCTGTTCCTTGCAATTAATAATATTCGAGCCACGGGTATAGACGCTTGAGTGCTTATCTTTGATGGTAAAGAGGAGTAGCAACTAGGGCTTGAAGTGCCAAAGTACAAGTAAAAATTTACACCTAAAATTTGCTAGTATGCTGACAAAGGAAAAGAGATTGAAATGAATGTTGATAGCTTTGATTTTGCTAATGAAAGAGCAACTAATGATGCCCCTATGCTTGTAAACTATCTTGTTTCTAGCCTTCAACAACCCCTGGGCAACCCATCCCTCCAAGGTGAAGTGCTACAGCAATTGTGCTTCCATGGTATTTTCTAAATTTCCCACCAAGAAGAGAAAGTACCTAGGAAGCCTCCTAGTGAGACTTCCAAAAGAGGACTCTCTCCGATAAGGGACAAAGAAGAGGATCCGTACGAAGGGCTTAAAATTTTACTACTCGATGATGCATCTCCTTCCCAAAGGAGAACCCAAGTTTCAATGGTAGAGCCCCCGCCAAAAGAATGAGAAAGAACCACCTCGATGGACATGGCTCCACAAAGACGGCATGCAAAACGCTCTCCAACACCCGCTAAATGGAAAAGACCATCACATACTTCTCTCACCATAATTCAAAGAGGGACATACAAAACAAGAGAAGAAAAAGGCGAGAAAGAGGTCACCCTCTTCTCCATCTTCTTCATCATCTTCCCCTTCTGAAGAAAGTGATGGTGCAGACAAGGAGGAACAAGGGAAGAAAAAGGCGAGAAAGAGGTCACCCTCTTCTCCATCCTCCTCATATTCTTCCTCTCTTCTGAAGAAAGTGATGGTGTAGCTCTTGAACCACCTAAAAGAAGAGGCCATAGGAAATCCTATGTCACCTGGAAGAGGTCATCCAAGCTCAAAAAGTTCAAACAAAAAGGAAAGAACATCTCTCCTTACCTACGATGGAACTTTTGGTGCTACGGACAAAGTCTTGGCCTTTATCCAACAAATCAATGCGGCATTTGAAGATAAGGGCTTCATGGAGTCCTCTAAGCTACGTCATGTAGCCATGCATTTTCAAAAGTCCACCAAGCAATGGTGATCTAGCCTACAAGCAAACGGTGAAATGCTCCACAAACATGGAAAGCTTTAGAGCTTCCATCATGAAGCAATTTTTGACTACCGATGCCAAAGACAAAGTACTCACCAAATAGCGAAGCTTGAAGCTCTCTCCCTACGAATCTATTCACAAATATGTAGACAAGTTTTGGGATTTACATCTCAAAGCCACTGTCTTCAAAAAGATGGAGTTCGGAGAGGAAAAACAACAATTTTGTGCGGGTTTAACTGAGAATATGGCGGAGTATGTTAACTCCCAAAGGCCACGCACCATATCTGCGGTCATACACCATACCATGGTGGCTTCACGAATAAACTTCCAACAAGGGGCTAAGAGAAATCTTAAGACCATGAAAAACAAGGACTATAATGAGCCTAAGGGGAAGGACAACGTCCAAAAGTCTCCCAAAGGCACCGCCAACAATAACAAAGCTAAGGAGAAGGGAGTTTATAAAGGCAAAAATAAACTCTCTCCTAAAGAGCTAGAGCGCTACCGGAAAGATAACCGTTGTTTCAAGTGCGGATAGCAAGGGCATGCCTATCGTGCTTGCCCCCACAAGAATACACGTAATGAGCCTCCTAGAGCTACCTTCGTCAAAATTCAAGAAGAGGATGCTCATCACAAAGGATCTCCTCTGTGCCATGCTTGGGGAAAGGTAAACGAACATGATGCTTTCTCTTTGAACATGGTTCTACTCACAATTTCATATCCACAGAGTTGGCCACCAAGCTAGACATCCAAGCCTATGAGATGGGATGTTCTACCTATCGATGGTGCTTTCAAGGGGCAAGAAACCTCAGTCACTCCCTTAATTGGGAAACTGAGGCTCCATGTCCAAAGCTATGTGGACAAGGAGGATTTCTCTATCTCTCCTCTCAAGAACGAGGATGTAATCCTTGGGACACCATGGTTTGATCGGATGGCTGCCAATGTTAAATTTCCTAAAAGGAAAATCTACTTTAGGTTCATGGAAAAATATATGTACATAGATGCTAAGGAGTTGGGTAGTACCATACCTCTTGTACATAAGAAAGCTTTCAATAAGTCAATAAAGAGCTCTATTTCTGTGTACATGATTTTTGTTAAAGATTCTCAAAATGAATCTAATGCTTTAGCAAAAGAAAATATAAACAATCAAAAGGAGTTAGAGTATCCAATTTCCTCAAGGGGTTCCAAGATGTTTTTATTGACGATATCCCTTGTGAACTACCTCCCAAACGAGGCAAATGACGACTATGCAATTGAACTTCCTCAAGGAAGTTCACCACCTAATAAACCTCCTTATAGAGTTTCCCAAGCTCAACAAGAGGAGATTATGCAGCACGTGCATGAGTTAGTTGAGAAATGCATGGTTAGGCCTAGCTCATCTCCATTTTGTTCACCAATGTTATTAGTGCAAAATAAGGACGGCACATATCGTATGTGTGTCGACTATAGAGCACTAAATAGGATCACTATCAAGAATAGGTTTCCCGTTCCACGGGTAGAAGACCTATTTGATAAGCTACAAGGGTCGACCTACTTCAGTAGGATTGACCTAAAAAGTGGCTACTATCAAATAAGGATAGTCGATCAAGACATTGTAAACACCACATTTTGCACTACATTTGGTCTTTACGTATACATTGTCATGCCTTTTGGCTTGACCAATGCACCAGCGACATTTAACCTCTTGATGGAGAAGCTATTCAAGCCTCACCGAACCTTTATTGGAGTGATCTTTGATGATATAATCATCTACGACGAACACAAGCAACACCTCCAGGTAATATTTCAAGTTTTACTGGAGAATAAACTTTATATTAATCAAAAGAGAAGTGAATTTTTCTTACAAGAGATTCAGTATTTAGGTCACATTATCTCTCAAGATGGCATCCAAATAAATCCATCAAAGTTAGACGTAATAAAAGGATGGCCTAATCCAAGGAATCTACATGAACTAAGAAGCTTTATAGGTATGTGTGCATACTATAGACGCTTCATAGAAAAGTTCTCACAAATCGCGGGACCATTACATGACCTAAAAAAGAAAAATGTTAGGTATATATGGTCCACCAAGGAGAAAAATTCTTTCAAAAATCTTATCTCTCAACTTGTGCTTACACTATCGGATCTCTCAAAGCCATTTGAGGTCCAATGCGACGCCTGTGGTGATTGCCTTGGAGCTATTTTGCTCCAAGAAGGGCATGCCATAGCCTATGAAAGTCGAATGCTTGACTTTGCTGAGCAAGCTCTAAGCATATATGAGAAGGAACTCTTAGCACTTCTACATGCTCTAGATTCGTGGAAGCACTATTTACCGGGGACTCCTTTCATTCTGCAAACGGATCACCAAAGCCTTAAGTACTTCATGACGCAGACCAAGCTCTCCGACAAACAAATGAGGTGGGAAAATTTCCTTTCGCAGTTTCATTTTCATATTGCTCACATTGTTGGCAAGCATAATCAAGTAGCCGATGCACTCTCAAGACGATCGAGAGTGAATGCGGTATCCATTGCAACTCACAATGATCTATCTTCTATGATAGATGAGTATGCTATCGATCCCAATTTTAGCGATATGATTTCAGCCCTTACACTAGGGAATAAAGAAGAACCATTTACCCTACAAGATGGTTATCTTCTCTATGGCAATAGACTATGCATTACTAACTCACTACGTGAGAAAGTAATGTATGAATCTCATGCTCCTCCTTATGCGGGGCATAGAGGGATTCAGTCTACCTTAAAAGGGATAGAAACATATTCTATTGGCCTGCTATGAAAGCAAACATCAAGAGTATGTTTCAAAATTTGTGGTATGCCAAAAGATGAAGTTTGATAGAGGGAAGCAACCTGGATTGCTTCAACCTTTGTTAGTCCCTAATTCACCGTGGGAGAGCATATCCATGGATTTTATCTTTGGATTGCACAAGTCTATCCATGGGAATATTGGAATTTGGACGATAGTGGACAAGTTTAGCAAACAAGCACATTTCATATCTGTCAAAAAGAGTATTAAAGACCATCAAATGGAAACCCTCTTTATATCACAAATCTTCAAGTACCACAACTTGCCAATGTCCATAGTGTCGAATAGAGATCCTAGAATGACCAATAATTTTTGGAAGGGTCTCTTTGAGAATTTAGGTACAAGGCTAAACTTCTCTTGTGTTTATCATCCCCAAACGAATGGCCAAAGTGAAATAGCTAGCCTAACAATTCTTGATATACTAAAAGCTTATGTCACAGAAGTAGATCGAAAGTCCCAATGGGAGAAGTACTTACCCATAGTGGAGTATGCTTACAGTAACACCGTACATAAGTCCACGGGAAAAGCACCCTTTGAGGTGATAGAGGGAAGATCAAAAAGTCCCCTGCTACTCAAGGTACATGGGAAGATCTTTGTTGCAGATGAATATAGCCGAGACCTGCAAGAATCTTTCCAAAAGATTAAGGATGCTATATCCATCTCTCAGCAAAGGCAAAAGGTTGCTGCTTATAAGCACAAAAGAGCCCTAGCCTTTAAAAAAAATGATTGTTCTTACTCAAGTTTCCCAAGGCTCGATTAAGGCACACAACTGGCAAGAATCCTACAGGACACCAAAAGTACTATGCTAAGTTAGAAAAAAGGTACTATGGTCCCTTTTAGATTCTTAGGCCAATCAATGAGATGACCTATCAACTCAAGTTGCCCAACCATTGGCTCATGCACAATGCGTTCCATGTGAGCCTATTAAAGCCTTACAAAGGAGAGCCACCTCAAGAAGTAATCATTGAAGACCCACCGGGGATCGAGGACTTAGAAGAGGTGTTGCAACCGAGTCCATTCTCCGACATGAAGACGAGGTATTACGAGGCAGTAAGACTATCCAATGATATCTTATTATCAAGTTTAAAAATTATCCTTTTGAAGATGCTAGATGGATGCAAGGCATACAATTAAAGGATAACCTAAACCTTGTCAATGCTTACAATGACTCCCTACAGTAAGAAAATGTAAATATGTATAAATGAACAAAGTTTTTGTCTTATAAGAGTCTCTATTTCTTTATTGTGCGCATATGTTAAGGAGTATGCATGCCTAGGATCATGTTTGTGGAGACGACGTCTCTCGAACACCAAGTAGAGCTTGTCACTCTACTATGGAAGATTGATATGGACTAATGTGTAGACATGCTCGCGGCAGCTTTGGCTCTCAAGCACCAAATGGACTAGTCATCCATTCTGGAACGGTGTCGTACGATAAAATTGGGATCCTCTACCTGCTAGCAAACGGATTAATGACTAGGCCTTATCTTCTCTACCTCATAGTCGAGGATGACTATGATTTCAAGAGAGAGGTAATGTCATAAAAACTAATATCTAATACTCCCAAATGATTTTCTCATGTTAAAATGCTCATTTAATATGGGGAAGTACCAGGGGAGTAAAGGCTAGAATATTGGTAAGGTTGCCATACCAATCTCTATCAGGGATCCAAAGGAGGGAAAATAGGGATCCAAAGGGGGATAGTCTGTAAAAAAGCATTGTGCTTCAATGGGGCTTAAAAGACCTAAGGTTCCGCTCCATTCAGACTTCCATAGGCTAAGGTTCCAAAAATTAACTCATTAATCCAATGGCCAAAGCAAGGGGAACTTTGGATGGTCATGGGAAGACTAAAAAGTCTTCCCACATCCCTAGGAAGGAGGGGGCGATCCCTGTTAGTAGGGGATGAGAGAGAAACACACACACACACGCACTCCAATGCTCCCCCTTTATACAAAGGGAATATTGGACACATGTCAAGTTCCTAGGCTAGTTGCCCCCAGCCTCCCCTCAAATCCTATTTCATGGCCATAGATGTGGACCAATGAGAAATAGGCTAGAGTAAAATTAGTCTAATCAATTAAAAAATTCATGATAAAAGAACCAACAAAAATTAAGCTTCCTAGAAGACTATTGGACAGTCTACCAAGGGGTCAAATGAGTATTCAACAGCCCAATGGCTTGCCTGGTTCCTATTGGCCAGAAGACTAAGAGGTCCAATGAGAGTTTAATTGAATTATTTAATTACCTAAAGCTCTCACAAAAGGGGAAAGGGGACACTTGTCAAAAGGCTATCAAGTATGCTTTTAATTTGTGATTGGCTAAGCTTTACAGGGGCCAATGGGATGTCAGCATGAGCAAATAGCAAGAGGGGTCGAGAGAAGGCTGCATTTTACTCTAACTCATTGCTACACACACACACACACACACACACACACACACACACACACACACACATAACTCATGTGTGCAAGAAGAACTCCATCTCCTTCTCCAAGCATTGAGAAGTAGACGCCTACATCAACAACTCTTGGCTATGGAATGCAAAACCAACCAAGATCCAAGCTTCAATGGCATGCTCATCTCCTACCATGCAAATGACTAAGCTAAGCTATGCTATTAGAGTGATTATGTGAGGAAAATACTTCTTTCTCGTAAGATACCTCTTCTTCCTCTCAATCTATCCTCATTCCCTGCTAGACCTCACCATTTTTGAAGGTGTGTGAGGTCTTGGGACTGAGGCTAGGGACCCTAGGTGTGTTTTTCAAGCATAATTTGGTGCATGAATCTTCCATCTTCATTGCACCAACAAGTTTTGTCAAGGAACACAAGAATTGTATTGTACAAAAGTCTCCTTTGATGGGAGAAGCTATACTACAAAGCCTTTATGGAGGGGGGACCGGCTCCATGTAAATCTGGTCCTCAATTGTTGTCAATTGTTCTATTACTCTCTCTTTTCAAGTATTGTCAATGCCAAATTAGCTAATGTAAATTGCTAGGTTGCTTTCTCAAATTAAGTACTCTCTCTATGCTCATTAGGAACTTATTCTTAATGAAATGCTCACTATGTTATCAATTTCCTCTACACACAGGTTACTAGTGCACTAAATGTTACAATTAGGATCTCACAGAATGAAGAGGCAAAGGGTCGATCCATAAATTGTCTTTGGTGAACAGGAAGCAGAAGGGAGACCACCTCAGTTGCTAAGAGGCCCCTTAAAGAGAGATGTGGACTTTGCGGAGGCCAAAGATATATTTTCTAAAGATGATGTTATGGGGGGACAGAGGAACCCCCGAATGACTTAGAAGCATTATAACATGAAGAAGTTCCTGTAATCGTGAAGATTCAAGTGACGAGTACCAAAAAGAGAGACATTGATCTTTCTTCTACCTGTGAGCCAGCTACAAAAAATGTAAGGAGGAAGGGGTAGATGGTGTTGAAAATCCTGCATGATGTGGATGAAAGACTGTTTGATTTTGTAGTATCTGCTACAGAAGCTGCTGAAATGTTCGACAAGGTCTCTTTTATCTTTAATGCCCCATTCATTCTTGATGACCTTATAGCTCAGCACAAAAATTTCCTCAAGTTTGAAAGAGATAGTCTTGAGCTTGAGGTCCAAAGGGGCAGGGTGGTTCTTGATGACATGGTGGTGGTGCACTTAAACGATTGTGTAGACACTCATGGTGTCCTATGCACGAACGAGATTGCAAGGTAATCAAAGAATCCTTTGGGTTCCTTCTATTCTTAAATTCTCTATTTGCTAGTCGCTTGAAGGATCCTTTAGAGGTAATGGAGGGAGGAGGATCTACCACCCAATCAACAAGATGATGAGGACATGGAGTCCAATGAGGTGCACGAGATTGAGGAGGATATTAATCTTGAGGCGGAGGCTAAAGAGGTGGAACGAATCAAAAGACTCTCAGTTAAAATCTGAAATCAAACTACCTTTAGATGTGTCTGGATTTAATGAGAAGCAAGCCACATTGATGCTGCCTAGATTGCCAGAGTTCAAATTTGGTGAGAGATCATACATTTTCCTCCATGACATTCAAAGTATAGTTCTTCAAGGGAGGACTTTGCACTTGCCATCATATCCAAATTTCAAGAGGGGAGGAGTGGATTTGTATCTGTTGATAGTGGTGACAAATTATAGAGAGATACTCCCAGATGAGGCTACCTTCCAAGCTATCAGAAACAATCTCGTGCCATCAACCAGTAATCAAGAAGTATAGGACTGGTTTATGCATCCCACACAAGGGTCCACGAGGTCAACACAAGGGTCCACGAGGTCAGTGGACCTATGGAAGGATGACTTATATATGCAAGATGAGAGCTACGATGTAGCCCCCCCCCCCCCCCCCCCCCCCGCCCCCGGCAAAAACAAAACTCATTGTCACTGTCTTTCTCTAACTCATCCTTTTGTGTAGAGTCATGGATTACTGAAAAGGATGACTTCCTTCGTCATCAGACAAGAGAATATAGTGGAAGGGATGTAGCACTAGGACAATACCTTGCTAGACTCTGTGAGGCACCCATACTAGTCTTTGACAATAGGATGTCCCAAGAGGAAAGTACTGCAACGTTCGCCCTCAAGATGCTCTCATGCTTCCTAGGTGGACCAATGCTACTACAAACACACAGACAAAGTTATCCTCATCGACAAAGCTTTTGCTACATAGTGTTTTGGATATTGTCCAGGGTACATTGGTGGTTGTGCAACTTATTATTACATATACATAGCAATGACACTCACTCTAGGGAAACAAAACCCATATGGACTCTTAGATTATGGCAAACATAATGATCTGATACAAGGGTAATGTTCCAAAAGATATCCACTATCTGTCATCAAGTTGAGAGACTTGTGACTTGTAATGTATCTATTATATCATTAGGCATCTCTTGTACATGTTGTGACCTAAAATCAAATTCTCTTGATCCACCTATGGTTAACATATTGCATTGTCTCTCTCCACTTTCTTTGGTCTTCACGAGCGCCCTAGAGTTGTTGAATGCCTCTACTCGTTTCCTTTTCTTCTGTTGCAAATGCCTAATTGCTTGTGTTGTTGCCAAATAATCCAATACATATTTTTGTTGTAGCCGATGAAGGATTCTATGATAAAACCACTGAAACAACTCTTTCAAATTGTTTGCCTTATCTGGAGAGCCACCATGTTGTGCGTGTCTAGAATATGCATTCTTGGCCATGTAATGAGACTTTTCCAAGCCTTGGGTGTTCTATATGCCTGTGTTTCCATACTTTTGAATGAAGTATGGTAAGTGATTGAAAATAATGTGCTACAAATAAAACAAGTTGTCAGGAATTTTAAACATCCTTTTAGTCCTTTTCATATAAAAGGGTGCTTAACAATACCATGTAATGAGTGATTTGAGTTTCAGTCCATGCTGTCTCCTTAAACTTGTTTAGATCATTTTGTGTCCACTCATCTTTGTCACACATCTGAAATAGCACATGGATGGAATGTCACACTTCACCCTTGGCATTGGGAGTTGTGGGTTCCTGGTCCTTCACTACCATATGTAGATTTTTCCATTGCTGAAACTTAATTTTGCTGATATAGGTGGACTGATATATCCTTCCACGCTTGGTTAGCTTCTTATCTTTCACGCATGTTGGTTTTGATAAAAAACGACGTGTCTTGACCCCACCAATAGATGGTTTGCAAGGTACATCTTTATCATTGGTTGACCTTTTCTCGTCCTGCTGGATTTTCACATTGCCCCCATGGAGACCCATCTTGACAAAACCAGTTCAAGAGCCTCTACCGCAACCTTCTTTTCTTTTGAGTTCTTGATTTTCGAAGCAAGCCCAATGTACAGATACACCAACTTCTCCACAATTCTGCAAAGAGCATGCATTGTAAAAATGTGGACATTAACAAGTGGAATATCCAAAACTGGGTGGAAATTAGGATCCTCATTGTGGCAAGTAGGAGCCTTTCTCCACCATTTTGGGTCCATCATCTTTGCAGGCTCCATGCAATACAAGCATGGAGACTTTACCATAGCATCCATTCCACAATTATACATACACTTCAATGTTTTAAGGTCACTTGCAAGATGCCATTGGACTTGAAAGTCTCCCCTCCCATTTACAACCAACACGTTTCCTTGATTCATTTGTTTATCAATGATATCAGGGATAGAGGTTTGATGAAACACCCAATATAAAATTTCGTGGTCTTCTTTCTTTACCTTCAAGATTAAATCCTTATGATATACCTGAAACTAAATCTAAAATTAAATCACAAGAGGGCTCACCAAAGCTGAAGAGAAGATGGAAATGGAATACCTGAAAAGCACCAAGCCACCATATGTTTGTTTTTTATTGAACGCTAAAGTATGAAGGATCATCAGGGGGGCATTTTGAAAGATCCCTATTTATCAATGTTATTGTGTGTTGAGCCAGCAGAGGATCACACCCACATTTTTCCTCACACTCATCATTTTGTAACCATTGATTGTAATAAATGTCTTTCCGACATTAATTTTGATTTGAGCCATTCATTAAGTAACGGGACTCAATTGACTTTCCAGCTTGTAATCCCGAAGTAATTTCACTTGCTGATGTAATTAGTTAGAGATGTTCTCACCTCTAAGGCTGAGGTATATAAGCCAAAGTTTTTGTAACCTAAGGGAAAGATTATTAATCAAAGTGAGTTTTTGAGCGCCGTGATTGTGTCTGAGAGAGAGAGAGAGAGAGAGAGAGAGAGAGAGAGAGAGAGAGAGTCTTATCTACTTGTTACACGAGCTACGGAGCCGCCATTGGAGAAGCGACACCGCCATTGTGTTAGCAACGACGAGAGCTACGTAAACATACCAAGAGTGCGCGCTATCGACTTCTATGTGTGGTAAGTTCCTATGAGCTTCGGTGTGAGTTTTCTTCCAACTCGTGTGTCGGAATTGAGCGTGCAGCATATCTATAGAACCACAACGAGTAGAGCTACACATTAGTACCATCGGGGTCAAGTTTCGGTCACCTGTATATTTCGGCCTGTCTTCATACGCGTTTACCGCACGGAGTGGTTATAGGTTGAGTTTGCAGTTCAAGTCTTTAGGGTGTTGTTCTTACCTAGTGTATACACTTCCCCTTGAGTTTGAGATCGATTCAATGATTCTAGATCTTGTTTCGTATAGCATTCGTTCGTAGTACGGATTTCAGTCACTTGCGTATTTTAGAACTTAGATTTGATTTCCTTAGTAGTGATTGTCATTAGAAGGTCGAGTAGGTGATTTGACACCCACCTAGTTGTTTCCATGCGCCTGCGGGTCAAGCTCCGTCCTCGTCTGACAAATTCTGTTGTTGGTTGAGTTCTCGCTATTTAGCTTCCGCTAGCGGCGTAACCGCCTTAACATTTGGCGCCGTTGCCGGGGACGAGAGCCCTAAGTAGGTGACCTTAGACTAATCCTACGAGGTGAGTCGTATAAACTACTTTGTATACTTTAGTTAGAAAAGATCTAGGAGTGGTGGACTCCGAAGATCTCGAGAGATACTAGGAAGTGGGGTATTCCTTGGTCTTCCGTGTTGACAGTATTTTTAGTTTAGCTTAGATTTGTTTGTTGTTTTGTTGGTGTTGAGTAGTTGTTGATAGAAGAAGAATTTGCTAGTCCGTGAGTGGCAGTGGATCTCTTTAAAATCACAATTACCAAACCCATTTTATGATTAGGAATAGCTTAGGTAGGACTTCATTTGATCCTGATCTAGAGCTAGTAATCATTGGAGTATTTGCTTGATATGGTTGATTGCATGTTAGATCACTAAACCGTCGAGTTAGTAGTGAAACTTGCAATAAACAAAAGTCAGAGAAATTTTCTGTGTATCTGGGAGTTGCTGAGCACTTGAGAAATCTTTAGGAAGGATTCTTTGCCAAAAAACTGGAAATCTGCAACTTTAGACATCATACGCGTATGATGTCTAAATGACCAAACAGAGACCAAAACAGAAATTTTGACTTTACCAGAGTGTTCAAAAGGGGGGTTATACCCTAATTTCAACTTAAAACAAGAGCATTAACATTCAAAGAAACCCAAAAAGACAAGTCGGAGTCCAAGAAATGCAAAGAATAGGAAATTTTGGATTCAGATCTTGTTTTTACATTCAAACCTGACAAAAACACTTGAAACTCAATTATAAACATTGGAGAAGGCTTAAAACCAAGAATAGTCAAAATCTGGGACAAAAGACATCATATGCGTATAATGTCTTTTAGCACATCCACTGCTTATTTTTGATATCTGACTTGACAAGATTGTTGCAAACACTGTAGAAAGCATAAATATCAAGTCTTGACCCAAATTGATGAAAAAGACATCATACGCGTATGATGTCTTTGACCTAATTTTGGACATATTTTGATACTTTGCCAACACAGATCCATTGTAATAGCTGTCTAGAGGTTATATTTCAAGTTTCATCCCATTTGGATCACAATTGACCCAAAACAAGTCAAAAGCGGAAAATTGCCAAGAAAAGCCTAAATTAGCCATAACTTGCTCAAACAGAGTTCAAACTGAATTTTGTGAGTGGACAGAGCATAAGGGGGCTACTGAGAGTGAGCATAACCAAAATAGTCCAAATCTGTGAAAAAAGACATCATATGCGTATAATGTCTTTTTCAGCATAACTGAAACAAAATTCTCAACAAAACAGAAGTTGTCCAACTGACAAGATTAAACAATTGACCAAGTATCAATCAGTTTGGATCAATTCTGACCACAAAAACTTGGGAAAACAAATTGCCGAGACGGAAAAGTTAAAGTCCTTTAGGGGAATTGATGAATTTGAGATCGGGCAGGAATCTCCAGAATAACCAACCAAAACAAGGGGAACAAGCAAGTGTCATATCAACCGAGGGAAGTGTAAACCAAAGTTCGGTGCAACCATTAGAGCCAATCTTTGAAGGAAGTGTTTCGGATACTTCTTCGGAGAGATCTTATGAGATTTTCACCGAACACTTGGAACACTTGAACATGAACAACAGAGAAAATATGGCAGCAGGACCATCAAACCCTTCCGCCACAATGAAGCTATTGTTCATAAAATACCAGTACGACAATGAGCAAGGTGCCAAGATCTACAAAGATGGAATGGACCGCTATTGTGTAAAGATAGAAGATAGACCTAGTGAGTTCAAGGACTTAGTGTCTGTGAGCTATAGCGGAGATAGATATCTAGATGACGAGGGTACCATGTATTTGGTAGTCCTAAACCCTAACATTGTGGACAAGTGGGGATTGATGGGCACCAAAGCCAAAGTAGATGAAGAACTTGAGGAGAAAGCACCAATAATGAACTTCCCTGATGCGAGGTTAAGAAGAGAGAATGAAACTACAAGGATCAACACTGATAACATCTATGTGGGGCTATACAAATATAATAATGGGGAGCAAGATCTCTATTATAGATGTGAAGAACCCTACACTGGAGAGTTGACAGACCAAAAAAGACTTTATGTCTTTACCTACACAGAGGGATCGGAAGTGAAAATTGCCGCTTACGACAAGTATGGGAGGCAATACTCAACAATGGGCAAGAAAGAATTAGAAGGATATACATACTTTGGGGGACCACTACATCAGTATTATGTTACTTCTAGCTCACAAAGACCAGCACCAACAAATGGAGGACAAAGAATTCAGGCTGCTGACTCTTTCAGTCAACCTCAGTACTCGAAGCCCGGACCAATGGGATCATTACATTCCAGAGAGTCAATGGATATGAATCGAGGTAGTGCGGTTCCAATCCCCACATATACCACTCCAGGTCCAAGGTTCGAAGCGGAACCATCACATTTACCTGCTGGTAGTAGACTCAGGGCAGGGGAACCGACAAGGGTAACCCATGAAGTCCATGATGCTAGAGAAAGCTTTAGCCGGGACACAGGAGCAATGAGATTGGTAGCAGACCATAGACGTATGAGACCATCTCAAGTAGCCAAGTGTATGCCAAAGAAGTATGGTGGTTCAGGAGATCCGTATGCACATATGTCACTCTTTAAGCAAGTCTTAAGAGCTGAGCAGATAACAGATTTCCATACACAATACGAGGGATTTGGTCTTACTCTAGAAGGTACGGCATTGACATGGTTTCAACCACTGAACAGAGGGGGATTTCATGACATTGACCATTTGCTAAGAGAGTTTGCTGAGGAATTCTCAAAACGAGAGATTAAGCACAATACGGTCTCACAAATATATGCTTTTAAACAGAGAGAACACGAAAAAGTGAAGGAAGCTTCACTTCGCTTCAAACAATACATTGAGAGATGTCCAGTACGTGAACGACCACAAGATGACAGACTATCTGTTCTCTTTATTGAAGGATTGAGAAACGACACTCTCAAGAAGGACTTGCACTTGAAAGCTTGTACAAGTTTCGAGCAAGTAACGAGAGAAGCATTGTACTTAGTGGATAACTGTACGGTTTATGGAGAGGTGTCAGCGGGTACAGATTTTGCATCCACTAGCTCTTCCTCCGTAGCGAGCGAGACTACCACTAAAAATAATGTTCAAACAATAACCATGCCAAATGTAGAGCAAATGATAGAAGATGCTCTAAAAAGGATGGCACCATACCAAAAACCATTGCCAAAACCACTGAAATGGTGTGCTATTGAACAAAAATGGACAAACCACCCAACAGAGGAGTGCTATTACAACAAAGGGTATGTAAGGGAGCGTCAGTATGCACCTCTTGCTCAATTAGCACCACCTCAGGTACATCCAGTACCTCGATACCCAACGGGAAATGTACGAGGACCTATGGGGATAGAAAGACCGCAACCGGTATTGGGACAACAACCACCTTTACCAGGAGCAAGACCAGTGGGCATTAGATATGCACCAACCTTAGAGAATCAGGAAGAACAAGCCTTAGTGCCTGTTCAAGCCTATTATGAAGAATCTGGTGCACACATGTCTCCAACTGTGTATTACCCACCAGAAGAACCCAAACAACCAGAACCATGGGGCATGATTGGGAATGTTGGAACACCAACAGTTACAAGTGCTTCTGATGAAGAGAGATACAATTTGGACGCAAGAACATTGATGTTCATAGCTCATGGAGGGTTAACAGGACAAAGACCATCCTATCCACAAAGGACGAATCAAGTGGGACCAAGACCAGCACCAGGACCCTGTTACAAGTGTGGAGGTGACCATCTGATGAATGTTTGTAAACATACGAAAATCATTAGAATTAACGCTTATTGCACTGAGTGCAGGGTTACTCACTTCATTGAGGATTGTTCAAAGAATCCAAACAAAGTGCAAAAGACGACATTGAATATGCTAGAAACTATTCCTACCAGCAGTGGGTCCGAAAATGAAACTCTAATACCAATGCAAGTTGTTACTAGAGCTCAAGCTAAGAAAACCACTAGAGAACCTGAGAATGGAAAGTGAGCGACTGAAGTGGTTAGTCAAGGACCGCGGAGTCAGAGAAACACATGGAAAGCTAGAAAAGCACGCATGAAGTTGAGAAAAGAACGTGAAGACGCTATTCTAGCTGAGGAACTAAAGCGAACTAAAGATAGATTAGAAAAACTTGAGAGTCAAAACGGGAAACGAGAGATGAGCCCGGAAAGAACGAAACAAAAGAGTATCAAAGAAACAACGAGCTTAAGCTCGGGGGGATCAGTGCTAGTCGACAAAGTACACGAACCATTGGACGCACTGATGAGAGCTTACGAAGCTAGGTTAAAGAACAACCAAACACAAGAACAGAGGTGGATGACATACCCAAACGCGGAATTGGAAAAGCAAAGACTTGAAATGTGCCAGAGAATGATCGAGACTGCACAAGCCTTATTAGAACCACCAAGAGAAACAATGAATTGTGGAACGGAAAACCCAATTCAGCAAGAGACTATCATTTCACGGGTAGCTGAAAAGACTCCCAGTGCACAAAAGCCTGAAAATACACACAAGGATGACCGCATAGTATTGAACACAACCGATCAGGAGATAGAGAGTTTTCATCCAGTCATACAGAGGATTTACGGAAGAGATGAGGATTACAATGAATTTTGGAAACAAGTGAGAGAGGCAAACTTTGCAAATGAGCTAAGTTGCCAAGCTAATCAGACAAATTGGGAAAAGGACATCAGGAATCCTCCCATAGTGGAATTTGAGGCAAGATCTCAAGTGGACTTGGATCTGCAATCTTACTGGGGAGATGGGGGCTCTGTTAGAACAATGGAGAGCAAACCTCATTCACTGAATACCTTACCTTCATACTTAGGAGAGTATGAAGCAAAATCCGAGATTAGAGCACTTCCCTCACGAAGAATCTCATTAGAAAAAGTCATGGACTCGCAAGGATTGATAGAGATCTTGTCAACACCAGTGACATGCACTATCACTCTAGCTGAGCTTTTGAGGCTAAGAGCACATATGTGGACCACTGTAGGAAAATGCTTGGAGAAATTTGGGATAAAAGACCCAACATCGAGACTGCAAGAGGGTATACAAGAGCTGAGCAAACCACAAAAGAACGCTAAGCCTATACCCTTAAACAAGGTCGGAGAGTATTGCGAAGGTGAAGAGGGGAATACAACCTTACCAGTTGAATTCCAAGGAGTGAACACGACGGCAATACTAGACAGCGGAGCTGGGGTAGCCATTGCTACAAAAGAAATCTGGAAAAAATGGGGGAAATCAGCAATAAGGAAGACTAGGTTGAAACTCCAATTAGCAGATGGACACATGGAGAAACCTATGGGGTTATTAGAGAAAGTCGTAGTAACTTCTTGCGGCATTGAATACGAACATACTTTTGCTATTGTCGATTTTGGCAAGGAGAATAACTATGATATCATACTGGGAAGACCATTCATGAGACAGTTGAAAATGGTCCAGGATTGGGGCTACGATCACATATACCTGAGAAATATGGAAACCACTACACGTGTGAACCTGAGAGACCATAACTACAAAGATGTGAGCCGAACACCGGTAGAGGAGTTTGATTCAGCTACTTTGGCGGGATCCAAATTTCCAGCTTGGTTAGGTAAGCCCAAGGAGTTATGGATGTGTGGAGCCTCGAAATGTGGAAGTCTGAGGCGAGAAGAATATGTTTTAGAAAGGGCTATCGAAGACAAAACTTATATAGGAGAACCCTTAATAGAGGACACGCTTGAACCATTAGAATGGACACACATTCTAGCAACCCTAGATGTTTGTGCAATTCCGGATGGTCCCACAACGAAATTTTGCGACAAAGACAGGTACGACATGGTTTCGTACTTCATGCTGAGAACTACACTCGAAAAAGAAACTGAAAAGAACGATACACTGGAAAAGGAAGATGAAGAAGAGGTGTTTCACGACATTCTCGATCATCCAGAGTGGGGAAATGAAGCAGACAACGAGTCAACGGACAATTCAAGCGAAAACGAAGAAACTATAATGGATGTCCGATTTTATGATTTTCCGAACCAAACTAAACAACGCCAGAAACGCTATAGAGCAAAGAGAAAAACAAAGGGGGTTAGAACCAATCCGATGCCTAGAATAAGAGGAAAAAATCAATTCCTAATGCTAGTAAAGGCGGAAGATTGTGTTAAGGACAAGATTTCTGGAAGAATGAGAGGCAATGAGCAAAAGAGCTTACGAAAAGACAAAAGAAGCTCAAGAAATCAAGTTCAAAGGAATGAAACGAAAACTGAAACTGAAACAGCAAAAGAGCTTACGAAAAGACAAAAGAAGCTCAAGAAATCAAGTTCAAAGGAATGAAACGAAAACTGAAACAGAAAAATCAAAAAAGAACAAGCGCAACAGAGAAGACACGGAGTCCAAGTTAGAACGTAGAAACAAGTACAGAGAGCTCAAGAAAACTCTGAAAGAAGTTTGGACGACAGAAATTGAGAGTGGAGAGGACGAAAACGCCAAAATCAAGGAAAACATGGATGTTCCCTCTCACTACAGGAAATTCACAATAGAGGATAGGAAGGTGGTATTAACCCAACCTATTCGAGAGAGAGGGGAGAACGTATCTTATGACGGACCGGAGGATGCAAAAAAAGTTGATTTAGCAGCTCCAGGTGAGACACCTAGACCGGTGTACATAGCCACAGATTTGTCTCCAGGCGAGGAAGAGAGACTTTTGAGTCTTCTCAGAGAGTACAGGGATGTGTTTGCATGGTCTTATAAGGACTTAAAGGGAGTTGACCCATCAATATGCCAACACACAATCCCACTAAAACAAGACACAAAGCCTAGCAGACAGACACCATACACATATAATGATACGTTTTCTAAGCGAATCAAAGAAGAGATAGATAAGCTAATGGAAGCTGAATTCATATACGAGATTGAACACACCGATTGGGTATCTCCGATTGTGGTGGTACCCAAGAAGAACGGAAAACTCCGAGTGTGTGTCAACTTAAAGAAATTGAATGCTGCAACAATCAGGGACAATTATCCCCTGCCGATAACTGATCATGTTCTAGAGCGTGTATCAGGGAAAACAACATACTCCTTTCTTGATGGTTTTTCAGGATATAACCAGCTAGCCATAGCACCAGAAGATCAACATAAAACAGCTTTTGCAACGGAGTGGGGAATTTATGCTTATCGGGTTATGTCTTTTGGTCTAACCAATGCTCCCGCAACCTTCCAGAGGTTGATGACGAATGCTTTCAAAGAATACTTAAGGTTGTTTCTAGAAATATACATGGATGACTTATGTGTACATTCTCTTCTGAGAGATAAGCATCTAGAACACCTAAGAGAAGTATTTGAGAAATGTAGGACATATCGCATTTGTCTCAATCCTGAGAAATGTGTGTTTATGGTCCGACAGGGCAGAATTCTGGGACATATTGTCTCACAAAACGGAATATCCACGGATCTAGAGAAGATAAAAGTTATAATGGATATGCCTAGACCAACCAATGCGAAACAAGTACAGAGCTTTATGGGACATTGCGGATATTATAGACGATTCATTTACATGTACGCTATAATAGGCCAACCACTTTACAGGCTAATAGTGAACTTTGAATGGACAGAGGAGTGTGAGGAATCATTCAAGAAATTGAAAGAGGCACTCATTACTGCTCCAGTCTTGAAATCACCAGATTGGGAGAAGATATTCCATGTGCATATAGATGCTTCAGCATATGCAATAGGATGCATTCTGGCTCAGCCAAAAGAAGGAAACATGGATTTTCCTATCTGTTACGCCAGTCGACAGTTCAACAATGCAGAGAAGAATTACACCACAATAGAGCGAGAGGGATTGGGAATGATATATGCTGTGAAGAAATTTCGGCATTATCTTCTAGCCAACAAGTTTGTGTTTTTTACGGATCACCAAGCCTTGCTCTACCTAGTGAATAAACCATGCAATACCGGGAGAATAGTGAGATGGTTCATTATCTTACTGGAATTCGACTTCACGGTAGTAGTAAAGAAAGGAAAAACACATCTTAGAGCTGATCATCTTTCGCGATTAACGAATGGAGAAGACCCTATAGGAGTAGATGATGACATGCCAGACGCGTACTTGTTCAACATAGAAATGATACCGAAGTGGTCTCAAAATGTCGTTAGCCTATTAACCTATGGAGGAGAGTTTGATAGAAGAGAATACAACTAGAAACATATTGCTATTCAGCAATCCAAGAATCTTCAATTGGTTGCAGGAAGGTTGTATCAATTGGGAAATGATCATGTTTTACGACTATGCATCAATCCTGAGGAATATAATATATATCTGCGCGAAGCACATGTTTAGGAATGTGCATTTCATTGTTCAAGAAGGAACACATATAGGAATTTGTTACAATTGGGAGTCTATTGGCAAGGAATAAAAGAAAGCGTACATGAATATGTCACTGTATGTATTGTATGTTCATCAAAACCGCCAGCAGAGTATTCGACATTATATCAGATAATGATCGCTCCGGAATGGAGTCAGTATATTGTTGAATATCTCACAAATAGAACTTTCCCAGAAGGAACGTCAAAAGCTCGTCAGAAATATGTAGAGACAGAAGCTAGAGATTACGCTTTAATAAGAGATCAACTCTATAAGAGAGGTAAAGACAACCAGCTTAGGATTTGCGCATCAGAGTCTGGGTATGTGATAATCCTGGAGCAAGCTCATGGAGGAGTAGGTGGAGGCCATTTCTCAGGTGATAAGACAACAAAACTTGTCTTAGCCGCACAAATATGGTGGCCAACATTACATATGGATGCTGAGGAATACGTTAAACGGTGCGATGACTGTCAGCGGACCAAAGTACCACTTAAAAGAGATGATATGCCGCTTAGACCAATGATGGGGGCAAGAGCTTTTGCAAAATGGGGGATTGATTATGTCGGACCCATTTCACCTCCTGCATATAAGAGTCATGCACAATACATCGTTGTGGCTATAGACTATCTAACAAAGTGGGTCGAAGCAAAGGCAACTCAAAAAGCAGATGCCAAGACCACGGCACAATTTCTATATGAATACGTCTTTGTACGATATGGATTGCCAATAGAAATTGTGAGTGATCGAGGCACACATTTTATAAATGAAGTGATAGAGATCCTTCTAGATGAATTCATGGTAATCCATAGGAAATCAGCCCCGTATCATCCACAAGCAAACGGACAAGCTGAAGCAACAAACAAAACCATATGCACGGTCCTTACGAAGATTGTATCTGAGTCGAGAACTAACTGGGACCAGAAGTTGCATTCAACATTATGGGCATATAGGGTAGCATATAAAACATCAATAGGAACGACCCCATATAACATGGTTTTTGGGCTAAATGCTATCCTACCAATAGAATTCTTGATTTCAACCTTAAGGGTGGCTAAGGATCTAGAGTGGACAAGGCACGAGCTTTCTGATAGAATAGATGACCTGGAAAAGCTAGACGAGCTTCGCCTAGAGCAGTAGCTTCTATCTACGCTCAAAAAAGGCGACAAAAGGAATTTTTTGATAAGCATGTGCGGACTAAAGAGTTTAAGGTTGGGGACTATGTCCTAGTTTACACTCTGAAACAACATGCTAAGAAGCTTAAAAAGCGAGGGATGGGACCTCTGGTGATTAAATATCTATCACCAAATGGAGCCGTCAAGCTTGCTACATTAGACGGAGAAGAAATGCCCAATTGGATTAGTGGATGCAGAGTGAAAAAGTATCTTTTGCCGCTAACCCAAGACATGCTTCTCAAAATACATCAAGAAAAGCTGCGTGTCCAGAAAAAGAAAAAGATTGTGGAGGAAGCGCAAGCCGAGGCGAAGGAAAGAATGGAGAAAAGAAGACTATTGCATCAGAAACAGCGCAATGAAGGAGCAATACAAATAAACGCAGTCAGTATCACAGAAATGGATAATGACAAAGAAGAACCCATCATTGAATGCAAAGTAGGAACCAACCAAATCAAAGCCAGAGCACTATTGGATTCAGGAGCTCAAACTAACCTACTTTCACTCAGTTTGTATAGACAATTGACAAATGCCACTAAATTAAAAACTGCCAAGCAAGAGTTAAAGAGTTACTCTGAGAATTCAATCAAAACTGTTGGATGCACAATTTTACATATACAGATTAACCAGTATGTGTATCCTTATATGTTTTACGTGGTTGAAGACCAAGCTACACAACATCCATTATTGCTAGGACAACCATGGCAGAAGCAATACAATGCAATGATTGACTGGAGTTCTAAATCAGTGCTTATCAAATACGAAGGTGAAAGTCAATCAGTTAAGTTCACCAAAGTCGTAGAGCCAACTCCAAAGGAAGAATCCAAGAACAAAGGTAAACAACAACCAGAGAAAAAGAAGAAGCAATGGCAACCAAAAGTTTCTATACAATCGGATTGCTCTTCGACGAGGAATTCTCAACATTGGATAAGGAAGACAAGAAATAATATAACAGCTCAACCTTGGGAAAAAGCGGAGTCAAAGTTGGTATGGAGACCAAAAAAGGTTGTGCCAGAGAACACAAAGGTGGAAAACAGAGTCTTCAATACCAGACAACAGAGTGATTCCAGACAATCAAGGACAGTGAAACAGATCTGGATTCCAAACAAGTTCATGAGGGCACAAAGCTATAGCAAGCAAATTTGGATCCCAAGGATTTGTAAACAGGAACTCCCTTCAGTACAATCCACGGAAACTCCTAGGTATTTCAAGGCGAGGAAATCAACACAAAGAACAAAGCAGGTTTGGGTCGCAAAGAGTTTGTGGCAAGCACAAGCGAAGCGGAAGAAGATTTGGATTGTGAAAAAGAACAACAAGGTAAAGAAGAATCCATCTACTGATTCTACTACCGAAGTGCCAAAACCAACCCAAAACCCGACCACCAATCCTTCAATCAAACAAAGAGCAGCTTTATTGGAAAGACTGTTGTATCATCGCTCTACAATTGCATTGGGAACTTATGACCCAAACAACTACAATGCTTCACCCACAGACACTTCATAGTCGTCCGGGAGGACTCAGACTAGGAGGGGGGGAGGTATACAGGTATACAGGAGCTACAAAGCAGCTATAAGCGACAAAAAACAAAAATTATATTACAAGGGCAGTGTCTTACATGATTTTGCAATTTTTATGTTTGATTGCGGATATTGATAATATTTATGCCCTTATATACCTTGTTTTGCAACAAGAAGACATCAAATGATGAATTTGGGTCTCTAGATGTGTAAATATCACTAAATAAGAGTGTTTTTGGAGCTAAAAAGTGGAAAAAAGTGGTAATCCAAGTCCAGAAATCACAAATAAGTGTATATTCATATACACAGGGTTACCAGCTATTTATTGTGTATGTTTGAAATTTTTTGGCTTCAATTTTCTATTTTCCTTTATTTTTTATGATTTTCTTAATAAAAGTAAAAGAAAAATTAAAAAAAAGCAGGTGAAATGAGATCGGAAAAAAGAAAAGAATAGACGGTGATGGTCCTAATGACAAGGGCAACCCATGGTAAAAATTGGGTACAATTCTGAAAAAGTTGCGGAAAGTCCGAAACGGCAGAATTTTGGCAAGTGGACGGAATTCTAAGAAAACAGGTCAAACGGAGACCGATTTGGGAAATTTCAGATCCTAAAGCGCATCTCACAACGAGATAGGAGCACATGACAAATTTGGTGGCAAGTGAACCGGGAAGTCCGAAGTTAAGTATTTTTCACATCACTTTCAAGCTCATTCACACTATTACCTTCTTGGCGAAGAGCAGAGAGCCACAGGAGCACAGATCTTCTACGACCTTCTACAACTCCCACGAGAGCTCAGAGGACACCAGACATGAGAGGTAGACTCGTTGCCATAAGCTTTTGATGCTTATCATTAACTTTTGTCGCGAAAACTGACCAAAACCAAGAAACAAGAGCAGACGGGGAATGGGGTAGAATGCTAGGTAGTGGCACAACCGCCTAACCAAACCTTGCAAGAACTTATAGGTGGGTTACCCTAGTATAGAAGATGGGTTTCTAACACTCAAAGCTCGAGAAAGAACGACTGGAAAAACCCTAGGTCAACAGAGCCTGCAAGAGGCAAACAGGAAAAAGTTGTCGAAACAACACGAAACTTCACAGGAAGTTCAACCACATCAAGGACAATGCAACCTAGAATATCTCCAAGTTTGAATCACAAAAAGTAGGTCGGAACAACCGATTTGGCTGCGGACACACACAGCGTCATTTTGGCATAACGGCTGAAATTGACGACCGAATGAAATGAAACTTCACAAGCAGCTTCAAGTAACTATCGATGACTTATGTTTGCAAGCAAAACCCAAAAGAAAGCTGATTCACTTACCGATGGTGAAAAAGACGCTTTCGGGCAACCAAAGGGAGAAAGATGGAGAACGGGGAGCCAAAGTCAAGTTCAACCAAATAGATGGCTTCACAACATATCCAATGAGCTGGAAATGCAACTCTCGAGAAGAAAAGTTGAAGAAATTCAACTCCAAGACAAAAAGACGACTTCGAAGACTAAAATGCCTATACGGGGGCTTTTTAGCTAAACTGATGACTTTTTAAGTTGAAAACTAGTTAGCAGGGCTTAGGGCACTAGCACAAAGCATTCTTTGCACAAAAAGACCAACATTTCAAGAAAAGACATCATATGCGTATGATGTCTCACAACATGAATTTCACATCCATTTCAACATTTGAGTGCATAGCCTCATTCCACATGTTAATCACATCCTATGAACCAAGTATCATGAGAATTGGAGTTAGAAAACCCAAGGAAAACCAAAAGACGCAAAGTAGGCCATAAAATTGATTTTTGGTCCTAATTTTGTCAAAATAACTCCAAACTCATTGAAACTTTGTAGGATTGTTGTTAAACACATCTACAAGCTATCGGGAACCAAAAAGCACCATTTTGACACAAAAGACATCATACACGTATGATGTCTATTTGCACTTACAGAGCCAAAACTGCTCATTTGTCATCATACATCCATTATATATATCTAATACATGCTACATATGAAATTTGGAACCATTTGGTCAAGAGGATCACCCCATTAGCCCAATTGAGGGAAAATCCTTCACCTAAAGCCTATTTTTGGCCCAAATCCAACATACTCAAGTCCAAACCAAGATTTGAGTAGGAACAGTCCTTCACTAGTACATGGGGAGTCCACAGAACCAATCCCATGCAAAATTGATGAAAAAGACATCATACGCGTATGATGTCTCCAGAGCCATTTTTAGCCCAAAATCTATCCAAACTTCATAAATCCACTGAATAAGCCTATCTAAAGCCAAATCCAAGCTTATAGAGAAATTTGGTCCAAAAATACACTAAAAGACATCATACGCGTATGACGTCTCACTATGTGATTTTGGCACCTCAGTGCTTCAACCACCAAACAGAAGTGATCTACATGCCATTTGAAAGTGAACCACCAAGTTTTATCCAATTTGGATTATAAAGTCCAATTCCCTTTCAAAATTTTGCCAAGAGCCGGAACTAAACTAAATTGGCCAAAACTTGACCAAATGGGATCCAAACTCAAATCCAAGCATATGATAATCATGTATACACTATCAGCTACAAGCACAACCAATATGAAGTCATTTTGACACAAAAGACATCATACGCGTATGATGTCTCCAGCATGATTTTGAGCCCATTTTGCATATTTTTTCACCTACCTTGCATCCTTAGGCCCTGAATAGCTCATGTTTCAATTTTCAAGTCATTTGGATAGTTAAAAGCTTCATTTCGGCTTTCAGTACTAAAAAGACGCTAACTGTAACATTTAATGGCCTATAATCTTATGCGTAGCGGAAATTAGCATGAACATAGTGGGCATTTCATTAGAATAGATTCCTAATGAGAATTACAAGAGTGCTTGGGTGGAGAGAGAGCAACAAAAAGCATAACACCTAGTTAGATAGCATCGACAATACTTTCAAAAGAGAGAGCAATTAAGCTATTGACAACAGTTGAGGACCGGATTTGCATGGAGCCGGTCCCCCCTCCAAAAGGCTTTGTATTATGGTTTCTCCCATCAAGAGAGACATTGTACAATACAATTCTTTGTGTTCCTTCAAGACTAGCTAGTGCAATGAAGATGGAAGCTTCATACACCAAGCAAAACACTTAATCAAACACAACTTGAATTATCCCCGTTCTCAGACCCAAGACCTCACACACCTTCGAAGATGGTGAGAGCTAGCAGGGTATGAGAGTAGATTGAGAGGAAAAAGGAGTATCTTACGAGAAAGATGTACATCTCCTCACATAATCACTCATATTAGCATAGCTTAGCTTAGTAATTAGCTTGGTAGAGAAGATGAGCATGCATTGAAGCTTGGCTCTTGGTTGGATTTGCATCCACATGCCAAGAGAGTGTTGATGTAGGCTTCTATCTCACAAGCTTGGAGTAGGTGATGAGCTCTCCATTAAAGCTTGGGAGGAGATAGAGTATTTTCCCTTCACACATGGTCAAGTGTGAGTGTGTGTGTGTCAATGCCAAGCAAAAATCAGCCCCCCCCTCTCTCTTGGGCGAGCCCTAGCTGCTAAATAGGTCTGGCTTTTGCCTCATTGGACCTCCCCAGGTCAAGCCAATAGGAATTAAGCAGTATAAGTGATAGCCTTCTGACATGTGTCCCCCTTTCCCCTTTTGTGAGAGTAAACTAAACTCTCATTGGACCCCTTTGCCTCCTGGCCAATAGGAATCAGGCAAGCCATGGGGCTCCTGAATACTCATTGGACCCCTTGGGAGACTGCCCAATAGTCTTCTAGGAGACTTAATTCTCATTGATTTCTTTTATTAAATGTTTTTAAATTAATTAAACTAGATTTACTCTAGCTTAATTCTCATTGGTCCACTTCAAGGGTCTTCCAATAGGAATTGGGCACACCTTGTGGGCATCTGGCCTAGGGAGCTGACATGTGTCCCTCATTCCCTTTGTGTAAAGGGAGCCTGTGTGTGTGTGTGTGGCTTTCTCTCTCATCTCCTACCTTTGGGGCTCGCCCCCTCCCATGTAGGGCTGTGAAAAGACTTTTAGGGCACACACTAAGCATCCAATTTTCCCTAGGGTTGACCTTTGGACACAACCTTTGAATTTTGGAACCTTAGCATTTTGGAAGTCTTAATGGGCTGAACCTTAGGGTCTTTTTGGCCCATTGTTTCACATGGCTCTTGTGCAGATGGCCCCCCCCTTTGGATCCCTATTTTCCCTCCTTTGGATCCCTACTGTGGCCGGTCTGCTAGCTTAACCAATATTCTAGCTTTTTCTCCCTTGGCACTTCCCCACATTAAATGATCAGTTTAATATGAGAAAATCATTTAGGAGAATTAGATATTGATTATTATGACATTACCTCTCTCTTGAAATCATAGTCGTCCTCGACTATGGTGTAGAGAAGATAAAGCATATGCATGAGTCCTTTTCTTAGCGGGTAGAGGATCCCTATGTTACCCTACGACATCATTCCATAATGGATGACTAGTCCATTTGGCGCTTGAGAGCCTGAGGCTGCCGCAAGCATGTCTGCACATTAGTCCTATCAGTCTTCCATAGTAGAGTGACAAGCTCTACTTGGTGTTTGGGAGACGTCGTCTCCGCAAACTTGATCTAAGCATGCATACTACTTCATTTTTGTGCACAAATAAAGAAAAAGAGAGTCTTATAAGACAAAAAATTTTGTTCATTTTTAACATTTTGTACATTTGCTTACTCTTGGGAAGCATTGTAAGCATTGACAAGGTTTAGGTTATCCTTTAATTGTATGCCTTGCATCCATCTAGCATCTTCAAAAGGATAATTCTTAAACTTAATAAGATATCGTCGGATAGTCTTACCGCCTCTTAATACCTTGTCTTCATGTCGGAGAATGGACTCGGGCTGCAGCACCTCCTCGTGGTCCTCGATCTCCGGTGGGTCTTCAATAGTTGGTTCTTAAGGTGGCTCTCCTTTGTAAGGCTTTAAGAGGCTCACATGAAAAGCATTGTGTATGAGCCAATGATTGGGCAACTTAAGTTGATAGGCCATCTCATTGATTGGCCTAAGAATCTGGAAGGGACCATAGTACCTTTTTGCTAGTTTAGCATAGTACTTTTGGTGGCCCGTAGGATTCTTGCCCGTCGTGTGCCTTAATCGAGCCTTGGGAAACTTTAACAAGACCCAATCGTTTTCTTTAAAGGCTTGAGCTCTTCTGTGCTTGTCAGCAACAGCCTTTTGCCTTTGCTGTGAGATAGAGATAGCATCCTTAATCTTTTGGAAAGATTCTTGTAGGTCTCGGCTATACTCATCTGCAGCGAAGATCTTCCCATGTACCTTAAGTAGCAAGGGACTTTTTGATCTTCCCTCAATTACCTCGAAAGGTGCTTTTCCTGTGGAAGTATGTACAGTGTTATTGTAAGCATACTCTACTAAAGGTAAGTACTTCTCCCATTGGGATCTTTGATCTACTTCCGTTACATAGGCTTTTAGTAGATCGAGAATGGTTAGGTTAGCTATTTCACTTTGGCCATCAGTTTGTGGATGATAGGCCGAAGAGAAGTTTAGCCTAGTTCCTAAATTCTCAAAGAGACCCTTCCAGAAATTACTGGTCATTCTAGGATCTCTATCCGACACTATGGACATTGGCAAGCCATGGTACTTGAAAATTTGTGAAATGAAGAGGGTTGCCATTTGATGGGCTTTGATAGTCTTTTTGACAGGTATAAAATGAGCTTGTTTACTGAACCTGTCTACTATCATCCATATTCCCGTATTCCCATGGATAGACTTAGGCAATCCAAAGATAAAATCCATGGATATGCTCTCCCAAGGTGAATTAGGGATTGGCAAGGGTTGAAGCAATCCAAGTTGCTTCCCTCTATCAAATTTTGTCTTTTGACATACCACACATTTGGAAACATACTCGTGTATGTTCACTTTCATGGTAGGCCAATAGAAATATGTTTCAATTCCCTTTAGGGTAGACTGAATCCCTCTATGCCCCGCATATGGGGGAGCATGAGATTCATACATTACTTTCTCACGTAGTGAGTTAGTAACGCATAGTCTATTGCCATAGAGGAGATAACCATCTTGTAAAGTAAATGGTTCTTCTTTCTTCCCTAATGCAAGGGCTGAAATCACATCTCTAAAATCGGGATCAATAGCATACTCATCTATCATTGAAGATAGATCATTGTGAGTTGCTATGGAAACCGCATTCACTCTCGGTCGTCTTGAGAGTGCATCGGCTACTTGATTATGCTTGCCAGCAATGTGAGCAATATGAAAATGAAATTGAGAAAGCAAATTTGCCCACCTCATTTGTTTGTCAAAAAGCTTGGTCTGCGTCATGAAGTACTTAAGACTTTGGTGATCCGTTCGCAGAATGAAAGGAGTCCCCAATAAATAGTGCTTCCATGAGTCTAAGGCATGTAGAACTGCAAGGAGTTCTTTTTCGTATATGCCTAGAGCTTGCTCAACAGGGTCGAGCCTTCGACTCTCATAGCCTATGGCGTGCCCTTCTTGGAGTAGAACAGCCCCAAGGCAATCACCACAAGCATCACATTGGACCTCAAATGGTTTTGAGAGATCCGGTAGTGTAAGCACAGGTTGAGAGATAAGCTTTTCTTTAAGCTTTTCGAAAGCATTTGTTCTCCTTAGCAGACCACGTATACCTAACATTTTTCTTTGTTAGGTCATGTAATGGTCCCGCAATTCGTGAGAACTTTTCTATGAAGCGTCTATAGTATGCACACATACCTATAAAGCTTCTTAGTTCATGAAGATTCCTTGGTTTAGGCCATCCTTTTATTACCTCTAACTTGGATGGATCCATTTGGATTCCATCTTGAGAGATAATGTGACCTAAATATTGAATCTCTTGCAAGAAAAATTCACTTTTCTTTCGATTAACATAAAGTTTATTCTCTCTTAAAACTTGAAATATTACCTGGAGGTGTTGCTTGTGTTCCTCCAATGAATTAGAGTAGATGATAATATCATCAAAGAACACTCCAGTGAAGGTTCGATGAGGCCTGAACAGCTTCTCCATCAAGCGGTTGAATGTGGCTGGTGCATTAGTCAAGCCAAAAGGCATGACAATGTATTCGTAAAGACCAAATGTAGTACGAAATGCGGTCTTTACAATGTCTTGATCAACTATCCTTATTTGATGATAGCCACTTTTCAGGTCAATCCTACTGAAGTAGGTCGATCCTTGTAGCTTATCAAATAGGTCTTCTACCCGTGGAACGGGAAACCTATTCTTGATAGTGATCCTATTTAGTGCTCTATAGTCGACACACATACGATATGTGCCGTCTTTCTTTTGCACTAATAGCACAGGTGAGCAAAATGGAGATGAGCTAGGCCTAACCATGCCCTTCTCAACTAACTCATGCACTTGCCGCATAATCTCCTCTTGTTGAGCTTGAGAAACTCTATAAGGAGGTTTGTTAGGCGGTGAACTTCCTGGAAGAAGTTCAATTGCATGGTCGTCATTACCTCGTTTAGGAGGTAGCTCACAAGGGATGTCGTCAATAAAAACATCTTGAAACCCCTTGAGAAAATTGGATAACTCTAATTCCTTTTGGTTGCTTTTATTTTCTTTTGTTAAAGCATTAGGTTCATTTTGAGAATCTTTAACAAAAATCATGTACACGGAAATAGAGCTCTTTATTGACTTGTTGAAAGCTGGTGTATGTACAATGGGGATGGTATTACCCATCTCCTTAGCATCTATATACATATCCTTTTCCCTGAACTTAAAGGAGATTCTCCTTTCAGGAAATTTAACATCGGCAGCCAGGCGGTCAAACCATGGTGCCCCTAGGATTACATCCTCATGCTTGAGAGGAGAGATAAAGAAGTCCTCTTTGTCCACATAGCCTTGGACATGAAGCCTCAATTTCCCGATTAAGGGAGTGACTGAAGCTTCTTGCCCCTTGAAGGCACTGTCTGCGGGTAGGATATCTCCCATCTCGTAGGATTGTATGCCTAGCTTGGTGGCTAACTCCATAGATATGAAATTGTGAGTAGAACGAGGGTCAAAGAGAATAAAAGCATCATGTTCTCTTACCTTTCCCCAAGCATGGCATAGAGGAGATCCTTTGTGGTGAGTTTGATGAATCTCCTCCTCTTGGATTTCAACCAAAGAAGCTCTAGGAGGATCTTGGCGGTTGTTCTTTTGGGGACAAGCGCGGTACGCATGCCCTTGTTCGCCGCACTTGAAACACCGGTTATCTTTACGATAACGCTCAAGCTCTTCAGGAGAGAGTTTATTCTTTCCTTTGTAAACTCCCTTCTCTTTAGCTTTGTTGGAATTGCCCTTAGGAGACTTTTGGACATTGTCCTTCCCCTTAGGCTCATTGGAACCCTTGTTTTCCGGGGGCTTATTATTTCTTTTACCCCCCGTTTGGAAATTGATTCGCGAGGCCACCATAGTATGGTGTATTACCGCCGATATGGTACGTGGCCTTTGGGAGTTGACATACTCCGCCATTTCTTCGGTTAAGCCCGCACAAAATTGTTGCTTTTGCTCTCCAAAATCCAACTTTTTGAAGACAGTGGCTTTGAGTTGTAGGTCCCAAAACTTGTCTACATATTTGTGGATGGATTCATTGGGAGAGAGCTTTAAGCTTCGCCATTCGGTGAGTACTTTGTCTTTGGCATCGGTGGCCAAAAACTGCTTCATAATGGAAGCTCTTAAGGCCTTCCATGTTCGTGGAGCTTCACCGTTGGCTCGTAGGCTAGACCACCATTGTCTGGCGGACTTTTGAAAGTGCATAGCTACATGGCGTAGCTTAGAGGACTCCGTGAAGCCCTCATCTCCAAACGCCGCATCGAATTGCTGGATAAAGGCCAAAACTTTGTCTGTAGCACCGAAGGTGCCATCATAGGTAAGGAAAGAGATGCTCTTCCCTCTCTCTTTGAATTTCTTCAGCTTGGACGACCTCTTCCATGCGGCATAGGATTTCCTATGGCCTCTTCTTTTTGATGGTTCAAAAGTTGCACCATCACTTTCTTCAGAAGGTGAAGAATTTGAAGAAGGTGGAGAAGAGGGTGACCTCTTTCTCGCCTTTTTCTTGTCTTGATCTTTGTCGTCTTCACCATAGCTTTCATAAGAGGAAGAGGATGAAGAAGATGGAGAAGAGGGTGTCCTCTTTCTCGCCTTTTTCTTCTCTTGCTTTTTATCATCCCTCTTTGAATTGTGGTGAGGAGAAGAATATGATGGTCTTCTCCGCTTTGATGGTGATGGAGAGCGTTTAGCCCGCCGTCTTCGTGGAGCCATCTCCGCCGAGGTGGCGGGAGACTCGCTTCTTTCTCGTTCCTTCGGTGGAGGCTCTTGAGTTCTCCTTTGGGAAGGAGATGCATCATCAAGAAGTAAGTTCTTGAGCCCTTCATATGGATTCTCTTCTTCTTCCCGAACTTGGTAGTCTCACAAGGAGGCTTCCTAGGTGTTCTCTCGTCATGGTGATGAGCTTGGAGAATCCCGTGAGCACGGAGCTGCCGTTGCACTTCACTTTGGAGAGATGGATTGCCCATGGCTTGTTGAAGCCTAGAAACAAGATAGTTAACAAGCATTGAAGCATCATTAGTAGCTTGCTCATGAGCAAAATCAAAGTTATCAACATTAATTTCACTCTCTTTACTATTGTCAGCCATTCTAACAACTTTTAGGTGTAAACTTTTTAGGTGTACTTTGGCACTTCAAGCCCTAGTTGCTACTCCTCTTTACCCCTTTAGAAAAAGCACTCAAGCTACTGTACCCGCGGCTCGAATACCATTAATTGCAAGGAATAGAAGAGAGGGTCTTTCGACACCAAGACAGCACCGGCTCCTGTCAAGCTTCTAATAGCTCAATAGTGGTTAAGCCGTAGGCAAGCCCCGTAGGACTCCACTATTAAGACCATAGCTCTCGACGGTGATGCCCCGTTAACTGCACAAAGGCAGGCGCACTGCAAGGCTGAAAAATCCCTATTCTACTTACTCACAGGCAATTAATAATACCAACCATTTGTAGCTAGCTTGAGGACCTCCCTTCTTGAGTAAGAAAAGAGAAACCTTGGGCTCTGATACCAATGTAACATTTAATGGCCTATAATATTATGTGTAGCGGAAATTAGCATGAACATAGTGGGCATTTCATTAGAATAGATTCCTAATGAGAATTACAAGAGTGCTTGGGTGGAGAGAGAGCAACAAAAAGCATAACACCTAGTTAGATAGCATCGACAATACTTTCAAAAGAGAGAGCAATTAAGCTATTGACAACAGTTGAGGACCGGATTTGCATGGAGCCGGTCCCCCCTCCAAAAGGCTTTGTATTATGGTTTCTCCCATCAAGAGAGACATTGTACAATACAATTCTTTGTGTTCCTTCAAGACTAGCTAGTGCAATGAAGATGGAAGCTTCATACACCAAGCAAAACACTTAATCAAACACAACTTGAATTATCCCCGTTCTCAGACCCAAGACCTCACACACCTTCGAAGATGGTGAGAGCTAGCAGGGTATGAGAGTAGATTGAGAGGAAAAAGGAGTATCTTACGAGAAAGATGTACATCTCCTCACATAATCACTCATATTAGCATAGCTTAGCTTAGTAATTAGCTTGGTAGAGAAGATGAGCATGCATTGAAGCTTGGCTCTTGGTTGGATTTGCATCCACATGCCAAGAGAGTGTTGATGTAGGCTTCTATCTCACAAGCTTGGAGTAGGTGATGAGCTCTCCATTAAAGCTTGGGAGGAGATAGAGTATTTTCCCTTCACACATGGTCAAGTGTGAGTGTGTGTGTGTCAATGCCAAGCAAAAATCAGCCCCCCCTCTCTCTTGGGCGAGCCCTAGCTGCTAAATAGGTCTGGCTTTTGCCTCATTGGACCTCCCCAGGTCAAGCCAATAGGAATTAAGCAGTATAAGTGATAGCCTTCTGACATGTGTCCCCCTTTCCCCTTTTGTGAGAGTAAACTAAACTCTCATTGGACCCCTTTGCCTCCTGGCCAATAGGAATCAGGCAAGCCATGGGGCTCCTGAATACTCATTGGACCCCTTGGGAGACTGCCCAATAGTCTTTTAGGAGACTTAATTCTCATTGATTTCTTTTATTAAATGTTTTTAAATTAATTAAACTAGATTTACTCTAGCTTAATTCTCATTGGTCCACTTCAAGGGTCTTCCAATAGGAATTGGGCACACCTTGTGGGCATCTGGCCTAGGGAGCTGACATGTGTCCCTCATTCCCTTTGTGTAAAGGGAGCCTGTGTGTGTGTGTGTGGCTTTCTCTCTCATCTCCTACCTTTGGGGCTCGCCCCCTCCCATGTAGGGCTGTGAAAAGACTTTTAGGGCACACACTAAGCATCCAATTTTCCCTAGGGTTGACCTTTGGACACAACCTTTGAATTTTGGAACCTTAGCATTTTGGAAGTCTTAATGGGCTGAACCTTAGGGTCTTTTTGGCCCATTGTTTCACATGGCTCTTTTGCAGATGGCCCCCCCCTTTGGATCCCTATTTTCCCTCCTTTGGATCCCTACTGTGGCCGGTCTGCTAGCTTAACCAATATTCTAGCTTTTTCTCCCTTGGCACTTCCCCACATTAAATGATCAGTTTAATATGAGAAAATCATTTAGGAGAATTAGATATTGATTATTATGACACTAACTTCTGAAATTGGAGTTACAGGATCCATGGATTCCACCAAGTCATCAGCAACGAAGAGAAAAAGACCGACAATCAAAGATGCTATTGCAGAAGCGGAACCATTTGACATTCCAGCAGAAACCCTCAAGCCAACCAAAAATTGGGTGGAGGAAGCAGTATTGGAGAAAGAGGGAATAAAGATCTACCAGGGGACTTTCAGAGATCCTCAAGGGCAAGCGGTGGATGTACCGATGATCCCACAGGAATTGGTAGATTATAGCAGGTCAGAAGACATCAGTAGGTACCTGGAAAGGGCAGACTTGCATAGTTTCTACACCTCGAGACCATCAGGTGTGGATACAAGAAGAGTGTACGAGTTGGCAACATCCATTCAGAAGGATGGAAAAGCCACATTGACAGCCATGGATGGAGAGAAGGTAGAAGTACATATCACTCCACAGCTAATTGCAGACGCATTGAAGCTGCACAACAAAGGGAGCTCGGTTAGGGAAAGAAGGGAGGCCATAGAGGTCTATGGGCCCAAGAAACAAAATACGACCTATGGAGATATGAAGGACCCAAGAGCGGCAACCCTTTGTCGACTGTACAACCAATTTCTTCATGTTTGCAGTAAAAGACCGCAAAAGTATACGACACCACCCCATGCCATTGCGACCACCATCACATGGGCATTAAAGAGCAATATGCCAAAAGAGGTGAATTACGCTCAACACATCCACGAGCAAGTAATTGCCATGCACAATGAGAAGCGAAAATACATAGGAGGAGCGGAAATTCTCACAAGAATAGCTTATGAAGCTATTGGAGCTAGAGATCAGTGGCCAAAGCCCAGAATGAGTGGCTTAGAGAAGCCGACGAGGAGGAAGAACAGCCCGAAGTATCCAAGTGGGCATCCACAAGAGCACGCCGGAAACTAGAAGTAGTTTCAGAACCTGAAGAGGATGTGGACGAGCCACTTAAGAAGAAAGTAAAGAAGAAGATTGCTCCCAAGCAAACCAAAAGTTAGAAAGCGGCAAGAATGGAAAGATTAGTGGAGCAGTTTAGAGCGGAAAGAGCTCTAAAGGGTGACTTTGAAAAAAAGTGGGTGCCAGACCGCACTAAAGTCGGAACTAGCTCGGCCAGGCCACACATTGATCAATACGATCAATATATTAAATCTTATGAGGAGTCAGAGGCTAATTTGGAGCAGCAACCTGTCGAGCCATACACTGAAGAGGAGGTACATCAATTAAAAGCTGAGCTGAAAAAGGACGACAAGGGGAAAAGGAAAGTAGATGGGTCTACTAAGCCTCAAGAGAAAGATGGGCAAGCCGACAAAGGGAAAGCCAAGGAAGCTGAGGACAAACATCCCTCTATGACTGATGTAC
The DNA here is from genome assembly GCF_014529385.1 of Adiantum capillus-veneris. Taxonomy (NCBI): domain Eukaryota; kingdom Viridiplantae; phylum Streptophyta; class Polypodiopsida; order Polypodiales; family Pteridaceae; genus Adiantum; species Adiantum capillus-veneris. Next base: position 36,448,920 of record NC_140948.1, read on the forward strand.
CAAGCCCAAAGAAGACGGAAAAAATTGTGGAAGAGACCACAGTAGAGGTGGACACAGATGTTTTGGAAAAGCCAGAAGCCGAGACCAAAGAAAAGAAGATAGATCTAGTTCAGCAAAAGAGAAATGATTATGAGGATCTGGTAGAGATAGGATACACCGAAGAAGAGGCCCTTGAGGCAGTTTATGGGATCACCCTACAAAAACAAGATGAACGGAGAGGGACAGAGAAAAAGACAAAGAGTAAAAAAGAAAGTGAAGAGAAACTGGACGAACCGAAAATACTAGAAGAGCCAAAGCCAGTGGAGGTGGTGGCGGAAAGAGCTTTAGAGTTGACAGATGATGATGAAAAAGACATGCACATGGTGCATGAACTGCTCAGCAAGATAAAATAAAGGTCCAAGGCAAAGGAAGTAGAGATTGAGACAGCCAAACAAAGGGAAGCGGAGTTGCAGAGAAATTTGGAGAATGCTATGACTGAATCTGAAAGTCATAAAGCATCACTCTATGACGCGGAAAACGAGAGAGACGGCTTGATACTCCAACTAGCCGAGGCTTCAAGAGAAGTAACAAGTGCACAGGAAGCAAGCGAGCGGATAGAAGATGAGTTGGAGGTGGCTAAGGATGAGCTCATTGAGCTAAGGGAAAGAGTCGAGCTCCAAGAAAGAACAATCACTAGACTCAGGTCTATACCCCTAGAGCTAGCAGAGCAGGAACCGAACAAGAGGGAGCTATCGTACCAGTTTTGGAAGACCAGGTCCGAAGCTTACAAAGAGATCTAAGATTAGAGCAAGTGCAAAGGTTGCACATTGCGGAGGGATCATTGGCCGCAGAGGAGAGGCTCACATTAGAAAATCAAACACTACGGACAGAGAATGAGGCCCTCCGCAAACAGCTCCAAGATCTACAAGAGCAACAAAAAAGAGAGACAGAGACACCACACGAAGAATCAGGTGGAGCAGCCATAGAGCTACCAGAAACTGGAGAGGCAACCACAATTGAAGATCCAGCCCCAGCTCAAGAGGTGGCCTCGACTTCAAGAATCTCTGAAGAAGAAGAACAAAGGCTCCATCACCAAATAGAAAAGTCAGCAGAGGAGAGTGCCAAGGCGGAAATGGAATGGGAGAGGAGACTCCTAATCTCCATTAGACTTCAGGGACTAGACACAAAAGTGCTCCATGAACAGTGGATGCAACCCAGCCTGCCTTTCCCTTTGATGAAATTTGAAGTGCTAAAGACGAAAAAGAGACTAGAAGTAGAGCAGTATGTCGCTCTTTACGAAGGCGACATCACAAAGGAGGAACAATCAAAGAAGATAGTAGATTCACAACCTAGATGGAGGAAAGGTTGGCTGAACAAATACCCAGCCTACCTCATCTACTTGGTGGAGGCACCAAAGGAGATCCGGGAGGATGCAACCTTCTGCCCGGTGCCAAGAGTCAAAAACTGGAAAGAGCATGGCAGGATTGCAGGAAAGAAGCCAAATTGGCTTAATTATCCCAGGATGCCAGGACCAAAGGCAGGAGAGAGAATAGGTAAAGCCTACATGGTGAAAACCCTAACGAGCACCATCAAGCTCTTTACTGGCTCTCCTGACCTTTCATGTCAGATGCTCAAGAAAATCTGCAGGACTCTCTTAGCTTGCATTGAAGTGTTCGCGCCAGATAAAGCCACGACCTCGAGTCTACTATCGACGGCCGACACGGTGTCTGATATGATGTACGATCTTTCATTGCAGCCTTCTCCAAAAGTGTTACACCTCCTATACCAAAGGATTATGTTTTCGCCTAGCTTCCACATGCAAACATTCGAAGAAGCTTTCTACACCGGCTTTTTCACCCACGAAAGCAAAATATTCAGCCCAACCTTGACCATCGGCAACCTACGATACGAATCACATTTGCAGATGCTCAAGACGACAAGACTTTATTGACCAAGCATAAAAGTCATGTCAGGGACGACATGAACGCGGGGGGGGGGGGGGGGTGTTGAGCCAGCAGAGGATCACACCCACATTTTTGCTTACACTCATCATTTTGTAACCATTGATTGTAATAAATGTCTTTTCGACATTAATTTTGATTTGAGCCATTCATTAAGTAACGGGACTCAATTGAGTTTCCAGCTTGTAATCCCGAAGTAATTTCACTTGCTGATGTAATTAGTTAGAGATGTTCTCACCTCCAACGCTGAGGTATATAAGCCAAAGTTTTTGTAACCTAATGGGAAGATTATTAATCAAAGTGAGTTTTTGAGCGCCGTGACTGTGTCTGAGAGAGAGAGAGAGAGAGAGAGAGAGAGAGTCTTATCTACTTGCTACGCGAGCTACGGAGCCGCCATTGGAGAAGCAACACCGCCATTGTGTTAGCAACGACGAGAGCTACGCACAGATACCAAGAGTGCGCGCTATCGGCTTCTATGTGTGGTAAGTTTCTACGAGCTTCGGTGTGAGTTTTCTTCCAACTCGTGTGTCGGAATTGAGCGTGCAGCATATCTATAGAACCACAACGAGTAGAGCTACACATTAGTACCATCGGGGTCAAGTTTCGGTCACCTGTATATTTTGGCCTGTCTTCATACGCGTTTACCGCACGGAGTGGTTATAGGTTGAGTTTGCAGTTCAAGTCTTTAGGGTGTTGTTCTTACCTAGTGTATAGACTTCCCCTTGAGTTTGAGATCGATTCAATGATTCTAGATCTTGTTTCGTATAGCATTCGTTCATAGTACGGATTTCAGTCACTTGCGTATTTTAGAACTTAGATTTGATTTCCTTAGTAGTGATTGTCATTAGAAGGTCGAGTAGGTGATTTGACACCCACCTAGTTGTTTCCATGCGCCTGCGGGTCAAGCTCCGTCCTCGTCTGACAAATTCTGTTGTTGGTTGAGTTCTCTCTATTTAGCTTCCGCTAGCGGCGTAACCGCCTTAACATTGTGACTCATTTTAGCTTCTTGTCTTTGAGAATCTCACACTCATCTAGATTCAAAACAAAATGCAAAATGCCACTTGTCTCTTCAAATATTACATTATAGTTTGCAACAGAGTGAGGTCCATGAAGATATTTGTTGTACTCATTGTAGGTTAAGTTGTTCCTTGAGATCTATAAATACCATTAATATGAAATGGATATCCAATGAAGTCTATCTGTGCATGGTTGAGTTGAAGTCTCTCTTTCTAGACACTTGCTGTTGTTGATAGATGTTTAGACTTTATTCCATTCTTTACAGAGTACCCTCTCTTACTCACTCCAAGGGAGTCAAGTGTCCCCTATATTTCATTGGCAGGCATTGCACTCTTTGTAATAAAACAGTCAACAACATTTCGCTACAACAATTAATACTTTTGTCATGCATTATATCCTTTTCAAGACCACTTGTTATCAAAGGCTTCAACGGATTTCCTACATTGGCCTTTGGATCTATGTTTTCTTTGTCTGGATATATAGCATGTCAACATAGAAAATATAATAGACATAAGGAAAAACCATGTATAGGTGAAATAAACTATAAGGTTCATAATCATGACCTCAATGCTTGGATTCTTTTCTTGAGACCGCCAGAGCCAACCTTCAAGGTTTCAAGATTCCGTAGTTCCTTCTTTCGCACACAAGCACCTAAGCTTGTTTCTTTCCTTTGTAAGTGCTAAATTTTTTCTTGCAAGACCTTCATTTCTTGTGTGCACTGCAAAAGGGTTTTTTGGTCCTCACAATGCAAATTAGAAAGTTGTAGAATCTCATTTGCTTGATGGTGAACCATGCTGTTTTGAATTTTTGATTTCCTAGTTAGAGCTTTGCAGTAGCCAAGTAAACCATTATGTCCGTCACCTGCAAAGGTCAATAAAGTAGTGGGATTTGAAAATGCAGGGTAGGCATTGGTCATAGGATTCGAAGCATAGAGTGAGCCATTTGTCCATAAATCTATTTGTTTTTCTCCCTCTACTCTGAACCTTTCTTTCTCGGTGGGTGTTATTAGTGTGTTTGTTTTACTTCGCTTGCATAAATGCTCACATTCAAGATTCAAAATCAACATGTAGATGAAATTTATGTCATTTAGTGAGAAGGTTTGAGGGGGTATATGACGAAGCCATGAATACACAGTCAATAAAATCAAGAAACAAAAGAGTAGAATGCCATTAGTCCCTAGATTCCCTACAGCATACATTTTATGGAGAAGAACTTCCCTCCTATATGACGAGGTGCATTCAATATAACTGAAAAGGGACATTCCATCAATCATTACAGTCGTTATGACTCTGTCAAAATAATCCACTTTGAAGTACACTTTTTGAACGGTTGATGGGGACACCTTTTCTTTTACCACACCAATTTTCTAGAGGGAGAAGGCAAAAAATTGTATTTTCTCAGAAGGCCCTCCAAATGACCTCCAGAATTCCCTAATGGTAATGGACTATAGATGAACCCCTACCTAATTTTCCATGAAATCCCAAGAATGTTATGGCCTTCATCCCACAAATAAAAGCTTTCCTAGGGACATTACTTCCACCAAATGACCTTTTGGGGTCTCGCTCAGTCACAACATTTCCCCCATGAAGTCCAATATCAAACAATACCTTCTCAATACTTTTTATTGCAGCTTCTCTGGCTAGCTACAGCCTCCATCTCCTCGCTTGAGACTCACAATATTCTTCAACTTCCTTTGTCTTTTTCTAAGTCCAAGCTATGTCCTCTTTCTTCTGATTGTGTTCAACATGATTGGAGGTTCTTTACCTTCTTTGAAAGGGTGGTGATAATGCGTGTGTTAGTCTCCACCCAACTGTGCTATCTTATAGCCTCCCTCTAGCGTACACATTGTCCGGCCGTTCTAGTGGCCTTGCTCATAGGACCCTTGTCCTTACATTACACCCCCCTTGGAGAATCATTTTCGTCCTAAAAAACGAACATAGAAAAAAGTTTCTCAAGTGCGGAGACATTCTCCTATGTAGAACCTTCTTCAGGTCTATCTAGCCATTTTACCAACACCTATCATCTAACATGATGTTTGGTGCAAAGCTCATGAGAATCCAAAATCTTTTCGGGCTCATGAGGGATGCTTGGCGGTTCGATAAGGTCAACTAACACACCTTGTCAATGACATTATCATTCTGTCCTAGTTGTTTTCATAAACGGCTAACATGAAAAATAGGATGAACTCGTGAGTGCTCTAGAAGAGATAACTTATAGGCCACTTGACCTATATGTTTGAGAATGTGAACGTTCCACAATAGCATGGTGAAAGTTTAGCAACTTTTCCCATCTTCAGACTTTCTGAATGCTCCGAAACATTGAAGAAAACCTTCTCTCCTTCTTTGAAAGTAGCAAGACGACGGTGCTCATCTGCGTACTTCTTATATCGATCTTGACCTTGCTCAACATTTTGTAGAGCAACTCGAAGCATACCAAAACGGTCTTGGAGAAAATCTTTCGCTTGTTGTATCTTCTCCTTAGCCAACCCCATCGTAACGGGTGATCTAGGTTGAAAACCATATAAAAGCATAAATGGACTAAACCTTGTAGTCACATGCTTTGAACTATTATAAGCAAATTCCAATATAAGTAAGTAGTCTTCCCAATTGGTTTGCTTCTTGCTAACGTATGCTCGTAGAATATCCTCTAGCACTTGATTAACTCTTTCAGTTTGACCATCTGTTTCTGGATTATCAGTCATACTTAGATTAAGTTTAGTTTCCAACTTCTAAACACAGCTCTCTAGAAGTGATTATCGAACTTTCGATCTCTGTCATTAATGATGCTAGTTGGAAGACCGTTGAGTCTATTTATATGCTCTACAAATAGCCGTGATAATCCCAAAGTCTTAACCGTAGTCTTAGTGGAAATGAATCGAACCATCTTTGTTAGACAGTCTACAATTACCCATATGGCATCATGGCCATGATTTGTAGTAGGTATTCCTACTACAAAATCCAGAGAGATACTCTCCCACTTACCTTATGGAATCTCTAAAGTATGTAAAAGGCCACCTACCTTGAGGCGCTCTACCTTATTAACTTGGCAATGTTGGCAGTTTAGTACATTACTCTTGAACATCATGATGTAAGCCTTGCCAATAAAATTACCGTCGAACTAAGGCATACGTCTTACGAATACCTGGATGACCAACACTTGGATTATCATGAAACTCAAGTAAGATTTTGCACCTAGTGTCTGAGTCCTTTGGCACACATACTCTACCCTTGTGGAGTAAGTAGCCATCATCAATGAAAAATTTCTTCCATTGCTTAAGCTCTTCCCTAGTAGGGGTGGAGCTCTGTGTGTTGGAGTTTTTATCTGCACGTGTAGAGACATATTGATCTTGTTGTACAGAGACATGTGAGGGATCCCTTTTTAAAACTGCACTCCACACCTTAGCATATGATTGATCTTGTGCACACTTGCCATGTAATGGCTCCAAAAATTCACTCTTTATTTCCGTGAAAGCAAGTGAATTAATCTTAGGCATCTGACTTAGTGCATCTGCTACTACATTATATCGCCCCTTGCGATATCATAGCTTACAATCATAATCTTGAAAAATTTGTACCTATCTAGCTTTACGGGCCTTCAAGTTTGTTTGAGTAGTAAACCATTTTATACTCTCATGGTCAAAAACTACTTCAAACTCGACACCCTATAAATAGTGTCGCCACTTTCATAAAGCATGAACTATGGAATAGAGCACTCTCTCATAGACATAATAATTTTGTTGAGCTCTATCTAAATTTTTGCTTTCAAAGGCTACAAGTCTTCCCTCTTGGAGAAGTACCGCACCAATTGCTTTATCACTAGCATCAGTCTCTACCACAAACGGCTTAAGTGGGTCAACGATTGCTAGGATGGGAGCAGTGGCTACCACTACCTTGAGTTGTTCAAAACTGCATTTTTGTGCTTCCTCCCAAGAAAAGTTCTTACCTTTTTCTTTAAGTTGATGCATCATAGGAACAACAATGTTGGCATAATCACGAATATAATGTCGATAAAATCCAGCCATGGCTAAGAAGATTTGAAGCTCCTCAACCGTGTTGGGATGTGGCCATCAAAGAATGGCAGCGACCTTGTCAGTGTCATTTTGATGCCAGAATAAGAGATCAAATGACCGAGGTAATGTATCTCTATTTTAAAAAAATTGCACTTGCTTTGCTTAGCATACAGAGTGTGAGTTCGTAGCTGTTCAAACACTAATCATAAGTGTTCTATGTGTTCATCTTCAGTCTTACTGTAAATGAGAATGTCATCAAGGAAAACCACAATAAAATTTCCAAGATAGGGACGTAAGACACTATCCATGAGTGTCATAAATGTAGCGGGAGCATTGGTTAGACCAAAAGGCATAACCAAAAATTCAAAATGCCCAAACTGTGTTCTAAAGGCAGTTTTAGAGATATCTTTCAAAAGGATACGCACCTGGTGGTAACCTGAACAAAGATCTATCTTTGTATAGTATCTTGTCCCATGGAATTGATCAAACAACTCTTCCACTCGAGGTAGAGGATACTTGTGCTTGATAATTATGATTTTTAATCCATGATAATCTAAGCACATGCGTATAGTACCATCTTTGTTTTTTACCAATAGAATTGGTGATGCCCAAGGCAAAGTGCTAGGTCTAATGAAACCACGGGCGAGGTAGTCAGCCAACTGCCTCTCAACTCCTTGGCCTCACTAACACTCATACGATAAGGTGGTTTACTCACCGGTTTAGTGCCTAGGTAAACCCGATGGTAAATCACTTGCGAATACATCACTATACTCCGTGAGTAAGTGAGTCAGCTTTTGCCGTGCAGAAGAAGAAAGTAAACTAGATTTATGTTGGGATGGAGAATCTTGTAATTCCTGTAATGTTTGTTTTACAACAGTTACACGTTGCTCAATAGAATTAAAATTGACAGCACTTTGCTCTTGAGAATTGTTAAGACTTTGTATCAAAGTTCATTGCACTTTGCATATCATAACAGCACTTTGCTCTTGAGAATTCACAAAACTTGGAGACAATTAGTAACACAAAAAGACTTCATCTATTAAGTCTGCTTTCTGTAAAATAGAAAGCTCGGTTGTACATATAAGAGGTGCAGATGGTATATTTTTCTCACCAAGCAAAAGCACATGTTTACCATTGTCCATAAAGGATAGGGAGTTGTGTTCATAACTAGTGTGCAATGTGTTTCCTAAACCATGCAACCACTCCCGTCCTAAAACTACATCATCACGGTCCATGTTCATAACTTGAAAGTCAAGGGTCATCGTAATATCTTGAACAATAAGCTCAACCACTTGAACTACCGTGTCCCATACTTCTTTATCATTTCCAGACATCTGTTCTACCACATACTTGTGGGAGCAGGGAGTCTGTGTAAGCTTCAATTTCTTGACTAGCTTATAGTTCAGGAAGGTATGAGTTGCACCATCATCCACTAAAATACGAACACGTTGTCCATTAATAGTGCCATGCATGCGAATCAATTCATGGGGGCCAAAGGTGGGCTGCCACATTGAAGCAAGCACACAACACTTGTGCTTTTCTTCATATGAAGAACCTCTACAATACAATATTTAGGAGATCAATCTAATGTGAGTTGTTGCACCGTGTGCATGGCCTTTTCTTTGCCTTGCAAAAGAGGACAATCCTTCTTGTTATGTTGGTCCGAAAGACATCTGAAACACAAATCGTGTTTCTTTGCAGGCTCAAAATCAACAGTGCTGAGAGACCCACGTGGAGTATCTCATAATTTCTTAAGCTTGTTAGCCTCTTGTGGGCGTGGAGAGGTAGATTGTCTCTTATTCCTCTTGAAATGTGTGGAAGATCTACCTCGTCATTGGCTCTTAGCCACATTGCTTTTAGCAAAATTATTCATAGAGTAGGGAATATTTCCCTTCCTCTCTTGGTCATCATCATATCTTTGGGCATGACCGATGGCTTCTTCCAAAGTTTTTGGATGTTGGGTCTTGACATGAAGACGATAGTCTTTGTCAAGATCCCTATTAAAACCGTGTATCTTTTGGAATTCATCTAGACCTTCTAGTTTTAATATGATTTTTCGATACTTGGAAAGGTACTGAGTGAGAGAGAGGCCAGACATGCAGCATGCATCCCATGCTAACCAATTCTTATCTTCTTCATTGGAGTCTAAAAACTCTTTGGAGAAAGAAGCTTGAAACGCAACCCAAGACGGAGGACGAGCATCTATTGGAAATGTCATCCACCACTTATAGACCTTGCCTTTAAGAGATAGACATAATTCCACAGTCGTCTTTATATCTGGGGTGTGTCTCAACCTATGAATGTCACTCCATTTGTGTAAGAACGTATTGGCCGCATCCTTGTTGGTGCGATCACGCTCTTCCCCGTGAAACTCAGGAATGGTGATATTCTTAAGCAATGCATTGCTACCTTCTATGTCTTCTGAAGCACTTTTCTCTTGAACTCCTTGAGTCGTGAAAGCTTGGTTTCCTTGAATCGTGCCACTTGTGGCTCCTTGAGCAGTCTGTGAATTCATAAATTTCACAAGTAGCTCATTAAGATTTGTAACATTTGCATTGAGTGCAGAGAGGTTGTATTCAAGTACGCTTTGGTGATTTTCCAAAGTCTTGAAAGCAGCCATGTCTCAAGGCCATGATCTCCTAGATCATCATCCTCATGCATATTAGTGTCGGCAGCACCCTTGGTGCCCTGATTTTGATCTACGTTGTCGTGCAGCTCTGCTGCCATGAAGAGAAAAAGAGTAGAGGAATGCAAGCTAAGCTTCTTTGAAGCCTACACATTTAGTGAGGAGCGATCATGGCTTGTTAACAGGCCAAGTTTAATTATAAATGTATGCTAAATGCGGCTTTAAAGGACCAACAGATACCTCAATGATGCCAAAAATGAGTATGTGTAAAGTGAGCATAAGTGGGATTATGACCTAGAACTGCAGTGCTTAATGTGCTCTACCGGCCTGTCTTTACGGCTCGTCGATTAGAGCTACGGTGAAGAAGTTATGGAATTTTGAAGTTTGAGTCGATCGTAGATCCGTACCGGATTGGGCAACAGCTGAGGTGATAGAAATGAAATGAATGCACGGGCCTGAAGTGCTCACTTTGTGGAGCACCTTGGTACCAGTCCAGTCCGCTCGATCGGTGTGCCATTTTGGAATTTTGAGCAGCGACCAGGGCTTTGAACGCAGTAGAATAAGTGCTCGAGGTATCAGTGCTTTGGTTGAGATGTATGCTGGATGTGATGCACTTCAAAGAGCACAATAAATGCTTGAGTGGAATCTCTTTTAAGGTCGTCTCTTGATACGAGCAGTAGATTTCATGATGAGATTGCTCGACGAGGGTTGCTAGGGAAAGATGTTATGCTTACCAATGCCTTGCCCGATATTGTAACAGAGTGCCGCCTTTACGAAAGCATCATTTGCATGCCAAATGTGGTCCCCTTATAGAGGAAGCTGGCATGGGCTTCAAGCCCTAGTTGCTACTCCTTTTTATCCCTTTAGAGAAAGCACTCAAGCTACTGTACCCGCGGCTCGAATACCATTAATTGCAAGAAATAGAAGAGAGGGTCGTTCAACACCAAAACAGCACCGGCTCCTATCAAGCTTCTAATAGCTCAATAGTGGTTAAGCCGTAGGCAAGCCCCGTAGGACTCCACTATTAAGACCATAGCTCTCGATGGTGATTCCCCGTTAACTGCACGAAGGCAGGCGCACTGCAAGGCTGAAAATTCCCTATTCTACTTACTCACAGGCAATTAATAATACCAACCATTTATAGCTAGCTTGAGGACCTCCCTTCTTGAGCAAGAAATGAGAAACCTTGTGCTCTGATACCAATGTAACATTTAATGGCCTAAAAACTTGTGTGTAGCGGAAATTAGCATGAACATAGTGGGCATTTCATTAGAATAGATTCCTAATGAGAATTACAAGAGTGCGTGGGTGGAGAGAGCAACAAAAAGCATAACACCTAGTTAGATAGCATGAACAATACTTTCAGAAGAGAGAGAAATTAAGCTATTGACAACAGTTGAGGACCGGATTTGCATGGAGCCGGTCCCCCCTCCAAAAGGCTTTGTATTATGGTTTCTCCCATCAAGAGAGACACTGTACAATACAATTCTTTGTGTTCCTTCAAGACTAGCTAGTGCAATGAAGATGAAAGCTTCATGCACTAAGAAAAACACTTAGCAAACACAACATCAATTATCCCCAGTCTCAGACCCAAGACCTCACATACCTTCGAAGATGGTGAGAGCTAGCAAGGTATGAGAGTAGATTGAGAGGAAGAAAGAGTATCTTACGAGAAAGATGTACATCTCCTCACATAATCACTCATATTAGCATAGCTTAGCTTAGTAAGTAGCTTGGTAGAGGAGATGAGCATGCATTGAAGCTTGGATCTTGGTTGGATTTGCATCCACTTGCCAAGAGTATGTCGATGTAGGCTTCTATCTCACAAGCTTGGAGTAGGTGATGAGCTCTCCATTAAAGCTTGGGAAGAGATAGTCTTCTCTTTCTTCACACATGAGATTGTGTGAGTGTGTGTGTGATAATGCCTTGCAAAAATCAGCCCCCTCTCTCTCTTGGGCAAGCCCCCTTGCTATTTTCTCTTGCTGTCCTCCCATTGGACCTCCCAAGAGCTAGCCAATGATAATTAAGCAGCATAAGTGATAGCCTTCTGACATGTGTCCCCCGTTCCCCTTTTGTGAGAGCTTAAGGTAATTTAATAATTTAACTAAACTCTCATTGGACCCCTTTGCCTCCTGGCCAATAGGAATCAGGCAAGCCATTGGGCTCCTGAATGCTCATTGGACCCCTTGGGAGACTGTCCAATAGTCTTCTAGAGGACTTAATTCTCATTGGTTCTTTTATTAAGTGTTTTTAAATTAATTAAACTAGATTTACTCTAGCCTAATTCTCATTGCTCCACCTCCAAGGCCATCCAATAGGAATTGGTTACACCTTGTGGGCATCTGGGCTAGGGAGCTGACATGTGTCCCTGATTCCCTTTGTGTAAAGGGAGCTTGTGTGTGTGTGTGTGTGTGTGTGTGGCTTTCTCTCTCATCCCCTACATGCTAGGCTCGCCCCCTCCTATGTAGGGATGTACAAAGACTTTTTTGGTCACACACAAAGCATCCAATTCCCTTAAGGTTGACCTTTGGATACAACCTTTGAATTTTGGAACCTTAGCATTTTGGAAGTCTTAATGGGCTGAACCTTAGGGTCTTTTTAGCCCATTGCTGCACATGGCTCTTTTGCAGATGGCCCCCCCTTTGGATCCCTATTTTCCCTTCTTTGGATCCCTGCTGTATCCTGTCTGCTAGCTTAACCAATATTCTAGCTTTTTCTACCCTGGCACTTCCCCATATTAAATGATCAGTTTAACATGAGAAAATCATTTAGGAGAATTAGATATTGATTATTATGACATTACCTCTCTCTTGAAATCATAGTCGTCCTCGACTATGGTGTAGAGAAGATAAAGCATCTTCATGAGTCCTTTTCTTAGCGGGTAGAGGATCCCTATGTTACCCTAGGACATCATTCCACAATGGATGACTAGTCCATTTGGTGCTTGAGAGCCTGAGGCTGCCGCAAGCATGTCTGCACATTAGTCCTATCAGTCTTCCATAGTAGAGTGACAAGCTCTACTTGGTGTTTGGGAGACGTCATCTCCGCAAACTTGATCTAAGCATGCATACTACTTCATTTTTGTGCACAATAAAGAAAAAGAGAGTCTTATAAGACAAAAGAGACTTTGTTCATTTTTAACATTTTGTACATTTGCTTACTCTTGGGAAGCATTGTAAGCATTGATAAGGTTTAGGTTATCCTTTAATTGTATGCCTTGCATCCATCTAGCATCTTTAAAAGGATAATTCTTAAACTTAATAAGATATCGTCGGATAGTCTTACCGCCTCTCAGTACCTTGTCTTCATGTTGGAGAATGGATTCGGGCTACAGCACCTCCTCTTGGTCCTCGATCTTCGGTCGGTCTTCAATAGTTGGTTCTTGAGGTGGCTCTCCTTTGTAAGGCTTTAATAGGCTCACATGGAAAGCATTGTGTATGAGCCAATGATTGGGCAACTTGAGTTGATAGTCCATCTCATTGATTAGCCTAAGAATCTGGAAGGGACCATAGTACCTTTTTGCTAGCTTAGCATAATACTTTCGGTGTCCCGTAGGATTCTTGCCCGTCGTGTGCCTTAATCAAGCCTTGGAAAACTTTAATAAGACCCAATCATTTTCTTTAAAGGCTTGGGCTCTTCTGTGCTTGTCAGCAGCAGCCTTTTGCCTTTGTTGTGAGATAGACATAGCATCCTTAATCTTTTGAAAAGATTCTTGTAGGTCTCGGCTATACTCATTTGCAGCGAAGACCTTCCCATGTACCTTAAGTAGCAAGGGACTTTTTGATCTTCCCTCAATTACCTCGAAAGGTGCTTTTCCCGTGGAAGTATGTACAATGTTATTGTAAGCATACTCCACTAAGGGTAAGTACTTCTCCCATTGGGATCTTTGATCTACTTCCGTTACATAGACTTTTAGTAGATCGAGAATGGTTAGGTTAGCTATTTCACTTTGGCCATACATTTGTGGATGATGAAGAGAAGTTTAGCCTTGTCCCTAAATTCTCAAAGAGACTCTTCCAGAAATTACTGGTCATTCTAGGATCTCTATCCGACACTATGGACATTGGCAAGCCATGGTACTTGAAAATTTGTGAAATGAAGAGGGTTGCCATTTGATGGGCTTTGATAGTCTTTTTGACAGGTATAAAATGAGCTTGTTTACTGAACCTGTCTACTATCGTCCATATTCCTGTATTCCCATGGATAGACTTAGGTAATCCAAAGATAAAATCCATGGATATGCTCTCCCACGGTGAATTAGGGATTGGCAAGGGTTGAAGCAATCCAAGTTGCTTCCCTCTATCAAATTTTGTCTTTTGGCATACCACACATTTAGAAACATACTCTTGTATGTTCACTTTCATGGTAGGCCAATAGAAATATGTTTCAGTTCCCTTTAAGGTAGACCGAATCCCTCTATGCCCTGCATAAGGTGGAGCATGAGATTCATACATTACTTTCTCACGTAGTGAGTTAGTAACGCATAGTCTATTGCCATAAAGAAGATAACCATCTTGTAAAGTAAATGGTTCTTCTTTCTTCCCTAATGCAAGGGCTGAAATCACATCTCTAAAATCGGGATCAATAGCATACTCATCTATCATTGAAGATAGATCATTGTGAGTTGCTATGGAAACCGCATTCACTATCGGCCGTCTTGAGAGTGCATCAGCTACTTGATTATGCTTGCCAGCAATGTGAGCAATATGAAAATGAAATTGCGAAAGGAAATTTGCCCACCTCATTTGTTTGTCGGAGAGCTTGGTTTGCGTCATGAAGTACTTAAGACTTTGGTGATCCGTTCGCAGAATGAAAGGAGTCCCCAATAAATAGTGCTTCCATGAGTCTAAGGCATGTAGAACTGCAAGGAGTTCCTTTTCATATATGCCTAGAGCTTGCTCAACAGGGTCGAGCCTTCGACTCTCATAGCCTATGGGGTGCCCTTCTTGGAGCAAAACAAGTCCAAGGCAATCACCACAAGCATCACATTGGACCTCAAATGGTTTTGAGAGATCCGATAGTGTAAGCACAGGTTGAGAGATAATCTTTTCGAAAGAATTGTTCTCCTTAGCAGACCATGTATACCTAACGCTTTTCGTTGTTAGGTCATGTAATGGTCCCACAATTTGTGAGAACTTTTCTATGAAGCGTCTATAGTATGCACACATACCTCTAAAGCTTCTTAGTTCATGAAGATTCCTTGGTTTAGGCCATCCTTTTATTACCTCTAACTTTGATGGATCCATTTGGATTCCATCTTGAGTGATAATGTGACCTAAATACTGAATCTCTTGCAAGAAAAATTCACTTTTCTTTCGATTAACATAAAGTTTATTCTCTATCAAAACTTGAAATATTACCTAGAGGTGTTGCTTGTGTTCGTCTAATGAATTAGAGTAGATGATAATATCATCAAAGAACACTCCAGTGAAGGTTCGATGAGGCCTGAACAGCTTCTCCATCAAGCGGTTGAATGTGGCTGGTGCATTTGTCAAGCCAAAAGGCATGACAATGTATTCATAAAGACCAAATGTGGTGCGAAATGCGGTCTTTACAATGTCTTGATCAACTATCCTTATTTGATGATAGCCACTTTTTAGGTCAATCCTACTGAAGTAGGTCGATCCTTGTAGCTTATCAAATAGCTCTTCTACCCGTGGATTGGGAAACCTATTTTTGATAGTGATCCTATTTAGTGCTCTATAGTCGACACACATACGATATGTGCCGTCTTTCTTTTGCACTAATAGCACTGGTGAGCAAAATGGAGATGAGCTAGGCCTAACCATGCCCTTCTCAACTAACTCATGCACTTGCCGCATAATCTCCTCTTGTTGAGCTTGAGAAACTCTATAAGGAACTTCCTGGAAGAAGTTCAATTGCATGGTCATCATTACCTCGTTTAGGAGGTAGCTCACAAGGGATGTCGTCAATAAAAACATCTTGAAACCCCTTGAGAAAATTGGATAACTCTAATTCCTTTTGGTTGCTTTTATTTTTTTTTGCTAAAGCATTAGGTTCATTTTGAGAATCTTTAACAAAAATCATGTACACGGAAATAGAGCTCTTTATTGACTTGTTGAAAGCTGGTGTATGTACAATAGGGATAGTGTTACCCATTTCCTTAGCATCTATATACATGTCTTTTTCTCTGAACTTAAAGGAGATTCTCCTTTCAGGAAATTTAACATTGGCAACCAGGTGGTCAAAACCATGGTGCCCCTAGGATTACATCCTCATGTTTGAGAGGAGAGATAAAGAAGTCCTCTTTGTCCACATAGCTTTGAACATGAAGCCTCAATTTCCCGATTAAGGGAGTGACTGAAGCTTCTTGCCCCTTGAAAGCACTGTCTGCGGGTTGGACATCTTCCATCTCATAGGCTGTATGCCTAGCTTGGTGGCCAACTATATAGATATAAAATTGTGAGTAGAACCAGGGTCAAAGAGAATAAAAGTATCATGTTCTCTTACCTTTCCCCAAGCATGGCATAGAGGAGATCCTTTGTGGTGAGTTTGGTGAGTCTCCTCCTCTTGGATTTCAACCAAGGAAGCTCTAGGAGGATCTTGGCGGTTGTTCTTTTGGGGACAAGCGCGGTATGCATGCCCTTGTTCACCGCACTTGAAACACCGGTTATCCTTGCGATAATGCTCAAGCTCTTCAGGAGAGAGTTTGTTTTTACCTTTGTAAACTCCCTTCTCTTTAGCTTTGTTGGAGTTGCCCTTAGGAGACTTTTGGACATTGTCCTTCCCCTTAGGCTCATTGGAACCCTTGTTTTCTGTGGGCTTATTATTTCTTTTAGCCCCCGTTTGGAAATTAATTAGAGAGGCCACCATAGTATGGTGTATTACCGCCGATATGGTACGTGGCCTTTGGGAGTTGACATACTCCGCCATTTCTTTGGTTAAGCCCGCACAAAATTGTTGCTTTTGCTCTCCAAAATCCAACTTTTTGAAGACAGTGGCTTTGAGTTGTAGGTCCCAAAACTTGTCTACATATTTGTGGCTGGATTCATAGGGAGAGAGCTTTAAGCTTTTCCATTCGGTGAGTACTTTGTCTTTGGCATTGGTGGCCAAAAACTGCTTCATAATGGAAGCTCTTAAAGCTTTCCATGTTCGTGGAGCTTCATCGTTGGCTCGTAGGCTAGACCACCATTGCCTGGAGGACTTTTGAAAGTGCATAGCTACATGGCGTAGTTTAGAGGACTCCGTGAAGCCCTCATCTCCAAACGCCACATCAAATTGCTGGATAAAGGCCAAGACTTTGTCCGTAGCACCAAAGGTACCATCATAGGTAAGGAAAGATCTCTTCCCTCCCTCTTTGAATTTCTTCAACTTGGACGACCTCTTCCATGCGGCATAGGATTTCCTATGGCCTCTTCTTTTTGATGGTTCAAAGGTTGCACCATCACATTCTTCAAAAGGTGAAGAATTTGAAGAAGGTGGAGTAGAGGGTGACCTTTTTCTCGCCTTTTTCTTGTATTGATCTTCGTCGTCTTCACCATCACTTTCATAAGAGGAAGAGGATGAAGAAGATGGAGAAGAGGGTGTCCTCTTTCTCGCCTTTTTCTTCTCTTGCTTTTTATCATCCCTCTTTGAATTATGGCGTGGAGAAGAGTGTGATGGTATTCTCCGCTTTGGTGGTGATGGAGAACGTTTAGCCCACCGTCTTCGTGGAGCCATCTCCGCCGAGGTGGCGGGAGACTCACTTCTTTCTCATTCCTTCGATGGAGGCTC
This sequence comes from Adiantum capillus-veneris, assembly GCF_014529385.1. Classification (NCBI taxonomy): domain Eukaryota; kingdom Viridiplantae; phylum Streptophyta; class Polypodiopsida; order Polypodiales; family Pteridaceae; genus Adiantum; species Adiantum capillus-veneris. The sequence continues at coordinate 36,466,246 of NC_140948.1, forward strand.
TTGAGTTCTCCTTTGGGAAGGAGATGCATCATCAAGAAGTAAATTTTTGAGCCTTTCGTATGGATTCTCTTCTTCTTCCCGAATTGGAGAGAGACCTCTTTTGGGAGTCTCACAAGGAGGCTTCCTAGGTGTTCTCTCGTCATGGTGATGAGCTTGGAGAATCCCGTGAGCACGGAGCTGCCGTTGCACTTCACTTTGGAGAGATGGATTGCCCATGGCTTGTTGAAGCCTAGAAACAAGATAGTTAACAAGCATCGGAGCATCATTAGTAGCTTGCTCATTAGCAAAATCAAAGTTATCAACATTAATTTCACTCTCTTTACTATTGTTAGACATTCTAACAACTTTTAGGTGTAAACTTTTTACGTGTACTTTGGCACTTCAAGCCCTAGTTGTACTCCTCTTTACCCCTTTAGAAAAATCACTCAAGCTACTGTACCTGCGACTCGAATACCATTAATTGCAAGGAGTAGACGAGAGGGTCGTTCAACACCAAAACAACACCGGCTCCTATCAAGCTTCTAATATCTCAATAGTGGTTAAGCCGTAGGCAAGCCCTGTAGGACTCCGCTATTAAGACCATAGTTGTCGACGGTGATGCCCCGTTAACTGCACGAAGGCAGGCGCACTGCAAGGCTGAAAAATCCCTATTCTACTTACTCACAGGCAATTAATAATACCAACCATTTATAGCTAGCTTGAGGACCTCCCTTCTTGAGCAAGAAAAGAGAAACCTTGTGCTTTGATACCAATGTAACATTTAATGGCCTAAAACCTTGTGTGTAGCGGAAATTAGCATGAACATAGTGGGCATTTCATTAGAATAGATTCCTAATGAGAATTACAAGACTGCGTGGGTGGAGAGAGCAACAAAAAGCATAACACCTAGTTAGATAGCATGAACAATACTAGAGAGAAATTAAGCTATTGACAACAGTTGAGGACCGGATTTGCATGGAGCCGGTCCCCCCTCCAAAAGGCTTTGTATTATGGTTTCTCCCATCAAGAGAGACATTGTACAATACAATTCTTTGTGTTCCTTCAAGACTAGCTAGTGCAATGAAGATGAAAGCTTCATTCACTAAGCAAAACACTAAGCAAACACAACATCAATTATCCCCGGTCTCAGACCCAAGACCTCACACACCTTCGAAGATGGTGAGAGCTAGCAAGGTATGAGAGTAGATTGAGAGGAAGAAGGAGTATCTTACAAGAAAGATGTACATGTCCTCACATAATCACTCATATTAGCATAGCTTAGCTTAGTAAGTAGCTTGGTAGAGGATATGAGCATGCATTGAAGCTTGGATCTTGGTTGGATTTGCATCCACATGCCAAGAGTATGTCTATGTAGGCTTCTATCTCACAAGCTTGGAGTAGGTGATGAGCTCTCCATTAAAGCTTGGGAAGAGATAGTCTTCTCTTTCTTCACACATGAGATTGTGTGAGTGTGTGTGTGATAATGCCTTTCAAAAATCAGCCCCCTCTCTCTCTCTTGGGCGAGCCCCCTTGCTATTTGCTCTTGTTGTCCTCACATTGGACCTCCCTAGAGCTAGCCAATGACAATTAAGCAGCATAAGTGATAGCCTTCTGACATGTGTCCCCCTTTCCCCTTTTGTGAGAGCTTAAGGTAATTTAATAATTTAGCTAAACTCTCATTGGACCCCTTTGCCTCCTGGCCAATAGGAATCAGGCAAGCCATTGGGCTCCTGAATGCTCATTGGACCCCTCGGGAGACTGTCCAATAGTCTTCTAGACGACTTAATTCTCATTGGTTCTTTTATTAAGTGTTTTTAAATTAATTAAACTAGATTTACTCTAGCCTAATTCTCATTGGTCCACCTCCAAGGCCATCCAATAGGAATTGGTAACACCTTGTGGGCATCTGGGGTAGGGAGCTGACATGTGTCCCTGATTCCCTTTGTGTAAAGGGAGCCTGTGTGTGTGTGTGTGTGTGGCTTTCTCTCTCATCCCCTACATGCTAGGCTCGCCCCCTCCTATGTAGGGATGTACAAAGACTTTTTTGGTCACACACAAAGCATCCAATTCCCTTAAGGTTGACCTTTGGACACAACCTTTGAATTTTGGAACCTTAGCATTTTGGAAGTCTTGGTGGGCTGAACCTTAGGGTCTTTTTAGCCCATTGCTGCACATGGCTCTTTTGCAGATGGCCCCCCCCTTTGGATCCCTATTTTCCCTTCTTTGGATCCCTGCTGTATCCTGTCTGCTAGCTTAACCAATATTCTAGCTTTTTCTCCCCTGGCACTTCCCCATATTAAATGATCAGTTTAACATGAGAAAACCATTTAGGAGAATTAGATATTGATTATTATGACAGAAAATAGGGATCCAAAGGGGGGGGCATCTACAAAAGAGCCATGTGCAACAATGGGCTAAAACGACCCTAAGGTTCAACCCATTACGACTTCCAAAATGCTAAGTTTCCAAAATTCAAAGGTTGTGTCCAAAGGTCAACCATGGGGGGAATTGGATGCTTTGTGTGTGTCCCAAAAGTATTTTCAAATCCCTACATAGGAGGGGGCGAGGCTAGCTTGTAGGGGCTGAGAGAGAAAGTCACACACACACACAAGCATTATCACACACACACACTCACACAAGCTCATGTGTGAGGTAAAGAAGACTCTCTCTCCTTCTCAAGCTTTAATGGAAAGCTTATTAGCTACTCCAAGCTTGTGAGAAGGGAGGAATACACCAACAACTCTTGGCTTTGTGATGCAAATCCAACCAAGAGCCAAGCTTCAATGCATGCTCATCTCCTCTACAATGCTAATTACTAAGCTAAGCTATGCTAATATGAGTGATTATGTGAGGAGATGTACATCTTTCTCATAAGACTACTCCTTCTTCCTCTCAATCTACTCTCATACCCTGCTAGCTCTCACCATCTTCGAAGCTGTGTGAGGTCTTGGCTCTGAGACCGGGGATAATTGATGTTGTGTTTGATAAGTGTTTTGCTTAGTGCATGAAGCTTTCATCTTCATTGCACTAGGTAGTCTTGAAGGAACACAAAGAATTGTATTGTACAATGTCTCTCTTGATGGGAGAAACCATAATGAAATGCCTACTATGTTCATGCTAATTTCCGCTACACACAAGTTTTTAGGCCATTAAATGTTACATTGGTATCAAAGCACAAGGTTTCTCTTTTCTTGCTCAAGAAGGGAGGTCCTCAAGCTAGCTATAAATGGTTGGTATTATTAATTGCCTGTGAGTAAGTACAATAGGGATTTTTCAGCCTTGCAGTGCGCCTACCTTCGTGCAGTTAACGGGGCATCACCGTCGACAACTATGGTCTTAATAGCGGAGTCCTACAGGGCTTTCCTACGGCTTAACCACTATTGAGATATTAGAAGCTTGATAGGAGCCGGTGTTGTTTTGGTGTTGAACGACCCTCTCGTCTACTCCTTGCAATTAATGGTATTCGAGTCGCGAGTACAGTAGCTTGAGTGATTTTTCTAAAGGGGTAAAGAGGAGTACAACTAGGGCTTGAAGTGCCAAAGTACACGTAAAAAGTTTACACCTAAAAGTTGTTAGAATGTCTAACAATAGTAAAGAGAGTGAAATTAATGTTGATAACTTTGATTTTGCTAATGAGCAAGCTACTAATGATGCTCCGATGCTTGTTAACTATCTTGTTTCTAGGCTTCAACAATCCATGGGCAATCCATCTCTCCAAAGTGAAGTGCAACGGCAGCTCCGTGCTCACGGGATTCTCCAAGCTCATCACCATGACGAGAGAACACCTAGGAAGCCTCCTTGTGAGACTCCCAAAAGAGGTCTCTTTCCAATTCGGGAAGAAGAAGAGAATCCATACGAAAGGCTCAAAAATTTACTTCTTGATGATGCATCTCCTTCCCAAAGGAGAACTCAAGAGCCTCCATCGAAGGAACGAGAAAGAAGTGAGTCTCCCGCCACCTCGGCGGAGATGGCTCCACGAAGACGGTGGGCTAAACGTTCTCCATCACCACCAAAGCGGAGAATACCATCACACTCTTCTCCACGCCATAATTCAAAGAGGGATGATAAAAAGCAAGAGAAGAAAAAGGCGAGAAAGAGGACACCCTCTTCTCCATCTTCTTCATCCTCTTCCTCTTATGAAAGTGATGGTGAAGACGACGAAGATCAATACAAGAAAAAGGCGAGAAAAAGGTCACCCTCTTCTCCACCTTCTTCAAATTCTTCACCTTTTGAAGAATGTGATGGTGCAACCTTTGAACCATCAAAAAGAAGAGGCCATAGGAAATCCTATGCCACATGGAAGAGGTCATCCAAGCTGAAGAAGTTCAAAGAGGGAGGGAAGAGCGTCTCTTTCCTTACCTATGATGGCACCTTTGGTGCTACAGACAAAGTCTTGGCCTTTATCCAACACTTTGATGCGGCGTTTGGAGATGAGGGCTTCACGGAGTCCTCTAAGATACGCCATGTAGCTATGCACTTTCAAAAGTCCGCCAGGCAATGGTGGTCCAACCTACGAGCCAACAGTGAAGCTGCGCAAACATGGAAAGCTTTAAGAGCTTCCATTATGAAGCAGTTTTTGGCCACCGATGCCAAAGACAAAGTACTCACCGAATGGCGAAGCTTAAAGCTCTCTCCCTATGAATCCATCCACAAATATGTAGACAAGTTTTGGGACCTACAACTCAAAGCCACTGTCTTCAAAAAGTTGGATTTTGGAGAGCAAAAGCAACAATGTTGTGCGGGCTTAACCGAAGAAATGGCGGAGTATGTCAACTCCCAAAGGCCACGTACCATATCGGCGGTAATACACCATACTATGCTGGCCTCTCGAATCAATTTCCAAACGAGGGCTAAAAGAAATAATAAGCCCACGGAAAAACAAGGGTTCCAATGAGCCTAAGGGGAAGGACAATTTCCAAAAGTCTCCTAAAGGCAACTCCAACAAAGCTAAAGAGAAAGGAGTTTACAAAGGTAAAAACAAACTCTCTCCTGAAGAGCTTGAGCGTTATCGCAAGGATAACCGGCGTTTCAAGTGCGACGAACAAGGGCATGCATACCGCGCTTGTCCCCAAAAGAACAACCGCCAAGATCCTCCTAGAGCTAGCTTGGTTGAAATCCAAGAGGAGGAAACTCACCAAATTCACCACAAAGGATCTCCTCTATGCCATGCTTGGGAAAAGGTAAGAGAACATGATGCTTTTATTCTCTTTGACCCTGGTTCTACTCACATCTTTATATCTATAGAGTTGGCCACCAAGCTAGGCATACAAGCCTATGAGATGGGAGATGTCCTACCCGCAGACAGTGCTTTCAAGGGGCAAGAAGCTTCACTCACTCCCTTAATCAGGAAATTGAGGCTTCATGTCCAAAGCTATGTGGACAAAGTGGACTTCTTTATCTCTCCTCTCAGGCATGAGGATGTAATCCTAGGGGCACCATGGTTTGATCGCCTGGCTGCCAATGTTAAATTCCTTGAAAGGAGAATCTCTTTTAAGTTCAAGGAAAAAGACATGTATATAGATGCTAAGGAAATGGGTAACACTATCCCCATTGTACATACACCAGCTTTCAACAAGTCAATAAAGAGCTCTATTTCCGTGTACATGATTTTTGTTAAAGATTCTCAAAATGAACCTAATGCTTTAGCAAAAGAAAATAAAAGCAACCAAAAGGAATTAGAGTTATCCAATTTTCTCAAGGGGTTTCAAGATGTTTTTATTGATGACATCCCTTGTGAGCTACCTCCTAAACGAGGTAATGATGACCATGCAATTGAACTTCTTCCAGGAAGTTCACCGCCTAACAAACATAGAGTCTCTCAAGCTCAACAAGAGGAGATTATGCGGCAAGTGCATAAGTTAGTTGAGAAGGGCATGGTTAGGCCTAGCTCATCTCCATTTTGCTCACCTGTGCTATTAGTGCAAAAGAAAGACAAAACATATTGTATGTGTGTCGACTATAGAGCACTAAATAGGATCACTATCAAGAATAGGTTTCCCGTTCCACGGGGAGAAGACCTATTTGATAAGCTACAAGGATCGACCTACTTCAGTGGGATTGACCTAAAAAGTGGCTATTATCAAATAAGGATAGTTGATCAAGACATTGTAAAGACCGCATTTCGCACCACATTTGGTCTTTACGAATACATTGTCATGCCTTTTGGCTTGACCAATGCACCATCCACATTCAACCGCTTGATGGAGAAGCTGTTCAGGCCTCATCGAACCTTCACTGGAGTGTTCTTTGATGATATTATCATCTACTTTAATTCATTAGACGAACACAAGCAACACCTCCAGGTAATATTTCAAGTTTTAAGAGAGAATAAACTTTATGTTAATCGAAAGAAAAGTGAATTTTTCTTGCAAGAGATTCAGTATTTAGGTCACATTATCTCTCAAGATGGCATCCAAATGGATCCATCAAAGTTAGAGGTAATAAGAGGATGGCCTAAACCAAAGAATCTTCATGAACTAAGAAGGTTTATAGGTATGTGTGCATACTATAGACGCTTCATAGAAAAGACAAATTGCGGGACCATTACATGACCTAACAAAGAAAAGTGTTAGGTACACAAGGTTTGCTAAGGAGAACAATGCTTTCGAAAAGCTTAAAGAAAGGCTTATCTCTCCACCTGTGCTTACACTACCGAATTTCTCAAAACCATTTGAGGTCCAATGTGATGTTTGTGGTGATTGCCTTGGAGCTGTTTTGCTCCAAGAAGGGTACGGCATAGGCTATGAAAGTCAAAGGCTCGACCCTGTTGAGCAAGCTCTAGGCATATATGAAAAGGAACTCCTTGCAGTTCTACATGCCTTAGACTCATGGAAGCACTATTTATTGGGGACTCCTTTCATTCTGCGAACGGATCACCAAAGTCTTAAGTACTTCATGACCCAGACCAAGACCAATGACCCATACCAAGCTCTCCGACAAACAAATGAGGTGGGCAAATTTCCTTTCGTAATTTCATTTTCATATTGCTCACATTGCTAGCAAGCATAATCAAGTAGCTGATGCACTCTCAAGACGGCCGAGAGTGAATGCGGTTTCCATAGCAACTCACAATGATCTATCTTCAATGATAGATGAGTATGCTATTGATCCTGATTTTAGAGATGTGATTTCAGTCCTTGCATTAGGGAAGAAAGAAGAACCATTTACTTTACAAGATGGTTATCTTGTCTATGGAAATAGACTATGTGTTACTAACTCACTACGTGAGAAAGTAATGTATGAATCTCATGCTCCACCTTATGCGGGGCATAGAGGGATTCAGTCTACCTTAAAGGGAATTGAAACATATTTCTATTGCCTACCATGAAAGTGAACATACAAGAGTATCTTTCTAAATGTGTGGTATGCCAAAAGACAAAATTTGATAGAGGGAAGCAACTTGGATTGCTTCAACCTTCGCCAATCCCTAATTCACCATGGGAGATCATATCCATGGATTTTATCTTTGGATTGCCTAAGTCTATCCATGGAAATACGGGAATATGGACGATACACTACAACACTAAACGAAGATATCGACGCGTATATATTGACGACCATGCTTTTCCACGCGTATATCGACGACATTAGCGAGCGTCGCTATACGCGTTGCTATACACGTCGCAGTGTGCATCGATATACGCTAGGAAAGGCTTTTATTTGCCACGCGTATAGCAGCGCAATAAAAATTGGGGGAAAAAAGCGAAACCCGCGCGTAGGGGCCATTTTCGCCTGCTCGGATCTTGGTCGAAACCTGCTGCGCAGGTATTATGTCCATCTCCACCCTCCCCAACCCCTCTCTCTCTCTCTCTCTCTTTCTCTCTACCTCTACATCGTGTGTGTGTGTGTGTGTGTAGGAAAGAGAGAGAGAGAGAGAGAGAGAGAGAGAGAGAGAGAGAGAATGGTGTGTGTGTGTGTAGGAAAGAGAGAGAGAGAGAGAGAGGTGTGTGTATGTGTGTGTGTGTGTAGGAAATAGAGAGAGAGAGAGAGAGAGAGAGAGAGAGAGAGAGAGCGGTGTGTGTGTGTGTGTAGCAAAGAGAGAGAGAGAGGTGTGTGTGTGTAGGAGGGAGGGAGAGAGAGAGAGAGAGAGAGAGAGAGAGAGAGAGAGAGAGAGAGAGAAATGTGTCTGTGTGTGTATGAAAGAGAGAGAGAGAGAGAGAGAGAGAGAGAGAGAGAGAGAATTAATGTATGCTTAGGAAATTAAAATTAAAGAAAAAAAATTAAAGAGAGAAATGAAATGAAATGTTATATTAACGTCTTCGAAAGGCCAAAGTGACCTATGAGACATGAGACAAGAAAGTTACAATGTGATGGATCTGATACAAAGTCAAAGTAAGAAGATGACAAAATAAAATATTATGGAATCCTAAACTACTGGGTGTGGACTAAACGGCTAAACGAGCTAGTTGGGATAGGTAGATCTCCTCCATGGTCAGTACTCTGACCGGGCGTTGTGCATGTCGAGCCAAAGTGACCTAGCTAGATCCTCTGATGCAGCCTTTGTCGATGTTGTGTAGTCCTCCGCAGTCGTGGGCATCTAGATCTCCCTAGATCAGTTGCTCATTCGATCATTAGAGAGATAGGGAAGTAGAGAGAGAGAGAGAGAGAGAGAGAGAGAGAGAGAGAGGTAAGTAGAGAGTGAGAGAGAGAGAGAGAGAGAGAGAGAGAGATAGGAAATAGAGAGATAGAGAAAGAGAGTTTTATATATATATATATATATATATATATATATATATATATATAGAGAGAGAGAGAGAGAGAGAGAGAGAGAGAGAGAGAGAGAGATAGGGAAGTGGAGCTCCAGGAGTTATGGCAGAGAAATAGGAAAATAGAGAAATAGAGAGAGATATGAAAATAGGGAAATAGAGAGAGAAAGAGAGATAGCGAGAGCGAGAGCGAGATCGAGAGAGAGAGAGAGAGAGAGAGAGAGAGAGAGAAAGAGAGATAGCGAGAGCGAGATCGAGAGAGAGAGAGAGAAAGAGAGATAGCGAGAGCGAGAGCGAGATCGAGAGAGAAAGAACGAGAGATAGGGTACGTAGACAGAGAAGAAACTATGGAACTAAAAGAGGCAAAGGGGTTTTGCCTGCTACATGCATTTCCATGTACACCTGGGAGTGCACGTATGTGTCTACGCATATAGGATTTGACAAATAAAGACGAGATTTTGACCCGGTGGTCCTGATCTCCGTACACCTCTGGTATATATATATATTAAAACAACATTCATAATCATTGTAGATGGCAAAGTCATCAACTAACATGGAGGAAAAGATTGCATGCTCGTGCACGCTCTACAAGTATCAAATCCTGCGCAAGCGGAGGATATGTAATGAGCATGTGCACAAGTACGGAGAGTTTGCTAGAGAAACCGTACAGAATCTGCGATACGACTCCTACGGAACGGGCATTGATTTCCACGACATAGCACCTACATCTGAGAGAGAGAGAGAGAGAGAAAAAAGATTATGCGTGAAGGTCCGACCAATATAGAGCCACGGATGGAAGCAGAAAAGGGCTTACAGACAGAAGACGACGGCATGGAGGAGATGTTGGATGCCTTCTTCCAGACAAGCGAGGAGAACACGAACGAAGCAGCACCAGAAGCCGTGCGCCTATCTCCTGAAGACATGTTGAGGAAGTTGGCACGTCAACCAATCTATGAAGGCGCCAAAATATATGTGCTTCATACTTGTCTGGCGTTTTTGAATCTTCATTCAGTGTACCGGTGGTCAGATGCAAGCGTCACTGCTTTGTTTAGGTATGTAATTTACAAAAGAGATTTTCCGATTGCAACGTTGATGTGCTCGGAGAGCTTTTTCATTTAATGTGACCTAAACATGTTATTGCGGGAGCAACTTCTCCCGACTGGCAATGAAATGCCCCCCACCAGGCCAGACGCAAAGCAACTTCTGACCTCAGTTGGCTTGGACTACAACAAGATTCATGCATGTCCAAATGATTGCATTCTTTTTCACAATGAATTCACAGATTGTTTGTCGTATCCTAAGTGCGGAGCAATGCACTACAAACAAGATGCAGTTGGCGAGACAGTGCCAGCTAAAGTGTTGCGGCATTTCCCTATTATTCCTAGGATAAAAAACATATTTCGTTGTGGTTCCATTGCAAAGTTGATGCGGTGGCATTCTACGAATAGATCCACTGACGCAACATTTAGGGTGCCCACTGATTCGAAGGCTTGGAGGCACATTGAAGATACCTGGCGATGGAACCACGCAATTTGTGTTTGGAACGGGCAATGGATGGAGTCAATCCATTTGGCTTGAGAAGCTCGTCATGGAGCACTTGGCTTGTGTGCCTTATCAATTACAACCTCCCGCCGTGGCTTGCTATCAAGAAGGGTCATTTGATTTTAATCTTGATTGTACCTGGTAAGTTCAAGGCAAAAAACATGGATGTTTATCTAGCTCCACTAGTTAACGAGCTCCAGGAGTTATGGCATGGGATTGACATAGCAGATGCGGTTGAACCAGTAGGACAATAGCATGCAAGGATCCATGGACTTCTTATGTGGACTATGCATGATTGGCCAGAATACGGAGAAGCTTCTGGTAATGGTTATTGATTTACAAAATTCTCACTATTCGCAAGCCCTTTGCCTTGGCCTGATTCATGCTTTGATATATGCAGGACTAACAACTTCGGGATACAATGCATGTCCAATTTGTGGGCAGTCTTTGGATGTGCGCTATTCTACCTCTCTTCGAAAGACAATTTATCAAGGCCACCACCGTTATCTTCCAGATGGCCATCACTTACGCGAAGGCCAGCTTGGTCGCGTCGAATGTCGTCCTATGCATGTACAAGAGTGGCGTTGCTGATGGGAGCAACATGAGGGGCAACCTGTTCCAGGAATGAAACGTTTGTCCATTCTCCATACGTTGCCGTACTGGGGTGATCTACTAATTAACCATTTGCTGGATCCAATGCATATATTCAAGAATGTGGGAGAGCTCCTCTGGAAGACAATCATGGGAATGAAAGACAATCGAGCTTCACGAGATGATTTGCAGCCGGTTGGAAAGATGCCAGAGCTGTGGCCTTTCACCAATGCAGCTGGTCAGACAAAACTTCCAAGAGCGCCATGGGTATTGCTAAAAAACGAAGAGCGACAAGTGAAAAGGGTGATTTCAGAGTTCAGGACACCAACAGGATATATGCAATGGTACGCAGAGATGGAAACAAACTTGTGCAAATAGATTCTACAAAGATTTGGACAGATGTGAGCGACACATTTTCTCTCCCCGAACATTGCGAGCAAGTGGTCTTTGTACTGGACCCTCGAGAGCGACAATGGTGGTTTGTGGTTCAGGTTGCTCCAAGAAATAAACAAGTATTTGAAAGGCAAGATCTCCTGGAGGAAAGTCAGTCAGACAACGTCCATACTACTGTGACATTAGATGAGATGGACGAAGGTATGGCAGGGGAAGCTGACAGATATACGAGGGATGACGCAGACGAGCCAGAATTGACACTTGTAGATGAAGATGCAATGGATGAAGACAATCTGCCAGAACGAGTTGGGGCAAAGTTATGTTTGCAATTAGAGATAGACGATGATACGGTGCAAGATCTTATCGATGATGCCTCACTCGTCGAGACCTAGGCCTGTAAGTGTTTGTGTGAAGACTTTGATTTAAAGTTAAGCTTAAAGTTAATTTAAACAACTGTGTTTTGACGCTTTATTTTACTTTCTTTGTGCAGGACTTTAGTATGGCAGACAAGATTCCAGATCCCGCTTCCATGAGTGCAGATGCATTCATGGGCTTCGTTACACGGATGACGCCTGCTCAGATGGCAGAGGCTTCTCAGTACTGGGTAGCCAGAGGCACGGGTACTACGTCTCCGGGCTTCAAACCCGAGGGTCCGACGCCTAGGGGGGGGACGCCTACGGGGTTCAGGACGCCTATGGGTACAACGCCTTCTTCTCCCATCATGGCCGGTTCGACACCTAGGGGTGGGGCAGAGGCGGGTACGTCCTCATCTCCGCAGCACAGGCGCACTCGCCGATCTCGGCGATCGTCAGGTGGAGGTGGTGGTTGCTATGGAGGAGGGTCCACAGATGCTTCGACCCCTCCTCGCTTAGGACCCCCGTCCTACCCAGACACACCTCGGACACCTTGGGGGGCACACGATCCTAGTGCCTCCAAGCTCTATACTGTATGGGGAGATGGTTCTGTTGACATGGATAGAGTCGGGACTGAGATGCGACAACGGATTCGCCAGCTCGTGGAGCTGCAGTTTTCGACCAGCATTTTGACGTCTTGGGATCAACAAGAAAAGGAAAAAGTCACTTACATAGTGGAGACCATCCTGAGAGAGTACCAGTCTGCTCCGGGTTCTTCCGTTGTTCCGGTGCGGTGGATCAAGGGTGTTGCATGGGACACCTTGAAACATCGACGAGATGCAGCTCGGAAGGCTTTCAGGACCGGCTCGCCGAAGCCTTCGGGCATCCCACACGAGACGTGGCTGCAAATCAGGGAGGATGAGCGAATAGCGGCCACGCGGTTCAGACAGCAGCGTGAGGCCGCGCAGGTACGACAGATGACTAGGGGGACATCTCATCTTGGCAGCGGAGGCTTCGACACCTTTCGCTATGAGTTTGTGAGTTTCTAATCCAAATTTAACTATGGAGTTTTTTAAAACGCGATGAATCATGTATTCTTATTACTTTGATTTCTGTATAAACGCAGAATCTTGCGATGCATGGAGCTCCGACACGTAGGAGGAGTCAGATGGATATCGCAGAGGTATCTATGAAGTATTGAATGATCTTGAAGCTTCAGGAGAGCCTGTAGACTGGGAGGCCTTACAGTCTCGCTAATCGCTTGAGGTGAGACGTTAATATGTGTAAGTTGATTTAATTAAGTCAGTATATGTGAAGTAATATCAATACTAATTTTGTGAGTTGTCCTATGTGTAGGTTGCGACGCCTAGTCATTAGTGGACCAGATTTCATATATATGCTTTGTGAGACATAGACACGCTTCTGTGTCTCTTTTTTGTACAAACAGTTAGTGTTCAGACAGTTATTGTTTCCCTTATGGTTATGATTATTGTCATTGTCATTGTATAGACAGTTATTGTTTCTCTTTCTGGTTATGCTTATGGTTATTGTTAATTTTGTTTATGGTTATGGTTATCTACATTATGGTTTTGATCAAAGTGGTTATATCCGGTTATGGTTTTAAGTTATGGTTATGCTTTTAAGTTATGGTTATGGTTCGTTATGGTTATGCTTTTAAGTTATGGTTATGCTTTTCAGTTGGTACGGTTCTCTTTCATTGGCCTTAAATCTCATGTGAGATCCTACATGGATAGCATGTAGGAGGCGTATACATGATATGGTTGTTTTTGAAAAGTTTATGTAAAAACAAAGGGAACTCTGCCGAAATTTCTACGCGCGGGAGCATGGTTGATATTTTGGTGCTGCTCGCTTTCTTGGGCAGAGGGTAGGAAGTCTGGCTGTGGCTGTGTCCATCTTTTAACTGGGCACAGGCCAGGCTACCTGCCCTCTGTCCAAGATTTTTTTTTTCTATTATGGTCATCGCTATGTGCGTGGCAATGTGCGTCGCTATATGTGTGGCAATCTGCGTCTATATCTGCGTCGCAAATAGCGACTGGTTTCACAGCGGCGCGTATAGCGACGCGTTGCGTCGATATCAGTGATAGTCGTTTTTTCGGCTCTTTGTAATTGCCACAGTGAGTTACCTCACCCTACCAAAATCACCCAAACACTGTGGCTATCCCTACCATTTCACTGTACATAGGCGTGCATGAGTCACGGGACTTTTCCCATATCTTCTTAAAAACCCTCAGCTAGCTAGTCACTGGGCTAGGTGAGCCAAAATAAAAAAATTAAAAAAAAAAGTATATTATGGCCTCTTTGTGTGTAAATATTTCATTGTATATATGGCCTAAATATAGGGATTTTTTATAATTATTTTGGTATTTTATTTAAATATTTCTACTTAGGTGTGTGTTTTATTAAACCTATGTACACCTTCTTTCATCCTCTTACACCATAATTATATATATATATATATTTTTGCCAATATGTACATACTCTAACCTCATATTTTCTCTTTACACAAATCACTCCCACATTTTCACCCTCACCCTCGTGAAAACAAAAAATTGATTTCTACTCATTGGTTACTTTTATTATATTATTTACTTGCATACCTTTTCCTCTTTCACCCAAAATAATTCAAGGAGGGACCATATCATATGATTCCAATATCTTTCCATATCCATAACTCCTCCATATTTTTATTATTATTTTTACTCATTATTCTAACACCATGTGCTCATTGAGCTAAAGTCCATGAATAGTCCATACACTAGTCCCACCATGTATATATTTCTTATTTCACCAACAATCCTCCTCCATGCATGGGTCAAGGGCAACTTGAATGCTTTGTATTATAATATGACAAAGGAGGGGCTCACTCTTGGATGCATTGTAAAAATTCAACAAAGGAGGGGGCCACTAAAAGACTTTTGCAGGCATAAAAAACAGGCTTTTTGGTGAGAATTTTGGCACCTATCTCCACTTCGAATTTGGAGCGGTGGAGAAAATGTAGCCCACGCTCTGAATAATCACCCCAAATTTTTTCATGATTTTTGGAGCTACCAGCTGTGAGCTATGATTTTTTTAGTGGACCCCAGTTTTCCCATGCTATGCAACCACACTCTCTCTTCCACTTTATCATTTTCCTCTTTCACACACACTTCTCCACTCATCATCCCCATCTCTCTCACCACTCCTCTCTGCACACTACTCACCTTCTTCTCAACCTTGAAGAATAAGAGAAACCATGGTGAACTCATACCTCCCACACACAATTCCATTCCAAAATTGACCACCTAGTCTCATTTTTCCTCCTCCAAATTACCCATATCTATCAAAAAACCACAAAATTCAGCCTCTTCTCTTAAAAGACAGCATCATGGTGGTTGATTACTCAGCTTCAATTACCTTGTCTCTCAAGGAAGGTCAAGAGTGGAGAAAAAATGTACCGTCAAAGCTAGTGGATCGACAACAAGCGTCAAAATTGTCCCTACTCAAGACACTTGGAGCATCAACCTTGTAAGAAATCCACCTTTTCTTACCTCTTAAGAGTTTTTCTTCCTTATTTGTATCCTACATGGATACTCCCATTGTAAATATCCAATTCCATTTGTAAATTAATACTAACTCTAGTAACACTAACCCACTATGAAAAGTCCTATCACCTCCATTTCTCTCCTCTCTCTTTCCCCACCAACTTCTTGATAATTCCAAGCAAAAGAAATTAGATAAATTGCTGAAAATCTAACCCAACCATGGTTAGAGGAGTAACCCTAGCCTTCAAAATTGCTATAAAAGGAGGGTGTAGCTAGCATAAAATGGGGGAGCCATAAGCAAGAGCACTATGCTATAGCTTGAGAAGCCAAGCTCAACCTCTCTTGAAGGAGCTCTTGAGTGGAAGCTCATTGTCTTATGCATGTGCATGTGTTGTAATAGGGGATTAGCAAGGGAAATCTATGCCATTGTAAGAGAGAGAGTGGTCATTCAATTGAGAGTAGGAAATCTATCATTTCTCCTACTAGTGTAAGCCCAACATTCGCTGAATCAAGGAGGGTGGATTTGGACTAAGCTTGGATACTTTGTCTCCCTTCCAACGTGAAGTAATGGACAACAATGATGCGTAAGTGTCTTGGTGTTTTTTTTGTTAAGTTCTTGATAGCTTGTCTCTGGTGTTGTCATCAATCTAGCCATAAATCCCACATACTGTAAGAGGGCGACAGGGTGGAGAGGACTCCCCTGGCCTTAAGACAGTGATTGGGGTGGCTTTTCTTGTGATGTGTTGTGGTGAAATTTACGCAAGCTATGTTGAACAAGTACTAATCTCACTTTGATTTGTCATGACAGATTTGTAAGAAGGTATTAATGCAACAAGCACCCCCTCCCCCTTTCTCTCTCTTTCTTAAATATATAGTTGTGTTTGCTTGATCATCGCCGATACGTTTCAAAGTAGCCCGAGCACTATCTCTCTCTCTCTCTCTCTCTCTCTCTCTCTCTCTCTCTCTCTCTCTCTCTCTCTCTCTCTCTCTCTCTCGTGTTTTAGTGTGTGAGAGTATTCCATTGGTGTTAGGGTTAGTGTAAATTCCTTGCTTGTTTGTGGGTTGCTCTAACGATTCTCCTCTTTTGCGTCCTAGTTCGCTCTTAAACTAGGTGGTGCCCCTTGTGTAGTTGGGATTTGGCGGTGGGTTTGTTGTTTTGGTTTGTGTTGTGTTGTGCCCTAGCCCCATTGAGCAGCACGGGAGCCTTGAAGGGTGTCTAGAGGCCACTCTTCTTGTTGCCCGCCCCGGACCGTCTCAAATTGGTGCCCCCACTGAGGACGGCTTGTGTATTTTTGTGTAGAATCAACCTTTAGCATAGTCAAGTAGTTTGCATGAATCACGAAGATTTGTATGATCCCTTCATTCCCATTGCAAGGCAAAAGGTACACATAATTGTTAGTACTAAGTTGCAATTTCAACGTGTCATTCGTAGAATTTTAGGTCCTCTTAGGTTGGCCGAGATAAACGCTTCAGTAAATCCTTTTATTTTGCCTCTCATTAGGTACGACCTTAGTTTGGACGTCTATATTTTTGTTTTGTTTTAAGCATTAGGACATGCATAGGCCATGGATAATGGCCCAAGAATAGAGGTTTTTCCCTTTCATTTTACTCCACACATTAGAATAAACGTTGCAATTAGTAGAAAGATCCATTTTCAACAACGAATGGTGTTCATGTTTGGTGCCCAAAGAACAGGAGAAATTCTTGCATCACCAAACCCTGTCATTCTACCTCTCATCAACTACCACACTTCTTTTGATGTACATGTGTTCATTTTATTTTAAAATGAAGTGCAGCCCGGCAAAGTAGTGTGTATGTTTTTTTTTTCTTTGTCCAAGTTGTTACAAGAAACAAAAAAACGATCATTTGTTCTAACTGGGAATGTGTGTGCAGTGAAAGTTCAATCCTTAGAGATCTAGCTCTATTACCAATTGAGTTGCAGGAGCAAGTAGTAAGGCGTCTCCCTCATAACAAGAGGGTGGTGAAGTTAAGACGGAAGGTCCTACGTGTGGATTCCATTTTCCTCTTGTTGTTGGGCACTAAGGAAGACCGCGCATTCATCCAACTAGTGTGTGCCCTAAGATTGGTAAATAGAGTGAAATTTGGCGTTTGGCGAGTGCATTTCACCATTGAGGAAGACTCTTCAGGAAACTTGCGGCCAGAGTTCATGCTTCATAGACTCACATTTGGTGAATTTTTCCCTCATTTGCGTCTTATTAATAGTCTTCCTTTCGCTTTCAACAAAGGAGATAGGGAGCTATTCAGAGCTTGTCTTAATAAAGAGAGCATAGAGAAGATTGCAAATTTGTATAAATTCTCATCCTTCTCTACTTTCTATGACACTTTGTTCATAGAGACATTGTAAATCTCTTTATGCTTTTGAATGATTTAACCATAACCCTAAGGAGTCTTTGTCCAGGAATTTTGTAGCACAAGTGGAGTCTTTAAATCTTGCAAACTTGATTGGACTTGATGAGGATGTTCTTTATGAAATTGTGAGAAGGTTGCCTCACTCCGACTGTGTGGAACTCGAAGGAAAGGAGCTCCTAGTCAATTGCTACTTTCTCATGGCCTTCGACGAGCATGAAGATCTAGTTTTTATACAAACCGCTTGTGCATTGGGAATTGTAGAGCAAGTGCAATTTATCACTTGGGACGTGGTTTCTCTTTTGGATCCAGAAAATGAAGTTCTAGAGATTTCTGTTTATCGCCTTAGCTTTGAAGAATTTCAACCCTTCTTAGAGCTCATCCATAGTCTACCCTTTTGTTTTGATCAAACAAATCGAGACCTTATTGAAGCTTGGATAGCTGAAGAAGAAAACCTAGAGTGGTATTTTCTCACTTCTTCATTTGCAGTCGAGTGGTTCTAGATCTCTATTGTATCCCTTATTGTAACTCGTGTTGTAATCTTTCATAATAATGGAGAGCCAACGCCAAATGTCTGGATATCCTCTTTTCTTTGGAGAGCCTGGAGAGGATGCAGAATTATTTTTAGCAAATTTCAAGATGTCTTGCCGTATCAAGAGGATAGTAACCGATCAAGAACGTGTAGAAATGTTTGAGGTGGTCCTTAGGAAAGATGCTAGTACTTGGTTTGACTCTTTGCCTGAGGAAGTTAAGGAGAATTACACAGAAGTTTTGAATCGTTTTAAGAGATACTTCTTTGATCCCCAAAACACTCAAAAACTATGGCAAGACATTGTTTCTCATAAGCAAAAAGACTTAGATGACTACTACTTGTACAAGCAAGAGTTTCTACGTCTTTGGGCTCTATGGATACGAAATGTTGCTAACCCTGGTGATGGTGCAGAATTTTTAAAGAAGGAGAGGTTCATAGCCGGACTCTTTCCTGACCTTAAGGTAAAAGTTGAGGCGGGTGCACCTGCTACTTTTGATGCAGCTGAAACTAGGGCTGCTGAGAAGTATAGGAAACTCAAGTGCTTAAGGGGAGAGGTTCCAATAGAAGGTCTTAGACCCAAAGGTAAGTCACAAGCATCAACATCGAGGGAGCTTCCTGAGGTAACGGCGGAAGTAATTGAGAAGTTAAACGAATCTTTAAGCAGCCTGTCAATTCACCTTGCACAAGCTGTAGGTCCAAAGGGACAAGCAAAGAAGTCTGAAGAGCGAGATCCACGACCTAGGAGTGTCTTGCAATGTTGGAATTGCGGAGAGTCTGGACATGGGATGTATAATTGTCCTTGGCCCCGTGGGGAGCCAGGGAGGCCTAACTTGAATTACCCAGTGATGAATGCAGGTGAAGGAACTGGTCAACAACCAAGGCTTCTACAAAGGCCAAATGGACCAAGACCACCTCCACAAGGGGTAGAAGGAGTTCCACCTTTGCCAGATCCAAATGTGCTTGTGGTAGAGGTGACAAATTCAAATGAGGTTGACATGGAAGCCAATGGAATTAAGCGTGGCCGAGGAAAAGGTAAAGAGAAAGAAGGAGTCACATCACAGAGTGACCATGGACAAGGCAAGAAGGCAAAGGGAACCAAGGAAACCAAGAGGACTCGACGTCGTATCAACCTCCAAGACTTCCCTCTTGGACATGGTATGGCTCCGTACAACTTGTTGGAAGACATGAGAGGTAAGGGTCCTGATATTTCATGGCCTCAATTTCTTGCATTATGTCCACAAGTTAGGAGGGATTTAACAAGGGCAGTTAGCACTAGGAGAAAGGTAAAAGAGAGTGTGCCTGTTGTAAAAATTGCACAAGCTGAAATGAATGAGGACATTACACCGGTGCTAGACTGTTACATCAAAGGGAGATTGGTTAGGAAAGGTCTAGTGGATGGGGGTGCACAAATTTGCATCATGACAGAGGGACTCATGCAAAAACTAGGCATGCACATCCATGAGACACCTGAAATTAGGGTCAAGATGGCAAACAATAGCAAGGCTAGGTGCGTAGGCATGTGTAAAAATGTTTTTGTGGAGGCCTTTGGCATTAAGAAGGCAGTGGATTTCTATGTCATGTCTACCAAGGGAAATGGTTACCCATTTATCCTAGGAAGACCATGGCTAATGAAAATGCGAGCTTTGCAGGATTGGGAGAGTGGAAAGCTAATTTGCAGGAATGACAATCACAAGAAGGTTGTCTTTGACATGAAGGAGCAACGCCAAGAGGAGCTCCATGAAGAATCATCTCAAAGTGAGATGGAAGAAGGTTGGACCGATAGCACTTCAGAAGAAGAAAGTAGCGGCAGCATTACTGAAGAGGAGTCTTCCATCGAAGTCATGGGGGTAAGGTTTAAGCCAAGCAACCAAGAGACCTCTTGTCAAGGCTTGGAGGAGGTAGGTCCTCAAGAGAACGAAGGTGATCAAGATGAAGGGATGCTGGAAGGTATGCTATCAACAACACTTACAAAGGATGAAAGAGAGGAGTTCAAATGTGTGCTAAGGAAGTTTCCTAGGCTTTTTGCTAAAGACTACACCGATGTGCGTGGAGTAGATGCTGTTCAACACAAAATTGAGTTGAAGCCAGAGGCCACACCTAAGGCTCAGAAGCTACGAAGGCTAGGAGTCATCAAGGAGCAGGCTTTACTCAAGGAGGTAAGAAAGCTTCTAGCAGCAGGGTTCATTTATCCAGTGGAGAATTCAGAGTGTGTCTCTCCTGTTGTTGTCACTCCTAAGAAGAACGGCAAGTGGAGGCTGTGTGTGGATTACCGTCCCCTCAATGAGGCAACAAAGAGAGATCACTTTCCCCTCCCATTCCAGGATGAGATACTAAATGAGGTAGCTGGTCATGAGAAGTACATTGTGTGCGATGGTTACTCAGGTTACTTTCAAATAGGGATTGCACTGGAGGATCAATTGAAAACAACCTTTATCACTCCTTGGGGTTGTTATGCTTTTAGAGTCATGCCATTTGGTCTGACAAATGCTCCTGCAACATTCCAACGTTTCATGAATATGGTGTTTCAAGCATTCTTTGGAAAGTCAATTAGGGTGTTCATTGATGATTTCTGTATTTATAGCTCAAAATCATTGCATCTACAAAGGGTAGAAGAAGGTTTAAAGAAGCTCTACGACATGGGAGGTCAACTCAACCCCGACAAGTGCCATATAGGTGAGGATGAAGTAATCTTGCTTGGTCATAAAGTTTCTTACAAAGGCATTGAAGTGGATCCTTCGAAGGCAAAGGCTCTTATTGAGCTACCATCACCCAAGAGTCTTAAGGAGGTCATCTCATTCATTCAAAAGGTGAAGTATATGTCACGCTTCATTCACTTAGCCTCGGAGTTACTTCACCCTTTGCAAAAGTTGACACAACAAGTAGAATTTGCATGGTCTGATGAGCTTGAAGAGTACTTTTGTAAAATTAAAGTCATTTTGTCAGAGCTACCAACACTCATGCCTCCTTGTTGGGAGTACACATTCTTTGTTAGCTCTAGTGCTGGGAAAGAAACAATTGGTGCTGTGTTGCTACAACAAGATCCCCACAGTACAAGGATGCGACCCATCTACTTTGCTAGTAGGGTCATGAATGCTTTGGAGAGAGACTACACAGAAGCAGAACTCATGATGCTTTCTCTCATGTTTGCGGTGAGAAAGTTTAGATCCTACCTGCTACCAAAACCTTTTGTAATTCTCACTGCAGAAAATTTGTTCCCTTGGGTGTCATCTCAAATGAATCTTAGTACTAGGATCTCAAAGTGGATTATGGAGTTGCAAGAGTTTCAATACTCTTTCAAGGTAGAAGATAGTGTGCGTGCACAATTGGTAGGGATTCTCACTTATAGGGTGCACGAAAAGGAGATTAAGGTGCTTGAAGTAAAGACCCTACCATTGCCACCACCAAAAAGTATTCCTAATGATTTTACTTTGTTCTTTGATGGAGCTTTTCGTCGAGCCACAGGAAAAGCAGGGGGAGGGCTAGTGTTGCTCAACCCAAGTGGAGAGGTGGTCATGAAAGAGAAGTTCAATCTACCAAGTTCAGCTAGCAACAATGAAGCAGAATATGACACTCTACTTCATGGTTTGAAGATGTGCATTGGCCAAGGGATACAACGCCTCATGGTAAAGGGAGATGCACTTCTCATTGTTAAACAGATTTTAGGCATTTGGGCATGCAAGAATGAGAGCTTACGGACAAAAGTTCATGCCATTCGTAGATTGTTTAATCAATTTGAAGAAGTGCAACTATATCATATTCCTAGGAAACAGAATGAAGATGCTGATTTACTTGCACAACAAGCCGTTGCATGTGTAAAGAAAGAAGTGCAGGTCATCATGGTGGCGGCTGCTGTGAAGCAACCGAGGTACCAGGGATTGGAGTCATTGGCTCCCATCATTGGCTACATTTTGGAGGGTGAGTTTCCACCAGACTTCACAAAAGCTCAGAAGAGGAGACTCATGAAGAAGGCAAGTGTATATCTCTTCCTAGAAGGCTCCCTCTATCAAAGAGGGAAGGATCAAGTGTGCAGACGAGTACCAACTATCAAGGAAATTCCAGCCATTCTAAAAGGTTTGCATGAAGAGGCATGTGGTGGTCATTTTGCCCAAGAATTAACTGTGAAGAAGATTTTGCTTTCGGGGTATGTTTGGCCAAGTTTGCATGTGGATGTTCAACATTGGTGTAAAAGTTGTCACACTTGTCAGATAAATGGAAATAGAAGGTTGGTGCATGGCCTGAGGCAAATAGTGCTTGCAAATGGACCCTTTGAAAAGTGGGGCATTGATGCTATGGGTCCTCTGCCTAGGACAAAAAATGGTAAACTCTACATTCTAGTGGCTGTAGACTATATGACTAGGTGGGTGGAAGCACAAAGTGTGGCAAAGGTAAATCAGAAGACAGTGAGCAAATTCGTCTACACTCACATTTGTTGTAGATTTGGCACACCTTTGGAGATTGTTTCTGATAATGGTCCAGGGTTTAGAAAAGGATTGCTCACAGAAGTTTGTGAAGAGCTTCACATTCTACATCGTCATAGCACACCATACTACCCACAGTCAAATGGTTGGGTGGAGAAGGCTAATGGTGTCATTGCAGGAATCATTAGAAAGATGGTGCAAAACAAGACAAAATTATGGGATGACTTCTTGGATGGGGCCTTGTGGGCATATCGAACCACATATAGGGAAGCCACGGAGTTCACACCATTTCACTTGGTCTATGGTCAAGAGGCTTTGCAGCCTATCGAGCTCAACATTCCAACAATGCGACTTCATGGCAAAGGAGCACAAGATGATCAAGAGGTATGGATGGATCGACTTCTTACGTTAGTGGAGCTTGAGTGGAAAAGAGAAGCAGCATATGAGTGCTACAAGAGGAAAGCCACACAAGCGAAAGAAACGCACGACAAGAAACTGAAGGACAAAGGCATCAAGGAAGGAGAGCTTGTGCTAAGGTATGACAATCGACTTGACAATCGTTTTGATGCCAAGTTTGAAACAAGATGGCAAGGGCCTTACATAGTCAAGAAGGCTTTCAATTCAAGTTACTATCAGCTTATGGACTTGAATGGTAAAGAGCACTCCAGGAAAGTAAACGGGTATCACTTGAAGCCCTATTTGAGTCGCCTTCTACCAAAGGATCTACCAAAGATCTGTCCAAAGGCCGCTGTCTTATGTAAGTATTGTTACATGAAGCATGAGTGTAACTCCAGCCAAAATTCTGAGGGGCCAAACAATGAAGATCTCGTCAAGGACTCTGAAGCACTCTCTTTGGAAAAGATGCTCTATGATGGTACATGAATATACCATCATCCAGGGGGAGGGCTAATGATAGTCGTTTTTTCGGCTCTTTGTAATTGCCACAGTGAGTTACCTCACCCTACCAAAATCACCCAAACACTGTGGCTATCCCTACCATTTCACTGTACATAGGCGTGCGTGAGTCACGGGACTTTTCCCATATCTTCTTAAAAACCCTCAACTAGCTAGTCACTGGGCTAGGAGGGCCAAAAAAAAAAAAAAAAGTATATTATGGCCTCTTTGTGTGTAAATATTTCATTGTATATATGGCCTAAATATAGGGATTTTTTATAATTATTTTGGTATTTTATTTAAATATTTCTACTTAGGTGTGTGTTTTATTAAACCTATGTACACCTTCTTTCATCCTCTTACACCATAATTATATATATATATTTTTTTTTGCCACTATGTACATACTCTAACCTCATATTTTTCCTTTACACAAATCACTCCCACATTTTCACCCTCACCCTCGTGAAAACAAAAAATTGATTTCTACTCATTGGTTACTTTTATTATATTATTTACTTGCATACCTTTTCCTCTTTCACCCAAAATAATTCAAGGAGGGACCATATCATATGATTCCAATATCTTTCCATATCCATAACTCCTCCATATTTTTATTATTATTTTTACTCATTATTCTAACACCATGTGCTCATTGAGCTAAAGTCCATGAATAGTCCATACACTAGTCCCACCATGTATATATTTCTTATTTCACCAATAATCCTCCTCCATGCATGGGTCAAGGGCAACTTGAATGCTTTGTATTATAATATGACAAAGGAGGGGCTCACTCTTGGATGCATTGTACAAATTCAACAAAGGAGGGGGCCACTAAAAGACTTTTGCAGGCATAAAAAACAGGCTTTTTGGTGAGAATTTTGGCACCTATCTCCACTCCGAATTTGGAGCAGTGGTCAAAAGAGAAAATGTAGCCCAGGCTCTGAATAATCACCCCAAATTTTTTCATGATTTTTGGAGCTACCAGCTGTGAGCTATGATTTTTTTAGTGGACCCCAGTTTTCCCATGCTATGCAGCCACACTCTCTCTTCCACTTTATCATTTTCCTCTTTCACACACACTTCTGCACTCATCATCCCCATCTCTCTCACCACTCCTCTCTGCACACTACTCACCTTCTTCTCAACCTTGAAGAATAAGAGAAACCATGGTGAACTCATACCTCCCACACACAATTCCATTCCAAAATTGACCACCTAGTCTCATTTTTCCTCCTCCAAATTACTAATATCTATCAAAAAACCACAAAATTCAGCCTCTTCTCTTAAAAGACAGCATCATGGTGGTTGATTACTCAGCTTCAATTACCTTGTCTCTCAAGGAAGGTCAAGAGTGGAGAAAAAATGTACCGTCAAAGCTAGTGGATCGACAACAAGCGTCAAAATTGGCCCTACTCAAGACACTTGGAGCATCAACCTTGTAAGAAATCCACCTTTTCTTACCTCTTAAGAGTTTTTCTTCCTTATTTGTATCCTACATGGATACTCCCATTGTAAATATCCAATTCCATTTGTAAATTAATACTAACTCTAGTAACACTAACCCACTATGAAAAGTCTTATCACCTCCATTTCTCTCCTCTCTCTTTCCCCACCAACTTCTTGATAATTCCAAGCAAAAGAAATTAGATAAATTGCTGAAAATCTAACCCAACCATGGTTAGAGGAGTAACCCTAGCCTTCAAAATTGCTATAAAAGGAGGGTGTAGCTAGCATAAAAGGGGGGAGCCATAAGCAAGAGCACTATGCTATAGCTTGAGAAGCCAAGCTCAACCTCTCTAGAAAGAGCTCTTGAGTGGAAGCTCATTGTCTTATGCATGTGCATGTGTTGTAATAGGGGATTAGCAAGGGAAATCTATGCCATTGTAAGAGAGAGAGTGATCATTCAATTGAGAGTAGGAAATCTATCATTTCTCCTACTAGTGTAAGCCCAACATTCGCTGAATCAAGGAGGGTGGATTTGGACTAAGCTTGGATACTTTGTCTCCCTTCCAACGTGAAGTAATGGACAACAATGATGCGTAAGTGTCTTGGTGTTTTTTTTTGTTAAGTTCTTGATAGCTTGTCTCTGGTGTTGTCATCAATCTAGCCATAAATCCCACATACTGTAAGAGGGCGACAGGGTGGAGAGGACTCCCCTGGCCTTAAGACAGTGATTGGGGTGGCTTTTCTTGTGATGTGTTGTGGTGAAATTTACGCAAGCTATGTTGAACAAGTACTAATCTCACTTTGATTTGTCATGACAGATTTGTAAGAAGGTATTAATGCAACAAGCAACCCCTCCCCCTTTCTCTCTCTTTCTTAAATATATAGTTGTGTTTGCTTGATCATCGCCGATACGTTTCAAAGCAGCCCGAGCACTATCTCTCTCTCTCTCTCTCTCTCTCTCTCTATCTATCTATCTATCTCACTATCTCTCTCTCTCTCTCTCTCTCTCTCTCTCTCTCTCTCTCTCTCTGTGTGAGAGTATTCCATTGGTGTTAGGGTTAGTGTAAATTCCTTGTTTGTTTGTGGGTTGCTCTAACGATTCTCCTCTTTTGCGTCCTAGTTCGCTCTTAAACTAGGTGGTGCCCCTTGTGTAGTTGGGATTTGGCGGTGGGTTTGTTGTTTTGGTTTGTGTTGTGTTGTGCCCCAGCCCCATTGAGCATCACGGGAGCCTTGAAGGGTGTCTAGAGGCCACTCTTCTTGTTGCCCGCCCTGGACCGCCTCATCAGCATCGATGACACCTTATTTTTTTGTAGTGATAGTAGGCAGGTTCAGTAAACAAGCTCATTTTATACCTGTCAAAAAGACTATCAAAGCCCATCAAATGGCAACCCTCTTCATTTCAAAAAATTTCAAGTACCATGGCTTGCCAATGTCCATAGTGTCGGATAGAGATCCTAGAATGACCAGTAATTTCTGGAAGGGTCTCTTTGAGAATTTAGGGATAAGGCTAAACTTCTCTTCGGCCTATCATCCACAAACAGATGGCCAAACTGAAATAGCTAACCTAACAATTCTCGATCTACTAAAAGCCTATGTAACGGAAGTAGACCAAAGATCCCAATGGGAGAAGTACTTACCCTTAGTGGAGTATGGTTACAATAACACTGTACATACTTCCACGGGAAAAGCACCTTTCGAGGTAATTGAGGGAAGATAAAAAAGTCCCTTGCTACTTAAAGTACATGGGAATATCTTCGCTACAGATGAGTATAGCCGAGACCTACAAGAATATTTTCAAAAGATTAAGGATGCTATCTCTATCTCACACCAAAGGCAAAAGGCTGCTGTGCTGACAAGCATAGAAGAGCCCAAGCCTTTAAAGAAAATGATTGGGTCTTATTAAAGTTTCCCAAGGCTCGATTAAGGCACACGACGGGCAAGAATCCTACGGGACACCAAAAGTACTATGCTAAACTAGCAAAAAGGTACTATGGTCCCTTCCAAATTCTTAGGCCAATCAATGAGATGGCCTATCAACTCAAGTTGCCCAATCATTGGCTCATACACAATGCTTTCCATGTGAGCCTATTAAAGCCTTAAGAAGGAGAGCCACCTCAAGAACCAACTATTGAAGACCCACCAGAGATCGAGGACCAAGAGGAGGTGTTGCAGCCCGAGTCCATTCTCCGACATGAAGACAAGGTACTAAGAGGCGGTAAGACTATCCGGCGATATCTTATTAAGTTTAGGAATTATCCTTTTGAAGATGCTAGATGGATGCAAGTCATACAATTAAAGGATAACCTAAACCTTTTGAAAGCTTCCCAAGAGTAAGCAAATGTACAAAATGTTAAAAATGAACAAAGTTTTTGTCTTATAAGACTCTCTTTTTCTTTATTGTGCACAAAAAAAATGAAGTAGTATGCATGCTTAGATCAAGTTTGCGGAGACGACGTCTCCCAAACACCAAGTAGAGCTTGTCACTCTACTATGGAAGATTGATAGGACTAATGTGCAGACATGCTTGCGGCAGCCTCAGGCTCTCAAGCGCCAAATGGACTAGTCATCCATTGTGGAATGATGTCGTAGGGTAACATAGGGATCTCTACCCGCTAAGAAAAGGACTTATGAATATGCTTTATCTTCTCTACACCATAGTCGAGGACGACTATGATTTCAAGAGAGAGGTAATGTCATAATAATCAATATCTAATTCTCCTAAATGATTTTCTCATGTTAAACTGATCATTTAATATGGGGAAGTGCCAAGGGAGAAAAAGCTAGAATATTGGTTAAGCTAGCAGACCGGCCACAGTAGGGATCCAAAGGGGGGCCATCTGCAAAAGAGCCATGTGCAACAATGGGCTAAAAAGACCCTAAGGTTCAGCCCATTAAGACTTCCAAAATGCTAAGGTTCCAAAATTCAAAGGTTGTGTCCAAAGGTCAACCATGGGGGGAATTGGATGCTTTGTGTGTGTCCCAAAAGTCTTTTCAAATCCCTACATAGGAGGGGGCGAGCCTAGCTTGTAGGGGATGAGAGAGAAAGTCACACATACACACACAAGCTCCCTTTACACAAAGGGAATGAGGGACACATGTCAGCTCCCTAGCCCAGATGCGCACAAGGTGTACCCAATTCCTATTGGATGGCCTTGGAGGTGGACCAATGAGAATTAGGCTAGAGTAAATCTAGTTTAATTAATTTAAAAACACTTAATAAAAGAACCAATGAGAACTAAGTCCTCTAGAAGACTATTGGACAGTCTCCCAAGGGGTCCAATGAGCATTCAACATCCCAATGGCTTGCCTGATTCCTATTGGCCAGGAGGCAAAGGGGTCCAATGAGAGTTTAGTTGAATTATTAAATTACCTAAAGCTCTCACAAAAGGGGAAAGGGGGACACATGTCAGAAGGCTATCACTTATACTGCTTAATTACCATTGGCTAGGCCTGGGGAGGTCCAATGAGAGGAGAGCATGAGCAAATAGCAAGGGGGGTCGACCAAGAGAGAGAGGGGGCTGATTTTTGCAAGGCATTATCACACACACACTCACACAAGCTCATGTGTGAGGTAAAGAAGACTCTCTATCCTTCTCAAGCTTTATTGGAAAGCTTATCACCTACTCCAAGCTTGTGAGAAGGGAGGCCTACACCAACAACTCTTGGCTTTGTGATGCAAATCCAACCAAGAGCCAAGCTTCAATGCATGCTCATCTCCTCTACCAAGCTAATTACTAAGCTAAGCTATGCTAATATGAGTGATTATGTGAGGAGATGTACATCTTTCTCGTAAGACTACTCCTTCTTCCTCTCAATCTACTCTCATACCCTGCTAGCTCTCACCATCTTCGAAGGTGTGTGAGGTCTTGGGTCTGAGACCGGGGATAATTGATGTTGTGTTTGATAAGTGTTTTGCTTAGTGCATGAAGCTTTCATCTTCATTGCACTAGCTAGTCTTGAAGGAACACAAAGAATTGTATTGTACAATGTCTCTCTTGATGGGAGAAACCATAATACAAAGCCGTTTGGAGGGGGGACCAGCTCCATGAAAATCCGGTCCTCAACTGTTATCAATAGCTTAATTTCTCTCTCTTTTGAAAGTATTGTTCATGCTATCTAACTAGGTGTTATGCTTTTTGTTGCTCTCTCCACCCAAGCACTCTTGTAATTTCTCATTAGGAATCTATTCTAATGAAATGCCCACTATGTTCATGCTAATTTCCGCTACACACAAGTTTTTAGGCCATTAAATGTTACACTAAAGCTCAAAAAGAAATTTTGCAGGTAAATTCAAGTAGACATGCAGGAAGATTCAATTATAGGTGATACTTTTGCTACTGAACCAGAATTAGAGCAAATTTTTTCTAGTATAGATTCTACCATAGAGGTGCTTGATGATACTGGTACAGGTCTTGCCAAAGAGTTGATTAATGATACATATGTCATAGGTCAAAGCACGACTGCTGTTGAGAGTGGCAAGACCATGGATTTTGGTATCCTAGATTTATCGAATTTGGATGTACCATATTTTGAGGACTTGGCTAAGCAAGAGTATGTGCTTGATTCAGAGGGGGTGCATACTCCTTCATTGACAAGATTTTGTGAATCACAGCTACCAAATTGGAGAATTGATCTTGAATGTGATGATGATGAATTAGAGGGGGTGCATACTCCTCCTTTGACACGCTTCTGTGACCTAGAGCTACCGATCTGGCAGACTGATCCTGAATTTGTTGGTGATTTAGAGGAGGAGCAAACTTCTTCTTTATCAAGAATTTGTGACACAGGGCTGACACTATGGCAAGATTATCATGAACTTGATGATGCTGATCACAGGGGGTGCATAGTGAAGTGCAGTCTCTTGTTGATGAATATGATTGGTTTCATTGTGCCGATGATACAGATAGGGCAGTAGATAAAATTTTCAATGTGCATGCTAAACTTTGTGCTACAGAAGTGCAAAGATATTTGGATGAGGGTGAAAGAGTTGAAGAGCAGTTTACTGCAGATACGTTTAGTATGCATGTCATATGTGGAAATCTTGGTTTATTACAGCAACCTGAGATGTGCAAGATGGAGAAACCTTCTAAAGTGGTGGACCTAGACCTTATGTGCTTACTGGACGAAGCTTTGGAAGGGTTCTCAAACACAAATATTAGGGACATCAATCAATCTAGATTCATGCATGAGCAAGTTTGTTCAGATTCAGCAGACGATGAACTTATGCAGTTGTTAGATGATGCACTACTTGATTTTGAACCTCTACGAGATAGAGAATTGTTTTCAGATGCATCTTTTGAGGCTAATGAAGAGGATTTTACCAGAGACTTGATGTATTCAGATATGCATGATCAAAATTTCAATACTAGTGAGAGTGAAGGTGCACTGCCAATGATTTTATCTGTGATTGATGATCGACAATTGGATGAGCCATTTGCACAAGGGATATGGCAGTATCTGGTGCTACCTGATGCTATATGGAATCTGATGTTACCCTATGACGTAGGGGATTTTGAGCTGGCTTTGACCCAGGAGGTGACAGAGATATGCATGGTTTCGGGCAATTGACTTATATTCCATATGATCCAGGCGGTTTGTATGAAGATTTGTGGGTTAATGTATGTTTATGCTGTAATGATTGGAAATTCTTGTATTTTCCCTATGATCCTGGAGGATGGTGCAAATTTGTTAAAGGAATGCTCACACTAGGAGAG
Source organism: Adiantum capillus-veneris (assembly GCF_014529385.1). NCBI lineage: Eukaryota > Viridiplantae > Streptophyta > Polypodiopsida > Polypodiales > Pteridaceae > Adiantum > Adiantum capillus-veneris. The sequence continues at coordinate 36,496,725 of NC_140948.1, forward strand.
ATGATTAGGTTCCCGTTTGATCCCGGGGGCTATTGAAGTGCAAGTTCCAGATTTGAAGAGTACCAGTTATCTGTTGTAGCGGGTTTCATGGTACAAAGTTTTGTTTTCTAGATTATGCTAAGTCAGAATAGATTTGATTATGCATTCAATAAGATTACATGGCTGGCTTCCAGCTAACTTCTTTGGACAATTGATGAAGTGTCTTCACATCTTTTGAGTTGGTTCTGCTGCCAGAACTTGAGGTAAAGGACTTGACAGCCATTCCGTGTGCAGACATAGTAAGGCATACTTGAGCTTGACAAGGTTCCTTAAAGAGAGCTTAATGGTCAAGATGTGTGGATCATTAACTGGAGCACTGGAGTCTGGCGGGGTTCACTAAACAAGTTATCCATGATTGAATGCTTTGAAGATACGGCAGATACAATTCAGAGATTTTTGATGGACAGCTACCTAATGATTAAGCTAGAACATTGATGATAGGATGTAAGCCTTACTTTATTTTTCATACGTTTACCAGTTATGTGAGTCTGATGATGGAAAAGAGCTTAAGATACCTATAGCAGATGCAAATTGAAGTCCAGTTGGCACAGACCGGAGGCTGTGCAGGTTCAGAGGGGGTGAATGTCGTGCAGCTTCGCTGCCATGAAGAGAAAAAGAGCAGAGGAATGCAAGATAAGATTCTTTGAAGCCTACACATTTAGTGAGGAGCGATCTAAAAATGTATGCCAGATGCGACTTTAAAGGACCAATAGATACCTTAATGATGCCAAAAATGAGTATGCTTGAAGTGAGCATAAGTGGGTGATTATGATCTAGAACTGCAGTGCTTAATGTGCTCTACCGGCATGTCTTTACGGCTCGTCGATTGGAGCTACGGTGAAGAAGTTATGGAATTTTGAAGTTTGAGTTGATTGCAGATCCGTACCGGATTGGGCAACTGCAGCTGAGGTGACAGAAATGAAATGAATGCACAGGCATGAAGTGCTCACTTTGTGAAGCGCGTCGGTCTTTTCAGATCAGTGATCGGAGTCCCGGTCGCCAAGATATTGGCCGATAAAGATTCACCGGGGGCCGGCTCCGTACCAGTCCAGTCTGCTCGATCAATGTGCCATTTTGGAATTTTGAGCAGCGACCAGGGCTTTGAACGCAGTAGAATAAGTGCTCGAGGTAACAGTGCTTTGGTTGAGATGTATGCTGGATGTGATGCACTTCAGAGAGCACAATAAATGCTTGAGTGGAATCTCTTTTAAGGTCGTCTCTTGATACGGGCAGCATATTTCATGATGAGGTTGCTCGACGGGGGCTGTTAGGGAAAGATGTTATGCTTACCAATGCCTTGCCCGATATTGTAACAGAGTGGCACCTTTACGAAAGCATCATTTGCATGCCAAATGTGGTGCCCTTACAAAGGAAGCCGGCCGCCAAAAGGCCGCCCAATTTAACCCATGAAGGCCGCCTAATTGTTTTGCTTGGCAATGCTTTGGCCGCTATGCATGTCGAATGTGGTGCCCTCAAAAAAATGGCTAGACCGCCCTAAGGCAACCAAGTGGCAAGGCCGCCCAAGAGATTAAATCAATGGCCGCCCAATTGCTTAAATGAAATAGGGCTTTTGTGTGTGAACAAGGAGGAAAAGAAAGCGTGAAGGCCAAGGGCGACGAGTAGGCAGCGTGAGGGAGGAAGAGAGATGTGCAGGCTGCGTGGGTGCTCCAATGAGCGCGATGGAGAGACAAGAGTTGCTCACCTAGCATGGGCAATGCCGTTCGGAGCCACTCGGGGTGCATTTCGCACAGGTCAAAAGTCACCACTGCCACATCATCGGCGCCGTTCCCACAACGACGGCGCCGTCGTTGCATAAAAAGGAAGTGAGGCTATTAAAAGAAGGGGTCTCCAAGCGAAGAAAAGGGGGGACAACGCGTGACGAAGGAAGAAAAGGGAAGGCAGGGGAACCGGAGAGCTTGGCTCTCACTCTCTTCGCTCTTGTCGTGGGCTCGCAAACAAGCAAAGCTTGCTCTCTCTCGCTCTCATCCTCGGCTAACAAAGGAGGAGGGGAGAAGAGGGAAGCGGAAAAAGGAGTTGAAGGAGGACAAGCTTGGCAAAGGGAACAGAAGAAAACGAAGGCAGGGCTATGAAGGAGGAGCAGAGATAACGAGGGTAAGGAAGGCAAGAAGGGGGAGGGCTCAGAGCTAGGAGCGGGAAGCAAGCTCTTGCTCTCTCTCTCTCTCTCGAACTTGCTCTCGGACATAAGCAAGAAAGCTAAAGGCGCTCTCGCTCTCTCGTGCTTGAGAAGGAGAGGATCTCAGAGCGTTGCATGAACCTGGCATGAGCTCGGAAGAGGAAAGCAAGTGTATCGACCAAGCAAGGGATAAAGTTCCGGCTAGCAATTGAAGAGCAGGAGAAGGTTAAAGCCTGTGAGAGGCAATTAAGCTAGTGCAAAGCATAAGGAGCAAAAAGCTGCAGAATAATTGACAGTAATTGAAGCATGAAAACTAAGGCATTGAACAGAATTGAAGCTTGCTGAATCTAAGGGAACTCAAACCAGATAAAGCGACATGAGGGAGTTTCCATCACCGTCATCAGCTAATGTTTGATTAATCATTCTGTTAAACTCGGTGTCGTTAACGGCCCGATTAATTTTGTAAAGCGGGAGCTTAACTCCTAGTTAGCAGATGATCCAAATGACGGCGCTGTTAACAGCCCGCCTTGGCTAAAGATGAAGTTGTACTCAAACATATTAATCAATTAATTGATGATTACGGCGATTGCCAGAGTCAGTTGCATCAATTGTTCTTGTTCTCTCTCTTTCTCACCTCCCACATCCAAAGGCCCGGTCCCTACCCGGCTCACGTAGCGAACACATATTCCCTAACAACGTGCTCAAAATCAAAAGTGTACGTAGGTGGCATATCCTCACTAGCCATAGTAAGCACATACTAATGTAAAGAGAGAAAAAAACAACTTGATCTTGTAAAGTTTGAAGTCTTTGTGTTTTTTATGCTCGACGATTTGCGTTGCATGCGAACCTCGCCTTGCAAAAATTGTAGTGCTTCACGTCACGTTCGTTGTAAGAATACCTTCGTTGATTCTTCACAAAAACTTGTCATTTTTGTGAAGGCTTTTCTTCACATGTGAAGCTTCCTCCTTGAAGAAAAGGAATTTTGAAGGAAAACTTGCCTTCCTCCAAGAAGTGAAGAAGTGAAAAGGAAGCTTGAAACTACTTCCTTGAAGTTTAAAGCTTCCATTTTCCTTCTAGCTTTCTTGTCAACAGAAGTATGCTATCTTTTCTTGTTATACACAACAAGGCTCAATAGCTTGGATGGTAGAGTGTTGGCCTCTTACCCTCATGGGGTGGGTTTCAACCCTCCTTCATGCAAGGGTTTAGAGGGCCTTCCTAAGCGCGCAATCAACAGAGCCTCGTTGCCGTAGAGTTGCCGGTCGAGTTTGCCTTGGTCGCCCGCTGTGGAGGGCACGCATGTGGGGCTGTAGCGGTTGGCTATCGTTTGTCTGCCTTCACGTGCTATGCACAGAACTCTATGCCTGCTGGCTTCTTTTTGTTGCACAGTGGAGACGTCGTTGTCTCTGTCTTCAAATCGTGGGAGAGAAGCATCGCATCGCATGCACATGAAACCCGCTTTTCCCCTTCCCCAAAAATAGCTCCGATACCAATGAAAGGGTGGTGGTAATGCGTGTGTTAGTCTCCACCAAACCGTGCTATCTTATAGACTCCCCCTAAAGTACACATTGTCCGTCCGTGCCAGTGGCCTTGCCCGTATTACCCTTGTCCTTACATTCTCCTTGCTTTCTTGAAGTTGATGATTAAGAGAATCCTTGAATTGTAGTAGCAAATGGTTTTCCAGCTTAAGAATGTTCCTCTCTACTGCAAGGTTTTGTGTATAGCCTTATAGCCCTTTCATACCATCTCCTACAAATCTCATCAATGAAGAAGTATTGAAGAATGGTGGGGTGCATTTGGTGATAGGGTCTATGAGATACAATCTACCATTTGTCATAGATCAATGTGCTTCTTTTGTTCTAATCTCAATGCTTCTATGGCAGAAGGAGGAGTTTCACAAAGCCTACTTCGTGTTCAGAGAGGGGAATATTCATTTTCCAACTCGACAAGGAGATGATAGATTTCTCTTTTAGCAGGATTCATGAAGATACAGTGGGGAAGATGATGATTTGGATATGGTGCAGAGAAAGGTGTAGAGAAAGGACAAAATGAGCTGAGGAAAATTGAAATTTGGACCAAAAGAGAAAAACAATGCATTGGAAGGGAGAATTTTGGGGAAAGGAACACATTCCCAAGATATTTGAAAACGACACTACTTGTGGGCCCCCGAAAAGTAACATCCCGTGCACCCGGTAAAAATATAAAGGTCCCCTGTCCCCCCCTCCCCCAATTTTGAGTTTTAAAATTCCTTGTTCATTTTTCCAAAAATAAAAAGTATTTTCTTTCTCTACCATTTCTTACAGGGCGAATTCGAGAGCTCAAACTTCCCCTAATGATTGGGCTAGTTGCTATGACACACAAGTATCCAATATTGGTTTTTGTTTCATGCTCGACAGCTCATGCGAAGCAACACACAATGACACTTTTAGTTGTGAGGCTCAATATAGGGAGCCCTTCATTGCTAATGTTGAGAGAATTTTCCTCAAACGCCTTTTGAGTGACTTGGGTGTTGGCTACTACCATGCTCTTCATTGATATTCAGAGTGCTTTGGTAGCTGTGAGGAACCTACAGTGCCATGCTTGCACAAAGCACATTGAGGTGCATTATCATTATGTGAGAGAGAGACTCTTAGCAAAAGAAGCCAGTTTGGCTTATGTGCCTAAGTAGGACAACCCTATCGACATCTTCACAAAGGATTTTCCTTGTGAGGTCTTCTAATCTTTCAAAAAACTTTGGGCTTACTCCCCTTTGTGGAGTGATCACATAAGTGTTTGACACTTCCCTATACATGAGTGTTAGCTCATGCACACTCTCTGGGATGATTTGTCACCATATTATGGTAGTGATGTGTGCGAATACACTTAGGATTGTCGAACACTTTTTTCCCTCATTAGGAGATTTTTCCCCCCGACTCGTATACACGCCATCATTCTAAGGCAAGCCTTATCTTTGTATTAGCACACTCAATAAATTACTTCTTGTATCGTATGCTCTTGAGCTTCTCTTTCATCTTCTCTATGTCCTCATCACAACATACTTAATCCAAGGGCACTACTCTATCAAAAAATTTGGCCAATCAATCCTTGCAGGTACGTAGTGAGCTTTTTCTCCTTAGGATCAAATCCTTTGTACCACTTGAAGCATGAAAATGACAATGTTTTTAACCAACCACTATCCTTTACTTGTCATTTGTAGAGCACTATAAATTGAATCTTCAAAAAAGAAAAGGTAATAATTGTCTAGGAGTCTAGGAGATATTGCACATAGCTTGAGAATAGGTTTCTTGATTCCGAATCTGCATGCATCCATTGCTTGAAGGTGTCACGATGGGGTTTGTGGCCGTGACACGATCCTATGACAACCTTCTCAACTTTATGTGCCACTGGGTGCGAACCTTGGGATCAATGATCCATATTCAAATCGGGCCGTCACCAAATCTTGGTTGTTGATTTGTTAAAAAGTTTTTTTTTTAAATCTTGAGATCTCGACTTTTAGAATTATAATTGTGCGATCCCCCATCTAAAGCAAGGTACGCACACGAACGTGATGATTAGGGTGTTAGAATTATAACTGCACGATCCCACATCTAAAGAAAATTACGCACACAAGCGTGATGGTTAGGGCGTTAGAATTATAACCGTACGATCCCGCATTATGCACATGAGCGTGATAGTTAGGGCGTTGAGCTCTCACTTTGTTGAGAAGGGTTCAAATTATGAGTGTGAGAGAGTGGGACGTCCCGAGATTAAGCCTCCCATCCCAAGATTAGTTTTTATAAAGCGACGGTCAAATTCAGTGATGGCTCGAGTTGAATATGTGCTGCCAAATTCCAATCCCATGTTTTGCACCCCGTGGCACGTTAAGGGAGGCCTTAGAGCGGGTTTGCACGCTAGAGTGCTACCCCTGCTCTGCCTCTAGCCCCTCATGAAATCATTGCATTCGCGTGGGCGGGGGTAGCATTGCAGCCTTAAACAAGGATTTGTTTTCTCAACTCTGCCGAAAACGGCAGAGTTGCTCACCAAAAGCCTCGTTAACCAATGGCCCTTGGAGGGACCCATCGATTGCATGGCTTAGCATTGAAGTCGAGCACATCCTTGCAGGCTCCTAGCTACAACCACGAGCTACAAATGGTTCCCATCATTGCCACATAGAGCAACTCTGCTCCGTGCAAATGCTTGGACTCTTACATGCAGCGTTAGGGCAGGCGTTGGACACGCGTGCAAATGCGCCCTTCGGGTGCGTTTGTACGCTGGAGTAGCACCCTCGTCGGCTAAACACTGCTCCAACTCCAGCTCTGAACGCTGCCTACACACTGGGTGGCATTCGCACGCCCTCCATGTGGAGGCAATGTGACCGCTTATAGCCAGTGCCAATGAAGCGGACGTAAATATATATATATATATATCTACTAGCATAATATGGCGGAAGGGGGAGCCCTTTACACGTGTCGCAATCTGCGACCTGAAGGCTAAAGTCCAAAACTAAAAAAAGCCCCTTTGTACGCGAAAAAGGGAGAGAGGGGGAGAGAAAGAGAGGCCGCCGAAGACGGCCGGCGTGCCAAGGCCTACACGCTTCCTTCAATACCGCCAATTATAACGAGCCATGGAATTCCAACTTTGTCGTTTTCGATAGAGTGGAGCGAAGGTAGTATTCGTTTAAACTCAGCCCACTCGCTCTGCTCCTTGCGAATGCCTCTCAGCGCTACATGGCTGGAGTCAGGGCGGGGAATCTGCTCTTACATAGGGCAAAAAAAAAGCTCGAAAGAAAATCATTGTCACCAAGGCACATTAAACTGCACTGCAACTTGCAAGACCCAAAAGGAAGCTGCCAGTAGAAGTGTCAAATGATAGCATTAATGAGACGGGCACATTGCTGACTCGCGAGCCTTTAAAAAATTCTTGTGCAGCGAAAAATAGGAGCTTTTTTGTTGACTCTCCGTTCACAATAGGCCAGCAACCCTGCTAGGCTATGGTGAAGACACATGCACGCCTCCAGCTTGTATCGTTCCCGTTCACATTGTGTGAGCTATTTAGATCTGCCTTCTTGTACCACACACTCTCAAGGCTCACACACGCACACCCACCTGTCTCTGTCCGATATCCACCTTGATAACTTCGCACGTATAAACAATCGCCCACAGAACTTGTTCGATTGATTCCCTATCAAACTCGTAGGGGCGCTTGTAAGGTCTCTCTCTCTCTCTCTCTCTCTCTCTCTCTCTTTCTTTCTCGAGCTCTCACACTGTTGATCTCAACTTTGAAGGATTTTGACTTAGGAAAGGAGATCAACTCTGCAGGTATCTTCCATCCCTCTTCACCAAGGTTACAAGTGCACCTTTCATGAACAATGACCTTAACGCCTTTTTCCTTCATTGGAAAAATCATGTTTTCTCAGATCGTTCAGCTGTTTCTGCCTGCTATGCGGGTTTTTGCAGTATCTGAAAGGCTTTTTTCCCTTCGCACCGCTGGTACACAGCTCCAATGCTCGTAGATAGTGGCAGGGGCACGCAGATAAGGTGCTCGTTTTTTCCTTCTGCTTTCGATCTTTTTCCTGGAATGGTTCATCAAATATGGGAAGAAGTTTCATTTTTGGTTAAGCATCCACGCATCTTTGCATGCTTTGTGTAAGTGGTACAATCCACTGAATTTACTAATAAGAGCTCCCAAAGGCATGGTCTTGCACACATGAGGATGTGTGCCTATGTCTTCTTTTGTTGTGAATCATGCTCATAGCGTCCTTATCTTTTGCATATCAGTAGTAGATTGTAAGTTGTCGCTCACGTGTACTCTATTGCAGTGTTGCTTATGGTGTTGAATGTTTCTGCATTCACACTCTACACCTCCAGCACTCTATAGATTTAAGGTGTATGTCTTCCATTCGAAGCCTGCACTTTTAATCGAATTGGATGCACAAAGAAAGATACCTTTAAAGTGTATTGACTTGTCACAACCAAGTGCCCCACCCCCCTGGACTCAGACCAGTTCATTGTTTTATATATTTTTGCTTGATCACATGTTGATGTCAGAACATCATAGCCAATGTTTCGTTGGTGCAAAGAGTCTGGAATGTTATCGAGCATTTGATTGCATGTTGCTGATTCATTAGTGAAGCAAAATGGGATGGTTAAAATTTCATCTTCCAATTCACTATGGTACTTCAGACTAGTTCACTGTTTTATATATTTTTGCTTGATCACATGTTGATGTCAATGAAGTCCTTGAAAACCATAGCCAATGTTTCGTTGGTGCAAAGAGTCTGGAATGTTATTTGAGCATTTGATTGCATGTTGCTGATTCATTAGTGTAGCAAAATGGGATGGCTAATCTTCCAATTCACATGTAACATAAATTGTTTCAATAAAATGAAATCACAGGAACGATAGGAGGGAGTAGGGTCTTTCTTGTAGGAGTAGGGTTCTGATTACTCCTTTAGTTAACCTTTTTTGTGGTGGATGTCTTCTCGATGAAATATTGAGATGGTGTGCTTCATATCTGGACTCTACTTGACATCCCTCCCGTAGATTGACATTTTTTTTTTCTTATTGAGTTATTATTAGTTCTTCTTTCGCGTGATAAGAGCGCTTCAATGTTGCATTGGGGAGGTTAATATGGTCAACATAATCACATGGAACGGGAAATGGGAATGGAGAACGGGTCGGGGGAATTGCATGAATTGCTACTCCTTGTGACTATATAGTCATATGCAACAAGGTTCAGATCAGGAATTGGGAACAAGGAATGGGTATGGTAGACCCAAAAATGGCCATTCCCTTTGACTATGGTCAAAGCTGAGAGATTGCCATATTTTGGTGTCTGGCAAAAATAGAATTAGGAAGATTGCGCAATGAGCAATGACACATTCATAACCCTTCATTAACCTTGCGTCAATTCGAGAGGATTTGGGATATTGATGGTTGTATTGCGCTAAATTGTATTCTTTCTCTAAATGATTTAGAGAGAGTTGTGTGCTAGTTGTGAGAGAGACCATGGAGGAAGGGGAAGGTGCCTAGCAACTTGCAAGGTGAGCCAATATCTGTTTAAGCAGTAAAAGCCTTTGTCGTTGTATCAAGATAAGCCCGATACTTAGCTTAAACAATAGAAGTGGAGGCAATGGTGTGTTGCTTTGATACTTCCATGATATAAGTGCATAATCGAAGAGAGCAATTATTGGAAGAAGATTTTTATATGTCAATACGTCTAACCCAATCAAATTCAATATAAGCAACAAGAATATCACCATGAGAAGAAAAAAATGACAGTCAAGAGTGCCGCGAAATTCGAATATACCGAAGTGCTCGATGAGCTTTCTACCCATGAGAGTTGAGGTTTACCACTCAAGAAGTTTATGCCATATCAAATATCATGACGAGTTTTAATGGAGAGCGAATAATCTACCTTTACTCCCATCACATCTACCAGGTGAGTTTTATCATCCTTGGATAAATTTGGATTTGGATCCATAGGTTGAGAAATGGGAGAGCAATTCTCCATATCATACATTTTGAATCGGTTTTTGAAGATACATCTTGTGATAGACGAAAATGCATCAGGATCAACAATACTTTTAAATAAAGAAAATAATGCAACTATCCAAGATCCATTATGGCAAATGTAGCCATAAGTTAAGTATTCACCCAATCAATAAGATTCTCATTTGAACTTTATCCTCATTCTAAATACTGACGCAAATATTGAGAAGCACATAAAGATCGTCTCCATAAGACCATTCAAAAAGTTAAATAGGTGAGATATTTGTTCATCTATTCATACCAAGCCTTGGGTGCTTGTTTGTGACGATATATTGTCTCTTCAGCATGTAGACATGATCCTCACAATCATCAATTGAAAAACTAGGGGTTTGTTTCACATACATTTCATTCTCTAAATCACCGTCTAGAAAGTACACTTAATATCGATCTGATTACAAGTGATGCATAATGCGGAGTGAGTGCAGGGCTAAAGCATATTTTGGTGGTCCAAAAAAGGGTGTCTTGGACATTGCTTTGATAGAAACTTAAGTATCCCAATTTCATGTGTCCCGTATGAACATACCAACCATGTTGTATATCATTGTAAAGCTTTTGACAAGGAGAATCCAAAATTGCAATGTCCGCAAAATTTTGATAAGATTTGCAAAATTTTTACCATGTCCTACTTTTTGCTAAGCCAACCACCAAAAAGTGAAATAGTGATACCACCAATACATGCTTTTACCTTGCAATCATAAGACCTACGGTAGTGCATAGTGCAATGGGAGTAAAAGTGTCATCAAAGTCGATACCTTGCTCGCCAGAACAAGCGTTGTACTTGTCTAAAGAGCCATCAGTTCATACTTGATCATGAAAACCCACTTCACACTATAGTTGTGGGAATTGGGAGGAAATGGGACTTTTAGGTGGGGAAAACGTGAAAATGCTTGGAAAGTGTGTCCGTATGGGGGAAGTGGTGCGGCATGTGTTTCCCTCGTCCAAGGAAACACATTTCCCAATGTAGGCTCATGGCATAAGATTGATGCTCAAGAAGATGAAGGTGATGAAGAGCTTGTCACTCAAGAAACAATTGATGCAAAAAATGACGAGAAGTCTCATCATGAAGATAGTTAGCTGTAGCTTGTTAGATGTACGGTTGAAGGGATAGGATAAACCCCCCACCTTAAGGCTAGTGAAAAAGAATCCGCTCGTCGTCCTGTGATGGTACATGAAAGGTGTTTTGAGGGCGGAAATGGGAGCCCAGCCTTGGGGTACATGACGATGTCGGCGGTTTTGCGTCTGTGATAGGCAGTAGAGGAAATGCGACAGCGTTTTTCGATCCGCCGTGTAAAAAAACAGGGCCCTAATGGGCGTACATACCTGTCAGGTTGAAAAAGGATAGTGAATGACGAGTTTTGATTCCCCAATCCTGCGAATCAGATTTGAACACCTCATGCCAACCGTCCTGCCACTCACTCCATTGTGTACTCTCTCCCAACCCCGCCAGTGCTTAACAAGTGTCTTTAATATGGGGGGTGCTAGCATATTGGGGGTTTTACCCTAGAAGAATGTGGTTGCATACGCCTTGTCTCGCAAGCCACACATATCCGTTGTTATAATAGTACATCATCAAGATTTTAATGTAATGCTGGAGCAACATGCTATGGACCCGGATTTTAGTGAGATCTTCGACAAGGTGCAGAATAGGGAGTTAGTTGCAAGATACATTCAAGGAAGGGTATTTGAAAGACCATGTGGTGTGTGTCAGTTGCAAGATAATTTCTCAAGGAAGGGTATTTGAAAGACCATGTGGTGTGTGATATGTGGTTATGTGGTTTGAGGGAGAAGGTGTTGACGGAGTTTCATAATCTGTTGGGTATCGGGACATAGACTTGACACTTTTAAGGGTGTTGAGCATTATGCCTACTGGCCTCGGCTCAAGAAGGACGTGGATAAGTTTGTGCATACTTGCATAGTGTGTTAGAAAGTGACGCATAACATGCAGTTTGTGACAAGACTCCTTTACCCTTTACCCATTTCAAACCGATTAGAAGGGAGTATAGCTATGGATTTTATCTTCGATCTTCCCAAGACTCTAAAGTTGATATGATGGAATTTGGACTAGTAACTACGGTGGATAGATTTAACAAGCAAGTGCACTTCGTACCAATGAAGAAGACAACAAAGGCGGATCACTTGGCAAAGTTGGTTGTCTCGCATATTTTTTGGCTATGGGTTGTCTATATCTATTGTTTTAGATAGAGATACCAGATGTACGAGTTTGTTCTAGAGACCAATGTGTAAGAATGTGGGTACTTTGCTCAAATTCTCTTTGTCCTTTCTTCCACAGTCCGATGGGCAATCAGAGATTACCAACTTCGGGGTATTAGACTTGTTGAAGCGCTACATCTTTGAAAATAAGTCTTATTGGGAGAAGTATTTGCCATTGGTGGAGTTTTCCTATTGCATTAATCACACTTCAATGGGGAAGACATTGGTTGAGATTGTCGAGAATGGCAAGAATATTCCATGCATCTTGTGCATTAAAGACAAGATCTTTTAGGCGTATAGTTTTGTACAAGATCTGGAGATTGTGCCGGTTTTGCAGAAGTCTCAAGAACGGCATAAGAAGGCGGTAGACAAGCATCGACACAACTTGTAGGTTAAGTAAGATGATTCGGTGCTTCTTTGGTTTGAGAAGGCACTCCGGCTCACCTTTGAAAGAAGGGAAATTTTCTAAAGCTAAGTATACGATACTACGGGCCCTTCGAGATTCGAGGAAAGATCAACGATGAGTGAAGTTGCGGAATACTTGGAAGATTCAAGATACTTGTTTATAAATATTTGGTCAAGTTCAAGATATACCCTACCCTCGATGCAAAGTGGATGGAGGAAGTGGAATTGGTAGATACTCCTCAGATACTAGAGCTTTACCTTGAGGCTTTTGGTCTAGCTCGGTTTATTCCAAAAGTGCACATCGTATCAGTAGGTTGATTCTGGTGTATTGCTCCTTGCAGAAAGGGGAGCCACTCCACTCCCTTTGTCACAGATTGCCTAGAATGAGATAAAATCAACCAAATTCTTTGACATTTTGGAGGTGCTGATAGTTCTCTGCACAATGATATTATATGATACGTACGGTACATAGATTAATGGCCATGATATGAAAATGTTATGGTTGGAATTCCTTAAAAAATGATCGATTCACGTATGCTTGCAAATGTGTGTTTGTTTGTGTGTAAGATGACATGGCTGCAGGATTTTGTCACCAATGAGGAGATATGAATCTTGTGTGACAAGATTTGGTGCATGAAGACATCCGTTAGATCAACGGGATCTAGATTTGATGACTAAAAAAGTAGTAATAATCATGATTCATGTCTAAGATTCTGACGGGGATAGGATGTGAATGTGATTGTGATTATTTAGTGACCCGTGTTCTTTGTGCTAGTGCATTGTTTGATTAGTCAAATGGCATGTCTGCATAGAGTCAGTGTCTACTGAGTGGTTGACCGTTTACTATCTATTTTGCGGGTATAATCGAGGGCGATTACTCTTCCTTAATGGGGGAGGGGGTTATGTCACAATAATGATGATGTGGTAATCCCGATCTGTCCGGCAAGAGACAGAGTGAGAGAGAGAGTGTATGAACACCGGGAATCGCATCGAAATTCCAGCCTCAAAACATCGGTTCTTGCGGGAGGATGTGGTAGGCTGTATGATGGAGCTGACACGTGGCAGCTTTTTGTTTGATTATGAAAGCAGTTGACTTTCTGAGGCCAGATAAAGCTTTTGGAAGCGTCAACCTTTGTAACTTTTGCTTTTGGACCACAGTGCGTATAAATAAGTGCCTTAGGGGCCTATTCTGGTAGATGACTGGGTGGTTGCACAGTTGCAGAGTGGACTCCTCAGTAGGTGTACTATTTTGACTTATTAATATAGAAGAAGTACCAAAAGGGGCGTCAGACTTTGGGTCAGTGCATCTAGGTAGAGAACTCTCTACCGTGTCTCGACTCAAATCGTTTTAAAAGTTAAAAGTGTTATCAGTTCTCAAGTTTCGACGTGTGTGTGCACCGATTTACTGCCTAGCGAGTGGCTTGCTGGTTACACATAGTGATTTAGATAGATGTATATATCTATATATTTTTTCCGACCATTGTGGTGTCGCCGTCAGCCTCTTTTCTGTTGACCTCTATTCTAAGTTCCATAATTGCTTACAGATGCATATGACTTATTAGATATTTGCAAACATTTGTGATCCTGGAATAGCTACATCCATGCTTCATTTATTGATGTTTGTTTTCAGATTTTGGTCCCTAGTTTTTTGGAGCAAATTTGTTTACGTTTCAGCGTTCTCATAAGCATTGCATATTGTAAAATATGTTGAAAAGTAGGGAGATGTATAATTCAATTAAACGGACCATTTCATACTGTCATACCTGTTTGTGTTAGACGTATGAAGCAACTTATGATTCTAATTTGAGGTTGCTGTATTAATCAGGGTGTCCATGAATAGAGACTGAGTGCTTCCTGTGCAGTTACTGCGATCCTGCTGAAAGATAAGGATCAATAGAGGGAAGTATGTGTGGTAGTGCAAATGCAACATCTGGGTTGTGAATAGGTGGACGCCATGGAGCTTGTGGACCAGTCAGTTTTATGTATTGCACCCAATTGCGACCCTTCGCATGTTGTGGAAGATACTGAGTTGTGTGGTCGAGAATTGAGATGTCCAGATGCTAACTGTATAGAGGAATCTCAAAAATGTGAGGTGGGCAATGCTGTAACGGTAGACGCAGGTTTGGTATCCAAGACCACAGATATGGAGGACTCATCACTAAGTGTCCTGAAGGGAGAGTACTGTGGGCTTGCAACACAGCTCTCAATTGAGTATGTGGATATATTTGAAATCCTGAGGGCAGAGGTATTAGCGGCAGAGACGGGTGAATATGAGGTTATTGAAAATGAACTTTTGAATATTGATTTAAGAGAAGCAGAATCCGGAAGTAATGAGAATGAGAAGGAATGCACTTCTTCAACTGTGACGGGACATGAGGGTCACTATTTCACCATGAAGTCTGTCGTAGAACATAGAGGCAAGCTGGCGAGTGACGTGGCTTTGGTCCAAGGTGACTCAAAAGAGCAAACAAACAGGTTGTTGAGTCCGGACCATGAATTTCCCTCTGTGCAAGCTCAACCCAATGAGGAAAATGGGCCAGTACAGTTGTTAGGGAGTTCATGTGCCTACTCTGGAGGAGTTGAAGGGACTAGTCCTGACAAAAAGGATGTAGATTCATCAGATAATGACAAAGATGGTGGACGTCTCCAAAATGTTGAGGAGACTGATGTAGAAAGTTTCAATCCTTCAGAGGATGATAAAATTGGATTCTGGCGGCATCCAGAAGTGTCATCTGAATCAGCAGCAAAAGCTGGCTCCATAGAGGGTCTTCATAGCTCTGAGCAGGCTGTCCAAGATGGACCTTCTAACATTCTGATTGTCAAAGTGAGCGGTGATAAATACTCTAGAGAAGCTGATGGTATCACTTACAATAAAGGAAGTGTAGACCCTACAGATAATGATAAAGGTGAGTATCGAGATGATCTTTTGCAAAGTGACAAGTATTCTGAGCATTCAGAGGATGAGGAGCATGCACCAAGTGCCTTCTCTGGGCCTATTACTTTCTCTGGGATGCTGTCATATTCAGGGATGCTATCATACTCAGGACAGATTCCCTACTCTGGCGCGCTTTCGTTGCATTCGGACAGCAGCACCAGCACAAGATCATTCGCATTTCCAGTGTATGCCACATGTCATATGTTCTATCACATTCTGTGTCTCTGATATATGTCCCAACTGATTACATTTTATGTGCAGAGTAGCGTCAGATTGGAATAGTAGTCCTGCAAAAATAGGACCACCTGACAAAAGATATCTCAGAAGGCGGCGGAGATGGCGACCTCGCTTTTGTTGTAGAAGGCCTGCAACCTTATTCGATTAAGGTTTATGTTGATCTTTTCTCCTCTGCGTCTCTATATAATCTTGTCAATGTTTTGAATCTCTGAGACATTCTGGATGCTTCAGGGCCGGAGGTTCTCTGCTCCAATAATGCTTTGGCGTGTTTTGTGTGTAATTTGAATAGTAAGATTGCCAGCTCTGTTTCAACGAGTCACCCAGGCAACTTAAATTGGAGATTATGAAGGAACGTCCGAGAGACAAGATTGTTGGAATCGAGGGACCTTCTGATGAACCTATAAGTCACAAATATGATTACAAAGATGAGCTGGGGAAGGCATGTCTGTGGCAACCTGAAATGGTGCAAGGCTGTTTGTATATTATTCATTTAACAGAAGGATAAGCTGAATAAGCTGAAATTTTGATGTGGGTTTTTTAAATGAGAAATTGGGCACAGTGGAGCCTGATGCCAAGTGTATTTATATGTGACTGAAATTCAGAAGAAAGTGGTTTGCTTTCATGAAATTCAAGTAAATATCCCAATGCATCTGTTGCAGACATCCTTCTTTCCAAAGAGCCTTATTGAATCGATGTCAATGTATGTGACAGAGGAATAGTAGTTCAACTTGTAATAATTGTTTGTCTTTCACATAAAATCCTTCTAGTATTGTTACATTGCCTTTGGAACACTATGGATGCAAAAAAGAGATGCAGATTTGGTTAAATGATCATATGAACCTTGAAGATCAAATGTGAAGGGAAAATTTTCAGCGGTGTCTTAGCTGCAAGAACATAATAATTAGTACCATGTGGTTTTGTTAACAACTAATGCTCGATATGGTGATGAATTGGGAGGTGACCAGCACAAATGGTAGTAAGATCTGTTGCTTGCCATGATTTAACAAAATGTCAGTCTTGTGGCCGCTCGAGGGGTGTGCCTTGAAAATCTTATGTATCACGTGCAATCAAAGGTTTAAAGAAAACCCTTTCTATATGTTATATAGATTTGAATGAAACAACACTTCATCATAAGCTTTCAGCTTTTTTTTTGAAATTGAATTAAGACTGAATTAAGTAGCCCATTTTGTCGATGTGAATCTGTAACTAGTAGGGGCAAAAATACATCCTCCTCTCGAGTTCATTTGATAAGAAGGTGAAACCCGTTGGGTGTGAATGCATGTCTCCCAATCAGAGCTACAATCTATGCTACATGTGGAGTGTTTGTCTAGACCCTGTAATGGTTTGCCGGTGGACAAGATTTAGTGTGACTCTAGATCCTGTATGGTTACCAGTGGACAAGATTTAGTGGCCACTCGGGAGGCTTGGATTGAAGAGGACAGTAGCCAATTGGAGGTCATTCATGGTTGTATGCAAAATTTTTAATTTTAGGAAGTGGTCTTATGTCTTGTGTTAATCCTTACGGCTCACGGACACCCTATCACTTACGACGGACGTTGTAACTTACGGCGGACATTGTATTATTTATTTGGTAGAGTCAGGTATCGGGCTTGTCGGTCCATTAAGAAAAGGGTAAGAGTGATCGTCGATGAGAGGCGCACTCTAACTGGAACATTCAAGGGATTAATTGGTTAAGCATGGGTGTGCAAGTGTGAATGGGGCGAGCTCATATAAAAGGCAACTAAACCTAAAATTCATTCATTCTCTCATTTGTGCAATAGAAGAGTGCTCTTGTTCCATCTCCATCTCCATCTTTTTCTTTTTCACCTCTTTGTGTGTGTGTATGAGAGAGAGAGAGAGAGAGAGAGAGAGAGAGAAAGAGAGAGAGAGAGTGTGGGCGATCGAGCATTACGAAAGCACGGCGGCGGCGAAGCGATTGAGCGCGATGAAGCGACGGCTCTTTTTTCTTCGCGACGAGGAATCCTCCACGAAGCAAGCGTAGAGCGGTGAGTGACACACCATCGCCTTCTTTGAGCTTATTAGTTTAGGCTTGTGTGCTTGGAGCCATTTGTGGCTCGTACACGGTGTATTTGCAAGTTCCTTGCATTGACACGTGCGACATACGCGCACATTTTTGGCGCCGTTGTCGGGGAATGCCGTGCATTAAGCTCGAGTAGCACTCTGTGCTTCTCCGTGGTGTAATTTCAATTATAAGAAAGGTAAGGAAGGAGTGTGTGTTGAGAAGAGGGATTTAGTGTTATACTGTGTGTTTTTTTTATTAATGGAGTTTTCAAAAGTTCTGTGTTTATTTTCTGTGTGTTAAGGTAGTTAGTTTTCTTTGTTAATAAAGATTTCAAAGGTCGCTTTAAAAAAAAACGAATTTTAGCTTCACACGTAGCTAAAAATTGTTTTTTTGAGGGCTAACGGAACGTCAGATGCTCGAAAATTGTGCTGTAAAGCACACAATGACCCTTTAAGTGATACGCTCGTTTTGAGCTATCACACACTTTAATAAAAAAAATCAAACATTAAAAAACATTCAAAAAACATCAAAAACAAGAAAAAATCAAGTAGTAAACGGGGTGCAAAACACCCACAAAACAAAGCAAGTAACTTTTGAGGGTACTTGCTGACACTTGTAGGGTACCCAAAGCACATGTATCTACGCTCTGGTCGTGTGCTAGAGTCCGAACAACTAGCTAGTGCTTCGATTTACGGGGGTACTTACTATCCTTCCACGCTAGGGTCTACGCTCTCGGCGGGGACCCAAGGTAGTGCAACCCAAGACCCAAATATAACGGCTAGCGACTCTTCCTCTGACTTCGATATTATGGAAGAGCATCTTACACAAAGCCCCGGGGGAACAAATGAAACCGTACTTAGTTGGGCCCAACAACCTGGAACTAGTGTTTTTAGCCGTTTGATGGAAACTTTTATTAGAGCTACGCGCTCTGAACCTACGGCTAGTGAAGTAAACGAAGGGGGTGGGGAAGTAGAATCACCATTCACATCTCCTGTAGACCCCACACTCCCTCATAGTGTCCACGTGGACATTCCACCTACCTCATTTAATGAGGGCTCTACCGAGCTACCACCTTCCAAAGTCGCCTCTAAGGTAGCGGTGACTAAAAGTCAAAACATGGGAAGCAACATTGCATCCACCTCACGGCAACCCTCTAGTACACCAAGTTTGGACGGGGTATTTCTCAATGAAAATTGGGAATATGACCTACACACGGAGACTTTGACCGACCTATACATGGGCTATACATACCATGTGGGTTGGTTAGAAGTTGTACAATCTACATCTAGTGCTACTAGTCTAGAGGAACAACATGATCTGCAATGTCATCCATAGGATTATCCAGTCCGAGAGGCAAAATCGAGGAATAAACATACCTTCGACGGGTCCTATGCGATTTTTAGACACGGGCAAAGGGAAACAACCCACTCTATCACAAATGGAGACTCCCCCAGTGAGTCCCATCAATCCCCCATATGTTGTTTTGCCAGGAGTCTCAATGCAATCTGAGCCCACAAGTGATAGCTTTACTTTTCCAAGTGTAGCTCATCTTTCCCTTGATGACACCACGGCTACCATGCCTACCCCAATGATGGGTATGCCAAGAAACACGCCATGGACCTCATTTGTTAGTAAAGCACCACTACATGGTAGCTCAATGCCTGCAACAGTACCCACAAGTGTGGACCAATCAAATGCACCTATGGCTCACACTTATGTAGTCCCTACCCCTCCCATTGTTTCAACTACCTATGCTCCACAACCACAATACACAAGTTCTTATTCCCATGGGACTATACCGGGTAGTATTAGCATGTCACATCCGACGTTTGCTATGCCTAGGGCCACTCGTATGAACTATGGACCACCATATGGCACAACATCGTACCCAAGGGCTTTCTATGCGCCAAGCCCAATGCCAATACCTACTCCACATGTAGTCTCTGGAGCACCTTCACCCACGGTGCCTGCTCACTTAGGTGAATTGGCAACATTTGCTCAAGCTATTGGTCGATCTATTGCTGAGAATATGCGTAACACGCCTGATAGAGAGCCTAGAAGTAAGGCAGTACAAATAGCCAAGCTCACACAAAAATTTAGTGGAGACGAGGATGTGAGAAAGCATATCGAAGTGTTTGAACAAATATGCGATTCTCTAGGAGAACACAATGACCTACATAAGAGCAATGCTTTAAGCCTAACCTTAAGTGGAAAGGCTGGGGATTGGTATAGAACCCTAAGGGTGGAAGAAAAAACGATTTACCCTACTCTTAGGAGACTGTTCTTAAAAGAATACATACGAGAGGGAGTGCTTTGGGGTGTAGCCTCTCAGCTTCAGAAAGCCCAACGAGAGGAAGGAGAGTCGGTGAGAGACTTTATAAGTCGCTTGAAGCATTTGAATTCTCGTTGTAATCCAAATGAGCGCTTCAACAATAACCAATTGCTTGATAGATTCATTAGGGGATTACGACATGAGGATATCTACAATGGCCTAGTCATTAGAGGTATCACCACTTGGGAAGCAATCACCACCAATGCGATCCAATTGGAGGATAATTTAATGATTCAAGGAGAAAGAGTGTCTGTTGAGTCTAAATCTATTAGCTCACAAGCATCGGGGCATCAACCAATGACCCTAAAACCTATTGCTAAGGATCCAAAGATATCTGAGATGACTTTAGCAGATCTCACCAAGGCTGCTCAAGAGAGTCTTAGAGATAATCGTGCTCCGCAAAACAATCATATGTATCCAAGAAGGGAGCAGCAATGGTGCTCAGTATGCTATGGACCGCATAGTACCAGTGAATGCCCTACTTTCAGAGTAAAATTCAATGGGAACTGCAATGCATGTGGGAGGTATGGTCATCAAGCTAAGGATTGCATAGTATTTAAGCATGCGATGGCTAATAGACCAACCTTAGCATGGACAGACACACCTCGAGTGCCTGCCTTGATGCCGGCCCCACCTCTTGAACAAACAACACAACACATGGTCCCTAGGGCCCAAAATGTTGTTCAAACAACACCCTTACCACCTCCAGTGCTAGGACCGTAACCACCACATCCGAGAATCACTTCTGTGAATCAAGTGGGTTGTGAGTCATCTATTTCTTGTTTGGAAGGCTATGAGGAAGATATAGATCCTAATATCGCATATGGGTTGGATGTGCTCGAAGAAAGTCCACAATACTACATGGAGGACTGTTGGGGACAAGTCAAACCTGTATATCAAGTAGCTGCTCTTGCAGCAAGAGGCCAAAATATCAATTACACTGCTAAGAGACCACCTGTTCAATGCTATGAGTGTGGAGGTCCACATCATGTAGCCGAGTGTCCTATTAGGCTACAAAAGAACGCCACACTAATGCAAACCAATCAAGCAAGCACGTCTACAATGCCGATACTCATGTGTAATCGATGTGGCATAGATCACTTGATTGCCCAATGTCCAAATAATCCAAATGCACCGAAGATCACGCCATTAAACTTGATTGAAGTTACCGAGGAGCCATCACCAAGTACACCCGTGGTACCAGTAAACGTACTCACACGATCGATGCTCCAAAAACAAAATTATATTCTTGAGGAAAGAGACACGATATCAATTGGCCAATCTCACAAAAAGAAGAAAACACAAAGAAAGAGATCGCAAAAAGCAGCGAAGTCAGACCCCAGTTCAAAGACCAACATAGGGACTGGTGACGATCCCGTAAATATGAACGACGTTGAAGAAGATTCTGATTCAGGTGAAACCATGGAGACCAAAACGACCACTAACATAGAAACCAACAAGGAAGATCTTCATGAGCCACAATGGCTAGGATCCAAAAAGAAGATAGGAACTTACCCAAACCCTACAGAGGAGATTGAGCGAGTCAAGCAATGAAGGAGTTTGATAGAAGATACCCAAAGGGATCTAGAACCAGCACCTAGGAAGATCCAGATTACAGACACCGTGTTCCCTACGCAACAACAACCTCACCAAGTCCATAGACCCTTGAATATACCTAGTGTCATCCAAGAAGAAAGTGACTTAAAGTCATGGGAAAGTGAGCGTACTTACTTCTTGATGAAAAGAATGTTTACAGAGGGACTACCTGATCCTATCGAAGAAATGGAGATCCCATCTTCCCACGTCAAGGGACTCAAGGCCAAAAGGTGCCGTTAAACATTGTCAAATTGATGGATTTCATGTCTTCAGAAGTTAGAACCACCATCATGTCTAAACTATATAAAGACCCTGAGCTAGTCTTAGCTCTCCGAGCCTTCCTCAATGGAGAACTGAAGTTTGGGCTACCACAATTTGCACAGATGGATGGATCTGGGGAGATGCCAAAAGAGGAGGAATACATAGATCCACAACCGAACCTAGATGAGAACCTTGTTATAGAAATACCTTTTAACAAGTTGGGGCAATACTTTGAGGGTGATGAATCCAATGCGACTATACCAATCACTACTAAGGGATTAACTGTGAAGGGAATCCTTGATGGTGGCGCTGGGGTTAGCATTGTGACTAAAATTTGTTGGGAAACTATGGGAAGACCTCACCTTGCGACCACAACCATAGTAGTGAAGATGGCCAATGGGTCTATTGTTAAACCTATTGGGATGCTAGAAGATCTCAAGATCAAGGTCTTTGGACATAAAATAAGAGTTACCTTCATTGTTATGGATTTCTCCAAACACACTATGGCATCGGAGATGATCTTAGGACGTCCTTTCATGAGGGAAGCAAAAATGGTGCATGACTGGTCTAAAAACCATGTCTACCTACAATTCCAAGATTCTGTCATTCGAGTGGATCTTGTAACTGGTCGAGCACATCCTCTAGGAAATAGGTTTATAATTGATCATAGATCTGACACCACAGTTCACTCGGCCCCATTGCAGTATTGTTACACGTGTAAAGCGGACACTGATGTTAGGGAAGATTCTCCTTATATGGATGTACTACGTGGGATGACTGAGTCAGACAATGTAGATTGGGTCCACCTAGCAACAACCATAGACACTTGGGGAAATAGGGGGACGACCTGGGTAACACCTAAGGGGGATGAAATGCCAGTACCCTTAAATATGCTACAAGCAATGCATATAACTTCTGACAAGACTCATCCTAATATAGCAAAGAAAACATACAAGTGGGTCCCTAAAACTTCTTTAGCGACCATGGCTGATGCTAAAAAACAAAAGCCTTGTAGGAAACGTACCACTCGCTCCAAGAAAAGTAAGAAAATGTGGCGGTGGATACCTAAACGACTATTGGAAGCCCAAGGCTACTATCAAGGAAATGATCAAATCTGGGTGCCAAAACGTAGATTGTGTTCTTACTTATCACTGGGCCCATGTGAGCTCAATCCTGTAGCTCCAAAACAAATTGACAATCACGGAAAGAAAACAATTACAGAATGCTACACACCCACTCCATAGCTAGTTTGGGTACAGAAGAAAGAACGATTTGTTCCACCTAGCTCAGGAAGGGGGGAGTCCCATGAAGCTTCTAGCTCCTCATGTAATGCATCCATACAGGTAAAAGCTTCTTCACAACCTCCCCCTACAATAGTGGACCTCCATGAAGCTACAAAGGAATCCACACCTCCCAGTGTTCACGAATCACCTGATGAACCACTTCAAGTTCGATCTTGGGAAAGTACCTTACCACCCTTACAACTCGACGAGACACCTAAGGTAATAGAAAACTACTGGAAAAAATCCTCAACTATTACCAACTGGAACGATTGGTTTCAAAGGGTGACGAGCTCATTTCAAACGGTATGATCCACCCAAGGAAGGGGGGAGTGTTTGCTGATAGTCATCATTCATTTGCTTCCCTCTCAACCTTTTTCCCTGACCTCTCAATCACCAATCTTAGGGAATGTATATATAAAGCCCTATACTCACAAAAAATAAAAATAATAAAGAGCAAGAGCAATTAGCAAATGAGTATGCACAATTAAAGTCAAAACATTGACTCAGACCTACACATTCGCATCCGGTACACTCAAAAAGAAACTTATGCCATAAAACAACTTTGATCTTCATCACTCAAGTGATGGAGGGTAGGTAGGATTATTACAATAGGAGTGTTTCTGTTTTAGAGTTGAGTGATTAGAAAATTTCTTTCTTCCCACTGATGTGCCTCCTAGAGGTATTCTTGTGTTTCATAGTGTGTACAGGAGCGTGTTGATGTTGTTAGAATTTGGACCTTCATGGAATCTTTATCTTGACTCACTCTTCAAATCAAGCGTGACCATCAACACAAACAGGTGTTTCTTGTCCATTAGCATTGCCCCTTATCTTTTTTGCATCCATGTTTTTCTGCTTTGACTGTGAGTGGTAGCATAATATTCAGCACATTTGCTTAGTATCAAACATTAAATTCAATGTGATTTTTTGTCATAATCACTTGTTTAGGTTTAAAAATCAAGCAGTCCGACTAAGCTAGTTTGACCAAGCTAGGTGTTAGAGATCTTCTCTTAATACCATGGGGAATGCCTTCCTAATAATCAAGGGTTAGTTAGGTTCTTAATCCGATTTAGGCAGCATTGTGTGAAGTGTACTAGGGCTTTCTAGTGGGTTTAGTCCCTATTGACCTTTAGCTTAAGTATTATAAAGGGAGTTTACTAGTGTGATGAGCCTGGGGAGGGTAACGGTGTTATATGACCCCCCAAAAGTTACAAAATTAAAATGTTGAAAATGAACAAACAAAAAATCAAAGTGCTACAATGCAAAATCTTAAGCTAGAAGAGAAATCTCAGCTTAATTGGGTACTTCACTCACATGTATCGCCTATGGTACTAGAGCCCTAGAGGTTCCCAGTGTGGGCGCTTTTCCTTGAAAAGCAAAAGACCCAAGGCATACAAAATAAGCACACACATCAAAATAAAATCACTGTGAAAAGACTTTGGGGGGTCAAAGAAAAGGTAATCAGTCAGGCGACGATTTCATGAGAAATTCCTTTTATCGTAGCTTAACTGCAAGGTCTTCTAGGTATAGCCTCTAGTTAGCCCTCAAACATGAAATACTTCGCTCTTGCGATTAAACAACTCAATTGACCAGAGAAAATTAAGAAGCTTACCCATGGTATTAATAGTCGATCTCTAGTGCCTTTCGATCGTTAAATTAGCGACCCCAGACTTGTTTAATTTTTTACCTTTACATCTGTTTATGCATTTGATTATATTGCAATTTAATGTTATATTGCTGTTACCAATCAATTTGTCTGCCTAAAACTGCATATGTTTTTTAATCGCTTATGCGAATGCAATTACTGTGCCAATGTTGTTTGATTTTGCAGTGACTGAAGAAGGCTAAGGACATTCATCTCAAATGCTCTTCCACCTCGACAAACGAGCTTCAACTCAATAGCTTCCGTGTGTGTGTGTGTATGTGTGTGTGTGTGTGTGTGTGTGTGTGTGTGTGTGTGAGAGAGAGAGAGAGAGAGAGAGAGAGGGCGATCGAGCATTACGAAGGCATGGCGACGACGAAGCGGTTGAGCGTGGAGAAGCGGCGGCTCGTTCTTCTTCGTGGCGAGGAATCCTCCACGAAGCAAGCGTAGAGCGATGAGTGACACACCATCGCCTTCTTTGAGCTTACTAGTTTAGGCTTGTTGTGTGCTTGGAGCCATTTGTGGCTCGCACACAGTGTATCGACAAGTTCCTTGCATTGACACGTGCGACATACACGCACATCTTGCAATCTGTAGCATCTCCTTAGATTCTCCATAAAATACCATCCTATGATGCTTAAGTTTTGATAAGTTCACTTTATTGTTTTAAACTCGTACTCTCCTTATGGTGGAGTTTTCCAAGGTGTTTGGAAATCTAGGTGGGGAAAGTGTATTATTGAAGACAAATGCCCAACATATCGCATCGGTCAACGGCGACTTCTTCAAGGGGGCAACTATCTCGCATACAATCATAAATGTTTAGATGGAAATTTCTTCGTGTCATACAAATCACAATGCATTTTAACAATTCAAGGACAAGGATGTGAAGGTTTTCAAATTTTCCAATACCAAATGGAAATTACTTCGGCAATGATTGCAATCTACCTCGTTCCTGGACTTGGTCTGTCTCTCTTGGTCTGTCTCTCTTGCTATCTCTCGTTTGGTAATCCACAACACGGAAAAAGATCATGCTCTTCGGGAATTTGAAACCAACCTTTAGTTCATTCTCAGCTCTGACAGAATCTTGCCAAAAAGAGCAAGATTTGCATGGACAACGATTGTTCAAATGCATGAACAAGAAGATTTGCTCATCCTAAATACCAATTATGATTGAGCGAGTCATTGATTTGTTAGTAATCATAGAGTGAATTACTCGTAGAAAAATGCCAAAAAAAAAAGTTCCTATCCTTCTCAATAATCTTCCCTTCCTAGATTTTTAACGGGGAGAGCCACATTGAAAACTTATCACACCAAAACGAGGCTTACTTATAGGAAGCCTGACCATGGCACGTACGGACGCTCAGATTGTGACAGGTAGCAACGGAGAGAGAGAGAGAGAGAGAGAGAGAGAGAGAGAGAGAGAGAGAGAGAGTAGGAAACTATCTTAAGAGACCTTAAAGATCTAGCCGATGAGGAGAGTTGAACTCAAGACCTGTTAGCAAGAGGGAAATGGCATAACCAATCTATCACACTTGGGTGATAGAAAGGTATACCATTTTCTTCTTTTTATTAGCACACACCCCCCCCACACACACACCAGAGAAGAAGAGAGTTTTAATGTCGTAGGAAACTATCCCAACAAACCTTAAAGATCTAGCCGACGAGGAGAGTTGAACTCAAGACCTGTTCTTCAAGAGAATAGGCATCTGATCGTCATTAGTTGACGTAGTAGGTGTAAACTGTGCCTTCTTTGGCATAGTTAAACAATTAAGCCGATGAAAAGTTGCTTGTGTCAGAGCTGGTCGGGCGTAACTAAGCCTAACACGACCATCTCCTTACTCCAACAAAGGTCTCAAAAACAATTCATCTATAGTGGCTTTATGGGAAACATAAGAAACTAACCTAGCTACTAGGTAAAATTATGTGTAGCTAAAATCATCACATGAAAAGTTTTTATTGCACATACTTAATCTTTGTTTAGGTAGAATGTAGGTGACATGCCTATAAATTTGTGCCAAATCCAGCATATAGTAACAGTGCTGACCATGTTCCCATCCTCTTTTCACTAGCATCACACGGACAAGAGAGACGGAGACAGCCTGTCCCACCCCAGTTGCCCAACACCTGCTATGGCTTCAGCGTAGAGCAACAGACCCCTCCCCACCTCCTCACGCATCTGCTTCGCCTGCATCGTATAGCAAGTCACGTAAAAAAAAAGAGAGAGAGAGAGAGAGAGAGAGAACGCCTTCCCAACCTCGCTTGAGACACACACACACACAGACGAAGGACTCCAGGAGCTCTCTCCTGCAGTCGGCACACACAGAGAGAGAGAGAGAGAGAGAGAGAGAGAGAGAGAGAGAGAGAGGGCTGCTCGCCATGCAAGAGAGACAGAGACAGGGGGAGATGGGGACCCTCGCAAGCAAGAGACCACCGCCTTCCTCAGTTAGGAATCACCCAGCATCGGCAAGCTTCGACAGAGACCCAGAACGAACGTCGGGCTCCACGTCGCACCATGCCCAGTGTCCACTTCGGATCCACAAAAATTTCCAGCTTGGCAGCCTGCATGTCACCACATCTGATTAAAAACGGGTATCTCCAACAGATACTCCCTTCCGCCGATTTGTTCACAAACGACCAGACATATTTTATTCACTTATTCCTTGATGGCAGTGCAAAATTTGAGAAACCGTGATGGTTTCCATCAGCAGGGAGCTATCTATAATTCCTGACGTTGATGATTTGAATCGTCATTTTAAATTTCTATTTGATGTAATTCTTTGAGGCCATCAAAGACGTTTCAAAAACCCTTAGACTCACACACATGATAAAGATGCCTTTCCTCAAGAAATCCGAGAACGTTCAATAATGGTAATGGTAATTTGCCTTCTCAAGTATGGGTAGTCCGAGAGGGGATGCGTTGCAATCTTCTTCCAGCTGAAACCAATTGTGTTGTATGAGAGAGAGAGAGAGAGAGAGAGAGAGAGAGGGGGGGGGCTTGGTCTAAATAACGGACTGATCTATGCACATGTGGCACATGCCACAGTCCGCCACATGTTATGCTCCGCAACCGGTTTCACCGGTTCTCGGTCATTTTTCGTGCCTTACAATTTTTTCAAGGCAACAAGTGGGAGCCCATGCTGAAACCAAAAGGTGTTTAATCATGCGGGGGTTTGAACACGGGCGGGCACGATCAAACACGATGCTCAACCATTTAGCCAATGGCTGCCGGTGATCAACGCTCTCTGCCAACGGCTATATTTCAAACTCATTTTATTGGCTGCACGTGGGTTGGGGGGGGGGGGGGGGGGGGGGGGGGGTTCTTTATGTGTATGGGCGGGCGTCCCCGGTTACTGGTTGTGCCACATGTGCATAGAGTCCATTATTTAGACCCGGCCCTGAAAAATAGAGAAGTTGACCGAATTAGCAAGAGACTTACACACGTCCTAAGAGGGGCAACTTTTCTGATAGGTGGGGGAGAATCTTGGATCCAATGCGAGCACTGACAGTAAAGGTTTTTCACAAGCTCTAAGCAAGGAGAACTTCGTGAAGAAGAAGTTTGCGCTCCTCATGGTTGTGCCAACAGAGCTGATGCTAGCAATTTTTATGGTGTTTTTGTAGATGGTGCTTTTCTCAAGATTGAAGCAAACCATACTAGAATTCTGTGTCGTTCCCCCCCCCCTCCCTTTTCTCATCTTTGCTCTACTCAAAAGTGTTTGGTTTCGGTGTGTGTGTCTCTTCGGGCCTCTATGTGTGTGTGAGAGAGAAAGAGAGAGTGGTGTGTGCTATGTGAAGGTTGCAAATGGGAAAGATTGGTGTGGCTTATGTTATCAAGTGACTGTAGATAAGTAAATTTATGTTACCATATCTAGATTTATATGACATTACCACTATAGGTAACTGTTATAGAATTGATACTTTATTATCTATTGTAGCTGACAGGTGGCAAAAGCATCAGCAGATAATGGATTATGCAGAAGGATATTACATTTTATGTATATTTGATTATTCAAGTGCTCTTTATGAGCTTTGGACATTTATGTACGACCGGCCAATTTGTACTCATTTTTGGGCATTCAAGAAATCTATAAATAAATACGTGCAAGAGGGAAATGCTCACTCTTGCACGGGGGGAGATTGCACCCAGTGTCTGTGTATTCTTCTCTCCTCTCCTCTCTCCTCTCGCCGTGCCGGCGTAGCACTCCACTCTAGGAGGTGCGCCTACACGTGCTCTTTTGTTCTGTCTCGCTCTCAGTCTCTCTCTTCACATACGTCGTGGTTTATGTACTATGGAAATCGCCATGTATGCATATTTTTCCATTATGCTAAATATTGTGTTATCTTGGGTATTTTGCAGGGCAGCCAAGTTTCCGTCTGTAGCAGTGGTATGAGAGCACAGATCACCGCTCATGGTGGCACCTGGATCATAACGTCATGGATCTCTATGCACAACCAACATGAAGATAAGTTTTCTTCTTCTTGATTACCTATAATTATATTTCATGGTTCTTCTCTTTCAACGATATGAAGATGCCTTTCCTATTATTGAGGGCATTCATGCAAGTATTGAGTAGTTTATAAGTGCAGCTTGATTTGAGTGCGTGTGCATGATTTGATTAGTAGGCACTGATAGAGAGGAAGATATAGAGGATATCATGTCCATATTGAGAATAAGAAACTCAAATAGAAAGATGTAGGTGAGAATACTTGTAAAACGTAGAAGAAAGAATTTGGCGGGGTCTTTACATAACTGGATAGAGAAGAGGAAGAGGTATTACACGCATACTTAAATAGTGGAAAATTAATGGCTAAAAGTTTACTTTATTTTTCAAAAATTTTGTTAAAAAAGGAGAGACTTGATAATAGAAGGCATTAAGACTTTGCTCGGTTGATAACAAGTGAGCAACTACTGTAATTGCACCTCAAATCATCTCATAATCAACACAACCTGATGACAGTGATTTCATGGCAATATCTGACGAGCGTCATGAAGCAGCCGAACAATGACCGCAATAGGTCGACAACCAAGTTCTCTGCAATGGGAGTAATTAACCTTAATAGTGACTACTATAACCAAAGGCAGCATATTCACGTTATACATATTAAACTTAGGAAGGCTTAGCGATAGAAGGAGCGACGTCACCACAAAATCGAACAGTAAAGGGATGGACAGGCCATGGCGGGTAGGAGGGAGATGGTCGTGTGACAACACCTCAACACTAGCTTGAGCAGTATAAACAACGCAGCTATGGTGACGTGGCGATGTTGGCTACAAGCAGTGCTGGGGGACAGAAGCAACATCTAGAAAAACAACAGCGCAAACTGTAGATCCCATGCAACATCTTTCTCTCTATCCCTCATCAACAACTAGCTACACACTCTCTCTCTCTCTCTCTCTCTCTCTCTCTCTCTCTCTCTCTCTCTCTCTCTCTCTCTCTCTCTCTCTCTCTCTCTCTCTCTCTCCCTCCCCTTCACACGCAGCCGACCTGGACGTCGCCTTCCAATTATCTTGGCCACTATTTTTCGTGGTGTGCATGGTGTCGCCCAGCCCCACACACACACCGCATGTCTTTTTATCAATTCTCTCTTGCCAACCACATACCACAGAGATAGTTGCCTCCGCTCGCAAACCCTCAACCGCCATCAACCCCTCGTTTGCAACCACTCTCCATGATCGAATTGTGAAGCCACAATGATTAGGTTCTCAGCAGATATATGGAAGCGGCTTGAGGGCATTGCAAGAGCTCTCACCGATGCTCCTTGCTTGAACTGCGTCCTCTTTGAACTAGGCATTTC
Organism: Adiantum capillus-veneris; assembly: GCF_014529385.1. Taxonomy (NCBI): domain Eukaryota; kingdom Viridiplantae; phylum Streptophyta; class Polypodiopsida; order Polypodiales; family Pteridaceae; genus Adiantum; species Adiantum capillus-veneris. Next base: position 36,527,139 of record NC_140948.1, read on the forward strand.
AAGTTCCACAAATGACTTTTGTCTACTTGATGAAAGGGAGTATGGAGACTGGGAGACTTTTGAAATCGAGGAAGCAGGCCTGGGTGCAGATGGTGGAGCTATCAGCCCCTGAGGGAGGCACATCTAATTGCAAGCGCCCTGGCTAATTCGCATCCGGCTTTGCTGCCCTCTACCCCCGCCTCACCTCGGCCTTGGCTTTGTCAGCGTATGCACATGCTTTTCAACCCTTGGACACGCCATAGTCCTCTTTGGCACACACCGCATGCACACCCACGACCACCTCTATCTTGAGCCCCCTTTTTTTTTTAACATCGTGCACCGAACACACACACACGCACACCCACAAACAACAACAACAACAACCAAAAAAACACACACACACACACACACACAAGTTATATTAATTGTCTTCACAAGGCCAAAATGACCTACGAGATCACATTAGTGATACAACCTTGGGGGATCTAATACAATGTCTGGGTATACAATCAAATGAAGTAAAATACAGGCTAAAATGAACATCAGTGTCTCGGGATGGCTGGTATCGTGCGCTACCCAAGGATGTATTGCATCGGTCACTTACGTACATCCTCAATGTTCGCCTCTATTCAAAAAAAAAAAAAAAAAAAGTCGTATTGTACGTCTCCCATGTTGTGCTAGAATAGTCCTTGTCCTCTGATGGAGCCTCCATCACTGTTGTGGTAGACATGGGCATCTAGCTCTCCCAAGCTTAATGGCTCTGTCGGTGAATATCCGTCTAGTATAGGTGGACTCTGAAGTCTATTGTGAAACTTGCTCCTCTGAATGGCGGAGTATGCTCTCAAGAAGTCAATGAATTGCCTCTGTGAATGTCTCCCATTGTCTCATTTCCTCAACAAACTCTCCTTGTGTTTGCACAACTATAGCAAAAACAACGTGAGGAATCTTTGCTCCTTATATGTCATGACTCTCCTCTGAATAGACAATGAAAGTAGCCTCATATCTCATGGTATACTGGATCACAATGACATATGTGATGTAACTCTATGTTTTGTTCTATATGACACATCTAGAAAATCCTAGCCTCTCCTGGTATTCCACCCTTCCCCTTGTGGTGCTGATTATGACAATTGTCACAAAAAAACATGTCATCTCATAATTGTTGACTAGCCATAGTGACATTGTTTTCTGCTACTAAAAGAATTAAAGCAGGCAACTTTGACTATACACGAGCAGATAATGAATGTGTTGTATAAATTTGTAGAATGGCTTCCAAGGCTAAGGTGATCAGTGGATATTGGTCTCACATCAAAGATTTACTAAGCTTAATCAATAACTATCTGGGCCATGGGTCAAAAGATACAGAACTATTGGACTCATCATTCCAAGATTCATTATAGATCAATTTGTGGAACATAGTTTCTCTTCAAATTTCAATTTCATTATTAAGGACTTTCAAGTGTTAATACATACTTGCCTGAATCTAACACAAAATCATCTTTATTGCTTTGCCTTTGAGAAGCCCTTTTGTAGATGAAGCTAACTACAATGCTATCATATCAGGCAACCTCTAGGTATGGAATTTCACCGCATTTCAATAATCTACATCTAGTAAGGTCATTTTTTAATAACCTTTGATGAGTAAGCTCTCTCTTTATGTATCTTTACACCCAAACACCATATATATCATACACAAGATACTACTTACTCTGCTTATTTTCCTATCTTCAGGACTCCAGATTTCCCACCACCTATTACAACAACTTATATATGACAATCCCCTAGTTTAATATCGCTTTGATAAATAAATTCTCATTGTATTAAGCTGCTAGATCAATTATTTTTCAATTCATGGTTTGTACTTATTGAAACTTCTACTAAGATGAATTGTCAAGAAGCTATGCTACTGCTTACATGAGCTCTATTGATTTGGGATGATTGTCAAAATTTGATACATACTTTCGCATTTTACTACTTCAGTTTTGTACCAGGTCATTGTTTTATATGTTTTTATGCCTAGCCTAGTCTATTGGTCACGGACACATAGATTCACCGATTTAGGCAGTGTGTAGATACTCATCCTAGTGGTGCAGATCAATTGATTTAGGCAGCACATGGATAAATTGGAGATTCATGATATCAATGCAGATTCGCTGGTTTAGGTAGCACAAGTGCCGATTCGCCGATTTAGGCAGCACGTAGGGTGTAGATTCGCCGGTTTAGGCAACACCGATCACAAAATCATGCTACAGTGGTGGCTGGCCACCACTGCAACTGGTACGATTTTGTTACCCGGGTATAGAAAATGAAAGATATTTTGGATTTGAAATTGGATTTGGAATTGGTATAGCATGATTTTCTGTTGCGACAATATTTATGAAAGTGAACTTGAGATTGATGAGAACTGATTTATACAATGATAAGTGTGACCAATGATATCCTGATTCATTAGGGTATGACATATACTGCTTATTCTAGTGGTATGGGACACTAGAATAGGTAGTATGTGGATGACGACAGGCATAACTAATGTGTCTAATCTAATGGATTTTTCTTTTACTATTTGATACAGATTTTTAATCATTGTTTTTGACAAGTATTGTTTGTAAATTTTTATCTTCCCAATTGAGGACAATTGCTTTCCAATGGAGAGGTATGTTATAGAATTGATATTCTATTATCTATTGCAGCTAACAGGTGGCAAAAACATCGGCAGATAATGGATTATGTCGAAGGATATTACATTTTATGTATATTTGATTATTCAAGTGCTCTTTATGAGCTTTGGCCATTTATGTACGGCTGGCCAATTTGTACTCATTTTTGGGCATTCAAGAAATCTATAAATAAATACGTGCAAGAGGGAAATGCTCACTCTTTCACGGGGGGAGATTGCACCCAGTGTCTGTGTATTCTTCTCTCCTCTCCTCTCTCCTCTCTCGCCGTGCCGGCATAACACTTCACTCTAGGAGGTTCGCCTGCATGTGCTCTTTTGTTCTGTCTCGTTCTCAGTCTCTCTCTGTTCGCATACATCGTGGTTTATGTACTATGGAAATCGCCAGGTATGCAGATTTGTCCGTTTATGCTAGATATTGTGTTATCTTGGGTATTTTGCAGGGCAGCCAAGTCACTAGTTGCCACCTCAATAATAAAATCGTCTTTAGTAGATTATCTATTTCTTCCTTAACTTGCTTCACATAATTTGGATTCATTTTGTGTCTTTAAAGTCGTACTCGTCTTGCATTTGGTTTTATGGTATTCAATACTGGCATACCCCAGGATTGACATCCTTCATATCCGTATGCTCCTAGGTGAAAACATCTCGATACTTTTGAAACAATTGCCTCATTTTTTCTTAATCTACAATTTTAGATGCTTATTTATTTTCACCATCTTAGAATATGCTTTTGAACCTAGATTCCACTCCTCTATTTCTTGGTTGTTTGGTAGTAACCAGTTTGGTCCACTCCCTTCTCATCTTGTCAATGATTTAGCTTCCTTTTCTGTTTGTATTCCTACACATGTCAGCTAAATTCCCCTTTTCATCAGATGGTATCATATTATGCCCAAGAATATTTGCATTCTGTTGCGTATTACCCATGTGCTCTTCATATAGCCCTATCTAGCCTGGGTTCTCCAATAGTCTGGCTTTCTTGTTCTCTAGAAGGCCTACAATCTAGAGTTGCTAGTCTTTTCTTGGTCCAGCTTGGGAATGGTTGTGTGAGAACACCTCTTGTTTTCTAGTGTCCTACGTCGCCGATGGCATGTGGAATATGCCCAAAAGAGGCCTAAATAATAGGGGTACCCATGTGGAGAATTTTTGGAGCAGAAAATCACATGTAGGAGTCATGCAAGCATGAATAAAACCCCCTAAATACGTAAATTCAAGCTTGGATCTTAGAATAGGTTATTCGAAGTTGTTATGTATGAGGTCAGCATATGCTACCTCCATTGTGCTATTTAAGCACCTCTTTTGTAGTAATCTCAATCAAGTATTTGAGTAATCAAGTGCATTTTGTGTTTATGCTCTAGCCAAATTTCCATTGTGTGATTATCATTGTACTTTGCATGCTATTAGTATGAATTTCTCTCTCTCATATCCTCCCTAACCTTGACAAGTGGCATCAGAGCCTATGGTTCATACCTAAGTCTATTAGTCTCTCCAATTCATCATCATTAATAGCCTTGATTGCTTTGCATTAGCATATTAACTCATTAATAAACTCTCCTCCTAATCACCACTTAGGATAAGAGCATGTTCCGCTAACCGTGGTGATTAGGCAAGAGATAGAATTGAATTTTTTGGGCATTGCTTTGGTGATTTTTTGCATTTGCATAAACTAGATTGCATGGTTTTGCATTTATTATTGCTTCACAATTCTATCCTTTGAGTTTTGATTTGCACAGGTATCCAACCAAAGAGTCCTCACAAGGAACAAAGAAAATTACGGTACAAATTTTAGTTTACGTTTGTACACTCTTTTACTATTTTGTTTTTAAATTAATATGCCTTTTTTTAATAACTGTTTTTTGTAGTTTTAAAAGTAGGCTGATCTTGCTTTTCACGTCGGCATTGGTCCTAATATTGGACCGAAAGTGTCGTTGTGAAACGCTAGACGATTGTGTCGATTGTGTTCACTTTGGGATCGGTTCTATTTTGGACTAGAAGTGTTGTTGTTGAACATAGGGGTTACGTTCAATTTATAGGTAGTTCTATTAACCTTGTTTTTGGCATCAATTCTATTATTGCACTGGGAGTGTCGTTGTACAAGCTAATAGACCGCTTTTTGTGTTTTATTAGTGATGTATGTGCTGCTAGGCTAGTTCAATGTTTCTTTCGGCATCAACCCTACTACTAGACTGGAAGTGTCGTTAGATTCATTGAATGATGCCCTCGCTTTTTAGGCCAATTTGGTGTTTGTTTCGGCATCAGCTCTACCATTGGGTTGGAGTTGTCGTCAGATTCATTGAATGATGTATTGCTTTTTAGGCTAATTTTGGTGTTGCTATCAGCATCAACCCTATCATTGGGTTGGAGGTGTCATTAGTTGCACTGAATGATGCCCTTGCTTTTAGGCTAGTTTGGTGTTTCTTTTGGCATCAGCTCTACCATTGGGTTGGAGGTGTCGTTAGTTTCATCAAACGATGCCCTTCTTTTTAGGCTTAGTTCGGTGTTTCTATCGGCATCAACCCTACTATTTGGTTGGAGGTGTTGTTAGTTGCATTGAATGATGCCCTGTCTTGTTGGGTTAGTTCAGTGTTGGTCTCGGCATCAACCCTACTATTGGGTTGGAGGTGTCATCACTCTCATTGAATGATTGCCTACTCTTTAAACTAGTGTTGTCATCAATGCATGATGCATATATTTGTTATAAAATTTAAAGTTATGTTGTCTTTGAAATCATAAAATAAGTGCTGATTGTAGCAAACATGGATCCTGTGGAAATGAAGGAGTTAAAAACCAAGATCACATCTCTGTTGTCACGTGCATATGTGCCCTGACCACGGAGGAGATCACCTTTTTATTGGAGAGTGAGAGGCATAGAGATCGTTTCTTTGATACGATAATTGAAGCAGTTCAGGCACACTTCTCAGCTATAGAAGCAAAGACTATCCATAAGATAATAGATAGTATTGTGGGAAATATGGAACAATGCTTAAGAGAATTGGGTGTTGATGCACCAGCGGATGCAGACCTAGCCAAGCTACAACATTGGACTAATATATGGGGTGTAGAGAGGTAAAAAAAAAAAAGAGCGTGCAATATTGATGCTCAAGATGTCCATAGCCACAAAGCTAGAACCATCTTTTATTCAATAGCCTCCTCTCAAGATATAGTAGGTCCAAGATCAGATTTAGAAGTTGGGACGGAACATTTGCTACACACCCACTTTATGTCTCAGTGTGCCATTGGTGTTTACCTCGCACCCAAAGCTATCAAACATGGTCAGGAGCTTGGGAAAGGATGCTATGGAGCCATGTCAGAGTGCACAATCGATGGAGTCACTTGGTTGCCGCCAGAGGTGCAGTATTTGGTGAAAGACTTCAAAGGAGATGCAGCACAGAGCCGTCAACCTTTCACTCTAAAGGCGAGCGTGAAATTGTTCCACAGGGGCATCGTCAGATGCATTGCACAAACACACCAAGAGCCAAGGTCCCTTGTTTTTCCTTGGTTCAATGGAATGGATCTGGGTGACATGTTAGAGTGTGTTCCACCACCCAAAAGAAAAATATCTAACATATTGGCGGCTCAAAAAGAAGATCCTAGACGTCCTCCCACAGAGCAAGAGTTAGATATGTGCAAGCATATGCTCAATAGGGCGCCTTCTTTTATGGATGCTCTGGTGAAGACCATGGCACATGCACACAACAAAGGAATTATACACTGTGACTTGCACCCATGGAACATTATGACTGACATCAGTAAGGAAGGTGTGCCACATGTGAGTGTCATTGATTGGGGGTTGGCATTACGCGTTGGCAGTGAGAAGAGAGCAACCAACATCAAAGACCCCACAGAGCATGCCCTACATCCTTGGAGGGCCCTTGAGCTTTGCAACCCAAAAGCTTCTTATCCGTATTCGAAAGCCACTGACACCTATGCGGTTGCTTTCTGCATTGAGCAACTACGTGATTGGTGCAGAGATTTTTTAGAGCATTAAAATGTGCCATGGAAAAAGCAAAAGCAAACTGATTGCGGCATGATTGCCTCTATAATGCAGAAAAACTACTTACAACAACCACCTAGGCAGAGAAAGACATTGTTGAATATGAGTGAGCATTTAGATATGTTAGAGCTCAACTCGGATATGTGTTTGCATCCGCTTAGTCAGATGATGCCTAGATTTTAGTTTACTCTGATCACCTTTGTAAACAGTAGTCTCTTTCGGATTATTTGACATATGTAAATGGAGCTTTTTGTATATTCATGGACCATTGAGTTAAATTGTACCATTTTAAAATGATGAAGTCATGGGAAGAGTAATTAGTACACAATGTGATGTGTCGTGATATTTTCTGTTGAATTTGTGAATTTGTATTCAAAAGTAAAGTCTTTTTGTAATAATGGATCAAAGCGATCAATGTGGTGTGTTGTTATAGTTTTAGTTGAAATCTGGACACTGTATTTGCAAATAAAGTCATGGTGCACAATGATTAATACAAAGTGTGGTGTGCTGTGATAACTTAAACCAAGGTGTACCAGTGGATTTGCAAACGTATCTATGATGCAAAGTTAAGTTCTATTGCACATTGAGATATTGTTATTGTGTTTGTGACAGGTATGGATGAGCGTGAAAATTGTAAAAAAGCATACAATTGCTTGCGTGCACTTGATGATGCAACTGGCCCAAACCACCAAGCAAGAGTTTCTGCAAGGACTAGTGAGTGGGCGCTGGTGAATGGCAAACAATGGAAAGACATCAACAGAGATGTCACTACAGAGATGGTGAAGGAAGCATGGCCAAATGTGTCTGACTTCTCTATCCGCAAGGGAAGATGGAAGATGAATAAGTGTCTTGTGCTAGCCATATGCACGCATGACAAAGCTATATACCTTGCCTGCAGAGGGGGTACACTAAACCACACAGACTATCCCTTGTGGTTTGTAAAGATGCTATACGTCCAATTTGTTTGGAATGAGCTAGCGGACTTCAGCAGTAGAGCCCCCAATAAGAATGTAGTGGATATCCGAAGTGAGACAATCACAATATCACAAGAGGAGCTTAGATATGCATTGGCTGGCTCCGCTATGAAAACACATGACGCTGTGGAGGAATTGCAAACACAGCTTCATACATCCCGGACATAGACGACGATGGAAGGGGACTCAAGAAATAACAAAGAGTTACAGAGAGATATCAAGCTGCTCAGGCGTGAACTCCGTGAGATGGAGGAACGGGTTCAACATGAATCGATTATGACAATTATTGAGCATCCTAACACATTGCGTCGACCTCCAGGTCACACTGAGGATGCAGTTGGCCCTTGCCCGGTTTGCATACACTTTTTCCACAGTTGGAGTGAACACTACACAATAGCTTGTGGCCACATGTATCATTTTCCATGTCTGATGCAAAACATGGTAAATAAAAAAAAATGCCACATTTGCAAGGCTCCGATCGACGAGCTTATGTATTCCATATTTCAAAATGGAGAAAAACTATCAACGCTTATTGGCAGCAACTGCAAGGGAGAGAGACTCTATTTTGGATAGTTTGAATTTATCTTTGTAAGTTGTAAACATCTTAGACTGGAGTGGGCTGCAGTGACTCTTATGACCCTTGTATATATCTCCCTTGCATTGAACATTGGAGCCTTGTAAAACTTACTGCAAATTTTTGAATGTTGGTAAATTGATCCATGAAGGTTTCATAGTCTTCCTTGGTGCATAAAGTAATGTTATAAATTCAGAGTGTAAAGTTTTCCATTGGAATCGCAAACAAAATTTATGATGATTTTTAATTTTGTAAGTGACAATGCTCAGACTAACTTCTTAAATGGCAATAAAATAGAATTTGTGGTATGTCACTTGGTCCACGGGCCACAAGCCACAAAAACAAGGGTTTGCATTACATTCAATTTTTCTGCATCTCAATAAAGTGTTGACCTACAATGTTATTTGTTTTTATGTCGTTGCTCCACAATGCCCGTCGTTGTCGGGTACGAGAGGAAAATTCAAGCAAAGAACATACACCAAGCTCACAGAACTCCAGTTCTTTGACTGTCACCTCTTCCCCTTGCTCTTGGTCATCTTCATCCATATCCACAATCCACCGTGGTCTATCTTCTTCATACCTTTTAGATTGAATATTTCTAAGTAGCCTTTGATTGCAATATAGGTAAACCAATTTCTCGGCCCGATCACTGAGAAGCCGATTACAAATAGTCAAGTGTACATAGCTGTATGTACTCTAGTTTCTCTTGGAACTTGAATTGACAGCACATTGTGCAAGAACCCTAACGGCCAATCGACGCAATGTAGGCACCGAAGCACCATTCATGAGCCACCATCTCCATGCTGGTTGTTTCGATGCAAGGTTTTGTACAAAGTCTAAATTGAAAAAGCCATCCTTTACCTTGTACTTTGTTAGGTCGGTAACTGCTTGGGCTTGATCATCTGGATTGTTGTAGAAATTACTTACCACATCATAGAAGTCTTCAATCACCTCCTCATCTAAATCATCACAATCCATGTTCCAATACTCTGGATCAAGTAGAAAAGTAACACTATATAGTGGGCTATGCGCACTAACCCATCGAGCATGTGCATACTTATTTAAGAGATCTCTTTTAGCATTATTAAAAGGTGCTCTCCAAGGCTTGATCAAACAATTATTTGGCTCTGAAGGAGAGTTCAAGCTCTCCTGAACATTATACCAGCCCATGTACACCTTTTTTATATTGGGTAACTTAAGATCAAACTGACGCAAAGATATCATCACAGGCCTCATCACCAAGAATGTGTCCTCAACATCAGACCAAAAGTGTCTATCGTCAATAAGCACTTCCACAGATTGAACCTTTGGTTTTACTAGTAGTGGTTGCTCTGCTTCCCACTCATAGAAGCCTGAACAAACAACTGTCTCCAAAAAAACATTTTTATTTTGCAAAAGACTCTCCACAGTGTAGAAGTTAGTGCAAAACTGGTTTCACATGGAAGCTTTAATATTGTGGACATACGTTGCCGATACATGTCCAACACACGTTGTCTCTTCAAAATAAACTTCACCACCTTTCTTGCATTATCTATAATGATTTTGAACCAATCAGTGTCCTCTTTCTTATACCAATCCTGCAACACAAGATTCAAGCTATGTGCATTGCAACCAAACATGTACAAGCTAGGAAAGCGCTCCTCCAAGAGACGACCCGCTACTCTACAATTTTTGGCATTGTCCCTTATCACCCGTACTACATTTTGGACACCAACGTTACGAATTGTTTTCTGTGATTATATCGGCTATATAGCTATCTGAATTTATCTCACCTGAGCTGTCAACCGATTTAATGAAGCACTCCCCTAGAGGATTGAATATCATAACATTGATCATCGGCTTGCATTGGACATTTGACCATCCATCACCGACTATAGTGCATCCTGTTTGATTAACTGATTTCAAGATCAATCCATCAACTTATTTTTGGGTGTCGCCAAAGTATTTACAAAGAAGGTTGTCCACATTTGATGATATGATGGAGGGGAAAAGCTAGCCCCATACTTACCAGTCTTCTTCCATGCATTATTCCATGACTCTCGTGTGACCATCAACATAGAACCGCTTGTAAAATAGATAGCTTGTGCAAGACAAGATCGTGCCTCTTCAAGAGAAATTTTTCAAAAGCTTTGACGTAGACTTACTTGCCTCGTTCTATGCATTTCAACCCTAAACTCGGGCGATCCATTTTGAGTGCTAGCTCTGTGTCGGCATGGAGGGTGCACCACTATTTCGTCCGCCTTGAGTTGAGGTAGCACTGCCTTGGTGCTGTAAAGCATGATGACTTGGAGTCAGTATTGTAGGTGTGTGTGTGTGTGTGTATGTGTGTTGGTCAGCATGGAGGGTGTACCGCTATTTCGTCCGCCTTGTGTTGAGGCAGCACTGCCTTGGTGCTGTAAAGCATGATGGCTTGGAGTCAGTATTTTAGGTCAGCTTGCATTGGCTACACCTCCTAACAACTCTCTCAAGAGTTTTGTGGCACTCTCATGACCTACACCATTACATATGCCTTCATTAGACCTATTAGCTGTTACATTCCCTGATCCACGGAAGTGTTCCCTAATACGAGGTGCACCTCCTGATTTTTCTTTGCCACATAATTTGCAACACCAATCTATAAATGATCTTACATTGTTAGCAAATTGCCACGCAAGCACTGGAACCTTACCACCGACGGCCTTGCGCTTCCCTTTATTGGAAGCTGCATTGTTTGACACTTCACCATCAGTTGATGGGCGACTAGAAGTAGATGCATTGATGTTTTGAGAGCAAGCATTGACATCCATGACAAGTTCACAAGCCACCTATACATTCATACAATCATAAAAATAATAAGTTTTTGAAAAACAAAATTTAATTGAACAATTGTACAATAAAGTAAAATAATATACATATAAACATAAATCAAAAAACGAGCCCCAAGCACTTGCAACGACCTATACCCTCCGCAAGGATGCTCCCTACCCAAACCTGTTTTTAGGCGGATAGACACCCAAGGGAGGTAAGTATATGTAATAAACAATACCTAGGTGTAGTGAGATAAGAAGCACTCTAGTCCAACCGTAGAAATGATCCCCAAGCACTTGCACCACCTATATCCGCCACAAGGATGCTCCCTACCCAAACCTGTTTCCAAGCGGATAGACACCCAAGGGAGGTAAATATACTTAACAAACAATACATAGGCGTAGTGATAAGGAGAGCTCCATTCCAAACATAGAAATAAGCCCCAAACACTTGCACCGGCTATACCCTCCGCAAGGATGCTCCCTACCCAAACCTGTTTCCAGGCGGATAGACACTCAAGGGAGGTAACTATGTGTAAGAAACAATACGTAGGTGTAGTGATAAAGAGTGCTCCATTCCAACCATAGAAATGAGCCCCAAGCACTTGCATTACCTATACCCTCCGCAAGGATGCTCCCTATCCAAACCTGTTTCCAGGCGGATAGACACCCAAGAAGGGAGGTAACTATACATAACAAACAATACATAGGTGTAGTGATAAGGAGCACTCCATTCCAACCATAGAAATGAGCCCCAAAAACTTGCACAACATATACCCTCCGCAAGGATGCTTCCTATCCAAACCTGTTTCCAGGCGGATAGACACCCAAGGGAGGTATTTATACATAAGAAACAATACGTAGGTGTAGTGATAATGAGTGCTCCATTCCAACCATAAAAATGATCCCCAAACACTTGCACTACATATACCGTCCGCATGAATGCTCCCTACCCAAACTTGCCAAGGGAAAGTCAGTCGTAACAATTTGTGTTGTTAAAAGCTTTCTGAATGAAAACCAAGACCTCAAATAAGCCAATAGGTGTGCCAAAACAGACGGAGGCAAGTATGAGACATTGTTTATATAGCCACCTCTAGAAATGGGGAGCAAGAGGAGGATATAGCCGAGCCTGCCCGGTATGATAGCTCGCCCATCTGGCCCCGCTGGGCCAACTGAGTAGACCGCCGGGCTAACAAGAAAGGCGACTTCCAACAGGTTCTTGTGAATTTGATGTTGTTAACACTCTCATGGAGTGTTAAAAACATGAGTTATTACCACTTCGCACTTCACGTGAAGACGTGAATGAAATGCCTGTGCCACATCGTGATCCCCCGACATAATTATGACTTTCCCATACTGCCTCGACATATTTATGAGGCCACTTTTTAGAAAAATATGTTTTTGTAAAAACTTCATTTAATCCCGTTTTTTCTCCACGTGGTTGTTTTTAAATCCAACGGTGACTACAAATAATATTTTATATTTAGGTAATCTTAAAGAAAACACATTACTTTTCAAAAACGTAAAAAGCACAAAAAGCTAAAAATAGTGTAAAAAGAAAGAAAAATTTAGAATTGAACGACAGGTTTCCCTCATCCACCGGAACAAGAAAGCGAGCTCGCTTTTTGCTGAAAAGCACTAAAAATATGAAAAACTAAAAATAGCATGAAAAGGGTTTGAAAAGCAGATTTTTACAAAATTGATAATAGCTTCCCTGGGACTCGTAGATGAAGGATCCGACCTTGTTTTTTGCAAAAAGCATGAAAAAGCTTAAAAAAACGAATTTTTTAAATGCCGAACCAAACGTTTGTTTGACCTACCAGAACATGGAAACGACCTTGCTTTTTACTTTAGAATCTTACAACACTGCCAAATAAGCATCCTTAACCAAAATTTTACTAAAGACGCATTAGAATCTAGTTTTCTTATTTTTTAAAAGAGACCAAAAATTGGGAATCTTACATAGTCTCAATCATTTGGGCTACATGGAGCTTAATGCAAATGTATATGGAGCATTTCCATTAGAGGTGATGAAGCTAGCATGGTTGGCATAGCTTTATGTCACACATCTATTGAAGTCAGTTCTCTGCTCAAATTAGATAGATGCTAGCTACCACAATAGGGAGTGTTTGATGAGAGAATGTAAGAACTATGGTGTGAAAAAACTAGAAACATGCTTCTTAGAGACACAAATGCTAGGTAAGAACATCTCACTTGAACTGTTTGCATATGTGGAGGCAATAGATAAGCATGGAAACAAAAAAGAAAAGATATTGTGAATAAAGAAATACACTGCCAAGATTTTCTTCATCTCTTATAGACCAAGCTCAAGGCCTTTTTTAAGCTTAAGTATATCACTCAATGGAAAGCACATAGTTTAAGGATTTTCTTCTTAGATTTTGAGACGATGTGGTTGTTTTAGTTGTAGGTTTTGCAAACAATTATGCATTCAAGGAGAAAAACGAGATCCAATCTATGCATTGACACTCAAGTCAAGTGACTATTTTTGGGCACATAACTTACTATTGTAGGTAAGGGAAAGTAGTCAAGAAAATCCACTTCTTCATATCAAATGATAATGTGCATGAAGCATTGTTTGTCCAACATTATTTTATGCTACATTGTGGCTGGTTACAAAGAGAAGGTGCCAATCCAAAATGACATTAGGTCTTGTCAAATGTTGAAGCTCACAATGTAATGCTACTAGGCCTTTCTATTTAGTTACAAGGTATGCTAGGTTGGCAAGAATGGAGATGAGCTCATTGTTCTTTATATTAAGGTAGGCAAGGAAGAGAATGACGGTGAAGTCACATTAGTTAAAATATTATCAACACATGAACAACTAAATTTGAATGGAGCCACTTTCAAGTGTGTTGCAGATGTGGTTTCTTATTGCCAAGCCGACTCAAAGGGAGCAACTATATCATATCCTGTAAAAGAAAGGAAATGTGCTTGTGTGTTTTGGGAGATCAAAGTAGGAGATGTAAACATGAGCAAAAAGATTGGGTCTTGGATGACTTAGAAGTGGCAAAAGATGAAGTCCTAGAACTGAAGAAAAAGTTAGAGCTCCAGGGCCGGACAATAAAAAGACTGAGGGCTACACCAAGGACGGTGGGGGCAAGCACAGGAGCAGATGCCCAAGTTATACAAGCCATAAAAGCACAAATCACCACCCTCTAGAAGGAATTGCAACTAGAAAAAAGATAGAGGATGCATATGGCAGAAGGATCTCTAGCCGCCAAAGAAATAATGAGAGCAGAACACCAAGTTCTCTAGAAAGAACATGAAGAACTTCAAAAGAATCTGGAATCTGGAAACATTACAAGAAGAAATGGTTGACATGGCCGAGAAAGCTACTCAAAGAGACACATTGGCACAAGGACAGATCACTGACTTGCAAAAGGAGATAGAACTTTTATGGACACAAGAACCAGAACCAGGACCTAGGGAAATGGGGACAAATGCAAGAGATGAGTCCATGGAAATTCTCGAAGGTGCCAAAGACATACAACACAACAAAGAAAACGAGGAGACAGTGGTAGAACAAACACAACCATTGACCGTAGAGGAGGAAAAATGCCTGCAGCTTCAGATAGAGAAGACAATAGCAGAAGACCACAAGGCAGCCTTGGAATGGGAATCACAAATGCTCCATTCTGTAGGAGTCCAAGGGCTGGCATCAAATGTACTGAGGCGGTCCGGGGCCGGCAACAAGAGAGGCGACCTCTAAACACCCCTCAAGGCTCCCGTGCTGCCCAATTGGGGCTGGGGCAACTACAAGCACAACAAAACAGCAAACCCACAGCCAAACCCAAACAAGATAGGGGCACCACCTAGTTATTGTATGCGAACTAGGACGCAAGAGAGATTTTGGTACAACCAAGAAGATGCACCACACAACACACACAAGCAACCTCACACCAAGACACACACAAAATGGACCAGAGAGAGCTAGAGCAAAGGGAAGAGAGAGAGGAAAGGATCTTGCGTAATACCTTATTTGTGACTTGCAAATGGAGATGGTTCGTTATGATGCTATCGTAGAACTTGTACAAAACTCACTCAATGCTTAGTGATTGCTAAACATTGCCAAAACACATACACACTGTCTTAGGGTGTGGGAGACCTCTCACCACAATACCCTCTTACAATGGACAAAAACTAGCAATGAAAAACACACTAAAACACTTTCTAAAATCAAGATCAACCAATAAAAAATCAAAATACACAAGTCACCTTGAATTCACCAAACCGTATTGCACAAATGGAAGGACGAAGATTTGAACGTTGAATCACGCCTTTGATGCACCAAACCTCAATTTATTGATGATGAAGGAGCATATACAATAGTGGTTTTGAGATTTGAGGAACTCACGCTCTCTCACTTGCAATGTGTAGCTTGAAGGCTTCTCTCACACCAAGAGTGAAGCTCACAAGTGGTTGC
Source organism: Adiantum capillus-veneris (assembly GCF_014529385.1). Classification (NCBI taxonomy): domain Eukaryota; kingdom Viridiplantae; phylum Streptophyta; class Polypodiopsida; order Polypodiales; family Pteridaceae; genus Adiantum; species Adiantum capillus-veneris. The sequence continues at coordinate 36,542,564 of NC_140948.1, forward strand.
TACACCTAAGTCTCTCCTCACGCATAGAGTGTTGGGGTGCTATGTGAGATGTTGGAGGTTGTTTTACAAGAAGGAGAGGGGCCTATTTATAGGTTGGAGACCCCTCATTAAGATTATTGGAAATCCTAATTTACAAGCTAACAAATCAAGATTATGATTTTTTTGAATATCAAAACATTACGGGCCTTCTTTGTCTGCTTGAGTAATTATGGAGGAATTATGGATATGGAAAGATATTGGAATCATATAATATGGTCCCTCTTTGAATTATTTTGGGTGAAAGAGGAAAAGGTATGCAAGTAAATAATATAATAAACGTGACCAATGAGTAGAAATCAATTTTTTGTTTTCACGAGGGTGAGGGTGAAAATGTGGGAGTGATTTGTATAAAAGAAAAATATGAGGTTAGAGTATGTACATATTGGCAAAAAATATACTTATGGTGCAAGAGGATGAAAAAAGGTATACATAGGTTTAATAAAACACACACCTAAGTATAAATATTTAAATAAAATACCAGAATAATTATAAAAATCCCTATATTTAGGCCATATATATAATGCAATATTTACACACAAATGGGCCATAATATATTTTATTTTTTTGATCCAACTAGCCCAGTGACTAGCTAGCTGAGGATTTTAAGAAGATATGGGAAAAGCCCCCAAACTCACACACGCCTATATACAGTGAAATGGTAGGGATAGCCATAGTGTTTGGGTGAATTTTGTAAGGTGAGGTAGCTCACTATGACAATTTTGAATAGCCGAAAAACGGCTATCAGTACTTAGGGAGGAATGGATGCAACCCACACTCCCATATCCTCTCCTAAAGTATGAGGTAATACTAATCAGGAAAAGAGTGAAAACAAAAGCCACAGAGCCAATCTATGAAGGAGATATCAAAAAGACAGAGGATGCAGGTAGAGTGATGGACTCACAACCAAGATGGAGAAAAGCATGGCTCTGAAAGTACCTAGGATTTTTGAAACACTTGGTGGAAGCCCTGAAGATTATCAGAGACGACCTCCTCTTTTGCTTAGTCCCTCGTGTTTGCACTTGGGCCAATCATTTTAGAATCCTGAAAGCTCATCCAAAATGGCTGAACTACCCGTCTATGCCTGCACCCATGGAAGGAGAGAGAATATGTGTCTCTTATATGGTGAAAACCCTCAAGGGCACCATTTAGATCTTCACAAGCTCTCCAGATTTGACGTGCGTCACGATCAAGAAAATCTACAAAACCTTGTTGGCTTGTTTTGAAGTGTTCGCGCCTTCTAAAACAACGGATTCTACACTCCTATCAACGGGCGACACTGTCATTTCAATGACATATGATCTGTCAAAACAACCATCTCAAGAGGTTTTACACCTACTGTATCAGAGAATCATGTTTTTGCCCAACTATCACATGCAAGCTTTTGAAGAAGCTTTCTACACGGGGTTCTTTACTTATGATAGCAAGATATTTGGCCCAACGGTCACTTTGGGGAACATCGAGTACAAATCATACCTAAAGCTGCTAAAACCACCAGGCTTCCATTGACAAAAGAGCAGCTCTCACTAAAAGTAAGACCGGTCATGTCAGGGACGACATGGATGCGGAAGGGGGGAGTGTTGGAAGAAAATACAAAAGAGGTTCCCCAATACATTGTATTACTATTTTTTGAAGAGAAATGATACCTTTGTAATATTTGAGCTGCCTATAGACCTTGTGGGAACGAGCCTCTATGGAGGAATGTATATAAGTCAATTTTTGTAACCTAAACCTAACTTTTGAATTAAGCAAATCCGGTTATCTCGTTGCGTGGTGTCAGAGAGAGAGAGAGAGAGAGAGAGAGAGAGAGAGAGAGAGAGAGAGAGAGAGAGAGAGAGAGAGAGAGAGAGAGAGAGAGAGAGAGAGAGAGAGAGAGAGAGAGAGAGAGAGAGAGACTTCTTCTCTTCCCTACATGTGCTACGGAAGGTCCATTGTTAAAGCGACACCATCATTGTGCTAGCAATGGCAAGGGCTTCCCTTCAAAATGCCAAGAGTGTGTGATTCCGACTACGACGCGAAGAGAGCTCCTACAAGCTTCCGGATGAGTTTTCTTGCAAACCAGGTGTCCATTTGGTGAGTTCTTTGTACCTATAAGTTCACGAAGAGTAGGAATACACATTAGGATTATATGCCACAGAAAACAGTAACTTTTATTTTGCTGTTTGTCTTTATATGCCATTATCGCAAGAGGTAGTTTGAGGAAGGTTATCAAGTCATAGTTCATACAATATTGATCTCATGGAAAGGAGAGTGTATCTTGTGAGTTTCATGACATTTCGAATGCATTTGACCTAGATTCGGTGAGCATTAGCGTTGTAGTTTGGTTTGTCTTCACTAGTGCGTTCTTGGATTTGATTTCCTTGATTAGAGATTGTCTTAAAAGGTCCAGAAGTAGTTTCACAACCATCTTCTTGTTTCCATGCGCCTGTGGATTAAGCTTCGTCCTCGGTCGAAATAGAGTTGTTGGTTTCGTTCTCGCTATGCTAGCATCCGCTCGCAGCATAGCCGCCAACAACATGGGTTGTCCCTGTTGTCTCATTGGCACATACGGGACACTTCCATTATATTTAGGCTTATAAATGCACTTGTTCATTTTGTGGTTTTTCCATTTCCCTTTAATGGCACACCATTTCAATGATATGTATTGTCCCATATGTTTTCCTTCAAGTGGACCCTATCCTGGCCCTCTCATAGGCATCCCTTTCATGTTATTCATCATGTTGTTCATGTGCTCAAGCATATCCTCCATGATATTAATAGGAGCTACCACAGGTGGACCTACTTGTGCTGGAACAACAAATGTGGTTTGCTAGCTCTATTTGTCCTTAACAATTCTTTCCTCATTGTATATCTTGCAATTATCAATCAAGTCAATGCATCCATGTTGCATGCTTCCCAAGTTGCATGTTTTTTACTATACAAAATGGCATGCAAATCCTTACGAATAAATAGTCCTTCAAGGAGCAATGCGACTAATCTCTCCTCAATTGGAATTTCCATCTTTGAACATCTATCAATGTATTGCCTCATCCGACTCATAGAATTTGTACAATTTCACCTTGTTTTTGTTTGAAGCTGTAGATTTGTGCCATTATGCTATGCTTGATTCACATTTTTGAGCAAGCCGCAAAAAAGCTCATAGTTAAAGTTGGTAGATTGATTACTGATCTAGGAGGTATGGTTTGGAACCACGTCAAAGCCTTGCCTTATAAAGTCATCCCAAACCCCTCAAATTGCATATGGAAGTGTGTAATATGTTAAACTCTTAGAAATTGTCTAAAGATTGCTAAGTGTTCATACAAATCCCTTGACCTGCTATATTTTTTTACCCATTTCTGGAAATTAGTTGCTCTAACTCTATGATGATCTTCCGTATTTGCTCTCCTAGCTGATCTTTCTCTCGTTAAGCCTTCAAAGTAGTAGCTTGGTAGGTGTGACTCATGTGGACCTGTTCTTGTCATTATGTCACTCATTCTTTCATTGTTGAAGGTGGGTTCCACTTCTCTATGTGCATTTCTATAATTGAGGTGACTGCTCCGGGCTGTATCTTCCCATTAACTAGAAATGCTATTGAATGATCTCCCTTTTGGCTCGAAGTTCTATTATATTTGAGATTTGGTCCCCATAATAACTTCTCGGATTGAGTTTCCCTGGTATTAAATTCTCTTGAATCTCTTTTGGATTCATCATAAGAAAATTATTGCTGTAGCAATCCCTAAAGAGGTGGACACGAAGTTTTTCTAAACCTTTCTCTTTTATCTTGAAAATATACACAATTCTCAAGGGTGTCAAAGCAGTCCATATCAAATTTGTAACATTGTTGTCTTCCCAACAATAGACTCCAAGTCTTGGGTTGTTAATGGGTATGCGCTTTAGAGGTTTGTTGTCTATCAAATCATATCCTTCTAACTCTAACACTGGCGGTCCTATTGGGAATCAAAGTTTCAACCTCCAATCCCCATTTATCTACATTGTCTAGATTTTTTATTTTAAGGTATTGCACTCCGTTTGGTCCATGTAGAAGGTGTCTTGCTTGTTTTTCCTAAAATCCTCTTCAAACTCAACGATATTCTTCTACCCTTACAACATATTCCTCGTTAGGACTCAGATAAATATGGGCACCATATTTGTTAGTCGTAAAAAAGGTGAGAATATGTTAAACTTGAATAAAGCTCTAGTCCTTGATTGGGTCAAGAAAGAAGGCATCTCGGAACTTGAGTCAAAGTAAGTATCTGACTCCTTTTTTGCTATAGTCTCTAAAGCTCTTCCTTAGTTTACAGTTTCCTATGTGGATACTCTACTCTCAGTTTCTCTGTTATAGCCTTGATTTGCAACAAAACAGCCTGACCTTAGGTACATAAAGAATTGAGATTCTCAATGAAAAGGAATACATGGCTTCCTATACCAATACCAACCCATTTCGGATACATTGAATTCAATCTAGCAATTTCCAAAGTTCTTTCCAATCTCCCTGTGAACTCAATAGTGTATAAGTTACTTTGAGGATCACATGGATATATAGGAACTCTTGATGCAATTTTTTTTTTCAATCATGTCAAAATAGTCACTCACATCAATCTAGAACCTTCAACTTTAGAATACTCAATTTCAAGTAGCAAACAATGCCCAATTGACCCCAAACGTTTTTGGCTACCTATATGATGAGTTTATTAGCACTAGAGATAAAAAAATGTGAGAATTTTTTTGGCCAGCATGAGATATTAATCCCGATTAATAGCTCCTTTTTTCACTTTTGCTGGTTTCCCTAGGTTAAGTGTAGATCCAACTTTGGATCAATTTTTGAAAAATGTGGACATGTCCAACACAAATTTTCACCAGTTTGAGTAATTTGCAGAATCACATACAAAACAGTTGTCAATCTCAAGAAAAACCAATCCAAATCACCTCAAATTTGGCATAGGGACTCAACTACTATTAGAGATCCAATCTCTATTACAAAATGGGTTTTCTTCAGTGGAAGCTATTAATCGTGATTAATTAGCTCCTAGGTTAGAATCAAGGATTTGTCCCACTTTTTTGGATGTTTTCCCCTTAAACAAGTCACTTGCCAAGTTTCATGAAATTTGGTTTGGTTTCCAATTTCTTAGGCGAAGTTTTGTGTCTACGTCTAGACTTCATTGAAGCCTAGACCCAAATGACAACTAATAGGTCCAAATGGCTTCACATTTGAGTCAGTGTCCCCTTGCACTATATTCTAGAATATGGTGTTGTCACTAAGTAATAGTTTTGCACCTTTTTGACCAACTCACTCTTTTCTCCTCTTTTTGTGACACAGAATTGAAAAACAAAGAGTTTTAAAGCCTATCATGTCAAGGTCTTGCTCAGTTTGGATTCAATTTGAATCACTCAACTGTTGATTTCTTGCTCTCAAGGTAAAGATGCTTCCAATATGAAATTCACACTCAATTGAACTCCAAATTCTTATATTTAATGCAAAAAGGTTTAGTCTTTACTTGGTAAGGTTTTGGTGGCACTGAAGTTACTGCCTTGGGCCAAAGATATACCTTTTGAATTGCTTGTGAATTTTTCTAATCTTTTGACATTATTTAGGTTTTAAACATAGCATTTCAAAAGCTTTTGGCCAAACCAATTGAAATTCACAAGTATAAACCGCCAAGGAGATATTAATCTTTGTTTTGGTCAAACTTTAAAATCTTCTCCTAAAGTTGGTTTTTGGCCTACCAGATCTTTTCCATGGATTTTCCAAGACTAATCGTGATCTGAAATACTCATTTTTTTGCTCTTCCTAGATAACCTGTGAAGATCTTGCCATGAAATCTCTAAAATTTCCCTAGATTACTCATTGATGACACCTCATGTGGTGAGATAGGTCGAAAATCCTCCTGGAAATCTACTTACCCTACTCCTAGTCAAATTGGCAATGGGTCCACTAACACTGGGGATTTTTCTTGTTTTATAATGAAATGAGTGTCAACCTTTAGACTCAACCATATGATAATGCGTCAATCACTCGAGGACAACCTAATCTAAGCCTAAAAGGTCCTTAAAGAGTAGGACTACTACCAAGACGCCTCTACACAGCTCAAAGTAGACACACCTCTGTTGGAGCTATATATGGCTCACTCTACTCAACTTGGTCTCACCTATATATTTGTATCTTGTCCTCAATATGAACCAGTCTTTAGGAGCGTACATGGTGTGTCTCTCATATCGTCTCTCTCTCTCTCTCTCTCTCTCTCTCTCTCTCTCTCTCTCTCTCTCTCTCTCTCTCTCCACATCTCAACATGGTACCAGAGCGGTAACGATCACGCGACGATTCAATTCATGGTGACAAAACATAGTATGTGTATGCGATTCGCATGTAAGATTTAGAATTGCTACAAATCTTATTTTTGAGGATTGATTCTTGTTAATTGTGGTTGTTTTGTGTTAAGGAGAATATGATTAGTGTTTTATGTGGCATTTATTGTGAATAGATATGTTGAATCGTTGATTACGTTTTCTTGTTGGTTTGTTTTTTGACACCCTGAACTTCGTCTCAATTTTTGGGGGTCTTCTGCTCAAAATTTGGAGAAATGGGAAATGCGCGATGGAGCATAGTGTAATGGAACTTTACATCCAAAACTTGTTCATCTCCTCAAGCTCTTCGATTTGAGTTCTAGTTTTGCATCAATCAAAGTTTGTAGTAGAAAGTTATGCTGTTTTCACTGCAATCGAGCTTGACACAGATTTCGTCCTCGTGCGTCTTCGTGAAGCGTCCGCCATAGTTTTTCTAATTTTGGCGTTAACTTTTTTGATCAAACTTACCTTTTTGCTATTCATATTGTGGCCATCAACCTTGATTCTCACGTCGCGTCTCACGTCACTCTATTTTGAGGACTCTTTTATTATTAACGTCTACTTTTCCCTACTTTTTTGGATGATGTCCCTCACAAGTTTGGACGTTTATTGAGCATCCTTCTTTTGTTTATCATTGGCAGAACAGAGTCGTCATATTTCTCTCATTCTCAATTGCATCCTTCACCATATATGGTGTGCAAATTATGCGATCTTATCTTATATCTTCTTGCAACGAGATATGGCTATGACTATTCTCATCAACGGTTTTCCTTCTGGCCAGTGTTTTGTTTCTCCTTTCCAAGACCAAGGATTTCCAGGCTAGAAAGCCAAGATGTTTTCAATTCTTGGTGATGAACTCTTTGATATTGTCCTTGGAAATCTTGTATGTCCGCCTCAGCCTGTTGTTTGATACGGATCATAACAACGTGCTTATCATTGAAGGACCTGTATTTGAAGATTGGCATGTTGTGTATATGGATTGGCAACAACGTGATAAAGTAGCTTGTTGGTATATTATTTTTGCTCTTACTAATTCCCTTTTGCTTGATGTGTATGAACTGCCTACTTCCCACGACGTATGGAAGTACCTTATTGCAAACTTTCAGAAGAAATTTGTTACAAAAATACTTTATGTGAGAGGTTTTCTTAACAAGTTACAATATGAAGTTGGTATTGCCATGACAGGACATATCGAGTCTTTCAAATCTATTATTAATCAACTTGCTACTATCGGTGATCCTGTTCCACAAAAACAACTGATTACACTTCTCCTTGACACGGTGAAGGACTCTTCTTATGATAACATTTTTACCATTCTTTCTAAGAAAGATGGTCTCGATTTTGACCAAGCCTGCATGTCTTTAATTGAACACTCTCAATGTCAAGAACAACATAATGTTGGTCATGATATAGCTATGATTTCACAAGAGAAGACTGAGTGACAAAAGATAGAATGTGCTTTTATGCTCGAAGGTGTCCATTTCAATGAGGAAATCGTAGAGGTGGTGGTCGCGGTAATATTTTCTCTCATCTCAAATTTTCTAATAAACAATGTTCTTACTACAATAGAAATGACCATACTGAAGATGATTGTTGCACATGTCAGTATAGTGAGAACACAATATTACGACTAAACAACCACATTTATCTAGAGATTCGTCTTCTTCTTGTGAACATTGTGGATGATCTGATCATCCCACTCATATGTGCTATAAGCGTCCATTTGGCACAGATCGTAATAGAGAATATGCTACCTATGTTCAATTACTCGAGACAAAATACTTTATGTAGGTGATGGATTACTTTTATTGTTGATTCTGGTGCTACAAGAAATATGACATATCAGTCTAAGTGGCTCCATAACTATCATCCACTACCAGTTCAACATGTTGTTTATCTTGCTGATGATACGATTTGTCAAGTAAAGGATATTGGAGATTTATATCCTGGCACCTTATCTTCTTCCATCAAATTTTACGAGGAGTATTACATGTACCAAATCTTCAACGTAATCTTCTTTCAATTGCTAGACTTGTTGATCTTGGTCTCTTTGTTGGATTTGATCATACCAAATGCCAAATTGAGAAAGATGGACATACTATAGCCACTGCTCCTTGAAACGGTAATTTGTTTGAACTCTCTCTCAATGATGCAGTAGCAAATATTGTCATTGCTCTAGGTGATCATGATTGCAAAGTATGGCATCACCAATTTCTTTATGCTCATTTCTCAAAACTCCTTGATCTTCAACATCGTGATCTCGTTCATAGCATGGATATCCCCAGATGGGAATTTGTGAGTTTTCTGCTCTTGGAAAATATAACTGGAAACCCTTTCCTCTCTCAAATACAGTTCATTCTCATGACCTATTGGATCTAGTTTATACTGATATATGTGGATCACTACCTTCTTCAAGATCACAATATTGCTACTTCATTACTTTCATTGATAATTTCTCATGGTATACAACTGTATTTCTACTTAGAAAAAAATTTGAGGCCTTATCTGTTTTCAAACAATTCTACAAGGCTGCAGAGCTTCAAACTTGCCATTGCCTCAGAAGCTTTGCAGTGACAATGGAGGCAAATATGTTTCTCAAGAGTTTGTGAGTTTTTGTGCTGATAGTGGAATTCATCATGAGCACACTATTCCATATTCACCTCAACAGAATGGCATTGCTGAACAAAAGAATCACACTATTGTCAACATTTTAAGATGTATGCTGATTCATTCTGGCTTATCTCGTGTTTTTTGGACTAAAGCTACTTTGATAGCATTATTTATTCAAAATCATCTTCCTACTACTGCACCCTCTAGTAAGATACCCATCTCATTTTTGAACCTTTGGATGTATTGCTTATATTCATGTTCCCAAAGAAACATGAACAAAGCTTGATACTCCTGGTCTTAAAGCTATTTTTATTGGATATTATGACACTTCCAAAGGCTACAAATTCTATGACCCTTCCTCCAAGAAAGTAATTGTGAATCATGATGCTACTTTTAACGAACAGCTTATGGGAGGCTCATGGTCCATGGATGATTCTGATGATACTAAATTGCTGCTTTTGGCTTTTCTATTTCTTTTAGTTGAGGAAACTCTTCCTATAGAGCAACTTTCATCTTCACAACCATCCATTCCGAATGTTGCCAATGATGATATTGATAATTTTGTTGATCTGCCTATTGATTTTGAACATGGTTCATGTCCTGTTTATGATGATTATATTGTTGATAATGCTTTTTCTACGTCTAAAGATTCTGTTACTTATGATGAAGATATCTCTTTACCACAAGAGGATCAATGGCAAGAGGCTATAGAAGCAGAGTATGATTCTCTTATCTCTAAAGGTACATGGATACTATCTGAATTACCTCTTGATCGTACATCTATTAAGTGTAAGTGGGTTTTTACAAAAAAGGTAAAAGTAGATAGATCTTTTGACAAGTTCAAGGCACGTTTAGTTGCAAAAGTTTACTCCCAAGTTGCTGGTGTTGATTATCAAGAGACCTTTTCACCAGTTGTTCGCATTATAAGAGTTCGAGTTTTATTGGCATTTGCTATTGAATTCGATTTAGAAGCTCATCAAATGGATGTGCGAACTGCTCTTTTGAATGGTGATTTGGAAGAGAAAATTTATATGGAACAGCTAGAAGGGTTTGGTATTCCAGGTAAAGAAGACCTCGTTGCTCAACTCCATAAGGCACTATATGGTCTCAAACAAGCTTCGTGGTCCTGGTATACAAAAGTTGAACTTTTTCTCACATCTAAAGGATTCATCTCTTGCTCTTCAGACCCCAACTTATACATAAAACACCAAGGTAGCAGTTTTGTGATTCTTGCTGTTTATGTGGATGATACCATCCTTGTTTCCAATGATTTGGGATTTATTCAGCAAGTGAGAAAGTTATTGTCTTTTGCATTTGATATGGTTGATCTTGGAGAGATTCACTCGTGTCTTGGCATTCAGATTCAACAAAACCGTACAAAATGTATTTTATTCCTTTGACAATCAAATTTTATTGCAAATACTATTCAAAAATTTTGTATGGAATCTGCACATTCGGCCAACACACCTTGTCTTTCGAATTTTACGAAGAACACTTGACAGTGGCAGTCAACTTGTCACAAATCAACCTTATGCTAATTTGATTGGATGTCTTCAATTTGTTGGCATGAATACTCGTCCTGATAATTTTTTTGTTGCTAATTATCTTGGACCACATCTTGAACGTCTTTTTCTTAAGCATTGATCTGCAGCAAAGCGTGTATTAAAATACTTAAAAGGCACTACTGATTTTGGTTTGGTCTATCAACGACAACTGACATTGGATTCTATGCAGTCTCTTTCTCTTTTGGGTAACACAAATGTAGACTAGGCAAGCTCACATTTATCTATGAAATATACCAGTGGAAATTGCTTCTTTATAAATGGTTGTCTTGTTTCTTGGATCAGCAAGAAACAACACTGTGTTGTTGTAGTTTCTATAACTGAGTCAGAATATGTTGCGACATCACTTGTAGCTCGTGAGCTGATTTGGCTTTGGCAAATGCTGGATGATATTGGTCACTCTCCTCTTTCTAGCACACCCTTGCGGTGTGACAACCAAACTTCTATTAGTCTTGCAAAAGACTATGTTCAACATAATAAGTCAAAGCACATTGTTGTCCATTATCACTCTGTCAGGTATGAAGTACGCAAAGGCACCATAATGGTTGAACATTGTCCAAGTGACCAGATGATTGCAGACATTCTTACCAAAGGCCTCAATGAGTCATATTTGATCCTCTTGCACTTGGAGCTTGGAGTTGCTTTGGCCGTACTCTTTTTAGATTAGCTACTCTGCTATTGTGATAGCTTTGTACATATGACATTATAATCCTATAGGTATCATGCACTATGCACAATTCACACTTGCACATTGTGATCTCTAAGTCACTTGTATATTTCTACATACCTATACAATTCACTTTCACATCATCATCACTGGTTCATATTTTCACATTGTATAGGGGCTTGGGTTTTTCCCTTGAACTCCCCAAGGATTTTTTCATCCAAATCTAGAGACCTTTGTTTGAGTGGGGGTGTTGGAGCTATATATGGCTCACTCTACTCAACTTGGTCTCACCTATATATTTGTATCTTGTTCTCAATATGAATAAGTCTTTGGGAGCGTACATAGTGTGTCTCTTATCTCGTCTCTCTCTTTCTCTCCACATCTCAACAACCTCAACCCTATAATTTCTAAAGGACATTTTTTTGACTCTAGGTGAACTTAGAGAAAGTCTTTGGAAAATGTTACTAGATCTCTAAGGTTTTCTCTACTTTAGATTACCTCATCCTCAAAAATGGCAAATATTGGGCCTTTTACTTGCCAAGGCAAACTATCCAAGATAGGCCCTCCTAGACCCCCATCCTCTTCCTAATGACTCAGTTGCGTGTCAGGCAACAAAAACTACTTATGACGCTGCAAGGAAATCTCGTCAGTTCACCAAGAAAATGAAGTCCAAATGCAACCAAACTTATAGGGAGGATAGGCAACATCTAAAGACAAATATCCAAATCCTTAAATCCCTATTTTGACATCTAGCCAAAATCATGATTAATATTAGTAGGGATCATTTAACCTTACTAGTTTTGGTCTTGAATGCACCTACTAACTTAGCAATGATGCCCCAACACCCCTCCTATGCACAATATGTAATTTTGACATGTAAAATGTGAGTTATGAGAAGATTTAGAAGGAGGTTAGACACAACGAAACCCATAAATTCATCGCAAGAGACTTACAATGCTGCATAGAGCTTTCACTTGCGAACACAATGGAAGTAAACACAGTCCAAACAAACAATTTGTGAGAGAGATACGAGCTTCAAAAGAAATAGGAGAATACATAGTGTCCGCTGTATCACACGTAGATTCATCTTACAAAATTAATAGAGAAGTTGGCTTTTATACCTTGCCATAAGGATTTAGGTAAAAAATAAAGAGGTGTGCCAACTCTGTCTCAAATTAAAGATTAAGTAATACAACCTAAAAGCTTATAACCCTACTGGATCTAACTCCTAAACACATATGCACTTGCTTTGGGAATCAATAAAATACAAAGGCTTGCGAATATAATTATCCATATTGAGTTAAAAAAACAAATATTACACCATTCACTTTCTTTGACTCTCTCATGACATGTGCGCTTTTTCTTTGCTTCATACTCCTTATAACACTTTGTTTCAGGAGCTACAATTGACCAAGCCTACAAAAAGGCATGTGCTAACTTTTGAATTTATAAAATATTCAACTAGAACAATTGCCAACATCTTCTGAGTCTTTGAGAGGTGGAAAGAGGATGACAAGGTATCCTATTCAAATTTTCCAAGAAACACCTCTAGGGGGATTGGTGTGAGTGAGTGAGTGAGTGTGTGTGTGTGTGTGTGTGTGTGTGTGAGAGAGAGAGAGAGAGAGAGAGAGAGAGAGAGAGAGACTATGGAGTTGGAAGAGTACTCTAGCAAACGAGAGAGAGGGAGGGGGAGGGGGGAAGCTATGTAGGCAAGGTGCATAGACACAAGCTTCAACACACTGAGGGCCACTTTTCAAAATTTTCTCCACCTTTCTCTTGGTATGCACTTGGTGGAAAGTATTCAAGGACCCTAAGATGAGGAGGGGCCTGATGCATGAAAATCCTAAAAAAAATCTATGTATTTATTTTGTACATAGCTATGATTTTGACACATTTGGATCTCAAAAATAAGGAGAGGTAGGAGCACACCCTAATAAAACAAAAATTTCACTAAATGCCAATTCTACCCGACGATCACTACTTGACGGTCTACTATAAGTGAAGAGTAAAAGTCAATAGTGAAAGGGAAGAGAATCTTATGCATTCTAGAGTTGGACAACAAAATATTAACAAATTCAAGCCTAATTCACTTGTGGACACAAGGCTTGCACATGAAGTCAAGAGGGGACCACCTGGAAGATTTTTGTAAGGGAAAAGACATACACATATTTTTGTGGGATTTTTCTCTTTTTTTCTAGTCCAAGTAAGAACAAGTTTTTAACAAGAAAGCTATAGGCATTGAGTTGATATTTTGGACCCTAACTTTTTAATATTTTTGTGGGATTTTTCTCTTTTTTTCTAGTCCAAGTAAGAACAAGTTTTTAACAAGAAAGCTATAGGCATTGAGTTGATCTTTTGGACCCTAACTTTTTAATATTTTTTGGAGCTATAGTTTGGGAGATATGGTCAAAATGGTGGAGCCTATTTGTTCACATGGGAAGAAGTCAAGGTTATCCAATTCCACACACATAATTTCTTATAGTTTTCTCTCCATTACTGCTTGATTTTATCTTATTTCTCTCAAATATTATAAGGAAGCTCTTGGACTCAAGCTATGGAAGGAGGCATGGAGACAAAGCTCGCCATGATGAAGGCAATTAAGAGGAAATTGGTCAATAAACAAGTCACACGGAGCTCTCTCATTGGGGGAATGCCTCTAGTTGAGGTTGCTTTAAATAATAACTCCTTTTTTCTCATAATCTCTTCCCTAATCACTTTCTTGGCCTATAAAAGCAGGCCTTCTCTTTTGTAATCAGGACACGCACACACCTACGCATACACACCCTTGTGCTACATGATAGTAGCATGAACCCTAATCACATAATCACAACACCATCACCATCACTATGCACAAAATGAGCACCATATCTCCACACACTTGTAATGAAGGATTGAAGGAAAGATTTCAAGAAGACAAATGATGGATACAATCATGATATTCCTTGCCATTAACTCTCATCCCTCCATTATGAATCCTACGATCTTGTTCCCTTCTCCTCTTATTGCCCTATGCTACCTATTGTATTCATCTTTTGCGAGCAATCAACACACTCCATCTTGGTGACATACCTTGAGTTGTTTGGGATATACTTAATTGTGAGTATGGTTATGCTTGTTTCTTTCCATTTTTTTCTTATTTTGAGGTGTGCGGATTTGCCACCATACACACACACTCTCTCTCCCTCTCATATTACTATCATCTTGCTACTTGCATCTTAAGGTGTGCAGGTTTGCCACCTCTTGTATAAGAAGTGAGCATACTTGCATGTTTCCCTTACCTCATTATCTTCATTACTTTATGCACAAGTAGCAAGCCCATTCTCACTCACTCGCCATTCCTCTCACCTTGTTCTCCGACCACCCCATCCCACACTTGGGCTGGATCTTGAAATTGTTTTCCCTACATGTTTGATTGTATATATCCATGCATCCTAGTTGCATATGAAGCTAGCTGGTGCCCCTATTGTGTATCTCCCATGTTGAGGCTATTGTGCATAATCTTGGTGTAGAGGCCACTGGTCTGTTTTGTGCTTCCACCTCTCATTTGGTGCCCCCACAGAGGAGGACTTTGCAAAGACCCTCAGTCAACAAAGAGTAGCAATGCATGTAATCAATCATGGACAAGTGGCTAAAAGAGTTTTCAAACTAGAGGACTAAAGAAGAGGAGACTATAGAAGCACTCAAGGCCTTCATCAAAGTGCTACTGCCAGGCTGTAGCATAATCGATATCCAAGAGGTAATCTCCCCATCGTGCATTGCTCGTGCTAATCGCAAATCAAGAGCATTAAGAGGGCGGGCTACAAAATGTCAACACTGTTGTCAACCAAAGAATTATGTCAATGAGTGCTGACAGAGGAGGTGAAAAAAGAACGGTGAGTTTCTCTTTTGAGAGCCGCATCAACACTCTCATTTCAGTCAGATTTTGTGTAACAGCAAGTGGTTTCTCTCCAATGGTCAAAGAAGAATCATTAACTACATCAACCACAAAGTTCAAGACACAAAACCTAAAGAATTTGGTGGAAGCAAGTGGGCCTACGCTCTCTCTAGGCCTAGAGAGTTCATGTGAAGTACAACCACCCAAGCGGCACCATCGCATGCAAAATGGAAAGCCGATTGAGGTAGAATCTTCTCGCCCACTATGTTTTGAACCCAATATGGAGGATTATGTGGACTTCAACAAGAGGTAGGTGCTTGTAATGAAGGTGTCACCTTGTCAATACTGAAGGTATGCAAATCCAGTGGTCAAATCCTTGCTGTACACCCAACATGTATAATAACAATAGGTCAAAAGTCTTTCCTTTCCGTTTCTTGCAACACATGCATGTAAATGTGTACATTGATAGGAAGATATTTTACCAGTAAAATATTGTTTTCCTATTTAAAGAAGAGATACTTGATGAAATTCTTAGATTGCCATGTCCCGTCATCTTTCCCATCCTTAATTACTACCACTCTTTTGATGTAAGCATCTTTATTCTATTCTAGCCTTGCACTCCTCTTAGCTCTTGCTCAATTTTTCCACCCATGTATAAACCTTTATGAATCACTAAGTTATTCCAAATAAAAAAAAGTTTGTAATTGTCTGCTCATTGATTTACTACCATGGCAAGTGTCTCTTTTCCCACATAAAGTGGCAAGAAGGGAAAAGAAATCACCACACTGAGTTTTTGGATAACTTTGACATCATTTTTGTGGTTTCAACTTTCCAACAAAGATGACAACACCTCATGGCTACGATCTTTCCTCTATTGATGAAAGTAGAGGCTAAGTCTTGGTACAATGATTTCCCCCAAGCTACCAAGGATGCATGGGACTTACTACGTGCTGCATTAGTGAAGAGGTTTGGTGGAGGCACAACCTCAAAAAAGTTATGGCAACTGATGACAAAGTTAACGCAGGAAAGTCTGCTAGAGTATGCCAGTTATGAATCCGAATTTGTGGATTTGTGGGAGCATTGGGTTGCCTCATTGGAGAAAGGTAAAGGAGTGCCTAATTTCTTGAAGAAGGACCATTTCATTGTTGGCTTGTGGTCACCTCTTAAAGAGAAGGTGAAGGGAAGATTTCCTGCAACGTATGAGTTGGCAGTGGAAGTAGCTCGCCTTAAAGACAAGAAGCTACACATGCAAGCAAGATTCAACGAGTGAGAGGAACCAAACTCAGTCCGACTAACCTTAGTAATTGTAATAGTCACTCAGAGACCCAACCACAAGAGGCATCAAAAGAATAGCAAGACCTGTTCAATCACATCACTACTCAGTTGGAGAAATAATCTGTGCATATGGTGCAACAAGGGCATGCACACAACCACGATCAAGAGCAAGGGAAAGGACAACAAAGAAAAAACCAAGAATACCACTACTACAATTGTGGGGAGGATGATCATGGCATGTATTACTGCCCACACCCAAGGAGGAAAAATTTCAATAGAGAAGCCAAACAAAACCAGGTTTCACCATCAAGAACAAGACCATCACCACCGTGGGCACCACAAAAAGCACCACCTGTGCAAATCCTACAACCACTCATTTATCCACATCCACCACCACCACCACAACCTCTCATTCCACCCTTACCCCACCACCAATCGGCAACCAAGAAGTAAGTGTCATCAGTCTTAAAGGTGAGGGAAAGGAGAAAGTTGAGGAGGATATGAAGGGAGTGGTGAAAGGTAAGACCAAGGTTAAAGGAGTAGATTCCATGGGGGTGAAGTGCTCTAGGCATGGTGAATCTACCCAAAAGGAAGAAAAGATGAAAACTAAAGGGGAATCTAGCAAAAAACCGTCCAAGTCACGATGTAAAATTGACATTGTAGATTTCTCTGTGGGTGAATGTTCTAAACCATATTGATCTGGTTCAAGATGTTGTTGTGTAGGGCCCAAAAATCACTTGGCCCTAGTTACTCCACCTAGCACCTAGGGTGAGGAGACAATGGACAAAGATGTTTATCACGAGATGACCAAAGCCAAAGATAGCTGGGGCTATCTCTGGGAGGAATCTAGATGAGATACTACTACTGATTGATGCTCACATCAAAGGGAAACACATCTACAATATCTACATCGATGGTGGCGTGAAAATATGCGTCATGAGTGAAAAAATGATGCACCATTTGGGTTTAGAGACGAGTAGGCCAGCACATGCCGAGCCAAAATGACAAATAATGTAAAAGCTCAATGTGTTGGTGTTATAAATGCAGTTAGGATAAAGGTGTTCAACACTGAGGTAGAGGTGGACATATTTGTCATGCCACACCAAGGGGAGGGCTATCCTATCATTCTAGGTAGGCCTTGGCTTATGGCTATCAGAGCTAAGCAGAACTCGGACACCGACATAATCTAGATGAAGGATGCCAAAGGGAATCCAATACTTTATGACATGAAGACATATCGACAACGTGACATGGATCTAGAAACCTCTATGGATGAGTTTTCTAGTGACTCTTCAACCACTTTAGAGGAGGAGTCAACAATAACTGAAAAAAGCGACAATAGCATTGAGGTGATGGGGGTCATTCTCAAGGACCCTAAGAGGATGGAGCAAGCTTATGCATCATTATCAAACCAAGGGAAGACATCAGATATACAACCTCTGATAGAAGCAAGCAAGCTACATTGAATGCTCTCTAGTGAGTTGTGTGGGAAGGAGTGTGAAGATTATATTTTGATGCTAAGTAATTTTACCACATTGCTCATTGATGAATATAATAAAATCATTGGCACCAAGCAGTTTACATCAAATTAAGCTCAAGGAGGGAAGTAAACTTGTAGTGCAGAAGCTCATGTGGCCACGAGTAATTCAACAAGACGCCTTGCTCAAAGAGGCAAGGAAACTCCTAGAAGCAGGTTTCATCTATCTTGTTAAAGACTCAAAGTGGGTCTCTCCAATGAGAGTCATACCAAACAAGAATGGTAAGGGGAGGGTTTGTGTTGATTACAAGCCCCTTAATGTAGCCACAAAGAGGGACCATTTTCGTCTTCCTTTTCAAGATGAAATTCTCAATGAGGTAGCAGGACATGAGCACTACACGGTATATGATGGCTACTCAGGCTACTTCCAAATCAGCATCACTGAAGAAGATTAAAAGAAGACAACCTTCATCACACCATGGGGATGTTTTGCTTACAGAGTTATGCCTTTTGGTCTCACCAATGCTCCAGCCACTTTTCAACGCTATGTGACATTTGTTTTTCAGCCATTCTTTGGAAAATCAATCCGTGTTTTTATTCATGACTTTTGTATCTATAGCTCCCTTCCGCAAGCTTTGGGTGGCCAACTCAATGTAGAAAAGTGCCACATTGGTGAAAGAAAGGTTCCTCTCCTTGGCTATGTGATCCTTGCCAAGGGCATTGAAGCTAACCCAAGCAAGGTTCAAGCCTTGGTGGCTTTGACCTCTCCCACCACAACAAAGCAGTTGGTCGCTTTTCTTCAAAAGGTGAGGTATTTGAGTAGGTTCATTCACTTGGTCTCTCAAGTGGTTCTCCCTTTACAACAAGTTACCCATAAAGAGATCTTCACTTGGAGTGAAGAAAATGAGCAACAATTCAATGAGGTAAAACAAATTCTAGCCTCACTTCCTGCCATTGCACCTCCAAAGTGGGATAAGCCGTTTTATATAAACCGTAGTGTGGGCAATGACACACTTCAAGTAGTATTGATGCAAATGGATCCTAAAACTTCTTTCATGCTCCGTATCTACTTCTCTAGCTGCACCAAATGAGAAGCGGAAGGGAAAAACAAACCAGGTGGCCTCTACACCAAGACTATGCACAATAGCCTCATCATGGGAGGTACACAATAGGGGCACCACTTAGCTAGAATGCGGTTAGGATACATGGATATACACAATCAAACATGCCATGGAAAACAAATTCAAGATCCACACCCAAGTGTGGGATGGGGTGGTCGGAGAACAAGGAGAGAGGAATGGTGAGTGAGTGATAATGGGCTTGCTACGTGTGCATGTAGTCACATGAAGATAATGAGGTAAGGAAAACATACACTTCTCATACAAGAGGTGGAGAATTTGCACACCTTAATGAGGGCCACTTTTCAAATTTTGCTCCACCTCTCTCTTGGTATGCACTTGGTGGCAAGTCTTGAAGGACCCTAAGAGGAGGGAACTGATGCATAAAAATCATTAAAAAAAATTGTATTTATTTTGTACATATCTATGATTTTGACACATTTGGATCTCGGAAATAATGAGAGGTAGGAACAAACCCTATAAAAAAGAAAATTTCACTAGATGCTGATTCTACCTGACGACGGTCACTACCTAACGGTCACTACAGGTGAAGAGTAGAAGTCAATAGTAAAAGGGAAGATAACCTTATGCATTTTGGAGTTGAAGTCAACAAAATATTATCAAATTTAAGTCTAATTCACTTGTGGACACAAAGTATTGCACATGAAGTCAAGAGGGGACCACCTGGAAGACTTTTGGAAGGGAAAAGACGGACATATAGTTTTGTGAGATTTGTTTTCTATTTTTTCCATTCCGAATTGGAAAAAGTTTTCAACAAGAACGTTGTAGGCATTGAGTTGATCTTTTTTGGCCTCTATTTTTTTTATAATTTTTGAAGCTATCATTTGGGAGATATGGCCGAAATGGTGCCTATTTGTTCACACGGGAAGAAGTCATGGTTATCCAATTCAACACACATAATTTCTTATAGTTTTATCTCCATTATTGCTTGATTTTATCTTATTTCTCTCAAATATTATAAGAAAGCTCTTGAACTCAAGCTATGGAAGGAGGCATGGAGACAAAGCTCGCCATGATGAAGGCGATTAGGAGGAAATTGGTCAATAAACAAGTCACACGGAGCTCTATCATTGGGGGAATGCCTCTAAGTGAGGTTACTTTATAATAACTCCTTTTTGCTCATAATCTCTTTCCTAATCACTTTCTTGGCCTATAAAACCACGCCATCTTTTTTATAAACAGAATAGACACACACCTACATATACACACCCTTGTGCTACATGCTAGTAGCATGAACCCTAATCACATAATCACAACACCATCACCATCACCATGCACAAAATGAGCACCATCTCTCCACACACTCATGATATTCCTTGCCATCAACTCCCATCTCTCCATTATGCATCCTACAGTATTATTCCCTTATCATCTTCTTGCCCTATGCTACTTATTGTATTCATCTTTTGCAAGCAAGCAATACACTCCATCTTGGTGCCATAACTTTTGTCGTTTGGGATATACTTCATTGTGATGAGTATGGTTTATGCTTGTTTCTTTTCATTTTTTGCTCATGTTGAGGTATGCGGATTCACCACCATACACACACACTCTCTCCCCCTCTCATATTCCTATCATCTTGCTACTTGCATCTTAAGGTGTGAGGATTTGCCACCTCTTGTATGAGAAGTGAGCATACTTTCATGTTTCCCTTACCTCATTATCTTCCTTACTACATGCACGAATAGCAAGCCCATTCTCACTCACTCACCATTCCTGTCACCTTGTTCTCTGACCACCCCATCCCACACTTGGGCATGGATCTTGAAACTGTTTTCCATGACATGTTTGATTGTGTATATCCATGCGACCTAGCCGCATTCCAAGCTAGGTGGTGTCCCTATTGTATTCCTCCCATGATGAGGCTATTGTGTCTTTGTGTAGAGGCCACCAGGTCTGTTTTGTGCTTCGGCCTCTCAACACAAAGAGAGAGAGAGAGAGAGAGAGAGAGAGAGAGAGAGAGAGATTAAAAAAAGCTTGTAAGAGCCTTGGATGGAGGTGAGAACCGCTAAGAATTTTTATAATTCTATTATTGAATTCACGCAAAAGTTTTCTTCTAGTGTTAGATTTTGGAGGTAGCTACCACCTTGCTAGTGGTGTCCGGGACACACGCTGTAAGCATTTTTTGACCTTAAAAAATGTGTAGTTACAAGTCCAAAAGCTTATTTTTCAAAGAAAAAAACCGTAAGAAATCACTTTTTTCCCTCCAAAAACTTCCCAAAACTATCCTATAGCTAAAACATGATTTTTTCTCTCTACAAACCCTTTCTCAAGTTCTTCAATGCTACAACAACCACATGCACCATGTAGTCACATATTCTGTCTTTGCCAACTTTGTCCCACATCCTTTATAGTACCAAAAAAGATCATCTCCCTCTATTCCCCTTTCTCACCATATATTTTCACACCAAGCTAGCTCATCTCCCTCCTCTCACCTCCATTTCAACATGAATTAAGCTCCTCCTCCTCCTCCTCCACTCCTAGAGTTGGAAAAGGGATGAGCTTAAAGGACTTGTACACTAAAACAATGGGAGATGTAAATGGTGAGTGGGTTCTGCAAGGTCTCACCTCCAACACAAGGATAGAATGTTCAGGAAACTATCCTTGTAAGTTTATATTGAGATCTTGATATCATCCCCATATCTAATCTGATCATGCTAGAGAAAATCAGTCTCTTTATGAATTTCAACACCTAGGGCTTCACACCTCTATCATCAAAATTAATCAGATCACCTCATACCATTGGAGTGTGATATTTTTTTGGTGGCTTTATGTGCACTATCTAGTGTCGCGTATCATGTGATTAAGTCTCACAATGTAAGTTGCCAAAGCCTCCCCTTCTAATTTCATCTTTGTATAGATGTCACTAGATTATTAGAATGATATCATTTTTTATTTTATTTTCCCTTTGTGCTCACAAAATTTGGTGTTTTTTTACAGGGTCAACTTGTTGTGAGGAGACATGAGCAATCAACCATGTGTAGAGTTCAAAAACACTTTGTTCTCGGTTCTGAGGAGCCTTAAACTACCATGTTGAAAGATTCTAATAAGAATAATAGGGTTTGTGTTAGCTACTCTCTAGGAGGTCCTAGAAAAGCCCTTCATAAATTACTACAATATTTCCCGGGTGTCGTAGACACACAGAGACTCAAGTGTAGCTGAATCACTAAATTAGAAATTCAAATACTTGTAAGAGAAGCCTAGTAACAACATCATTACCTTCCGTTGTAATTTTTTACACAATGTTGAAACACTTTATAAATGATTAAAGTTTTTTATTTATATCCATTTGGGTCATTATAAACCTATTTTTTTGAAATGATGTTGTTTTGAGTGAGAGTATTTAATCTAGATTATTGGAGTTCTATAGAAAATTGAGAAACATTGTTGACCTTTATCACTAGTTTGGTAACCTAATAGGACTTAAAAGTTTCCTTTTAGGGTTTTGAAAATAAATCAAATACTCCTATCATATGTATGTGTTTGTAGAGTTCCTTAGTTTAATTCAAAGCTAACACTCACAACTCTAGATTGTATGGTCATGAGGAGCTCTCAAAGCCAAAGGAGTGCTAAATTTGACAAAAAATAACATCTTTGCTAGGTGAACCCGATTTTACACAAGGTAAAAAAATCTCTAGACAATGAGTCCTCTTTTTTTTTTTGTAAACATCTATGAGTTCTTGACCATATATGCCAGAAGGTTTTCTTTAGAATATAGAATTAAGTACAAAACAAGTGCATTTTTTGCATTTTGTTGACATATAATCAATGTTTCTATGTGCATACCCATCATTACCTTTATAAATTCTTCGATTTTACACACTTTGGGTTTTTTCTTTCATGTTCAAGCACAAAAATTATCAAAAGCAGCAAAACATGTCTTCCTAAGACAATTTGGAAAACACCTATGAAGTACAAAAACTACACGGATGAAAAAATTGGCTTATACTTGTGGCCTTCCATATGGTGTATAAACCTATCAAGTTGGTGCAAAATTGGAATTGTACACTTATATCTTGAACTAAGCTTGTAATGTACCATGATTTATGAGTGGAATTTATCAATTTGAAGACAACATAGTATTAACTTAAAATGAGTGCGATTTTGGTAAGATACAATATCACTTTTGTCTTTGTGTTGTTTGCTATTTAGGGTATTAGGTGCCCCAAAACTCAAGGAAGAAGAGTTACATAGTGATAAATCCATAAGCTCACTCAAAATTTCCTTTTGATTACAAAGAAACTTCCAAAATATTCACCAAAATATGAGTTTTACTAACAAATCACTATAGATAATTTTCCATCAATGGACTATAGTTTCTGATACACATAGTCTTTCCATTTTATAGAAGCGTAAAAATGCTATCAGAAATACTTAGGATAGCTCTGTAGCACTTTAGAGGTCACTATGTTGTTTTTTAGGTGATCTAATGCTAAAATCAGTCACAAATAGCACACATATTTTTAGCTTGAGTTAGGTTTCAAAATGTTATTCAAACTCAACTCTAAAGGTGGAATCCCCAAAAAATTCCTTTTTTCTCCAAGCCGTAAACTAGATTTGTGAATATAGATCACTTTAAAACCTCCTTGGTATCTCAAGAAATAATTCTAGGAAGTTGTTAAGAGACACAAAAGTATCCAAGGATATAAAAGTGTCTTGTTACCAATCTAGTGATAATTATGAACATTTTAATTTGTTGCTATTGGTTGCCTCTAAAATGTTTCAAATCTCATCTTAATCACTCCACCATGAAAAAATTCAAGCAATGTTTTGATTGAAGCCTAAAGATTAATGGTTATTCTTATTAATATGAATCATAACCTTTGTCAAGATGGAGTTATTTGGGGACGTTGAAAAATTTAGCAAAATTTGACAAGTTAAGAGATCTAAGTTTTTGCTTTCCAACATGTTGTTGTTTCCATATTAATATGACAATGCCAAGATTGACTGAGAGCAAGGAAAACTTGAGATAAAGGTGTTGATGTATGGAAATGATAGCGAAGTGCACAGTTAACTTAATATTGATTCATGTTTTAGCACATATATATATACATATATATATATATATATATATATATATATATATATATATATATATATATATATATATATATATATATATATATATATATATATATATATATATATATATATATATATATATATATATTTATTTATTTATATATATATATATATATATTTATATATTTATTTATTTATTTATTTTTGTGAAGCCTTTGAGTTACCACCTTCTTTTGAGTAGTGGTGACTAGCAAAAACACTCGCCAAGATTTTGGTATCAAATATTTTTAAACCTTAAATCCATTGGCTAGTTTATTGCTCAAGATGATACCAATAGCTCTTACCCTTGTGAACCTAACTGTCAAACTGTGGATTTGACTCAGGTAATATGTAGTTGATTTGGATAGAGAAGTATAACCATAAGTTATAGATGCATGTATCATCAACATAGAAAATATGTGCTACTAGAGCCTATGTAAATTGCTAATCAAGAAAACTTTGGCTAGATAATATAGCAAAATGCTAAGTGTTTAATGTACAAGATTTGTGAGTCCTTTGAACACAAAGCAAAAGTTGTTGGGGGGGGGGGGGGGGGGGGGGGGTCCTACTCTCAATATATCAAACATAGCATCTCTATCTCATGGCCATGCATTAAAAGTGAGGGCCCGCCGTCGGTAGGCCATTTCTAAGACTACTAGGCACCTCAACAAGAGTAGCCACAAGGGTTGAAAAATGGCCAAAGTTGGACATCAATGGGGCCATTTTGCACGCCCTTATTGCCCCTCTTATTGGGATGTCATATAAATGCATATGATATGCAGTGTGTGGTGTATTGAGAGCGTATATTTGGAGGCTATTTTCAATGTCTTGTAGCTCCTACTCGGCTTTGAGTTTGCTCAAACTTGTCTCACATCAATTTGTCACCTTGTTGCAACTTGCATGCTTTGCCCATTGTCTGATGCTAAAAAATTATATCCTGAATAGATTCACCAAAATTCAGCCCCCAAGTTGAAAACTTATAGAAAAATGATGTAAAGCAAAACATTTCTTACTTTCTCTATAGGCTTCAACAAGCATCAGAATCGTGGAACTTGTAAATACTCAAAGATCTAATCTTTTTCCTTGTGTTAAGGGTTCCACTTTATAAATGCAAAAAAATTCTAAAATCTTGTCTTAACACCTTCCAAAGTGGTTCCTTAGAGAGTGTTCCAAGTTCAAAAGTTGAAACTGAAGAAAAAATTTAGAATGAGCTCTAAGACTATGTACAAGCTTTAAAACGATCATTATAACTTTGAAAATTAGCCCCCCTTGGACCCCCCAATATGCTAAAAATCAACGGGCTCAAGGAGAGATATGGTGAACATAGGACCTTGAGTTGTGGTCAAGCAACACAGTTGTTTCATTATTATAATGCATAATTTTGATGTCACAAGTGCATGGTGGGAATCTCAAAAGATTTTATTTCTTAAACATCATTTGTAGATATCATTTACTTTAAATCATGTCTTCTCATGTACAATATTACCAAAGCAAAAAAAAAAAATACTTTAAATGATTACAATTCTTATCTAGCTTACAAACAAGCTCTAAATATGGTAGAGCTAGTGTGCTCTTTTATAGCAACAAACAATAGAGTCCAAATTTTCTCTCAATGACTCTGATGAACATACATTTATAAACAACTCACCTTGGGGGGGTCACTTGATAATCATGTGACTATCACATCAGTTCAGTAGAAGGGGTTATTTTTTTTATTTTTTCTCACTTTTTCATATACAGCAGGGTACAATAAAAGTAAATTGAAAAACAATTTACAGATGGAATATAAAAAAGGATGTATTTTATTTGTAAAAAATTCACAGTAAGGAGTTTTAAAAATAGTCCTTGAATGCATCGGATATACACAATTTATACATAGTGACCACCCCTAGAAACTCACAAGGGGTAGTGAAATCATAGTTCTTGCACCCATTTCATGACATGGTATGCTCATGGTGACCTATCACATAATAATATATTTGGTGGGAGTGTCCCCATGTAAGGAAAGGATGTCTTGATGATGGAAATCCATTGTATTGTCCTACTACGAATCTCCCCATGTTATCATAATGGTTCTTGGTGTAGTGGGAGCCACATTTTCATTATAAAAATGACATTGATTCAGGAAAGTTTTGTGCCACCGTGAAAGAGTCATGTTATGCAAGCAACTTGAGTCTTTGTCATGAGTGAAGACCATTCAACCAACATCATAGAAATTTAAGGGACCAATTCAAACAAAAACATGCATGAGTTCAACATATAAGATTGCTTAGTACATTTGTACTAATTTGCAAGTATTTCCATCCAATTTGAATTAAAGGATGTGGAAATATTTATTATAGGGAAAACATAAATACCTTACCTATCATATACAAAACCCCTTATTATCATGTTTTCAAAGAGGTGCATAGAAGAGACAAACTTACTTGAATTTGTAGCATGTGTTCCAGGAGTAGGCTCACTAATGCATCATTGAATTTATACATAGTGACCACCCCTAGTAGGCTCACTATGTTCCAGGAGTAGGCTCACTAATGTCTTGTTACATGTAGTTGAAGCATTAAGAGGGAGATAGAGTTGATGTAGTTGTAAAATGCCAAAGAAAAGGGGTTGAGAGAGAGAGGGGGGGCTAGGGGGGAGAGAGAGACAGAGAGAGAGAGGTGAAAGAGTTCAAATTTTGAATTCAAAGTGGGAGAGATAATTATTTTATGTGAGAGTTCTAATGTATTGGAAAGGACAATGATTGGTGTAAAAAAAGTGTAAAAAGGATTGTTTTTTGAAATAAGTATATATATGAATTTTAAGATAAAAAAGGAATATTATGTTGAAATTTTTTAAAAAAATGTTAAATTTTGATCCCCTTGACCCATAAGCTGATGATGTGGCATATGGGTAGCTATGAATAGACCACCTTTTTCTCTTTCCTTTTAAAAAGCTAGTGAGAGAAATTGTTAGAAAATAGGACGTAGCTAAATAGATGTTTGAGTAGATTACTTAATGGAGAGAGACAAATTTCCACACACGAGAGATTATATAGTAGAGAGAGAGAGAGAGAGAGAGAGAGAGAGAGAGAGAGAGAGCAAAATATACGTGGCTCACCCAATGTGGGCTATCCACGATGTCGGGGGATATGTATTCAAAATGTGAGCCGAGTAGGCCCACGGCTCTGTTGTGAGAGGTGTGAAAGAGAAAGAATAGCAGACACTGAAAGCTTTGGCAATCACAATGATCATCAAAATTGAATAATGTTTTGAGTACAACTTAATCCTTATCCAAGGCGGACTGATAACAGCATCGTCACTTGGATCATCTGATAACTAGGAGTTTAAGCTCCCATTTTACAAGATTAATCGGGCCGTTAACAATACCAAGGCTTAATAAGATGATTAATCAATCTCTAGCTAATGATGGTGATAATTTTCCTCCATGTCGCTTTTATAGCATCAATTGCCCTCAAGAAAACTCTCTCCTCTGTTGTGGTCAAGAGCTCTCAAAACTCTTAGTCGATTGTCGTTATGCTCCTCTTCAATTACTGATAAGAGGTTTGCAAAACGCTCACTAAACTCCCTCTGTCTTTGTGTTCCCTTGTTGGAAAGAATTCAAACTCTCTCCATCTTTGTCTCTAAGTTATGCTGCCACAATTGCCAACAATAAGCTCCACTCTTCTCCTCTAAATGTCTTGCTCTGTTTGTCTTTGGTGCTTCCTTGTCTTTCTTAGTCGAGAGATAGAGATCTCCTAGTTCCCCTCCCGCCCTTGAACTTTCTTATCAAACCTTCATGTGCTTCAATCTTCTTCTTGCCTCGTTGACTTGCAAGCCTCGGACCTCACCCTCTTCCTTCCTTAGTCGAGATGAAGAGAGAGAGAGAGAGAGAGAGAGAGAGAGAGAGAGAGAGAGAGAGAGAGAGAGAGAGAGAGAGAGAGAGAGAGAGAGAGAGAGAGAGAGCATAGTAGAGAAATTCCTCCCCGCGGTCGAGAGGGAAAGTTCCCTTGCTTCTTTGCTTAGATTTGAGAACGAGAGAGAGAAAGCATTCCCCTTTTTCTTGGCCATGAAAAAGAGAGAGAAAGCAAGGCTTCCTCTTGCTCATGCACGAGAGCGAGAGATTTCTCTCTTCCTTGATGCTTCATGCCCGTGAGAGATCTCTCATTCCTTGCTTTGCTCGTCTTCACCCTCTTTGCATCTCATTTTTTATTCCTCTTCATGAAATTACCTAAGCCCTCTATAAATAACTTCCCCTCCCTTAGCAAGGACGGTGTCGTCGTTTCTAGGGAGCATAAAAATACCCTCATGATGATTTGGCATGTCAAATCTCAACCTCCACCAAATTGCAAGGGAATGGCACCCAAACGAGCACCCCATCCTGCTGGTCAGTTCTCGTTTCATGCCCAACTGCGTCCGAGCCTTTTCTCACCCTGCAAGAGCTTCCCCAACCATCTTTCTCTACGATGCTTGCTGTCCGCCATGTTCCCCTCCTAATATCCCCCTTTTGTTCACACGCAATGTGTGTCCTTGTTTAAAATGGACGGCCAAAGTTTCTTTAATTTGGGTGGCCATTAGGTCTTTTGGGCGGCCGGTTCCCCTCAAGGGACACCACATTTGGCATACATATCAACCAAAGCATTGCCAAGCACCACCTTCCACTAACATGTTGCTCATTCCCCACAATAGAATTGGTTTATTCAATCAAAAGCTCATTAAAACCTCACATGATTTCATAACACATGATGACAATATCGTCACGACTTTTATCGCCCATCTTAATTCCTTGGATAGTGTCACATGTCGTCAAGATCCAAGTATAGATGATCGCATTTGACATAAGGCCTTCCCATCACATAGTCTCCATTCAAACCCCTACTAGACTATAAAATTCCCAGATGGCAGATTGACTGAGGCGACCAACGTGGCACGGAACTAGCCCGCAGGGAAACTTAAACTGGAAATAACTTGGCAACCCAAAACTCCAATTTTTGATATGAAAAGACCGATGTGCTCAACAAATTGAGCACTTCAGGCCCATGCATTCACTTCATTATTTCCCCTCAGCTGCTGTTGCCCAATCCGGTACGGATCTGCAATTGACTTAAACTTCAATCTACCATGTCTTTTTTGCCGTAGCTTCAATCAATGAGCCGTAAAGATAGGCCGGTAGAGCACTTCAAGAAATACAGTTCTAGATCATAAACTCCCATCTATGCTCACTTTAAGCATAGTCTTTTTTTAGCGTCATCAAGGCATCCGTTGGCCCTTTAAAGCCGCATCTGACATACATTAACCATAAAAATTTCTTGTTACCAAGCCTTGAACACTGATCATTCATCAAGTAAGATTCAAATAAGCTTGACGAGTATCTTTCTTAGCATGGGAGCGGAGATGCATGACAATGAGAAAACAGCCACTCAATGGCTTTAGTACTTTAAACAAGAAGTAGGTTACAAAGGGATTATATCCTTAATAAAGCTCCCACCTTGCTTTACTCTCACCACCTCACACCCACCTTGTTTCATCAATTTTACACTAAAAATGAGTGTAGAAATGGCCTCCTTTTATAGGCCAAAAGGGCCGCCCTCTCTCATGAGAGGGCAGCTATGTGTAGCCGCCTTGTGTAGATAAGTCCAAATTGGACTCTCCAATCCACCCATGTGTGGCCACCCTTGAGAAGACAAGTCTGCCTTTGAAATTGGCCACCGGCCAATTCCACCGGCCATTGACTGCCGGCCCCACCAACCAACCGACCAGCCATTTTTCGATCACTTTTCAACCGCTGTCCAACCATAATACTTTGAGTAAAAAGGAATATTGTGACGAGTGACTTTTTCTTTGTGCACGATGGATTCTCCTCATAACGGGAGCCTTACAAATGTGAGTTTTTAATACGAAAAATTACAAGGGGTAAATCAAGCTCCATACATAACAAAATGACTTCTTAGTTCTACCTCCTAAGTCCACACCCTACCAAGGCCTAGAGGAATCCTACTAAAAAGTAGCCTCATAAATGTACGTGTTCCCTTAAGGATTTATATGATTATCTTTAATCCCTTATAATTAGGGATCTTTACATAGACCATGGAAGGTCCATATTTTTCCTAATGATAGATCATAAAATTTGTATCCCTTAGTGTTGACCGCTGGGTCAACAACACAACACAACTCAATTTTCGTACCAAAGTCTTATCTTTTGCGAGTTATGAAATGCTGCGGATTATGGCTATAAACGCCATTTGTAATGAGTAGTTATTCTAGATTCAGAAGCCGGGGTGCAATGGCACTTTCAGATTGTAAATACAAAACCATTTGACCCTTTCAACCCCATTTTTGGTTAAACCTAAGGTAGCCTTAGTATATAAGGTACCTAGGTCATTTTGTAAAAAAGACTTTTATCATAATCAAACTTTAGCGCTACCGTCTACTGTGTGTGAGAGAGAAAGAGAGTGAGCGTGAGCTTCATGCTCTCGCTACGCTCGGCTCGCTCAACACATTGGAGATTCGACTGCACCATTGCTGTAGGCTCGAGGAGAGCTACGCGACAATGCCAAGCATTCCACGCGAGACGAAGCGCACACGCCGATGCATCGTGGCCGTAAGTGTATCAAACGATGTCAGTTTTCTGCGTGCTAGTAGTCTATAGAATCGTGGCGACATAAGATACGCATAGGTACTCATAAATTTTAGTTTCGGGCACTTTCAAAATTTAGCTCTGTCATCCTACGCGTTTTCCGCAGATGGGTTTAGAGTGAGGGTTTTGAGTGTAGAAGCTTAGGGACAGGTGTATCCTAGTGAGGGGATGGTGTTCCTTAAGTTTCTTATGAATCTGGCATGATTAGGTGAGTTACCTTCCGTATGTGTGTGGCTAGGTGGTGTAGTTGAGAGCAGTGAGGTTCTTGATTGTGGTTTAGTTGGCCTTCCAGAGTGTTGTATGTGTAGGATGGTCTCAGCCTGACAAGCTTAAGAGATTTCCTCCGTGTGCCTATCATGTCATATGTGTCCTCGATTGACATTATGTTGATCTAGGTAGTGTTTGCATGCACTTCATGGGTGTGTGAGTCGCTTCCCGTCGAACATTGGCGCCGCTGCCGGGGACACAAGGACCTAAGTAGGTTTCCTACTAACACTTGTGTGATGGTTGCTTGATTTAGTTTCGGTTAAAGAAAGCGTTTTTCTTAAGTGGATCCGGAAGAGGATATTCCGCGATCAAGTGGATAGCCAGGAAGCGTGTGTCTTGCCGAGGGTCTACGACTAGATAGGTTTAGTTAGGATCTGTGGATTAGAGTAGGTGTTGGTGGTCGAGTGATTTGTGAGGTGATAAAAGCGTTTACTAGTCCGTTTGTGGCAGTGAAGCGTTTTTCTACTCATAGATGCAAAACGCCATATGATTTATAGGAGTAGCTTTAGGTAAGTGATCCGATTCTGATCTAGAGCTATTCAGCATTGAATTATTTTCTAAAGTTCTTGATTGCATTTGAAATCATCGAAAGTGTGCTTTTGAGGGTAAAAATGCATTAAACAAGCTTTTGTGGATATTTTTGTATGACTGACTGATGCTGTGTATATAAAAGAGCATTTGCAAGGGTTCTGTGAAGAAAACCTGCAATTCTATAAACATAGACATCCTACGCGTAGGATGTCTCAAGGGGGTTCTGGAGACCAAATTTGAAAATTCTGACTGCACCAGTGCGTTCAGAGGGTAGGTTTTACCCTATTTTCAATTTTCATATTGACTTGGCTGTTTTTCCCTATTTTTGTTGACCAAAAGCCAAAAGGCGGAGTCAAAAAACGTAAAATTTCAGAAAAGGCTTAAATTGAGTGATTTTTGCATGTTTTTGAAATTGTGAAGCATACTTGCACTTGCTGAGAGCATAAGGAAGCATCAGGGACACTTCAGTCTCAAAAAATCAATAGTAGACATCCTACGCGTAGGATGTCTACAGGGTGATCTGGGCACTTTTTTGAAAATCTGAGGTTACCAGTGTGTTTAGAAGGTAGGTTTTACCCTATTTTTACCTGGAAAGTGGAAATTTGACCAAATTTTGACAGATTAGAGCCAAAAGACGAAAATTGCCGGGCATCCTACCCAAATTGTGTCCAAGGCCTAATTTTGAGACCAAACCATAGGATGACTCCATAGGCATGTTCTAAATGTTGTATTGAGTGCATGTGATAAATTTCATCTCATTTGGGTCAGTGAAAGGAAGATTGAACAGACTTTAGCATTTTTGACCGAAAAGGCAAGGATAGCTAGTTTTGGGGTCTTTTGACATCCAAATTAAAATCTAAGCATACCACTGGGTTACTGACATCAAGGGGAAGCTGTGGGACAAGTTTGGGGTCAAAAAGGCCAAAAAGACATCCTACGCGTAGGATGTCTTCTGTGTGATTTTGGACTCTAAAGAAAATTCTGAGCATACCACAGTGATCAGCACCTTAAGGAGAGTCTGTGGTTCAAATTTGGGGCAATTCTGAGCAGTTAGACATCCTACGCGTAGGATGTCTAAGGCATGATTTAGAGGCCAAATTCAAACTGTGACCATACCATGCTGTCATATAGCCTTAGGCAAGCCTCCTAGTCAATTTTGGTCCAATTTGGAGTTGATTTGACTTGGGAATTCATCAGAATAGACATCAGGCTTTTGGAACAGATTCTCGATCATTTGACCAACCTATAGGTGTCAGAATCAAAAAGTAAAAAGATCTATGAGTTTAGCACATCAAGGGGAAGCTACAATGCAAGTTTGAGCTGAAACAGAGCAAAAAGACATCCTACGCGTAGGATGTCTCCAGGGTCATAAAGTGGTCAAAATTCTACTTTGGCCATATAGGGAGGTTCTAAGTGCCTCAAGGATTCCCGAAATTTTTTCAAAAGTGAATTTGGACCTTGTTTGGCCTATTTACCAAGCAAAGACAAGGATTGTCAGACATCCTACTCTTGGAGTGCACTAGAAGCTTATGCAACCCAAATCTTGACCTATTGGCATCCAAATTAAATTTTGAGGATACCATTGGGTTGCTGAGCACTAGGAGAATCTTGGGATCAAGTTTGGACAAAATCTGAGCAGTTAGACATCCTACGCGTAGGATGTCTCCAGCTTGATTTAGGACTCCAAAACAACCTATGAGCACACCACAGTGATCAACACATCAAGGAGAAGCTGGGGTGAAAATTTCAAGTCATTCTGAGCAAAAAGACATCCTACGCGTAGGATGTCTTAAGGCCATTTTTAGGGTCCAACTGTACTTTTGACCATACAGAAGTGTTCACAGTGTCAAAGAGATTCCAAATCTTTTTTCAAAATTGAATTTGGACTCATTTTGACCATTCTAAACTGCATTTCATTGTTTTGGCCATAACTTTCACAAACGGTATCGGATCGGAAAAGTTTTTATATCAAAACGTAGCCTGAGAGCGGCTCTATAGATCTTAGAGCAAAACTTGAACTAAATGTATGCCAGCGGTAACCATTTAGTTCAACTTCGAAAAAAACGTCGTTTGAGGCCTCAAAATTCATCCGCAAGTTAGGGGTGTCTAAAAGCGACAATTTGCGAGAATTGTGACAAAACGGTTGCGGTTTTGGACATAGTTTCGACTTTTCCCTAACCAAAGCACTTGAACACAGTGGACTAAGTCTACTTGAACCTAGTAAAAGCTCTTAAGCCCAGAAATCATGTCTACCCTAGATTCAAACGCAGCTTACACAAGCTTGGAGATCCCAACGATAGAGGAATCTTCCAAACTTGCAATTGATAAAGACCCATTTTGTTGAGAGAGTTTGGATGATTGGTCATGAGAGTGAAGGACTATATAGATACATTGACGACAATGAGGTCAATCTTTGTAGGTGCTCAGATCCATACCTAGAAGAGATAACGGATTACAAGCTCTTATATGTCTACACATACAGAGTCGACTGTCAATGGAGATCTATAGTTGTCGACAAGTATGGACGAGAATACAGAGTTGTAGAAAGCACAAATCCACAGACTGTACTAGAAAGAGGTGGATATTTGGTCAATGAATGACCACAAATGCCTCCACCAAACACGAGAATTCCTATAGGAATTCCAAGAAGAGAGCCACCAGGATTCCCTTCAAGAGCGATAACGAGAGAAGGATTGGGAGAGTCTCTGGTTAGACTTGTAGACAATCGACGAGTTAGACCATCCCAAGTCTAGAAATGGGTAAACATAAAATACTCCGGAGATAAAGATCCGAGAGATCACGTAGCGGCTTTTAGAAGAGTGATTAGAGCAGAGGAAGTTTCACATTTTGCGACACAGTTTGCGGGATTTGGATTGACTCTAGAAGATGATGCAGCTACATGGTTCGACTCGGTGGAAAAATGGGATTTTGAGACCCTAGATGAGCTGTTTGAGGAGTTTTTTGAAGAATTCTCGCCAAAAGGCATTGCTCACAACATGGTCTCGCAAATCCATAGATTCAAAAAGAAAGAGGATGAATCAGTACGCAAAGCATCATTACGGCTCAAGAGATATGTTAAGCTCTGTCCGAGAGCGGAATTACCTACGCAAGCACGACTGATGCTGATCTTTATCCAGGGAATGAGACATGCGGGCCTTCAGAAGGATCCGCATATGATAAGGAGGATGACGCTAAACGAGTTGATCAAAGAAGATCTTTGTCTAGTGGATAACGGTGAGGCATACAAAGAAACGGACTTAAAGAGTCAAGGAGATGACACATCCTCTCAGCACAGTGTTTCACAGATAAGTGAGTCCATTGCCAAGCCAACGGCACCTATTGATCAAGAAAAGCTTATCGATGACTTGGTCAAGAGGTTGATTCCTCTTGTAAGGTCTGATTTGGGAGAGCCGAAGTGGTGTGAAATTGAGAGAAAATGGACGAACCATATGGGGGAAGAGTGCTATTATAGCATGGAAAATGCTAGGGAGAGGTATGTACAACCTGTTCCAGAAGCACCTACTCGACCTACATACATTACGGGGAATGCGCCAGGACCAGTAGGAGTTTTAAGGCCATAGCTTGTCTTAGGACAACAACCTCCGCTGCCAGGTGCTAGAATGCCGGTAGACATGAGATACATGCCAATGATGGAAGCATCAAATAAACCAACGCCAGTACCAGCTACAATGTGGTATAGCAACCAAA
Organism: Adiantum capillus-veneris; assembly: GCF_014529385.1. Classification (NCBI taxonomy): domain Eukaryota; kingdom Viridiplantae; phylum Streptophyta; class Polypodiopsida; order Polypodiales; family Pteridaceae; genus Adiantum; species Adiantum capillus-veneris. The sequence continues at coordinate 36,577,707 of NC_140948.1, forward strand.
GTGAGTACTACCATTCGGAGCAACAAAATGTGAGAGAAACACATGGAGTGGTGAGGCCGTTACCAACCTCCACCTCCTGGGTTTCAGTCGAAAGAAATAAGGTATGAAATGGATGAAAGGACATTGCGATTCATTGCAAATAGTGGCTTATCTAGGTCAAAGCTTGCTTATAGCCAAGAGGAAATGCTAAAAGAATCTCCTCAACTAGAGACAGATTGTCACAAAAGTCGTGACAACCACTTGGTCAAACAATGTCCTCATTCGGAGATCACTGAAGTAAATGCCTATTGTCTTGAGTGTGGCATCACTCATTTGATCCCCGATTGCCCAAAAAACCCAAACCAAATCAGGAAAATCACGACAAATGTATCAGGGATTGTTCAGCTCCCTAGTAGCTCAGAAAATGAAAATGTCGTACCAGTTCAAGTGGTTACGAGAGCACAAGCTCAAAAGAAAGCTGATGAGAATCCAGAGACAGAGAACACGGAAAGTGATACGAGTCCAAAGACAAATGATGGACCAAAGACAGACGCACCTAGTCAGAAAACCAAGAGCAAACGAAATAGTTGGAAAGCTAGAAAGACTAGGATGAAAGCACACAGGGAACGAGAAAAAAAATCCCTAGCTGAGAAGCTTACCGAAGCTGAGGAGAAGATAAAACAACATGAGGAAAAGGAGGCACCTTCTCTTACACAGATGGTTAAACCTCTAGAAGAACCATCCACGGATGAGAAACCGAGAAGTGCTAGTTCAGGAGGATGTGTGTTGGCAGAGAAGGTTAATGAGACATTAGATGCCCTCTTGAAAGCCTATGATGAAAGGCTAAAAAAAAACCAAACCCAAGGGCACAGGTGGATGACATATCCCTATGCAGAACTAGAAAAGTAAAAATTTGAAATGTGCCAGAAAATGATTCAAACAGCCCAAGCTTTACTAGAACCACCAGTTGCAAAACCTGAGGATGTGATCCGTGTCATGCCTACACAAGTAATCCCTCCAAACCAGGAACTAAAAGAGCCATATTCTATTCATGAGCACAGACCAAACCTCAAAGACCCAACATTAGAACCAAGGATAGTACTGAATACCACGGATAACTCTTTCGAGGGATTTCACCAAGCTATACCTGAGGATTGTAAAGAGATAGATGGTATTGACGAATTGTGGAAACAAGTCAGAGAGGCCAATGAAGCCGATGATCTAAGAAGACGAGTAGACAAGACTGGTGATGAACGAGGAGTGTTTCTACCACCAATAGAGGAATTTGAGACTGGATCTCAAATGAATCTAGACGTGCAATCGTATTGGGGCGACAAAGGATCTGTACAATCTATGGATAGTCAACCCCAGTCGCTAAGAACACTACCGTCCTACATGGGACAGTACGAGACCAAGTCAGATGTGGTTGCAGTCCCATCACAGAGACTGTCTCCCAACAAGGCCATTGATTCAAAGGGGCTAGTAGATATTCTATCTACCCCAGTCACCTGTACAATAATGTTAGCCGAGTTGCTCAGAATAAGACCAAACATGTGGGCTAATGTGGGTAAATGTCTAGAGAAATTTGGTGTAAAAACCCCAATGACTCAAATCGAGGAAGGCATCAAAGAGCTTGAAATGCCTCAACTAAATACTAGGCCAGTGCCATTAAACAAGGTAGGCGAGTATTACGAGGGAGAAGATGGAAACACTACCCTTCCTATGGAATTCAATGGTGTAAAAACCATGGAAATCCTTGACAGTGGAGCTGGTGTGGCCATTGCAACCAAAGAGGTTTGGAAAAAATGGGGAAAACCTGCCTTGATATCCACACGAATGACCCTGCAGCTAGCAGACGGACACAAGGAAAAGCCCCTAGGACTGCTAGAAAAAGTACTTGTTACTTCTTGTGGCATTGAATATGAACACACTTTTGCTGTTGTTGACTTTGGCAAGAAGAACAACTATGACATCATTCTGGGAAGACCATTCATGCAACAATTGAAAATGGTCCAAGATTGGGGTTATGACCATATATACCTGAGACATATAGAAACCATAACAAAGATAAACTTGAGGGACCATAGCTATAAGGATGTGACGAGAACACCGGTTGAGGAGTTTGATTCCGCCACAGTAGCAGGATCAGAACTTCCAGCTTGGTTAGGTAAGCCTAAAGAACTGTGGATGTGTGGAGCTTCACAATGTGGTAGCTTGAAACGTGAGGAATGTATCCTAGAGTGGGTTATAGAGGATATGGACTATATCCCAGAACCATTTCCTGAAGAAGAGTTAGAGCCTTTTGGATGGGAACACATCTTGGCTACTCTGGACGTGTGCGTCATGGAGGATGCTCCAACAACAAAGTTTTGTGATGAAAATGGCTATGATATCATTCCTTGTTTTGCAGTGAGTGTAATCCAGGAAATTGAAGAGAACCTGACATCAACAAGCTCTCGAAATAAGGAGCAAACAAAGAAATGTGGAGAATCAAAAGATGAAGAAGACGACGAGTTCTATGACTCTGTAGAACACTTCGCGCTTCAAGAAGATCAACGACCCGGAAATCAATGTCATCACTACACGAATAAAGTGCATCAAAAGTGGATTCCAAAGTCCTCGGTGAAGACACAACCACCACAAGCATGCTCATACATGGCTCCTAATAAGGATGCAAAGACTCAGCTAGGAGGAATACGACCAGAGCAAAGAGCTAACAATGCTCTAATCAATGGGCTAGAAAAGTCCTCCAAGAAACTACCACCCACGAGCAAACAGACAGTAACTTTCCACTAACAGCCAAAAAATCAAGGGAAAGTACAAGAAGTCAACCTTGCTGAGGATAGTAGCGATAGTGATGAATCTTACGACATCCCCTATCATCAACTCAGGCCATCACTATCACCAACCCCTTTAGCAACAACCATGACAGTCAAAAGAAGAGGACAACAAGTCAAAGCCAAAAAGCTCGACAAATCTGGATACCAAAAAGACAGATTGGCCAAAAACAAATATGGATCAAGAAGACAAATATCTCTAATGACAAATCACAAGATCCAACACCAAAACAAAAACAAGGAAAGCGTGCACGAACGCGTAAGAATATCACAAAGTTGCAAGCTTTCACAACTCAGGTTTGGGCTCCAAAGAAGTTGATTCAAGCACAAAAAAGTCAGGAATTCATTTGGATTCCAAAACAACCACAATATCAACTTTCAAAGCCTGAATGCCGTCACAACCAAGCGTACAAGGGCCGAAGCAAAGACCACTGTTGACTCACACAACAAAAAGGTGGATCCCAAAGAAGTCGCTTCAAACACAAACGAAGCATGGGCAAGTATGGGTTCCCAAATGAGAGTCAGCAACAAAACAGCCAATAATCGCAAAGAAATGGGTCCCAAAGAAGAACAACAAAACTGCTGTTAGTGCATCGCCGCTTGAATTCTTACAATTCTTCCTACGGTTATAGTACAGTTAGAAGAGAGCAAGTCGCTTCAATCAAGCAACAATATAGGAGCTTCAAAGACCATTACATTGCTTAGAATAGGAAGCCTTGCCAACAAATGCCAATAAGCAAATTGCTATACCCACATCTTGCACAACATAAATCTTTTCCATGCATTGACTGTGTATGCATAATAGGGCTACATTACAAGGCCTGCATAGGCACAACTTTTAATTGCCCAAGCACAACACATACCCTATTATGTATTGACTGTGTATGCATAATAGGGCTACATTACAAGGCCTGCATAGGCACAACTTTTAATTGCCCAAGCACAACACATAACCTTTGCGATACCCTGTCGTAAAGGATGACTCCAAATAGGAAGGGGGGAGGCATTTTGAATGCGGACCTAACATTATGACTATTAGAGGGAAATGTTTTGTGTGATGCGTTGAATTTTTGCGTTTTATTGTGTAAAATTTTGACAAAATTTAGAGTATATGCCCTCATAGTAGTGTTACAGAGGAGTAGGGGGACAAAATCCATATATGAGCCCCTAGGGACATGTGTATAGTGTACATAGCATTTAGATTTCTATTTGAATGATTTTTCTTTTGTTGAGTTGTTTTAAGATTTTCTTTGTTTATTATTAAGAAAAAATACAAAAATCCATAATCCACATGAAGAAAAGACTAACGAGAGGCCTGAGCACTACAAAGAGAAGAAGGTACAGGAAAACGATGAAACTTCACGAAGTATGTCTCAGCAGCCACTACAACAGCCGAAGAACTTGTCACAAAGCAGTGTCAACATGCAACCGACAAGTCATACAAGTCAGAGTCGAGTAGCTAAGCCACAAAATGAGTGAGGTGTTAATCCCAAAGCTTCAAGTAATATTCTCTATGGTCTAAGCGTCTTAGCTATTCTAGGTACTGCTCAAGATGGAAGAGTTGAGCATATTTACGTTGTGTCGCTAATGCTGGTATAGGTGAGCAAAAGAGTTGAAGTCTAAGTACTTAAGTCTGGTGAAGTGAAGGGGAAGGTCCAAAAGACACTCACGTACTGAGCACAGTGAGATACGAGTGGAGAAACTTCTACATCGATAACCCTTCTTGGAAAGGTGGAAGCTATTGAGACATCTTTTTATGTCACATGTGCTATATTTATTCCTCGAAACACCCATCATCTCCTTCTTTCACATTGCATGATTTTGTTGACAAATTTCTCATATGCATATAGAGTGTCCCATAATTGGCACTTGCATTAGGCACTCTTTCTGTGTTTCACTCAAGCACTCACCTTTCATGAACATGTACCTCACGTTCAACTGCTCAACTCCAATAAGAGCGTATACCAAAGGCATTTTTTTCCCACCGGGTTTTTTTCCCTTTGGTCATCCAGGTTTTAGACCCTAATCTAAAGACACCTATCACCATCCTCTTGTACATATTCCTTCTACATCAACAATAAGGAAATGCTACTCAAATCAATTGACAAATGAATTGGAGCACCAATTTCAGATCATAGCATACTTCTCCTCAATGGCGAGTCGAAGAATGGCATACAATGACAAAGCTGCAGACAACACTAACAACATGATTGCACAGGAACAAAGAAGTCCCCAATGAAGAAGAGCAGACATAAAAGTAATCAGAGGATCCCAAAAGATGAATGGTTATGATGATAGATGTCCGCTCTAATGGATCATAGTTCTTGTTGTGGTTCGACAAAGTTACAAGCAGTGCAACAGATGAAGCAAAACGACAGCAAAGACCACATCGCCATCGACAATCAGGTCATGTCGGGGACGACATAAATGCGGAAGGGGGGAATGTTGACCGCTAGGTCAACAACACAACATAACTCAAGTTTCGTACCAAAGTCTTATCTTTTGCGAGTTATGAAATGCTGTGGATTATGGCTATAAACGTCATTTGTAATGAGTAGTTATTCTAGTTTCAGAAGCCGGGGTGCAATGGCACTTCTAGATTGTAAATACAAAGCCATTTGACCCTTTCAACCCCATTTTTGGTTAAACCTAAGGTAGCCTTAGTATATAAGGTACCTAGGTCATTTTGTAAAAAAGACTTTTATCATAATCAAACTTTAGCACTGCTGTCTACTGTGTGTGAGAGAGAAAGAGAGTGAGCGTGAGCTTCATCCTCTCGCTACGCCCGGCTCGCTCAACACATTGGAGATCCGACTGCACCATTCCTATAGGCTTGAGGAGAGCTACGCGACAACGCCAAGCCTTCCACGCGAGACGAAGCACACACGTCGACGCATCTACGAGCTATTTGTGTCCATAAGTGTATCAAACGATGTCTATTTTCTGCGTGCTAGTAGTCTATAGAATCGTGGAGACATAAGCTACGCATAGGTACTCATAAATTTCAGTTTCGAGCACTTTCAAAATTCAGCTCTGTCATCCTACGCATTTTCCGTAGATGGGTTTAGAGTGAGGGTTTTGAGTGTAGAAGCGTAGGGACAGGTGTATCCTAGTGAGGGGATGGTGTTCCTTAAGTTTCGTATGAATCTGGCATGATTAGGTGAGTTACCTTCCGTATGTGTGTGTGTGGCTAGGTGGTGTAGTTGAGAGCAGTGAGGTTCTTGATTGTGGTTTGGTTGGCCTTCCAGAGTGTTGTATGTGTAGGATGGTCTGAGCCTCACAAGCTTAAGAGATTTCCTCCGTGTGCCTATCGTGTCATCTGTGTCCTCGATTGACATTATGTTGATCTAGGTAGTGTTTGCATGCACTTCATGGGTGTGTGAGTCGCTTCCCGTCCAACACTTAGATATCAGAATACCCAATAAAAATAACCTTTAAATCAAGAGGGTCCAACTTTTTGCATATCTCTTTATGCACAGGATATAAGCAATATACCCAAAACTACAAAAATGTGAGACATAAGGATTTTCACATGTCTGAGCAGTAATTGATATTTTACGGTAAGGAAAAGTTGTGGGAAGATCATTCTGCACAAATGCTGCTATCAAGATTTCTTCCGCCCAAAATATTTGAGACAATTCAGAGTGAATGAGCATACATCACATGGCATTAAGGATAGTCCGATCCTTGTGTTTTGCAACTCCATTTTGCTAAGGAGAATAGGGAAGCATATGCTCATGAAGAATGCTTTGATCAATACAGTACTCATCAAAGTTATTAGAGACATATTCTCCACCATTGTCTCCAACAAAAAAGGAATACAATGGTGAATCTTGAGAAATCATCAATAAAAGTCATGAAACATTGATAATGAGATTTAATTGGAGGAAACGGTCCACAAACGTCCATATGAACAAGGTCAACCAAAGCTTTCGACTGAGTTGTAAAAATTGAAAAGTTATTTTGAGAATGTTTATCAAGTATACAATACTCACATATACCCATATGAGGATGACCTTTTAAATCCATTCCTTTTACAAGATCAAGTCTGTTAGCAGCAAGTTAACACGGATATCATTTTTCGGAGTTCTCTTTGTAAAACATTTATTATTTTGATAAATCAGGAATATTGTAACTCCTATTTTCTCAGATAAACTCTATAATTAATGAGCTGGGGCTACAAGCTTCCAGATTGTATCAGCCAGTCATTTCCCAGCTTTGGTAGAACTCTAGATTATTAGTTTTGACCACCCAAAAACCTTGGCTAAGGTATAAAAGCCAAATTTTTTGTAAGTTTTTTATAAGTTTTGGATAAGAAATACACAGCGTGAGCTAACGGCGCTCACTCCTCTCCTTCTTGTGCTTCCTACTCCCTCCCCGGTTGTCACATTGCGATTGCATTTGTTGCATTACAACCGCGGATAAGAGCTCTACGCATTGATGTAAGAAGTTCACAGTATTTTGTAGCTTTTGGCATCGCCGACCTGCGGCCTAATTTCATCATAACTAGGATTTACATGTTCAAATCAAAATCTAAGCATAGGCGAGGTATAGGGGCATCATTGCTAAGCATATAATTCATTCTGGGTCAAAAACGACTAGGTTAAAAATCCACTGCTGTTAATAATCACGATTTCGGAACTTGACCTAAAGTGGGGTTTGAGACCATAAACATGTGTTCTTAGGTCTTATAAACATGTCTTAGAAGTTTTGTTATGTTTGGATGTCATTTGATGCTATAACAGATGTGATTTGCTGATGGGCGATTGGCTTTTAGTGATTTCAGTCACTTGAGTTAGATGCGAGTTGTTAGTTGTTTTCCGAGAGATTGACAACCTCTTGTAGCCTCTATGCACTAGTTGAGTCAGCTTCATCCCATGGTTTGACAAATTAATCGTGGTTCTTGCTAATACTGCAATAAGATAGGATGGTGAGGTTAGATATGCGTCCCATATTTGGCGCCATTGCTAGGGATCGAAGAGACCTAAACTAGGTAAAAACATGGGCGTCTTGTGTAGTTGTCCTTTAACTTCCTCTAGGTTCTCCTAAAGTTCAAAATTTTGTTTTAGAAACCGCATAGCTTAAGATTGTTGTCTTTTGCGCTTGGAAGTAATCGTACTTGTTGAGTGCCTTTAGGATTGTAGGATTGTAGATTTAGATTAGGATTTGGAGAATGATTGAAAGGCAAGACAAGTCTTAAGATCAAGGCTCTGAAAAACATAAAAAACACAAGAAAACTAGTATTTGTGGACACTTTTCACAACCCCATTGCATGAGAATCTAGGAGTAGGGTAAGTAGGATCTGAGGTGGATTTCAGAACATTGCTCTCTCTGAAAGAATCAGGTGTGAGTTGTTATTGGAAGTTGCAAAATTTGAGGTCTATGACTAGAAATAGCTCGAAAAGACTCGAATCCACTCAATCCGACTGGAGAGTAAGCCTAAGAGTTGTCTCAACTAGTTGGTAAGCTCAAAGACACTTCGAGGTAAAAATTTGAAGAATTGGCCAAAACTCAGATTATTTACTTTTTCTTGACAATTTAGGCCAAATTAAGTTTTGACTTGATTCATAGCCTTAAAATAACTCATATAAAGATTGTCTTTGAAAAAATTACAAAAAAGTGTTCATTTCAAGCCTGAAGTTAATAATCACGATTACTAACTTTTTGCTCTAAATTGACCAAGGTTCATACCATTGACTCATTGCATGTGTACAAACAATTTTTGTAAAGGCCCAATAGATTTGGATTACTAAACTGGCAAGAAACTGGGTGAAAACTAAAGTTTGTACTGACTTTTTGAATCTTGAGTCTAAATTGGGAAAAATTTGTCTAAACTTGTTGAAAATTGATTCATAGGCTTATATTGATGTGATAAAAATTTTGTCAGTAGTAGTAAATAATTGTGATTATTTACATCTGCCCACTTTTTCTACTTTTTTGACCAAGTTAGCATACCACTAGTTTAACTATGTTGTAATAAGCTCACAAACCAAATTTGATAAGATTTGGATCACTGGATTGAAAATTGTGGCTAAATTGCAAAGTTAGTCTGCGGACAGATAATTGATGACCATTTGACCAAAAATTGTCCAAACTTGTTGAAACTTGGCTAGTGACCTTAAGTAAAGGTGCTTATTAGATCTGTGTCAATGTTGGGGAAAAAACTTGCAAAAATATAGCTGGAGTAAATAATCGTGATTATTTACATCTGTTTCAAAACTTGATGATTTTGCAAATTTGAGTAGGCCACAAGGTTAAGCATACCAGGTGGACTTCACAAATCAATTTTGGTGAAAATTGGATGAAAAAAGTGAGACTTAAGCCAGATTCTCGAAATCAGAGTCTGCGGACACAAAACAGTTGATAAACTTGATTAGATTTTGGCCAAACTTGTTGCAACTTGTCCAGGGACTCTAACAAGTTTTATACTTGCCAAACAATCAAAAAAGTATAAAAAACTGACAAAAGTAAATAATCACGATTATTTACTTCTACTCGGATCAAAATTGGTACATGTTCACTCAGTTTCCAGGTTGCAAATCAAACCTTTGATTTTTTGCTAAGTCTAATTTGAAAGTCAATTTGACTCCCATAGCTCAATTTGCAGTGATACACAGAGACCAATCACAAGAGTAGCAAAAACTCTATTGTCCTTATAGAAGAATAGCTAACTTGATCAAATTTGTACAGGAATCAGTGGCTTGACAGAAAGTTACAATCGAATCAAGTGGAAATTGACGGACAAGTCAATCCAAAGGTGAGTACTCTATCCAGGGCTTCATAAGTCTATATGAACCTTAGATCTGGTCGTGTACTAGGAAATCAGGGCATACTTAGAGAAACCTCCAGTAGAGTATCTACCGAAGAAAGAGTAAATCAAGAAAATTCCTTGCACACAATTCTTGAAGAAGTCTCAGACACTTTTTCAGATTCAACATCCGAAATGTCTTCTTACTCAACTCACTCGAAAACTAGAACGACAATGCGCTATAAGCATATACTATCTTTTTACAAGACTAACCGTCAGGAGACCACGTTTACTTGGACCCTAACGATGAGTATTCTATTTGCATTGATGACCATGGTATTGAGTTCAAAGAAGAGATTAGGGCAAACAAACAAGGAAAAATATACATGGATCAAAACGGAACTCAGTATTTACAAGTCGAAAACCCGGATGTGATAGACAAATGGGGGTTAGAAGTAAACACCATAATCTGAGATATGTCAGCAAAAGAAGGACCACCAACGTTAGAATTCGAGGGATACGATCAAGTAGACTTGAAGCCCTTAAAACAACTTAGTATGGATAATCCTAGGATTGGGGTCTATTGTTGGGAAGATAGAAACATGAAAGATCTTCTATGGACTTCTCATGCCAAACCAAGACAACTAACGGCCATGAAGATCATCTATATCTTCAAGATCAAAGATAAGAGATCAGCGGACCTACCAACCTACCTGTTTAGGGATTGTTATAACAACAACTTTGTTATGATGACTCCTGAGGAGGTAAAACAAATCAAATACCAAGGGTATTCTATACGGGATTGGATATTGGGACAAGGACTAGAAACAATTCCCAGGGATGAACACCGTGAGAGATCATCTGAGAGTAATGTAAAGAAACTAGAAACCACCTCATCACGTAGAAAATCGGGTGACACTAAGGCCAGTCCAGGGCTACCAGTCCAGGGCTACATGAGTCACTATTTCCAACAGACTGGTTTGAAGGACTCGGAACAGGACCAACTGCCAGAAGACCTGGGGATGAACCAAACAGACACGTCAGACCAGCTGATTTTCAAAAATGGGTCAGAAAATATAGTGGATCAGGAGATCCATATGACCACTTAGCAAGCTTTAAACAAGTGCTAAGAGCAGAGCGTATATTCGATTTCCATACTCAATTCGAGGGTTTGGAATTACATTAGAAGGAAAAGCATTGACATGGTTCCAAAACATTTTACCAAGGTCAATTATGGACTTGAACACATTAGCTCAAGGATTTGTAGCTGCTTGTTTCAAAACGCGGATCAAACATAATACGGTAGCTCAAATCTATTGCTTTAAACAGAAACATGGTGAGTATGTTAGGGAATGTGCAACTCGAATGAAACAATACATTCCCAGATGCCCAAAGCTGGAGATACTTACAGAAGAACAACTTGTATCTTTGTTTCTAGAGGGACTGCTAAACAAAGAACTTCATGCTATACTCTATAGTAAAACGCATACAACCCTAGAAGCGTGTCTGTCGGATGCTATTCACTTAGTAGACAATTGCAAAATTTTCAACGAAGAAGATCTCCCTAAGGATAACCAAAGCGAGAAAACAACATCCACTAAACCAACACAAGTGGGAACGGCTGCTGCAACACCATTCTCAGCCATAGAAGATATGCTAAAAAGGATGAACGACATGATGTACAACATGCTAAAAGCACCAATGAGGGGACCAGGACAAGGGATACCTCCACAGGGACAACCAATTAGGCCACAAAAATGGTGTGGAATCGAGGGTAAATGGACCAACCATGAGACCCATGAGTGCTACTTCAGACTAAAGTATGCTGGGAATGTTCAGCACGTGCCCATGCGGCCACAAGGACAACCCATGTATAGATATCAACCTAATATGGCCCAAGCTCAAAGACCACCAATGGGTATGGAAAGATCTCAACCTGTGTTGGGACAACAACCTCAGTATCCAGGACATAATGCAGTGCATGTAAAGTACATGCACTCTGAAGGAGTCATAGATGAACAAGCATTAGTGCCTGTTACACCCTATGCAAAGACTAGTTCCTCTACAATAATGGTAGAAGGAGATTGGTATAATCCACATCCACCACCAATGGAGGAACCCGTGACTTATGCTCCACCAGAGCTTGCACCAATTTATTATGTAGCTAATCAAGGTGTCAAACCTCCCATGGTAAGAACCATGATGAAGCCAATAACAGGAAACTGTCACAAGTGTGGTGCTATTGATCATTGGAAAAATGAATGTCCAGAGCTTGACAAAAACCTCAAACCAATTGAAGCCTATTGCATACAATGTTGCAAAAAGGGAGGACACTTTCCAGAAGATTGTCCTAAAAATCCTTTGAACAAGGGTAAAACGATAGTAAACGTAATCCAAGTGATACCTAGTAGCTCATCAGAAAGTGAACCAATTGTTCCAATCAAGGTAATCACTAGAGCCCAGGCCAAGAAAAAGAAACAGAACTCCTCTGATGATTCGGAAAATACTAAAGTTTCCTCTCAAAGAATCAAAAGGAGCAGAAGCAAAAGATATGAAATGAGAAAACAAAAACAACGGGTCGAAATCGAGGAGAAAGCAAAGAAGCTATTCCAGGAAAAGTTGAAAGAAACTGGAAGTGAATTCAAGGAAACAATTGTGAAATCTAGGGGATCCATTCTGGTTGATAAAATTTTTGAGCCTATTAATGCGGCCTTGGAAGCCTACCAAGTAGGACTTAAAGCAGGCAAAACATGGAAAACAAATAGAAAAACTATCCATCTCCAGACATGGAAAAACAATTCAAGGAAACAATTGTGAAATCTAGGGGATCCATTCTAGTTGATAAAATTTTTGAGCCTATTAATGCGGCCTTGGAAGCCTACCAAGTAGGACTTAAAGCAGGCAAAACATGGAAAACAAATGGAAAAACTATCCATCTCCAGACATGGAAGCAGCTAAGCTGGAAGCTTATCAAAATTTGGTAAGAATCACGTAAGAAATGCTGGAAAAACAAAAACCCAAGCTTGAAAGTATCACAAAACCTGAAGAGCTTGTGGTAAAAGAAACAAAAGAAAAATCCGATGTGGTGGGAGAACCCCACCTTGACACAAAAGAACAGAGCTTATAGTGCCTGACAACGAAGATACCTTAGACGGAATTCCATTTGTAGAGAAAGATTCCCAGGACACTTATGGAAAAAAGTAAGAGAGATCAATGATGGGAGCCTAACTCTAAAGTCAGCTCCTATAGAGGAAGTATGGTTGGATAACCTACCTTTTGATATGAACATGGATGTACAATCCTTGTACGGGGATTGCGGATCGAAAGCTTCAAGAATGTTGAAACCATTGACCTGAAAAACCTTACCTTCTTACTTGGGAGATAACAAAGATGAATCTATCGTGTGTAAGACCACTCAAGTAAAAAGAGCTGAATAGACCCTAGAAGTAGACAACATACATTCAATCATGTCTACACTCTCCCAATGCACTCTTACCTCGGGAGAACTATTAAAACTTAGACCATACTCGTGGAATAATTTACAGTAAACCTTAGAGAAAGTGGGGATAATTGGGTTAATCTCAAAAAATTTGGAAAAAATGAAAAATGAAATGGAAAACAAAGAGATTTGATCAGTTCCCATGAACAAAGTCAGAGAATGTTATGAAGGGGAAGAAGGAAACACCACTCTCCCAGTGAAATATAATGACATTAAAACCATGGCAATACTGGACAGTGGAGCTGGCATAGCCATAGCCACTAAAGCAGTATGGGAATCCTGAGGATAGCTAGCCCATTAGACGAACTCGAATGAAATTGCAGTTGGCTGACGGACACATTGAGAGACCATTATGGCTGCTTGAAAAGGTGATAGTCATTTCCTGTGGAATTGAATATCAACACACTTTTGCCATAGTAGACTTTGGGAAAAAACTCAACTAAGAAATCATATTGGGAAGACCTTTCATGCGACAGGTACAGCTCATCCAAGTTTGGGGAAATAATTATCTGTACTTGAAGCAATTGGGATCTATAACAAGAGTAAATCTAAAAGATCACTCTTATAGAGATGTCTTGAAGACACCCATCCAAGAGTTTGATTCAGTCTCTTCGGCTGAAACTAAACTCCCATCCTGGTTAAACAAAGACACTCCTATTTGGATGTGTGGAGCTTCAGAAAACGGAATCTTAAGATGAGAAGAATGTATCATAGAAAGGGACTGCACAGACGAAGCCGATCTTAAACCTTTCCAAAGCATTTGTTTGAGCCATGCGAGTGGACTCAAATTTTAGCGACAATGGATGTATGTGTAAATACATCTATGCCTACTCAATTTTGCAATGAGGATGGCTACGACATAATTCCTATCCAAATGATTTCAATCCTCAACATTGAAGATGAAGATGAGGAACCCAAAGACTTAATGAAAGCTCAACAAGTCTTTTCCGAACTCTATTACGATGCAACTGATGAGTTAGATGAACACACAGCTACCTCAAAAGATTCGGGGTTAGAAAAAGAGCATACAAGAGCTAAGCTACTTTTAAAAGGAGGGGATGAAAAGTTTTTTGACTTTCCAAACCAGAAATCAAGAAGACAAAAATGGTAAAGATGAAAGAGAGACACCAGAAACATGAAAACACGACCTATGCCATCAATCTCCAATAAAAAACAATTCCTAATGCAGATAGATGCTAATGATTGTGCCAAGGACAAAATAACTGACAGATATCCTTCAAACAAAAATTCAAAAATGTCTTAAATATCGAGGAAAACAAGGAAGGGTACTCAAGCAAACCCACAGGATAAGAAGCCACTCATGACCAGAGTCAAGCGGAAAAAGAAATATCAAAAGTTGAATAAGGCTCTAAAGGAGATATACACAACCAAAATGGAAACCACGGAAGAGGATGGTAAGGATGTAATGCAAGTTCCATCCCTACAAACAGTATACTCTCCAAGATTAGAAAATCATAGTCGAACAACCTATTAGGGAACTAAGGAAACATGGCGAGTTTTACAAAGTGCGTGAAAATGCTAAAAAGATAGACTTGGCTGAACCAGGAGAAGAGCCTAAACTTGTTACATTGCGAATGACCTAACAGAAGAAGAAGATAAGCTGTTGCTAAGCTTGTTAAAGGAATACAGATATATCTTTTCTTGGTCTTACAAGGATCTCAAGGGTGTTGATCCAGAAATTTGTCAACATACCATACCCATGAGAGATGATGCGAAACCAAGTAAACAAAGGCCATACACGTATAACAAAACATTTTCTAGGAAGATAAAAGAAGAGATTGAAAAACTAAGGGAAGCCGAATTCATTTACAAAATTGAACACACAGATTGGGTGTCTCCAATTGTGGTAGTATCCAAGAAGAATGGAAAATTATGAGTGTGTGTTAATCTCAAAAAGGTGAATACAACTATCATTAGAGACAAATTTTCTCTTCCAATAACTGAGCATGTTTTAGAACGAGTTGCAGGAAAAGAAGCTTACAGCTTCTTAGACGGCTTTTTGGGATGCAATCAACTTTTGGTTGACCCAAAAGATCAGCATAAAACTGCTTTTGCAACGGAATGGGGTATATTTTCCTATCGGGTTATGCCGTTCGGGTTAACTAATGCTCTAGCCACATTTGAAAGGTTGATGAGCTATGCTTTCAAAGAATATCTTAGGAAATTCTTAGAAGTATATATGGATGATCTATGCGTACATTCATCAATCCGGGCTGATCATTTTGAACACCTCAAAAAGGTATTCGAAAAATATAGACTTTATAGGATTTGCTTAAATCTTGAAAAGTGCACATTCATGGGTAGACAAGGAAAAATTCTTGGACATATAGTGTCTAAAAATGGCATAGCTACTATTGATATTGAGAAGATTCATGTCATTGTTGATTTGCCTAGATCAACAGCAGTCAAGGGGGTACAAGCCTTCATGGGGCATTGTGGATATTACCGACGGTTCATCTACATGTACGCTATAATTGCAAAACCCATGTATAGCTTGATTACACACTTTGAATGGACCGAGGCATGTGAAGAATCCTTCATGAAGCTTAAGCAAGCTCTCACCTCAGCTCCAATATTGAAAGCACCAGACTGGAATAAGGTATTCCACGTACATGTAGATGCTTCCAATTTTGCTATTGGTTGTATACTAGCTCAACCACGAGATGGGAAAATTGACTTTCCTATTTCTTATGCTAGCTGGCAATTGAACATGGCAAAAAAGAATTACACCACCACCGAAAGAGAAGGATTAGGAATGATCTATGCTGTTTAAAAGTATAGATATTACCTATTAGCCAATAAGTTTGTGTTCTTTGTGGACCACCAAGATTTGTTGTATTTCGTCAACAAGCCATGCAAAACAGAAAGAATAGTGAGATGGTTCATCGTTCTTCTCGAATTTGATTTCAGTGTGGTTGTAAAAAAAGGCACTACACATCAATGAGTAGATCATTTGTCAAGGATTGTTTCAAGGGAATCACCTAAAGGGGTAGACGATGATCTACTAGATGCCTATTCATTATCCATGTAAATGATACCTCGATGGTCTAAAAACATTGTGTCATTGATGACAATAGCTCAAGTGGATTCACAAATACCACTTCCTATCACGATCAGATTAATCGAGCAATCGGCTATGTATCAATTATTAGCTAGAAGGCTATACAAAAGAAATCGAGATGGGGTATTACTCTTATGTTTTTATCCTGAAGAAAAAGAACAATAGCTAAGTCAAGCACATGTTACCATAGTAGGACTTCACTTTGCGGAAGACCAAACTATGCAACGAATCTTGAGACTTGGAGTATTTTGGTCGACTATGTGGAGAGATGTTCGATCGTTTGTAAAAGATTGCCCTCAACCTCATGTAACATTGTTTCAAATGTCACATGTTCCTAAGTGGAGTAATTATCTGGTTACTTACTTATCGAGCCGAACATTTCCTGAGAATATGAGTAAACGCCGTCAAAGAGAAATTGAAACGAAAGCAAGAGACTACGTTCTTATTGGAAACCAATTGTATTGGAGAGGTAAAGATCAACTTTTGCGTCTTTATGCAAATAAAAATGAGTATATTCCGATTATAGAACAAGCACATGCTGGATTAGCTGGAGGTCACTTTTCTAGTGAGAGACCGCAAGAGCGATCTTGATGGTGGCAGGCATATGGTGGCCAACACTTTTTGCAGATGCCAAAGAATATGTTCGAAAGGTGTGATGCTTGTCAACGAGCAAAAGTGCCAACACGAGTAGATAGCATGCCCTTAAGACCGATGATGGGGGCTAGAGCTTTCGCAAAATGGGGTATAGATTTTGTTGGACCAATACAGCCACCTACTTATAGAAGCCAAGCTCAATATATCATTGTAGCTACGGACTATTTGACCAAGTGGACCGAGGCTAAAGCAACTCAAAAGAATGATGCCAGAACCACTGCTGCACTCTTATATGACTATGTATTCACGAGATATGGACTACCAATACAAATTGTCAGTGATCAGGGAACTCATTTCCTCAATGAGGTAATAGAGTATTTGCTTAATGAGTTTATGGTCATCCATAACAAATGAATCTTAGCTTGGTGGTGACTAAGGTAGTTAGTTCAAGAAGGACAGATTGGAAATGAATCTTCATGCTGCTCTTTGGGCTTACTGAGTTTCATTCAAAACCACTTTAAATGCTACACCCTTTAACCTTGTTTATGGTCTTGATGCCATACTTCCAATAGAATTTCTATTGCCGACATTAAGGGTAGCACAGAATCTTGAGTGGACTGGACATGAATTGTCAGAAAGACTTGAAGATTTGGAAAAACTAGATGAGCAAAGGCTAACTGCTGTAGCTCATATCTATGCACAAAAGCGAAAACAAAAACAGTTTTTTGATTCCCACTTAATCACAAAAATCTTCAAAAAAGGGGACTTAGTTTTAGTCTATTCCCTTAAGCAGCACATTCCAAAGTTCAAGAAAAAGGGAAACGGACCATTTATCAGTATCTCTAAGCGGAGCAGTAAAATTGTCCACCCTAGATGGTGAACCAATGGCTAATTGGATCAGTGGATGTCGTTTAAAGAAACTAACCAATGAATTGCTAGAAAGAATGCATGCATCCAAACAAAGGAGATCAAACGACAACAGGTTATTGATGAAGCCAAAGAGGAAGCTCAACTTTGGGTACTCAAGTGGAAAGATTCTCTCAAGAATCAACAGATACAGATTCCCATCAACACTCTGGAAATAGATGATTGAAAATGGGAATTACCTAAAGACGAAGTTTCAATAGATGATGACTGGTTAGATGGAATGGACCTGCACATTAAAGTACAGCTCAACAATCATAGAACCAATGCTTTGGTCGACACAGGAGCTAGAGTAAATGCAATAAGTTATTCCATGTACAAAAAGGCAACAAGTCAAGCATTGACGGCGGCAGGAATAGCGACAATCAAAGGATGCAACAAGAACCCAACTCCAACATTGGGAGTAGTCAACTTGAATGTGATAGTACATGGGTGCTCATGTCCTCATCAATTTGTATGCCTACCATATGAACACATGAATGAGATGATGATTCTTCTAATTCCCTGGATGCGAACATACAAAGTAGTACCAGATTGGGATATAAATAAGCTAAAGCTATCACCTAAAGGAGGGAAACTCATTGCTCCAATTTCACCAAGCAAGAAGGGATGGAAGAGAAAAAATCATCAGACCAAACCACAAAGTAGTCAATCTTCTCCATCCCCTCGACAATCAAATGCCACAAGTAGCATGCAAGGAGTCAGGAAGATTTGGGTACCAAAAGCACAGCTTAAGGATAAAACGATTCAGATCTGGGTGCCTAAAACTTCACCGACAAAACAAAAGAAGGTTCCAAGGGTTAAAACACAGAGACAAACATCTCCGGAGCAAGGAACCTAACATGGAAATGGTTTGGAAGAAAAATAAGCACTTATCTTCTCCACAAACCGTAAAACCAATCAAGCAATGGCGAGTTAAGTCTCAAAAGAATCCACCACACCATGCAGCACCAAGCGGACCAAGCTACCAATGGCGAGAAAAATCTCGACAATAGTCAAAAGTGCTACCAACAGCTCAAGCAATCAGTGTACTAAAGCATCCTGATGGTACAATTAAACAGAGAGCACACAAGCTACAAGATTTGCTCTTTGGAAGACATCAGCAGCAAACCTCGACATTGGAAACCCTTGAGTTAATTACTCAAGACCCAGCTCTTGCACAGCATATTGGTTTGAATTGCATTGAACTTCATAGCATGCTCATAGATTGTTCAACCCATGCTCATAGTCGTCCTGGAGTACGCCATCTAGGAGGGGTGGAAGGGCATAAGTACTAAGTAATTAAGGGCAATGTTTGAAAAGGAAGGAAAAAGTTCGATGTTAATGTGTGATTTTTTACAAAATTACCTAGTAATGCCCTTATAATTCATCATCAAGGGAAAATTCATTGATAATATCTTCCCGATGAGTGTAAATAGTGTATATATTATCAAAAAATCATAAAAAATTAGTCCTTTTTTGGGTTTCATCATTTTTGTTGATAAGGAGGCTTAAAAATGGAGAAATCCAACAAAAAACAATAAAGCTGTGTTTTTCAAGGGATTTCTTAATTACTGGATTTTTACTTTACTTTTTTAGAGCATTTTGCTCTTTTCTTTGATTTTTTCAAATAAACATGTCAAAATTAATAATAAATAGCGGGGAAGCTCAGATGGAAAATTGGAAGACATGATGGTGATCAGAAAGACAAGGCGGACAAGCACAAAAATTTTCAATGACATCAGAAGATGGAAGCGGGAAGCCTAAATTAGGCGGCCACGCCTACTTTTGCAAATTTTTTTGTAGAATGAGCTACACGAATCCGATCAGGGAAATTTTTGAGTCTAACATAGATTTCATGGCCTAGCAGGACTAAAGGGGGAATCTGGGGAAAATTGGTTTGGGAAGTCCGGGTATAGATATCCAAGGTAGGCTAAAACCACCTCATTTCCACTTGCAGCCCTTGCACAGAGAGATTTCAGCCTCTTTCGCGCGACTTTTCTGGAGCCCATAGTTGACCATTTTCAGTCCGTCTCACATGAGACATGAGGGGTAAGTTATTTACTCATCAATGATCCATTTTGTACGGTTGGTAGCTAGTCTAAAGCCCTAAAAAAACCCTAGAAATCGAGCAGTGCACGAAGACCTACGACCAAAAACTGACCATAGTGGCCTGCCAACTCGACCAAACCAGATGGGTTTTGAGCCATAGCATGCCCTAACATAATAGAACCTTTCTATATCATCATTTGACCATTTGGCAGGGATCGAGGGAGTCCATAGTAGAAAAGCTAGGTTTTTGGCATATGCTAGAATTCCGATCTGACTCCACAGATGGCTTGCTTATGAGGTCCATATACAATGTATATGATTGTTTTGGTGAAATCCATCAAGCAAAGCCCTCGAAATGCAGAAAACGGCTCAAAGGTTATAAAGCGTCAAATTCGACATACGAGGTCAAATTGACTCCAAATGAACCACAATTGGACAGGTTGCTTCACGACTATGTTGCGGACAAGTCCAAAGCCTCAAAGTTGACCGACCAACCCAACAGGTAGTGTAGTCACAAAAAACGGTGATTTCAGAGTCGACAAAGCACAAAGTGATGCAGACATGACCAAACTTGACCAAATTTAATTTAGGACTTGTATTAGGTGTATGGAATATGTCTAGGTCAAAATTTGTGAGTTTTGCAAAGAATTTGTAAATGTAGTAAATAATTGTGATTAATTACTTTTGCATCAGTTTTCTTGGAAATTGTCACCTCACCTCACCTGTCATGTGTACACACTTGTTACATGCCAAAAATCAAGTATGAGCCAAAATGACCACCCATTACTTGGAAAATTGTCGAAAAACGCAAAGAAGTCTTTGCGAGCCAATTTCTTGGTTATGGACCACATTTCTTGATCCAAATCACCTTATATCTCATATACAATGCCTAGAACCAGTTTGTACCAAAAATTGTCAATTTTGGAAGAAAAGTTAATAATCGCGATTATTTACTTTCTGGTCAAAATTGGGGAGTTTTGATATTTTTCCATCATACATCCAAAGGACATGATGTGTTAAACCCACTAGCCAAGTTTGAACCAATTTGGAGCTCAAAATCTCAAATTTCCTTTATATCTACTATTTTAGAGACCTAAAGCCAAAATCTGGTACCATTTTCACCCTATGCATCCAAATGAGCCCATATTTCACTCAGAGCATGTATTTGGTATATACTTCAAGCCTATGAAGCCAAGTTTGCAAAAAGTTGAAAAATTTTCTCAGCTGTAAATAATTGCGATTATTTACTTTGGTTGCAAATATTTGTTTTGACTTTATAGTTTTGTTCCTTGCATGTTTTTATGCATCTAAGCTAGTTCAAAAATTGATTTGAAGCAAATTGGAACAAATTGTCAGCAATGCAGTCTAAAGGAAATTTCAAAGAGAATTCTGACAAATCTGCTAACTTGGTACTCTATTCACTGAACAAGAGCCATGCAAGCAGTGGAGAGGACCAAGAAGAAGCTCAACCAAAAGGAAAAGCTACGGAAACTACCCGTATATTAGTTGGATCCAGAATCAGTCAAAGCCACCAAGACATCATACCTCTCCAGAGAACAACTAGAAGAGCATCACACTACAATATTCACTGGCAGATTCAAGAGTGAAGAGGGGAATCAGGTGGAGTTGCAACTCCTACCCAAGAAAGTCTATGATGTAGCCGCAAATCCAGAGACTAAAGAGGCTAACCACAGGCTGGTCCTCTCTACAAATAGGAGCCTTGCGGAGTGTATTTTTAGAAAGCTTACGAGCTTCTATCCACAATTAAAGACGATGGAATTGCACAGATATCTGACACTCAAGGGAACAAGGTCAAATTAGTGATAACTAAAGATATAGTGACAGAGGCACTCAGACTGCCCACAGAAGGAATGACCATGCAAGCAATGGACAGGAAAACAGCTGGAACATTTACCAAAGAGACAGATGCGGCTACATTCACTGATTTAATTCACAAAAAAGTGGAAGAGCCAGCCCGCTTGTACCACCAGTACTTCCACTTTTTGGCAAAAAGGCCACCAACGTACACTACGCCAAATCACGTCGTGTCCACCACATTCACTCAAGTTCTCAAGTCAACAACAAGGCAACCAATGGACCACGTGCAGTATGTCCTGACTACCTTGAAGGGCACCAAGAAAGAAGGCCAAAACACTTACTTGGGTGCACCAGAGGTCTTGACGAGGATATCATACCATGCCATTGGCATGGCCGTCAATCTACCGCCTGCTCCTGACCAAAACACCTTGATATTGGCAGCACAACCCTCTCCAAGAGCTACAAGGTTAGGAAAGAGAGCTTTTAAATCCGATGAAGAATCAGCTCACAGCTCCCCAGAAAGGCACAAAAACAAGAGCTCCGATAACGAAGAAAAGAGAGCTCGTAGAGAAGAAATGAAAAGAAAAGCTGCGGCGTCCACCAAGAAGAGCCTGCACAAAAACAAGCACGCTTTGAAAGAGAGAAACAGGCCTACCAACGTAGTAGACAAGCACAAGGGAAGGACCCATAGAAATGGGTGCCTGCTGGACTCAAAGGCCCAAATACAAAGCATCATACAAGAAAAGAGGATGAAGATCTGACAGAGCGTTTGGAAAGAATGTACCAAGAAATTGAAGCCCTCAATGAAGGAGGCAAAAGATGCAGCAAGGAAAGTCAAAGAGGTGGAAGAACAAAGACAAGCCAAGGAGATGGCTAGAGAAGAAACACAAGAGCAAGGATACGAATCTCCCAGACCCACCTCACCGCCTATAGAACAACATGAACATCCCATGCCAAGCCCACCACCATCACCTGAGAGAGAGAAAACAAATGAATTTGAATCTAGAAAAGAAATAGAATCTGCACAAGAGGCAAACCAGGAAGAGAAAGAGAAAGATAAAGAAGCAGAGCCAGAAAAAGAGGCTACCATTGCACAAGAGAAAGAACCCGAGCCAGAGAAGGAAGCAAGTTCGGCACCCTCTACTAGAGCACAAAAAGAGAAGGATGAAACACCTTCTAGTTACACTCAACATGAAACGGTCGAGGCATCAAGCCTCATGATGACAAAGAAGAAGACCGACCCTCTACCTCCACACAAGAAGAACCAGTAGCTACGACGTAGCAGAAAGACACACATGAGGCTGCAGGCACATCTCAACTGGCAAGACATGATGATTGGCAGTCCAACAACGAGGTAATAGTACAAGTAAATGAATATGCACAACAGATGCAAGAAATGACGGAGAGACTCCTTTCAGTAGCACTAAGCCGCAACACAAAGGCCAAAGAGCTTGAGATGGTGATCGACGCTCTCCAAGGAGAGTTAGAAGAGAGGATGACTATTATCATCAATCTTTAGAGGCAGCTCTGCAGGAGATGAAAGCAGAAGTTGAACAGCATCAGCTAGCTAGAGATAGGCAGCAAAAAGAAATGGAGGAGTTAGGTGATCTGCTCACCAAACTATCCGATGCCTGCAAAGCAAAAGACGAGAAACTAACAGAAGTGACAAATGAACTTCTTACAAAATCACTGTTAGCTCAAAAAATTCAGGTCCAATTAGATGTTTCAAATGCCTTGTTACAGTACTCTGAACAGTGGATCAATGATCAAGCAATCTTCTTACGGCAAATCAGAGAAAATCCAGCCGTGGCCTCGATCAAAGGGACCGACGAAGTATACAAGGCACTCAAAAAGAAGAACAAAGATCTAGAGCTGGGATTAAAGCTGGAACAATCACAACACAGGGACCTAGCATTGATGCAAATTCAGAGAGAAGAAGTGCTCCTAAAGGAAGTAGCAGAGCTCAAGAGAGTCAACTCCTCAGAGATGGAAAGACGGATACACAGGAAGAGGCAGGCACTTTGGAGCCGCCGCATACAGACATATCCTTGGTATCATTTGCTGAGTTTGAGACACAATCCACAGCAGAGCCGAGTGGTGAAGAGATTTCTAGATTCACATCATAGATGCAGACACAGTGCCAATGGTCCAACTGTCAAAAGCTGAAGAAGATGCACTGAAAGAGAAGATCACCCTGGAGGTGGATGAGCAGTGGAAAGCCACAATGGATTGGGAGTTGAGAGTTCTACACTCTGTCAACGTCACTCAACTCACTCCCAATCAGATCAATGCGCAATGGCATCAAAAATCCTTGCCATACCCTCTCATCAAAGTGGAATTACTACAGGTAAAAGAGAGGCTCTACAAAGACATGCAAGAAGATGACGTAGATAAAGACCACCCAAAGTGGAGATTAAGCTGGTTGAACAAGAATCCGAGATACCTGATTCTATTCACAAGAGCACCTGCATCCCTTCAAAGAGATCCAATTTTTTGTCATGTACCCATAGTAAGGACATGGCAAGAGCATGAAGCACTGACAAAGAAGAGCCAACTTGTCTTAACTACCGAAGACAGCCAGCTCCAGAGAGAGGACAAGAAACAGAAGAATACATGGTGAAAACCCTAACAGGCGCCATGTCTTTCTTCAAGAGTCTACCAGATCTCTCCTGTGCCATGTTATATAAGATCTGCAGAATGTTTCTCACATGCATCCAAGTTTTTAATGAGCCTGAGCATACATAAGCCCCATGGATATCATTTTTAGAAGGTAACAAAGGCTTATGCTACAATGTGAGTGGGCAACCTTCGAAAGAAGTTCTTTACGACTTCTATGCCAGATGTATGTTCTTGCCATCAAATAATATGTTGGCCTTTGAAGAAGCTTTCTACACTGGATTCTTCACCTGGCGAATGAAGATATTTTCACCGGTGATCAACAACCTTACATGCAGGTTTTTAGGCTACTCAATGGTGGAGCTAAAGAATAAAGTGACCATGCAATTTCTACAAGTGCCAGACAAAGAAAGAAAAATCAAATACCAAAAGGCACTGGATGCGCTTAAAGACCGCCTCGCCAGTTGTCAACCCAAAGACTATTTCAGCCCATAAAGCTCTGTCAAGGGACGACACAGGCGAGGAGGGGGGAAATGTTAGCAGCAAGCTAATACGGACATCATTTTTTGGAGTTCTCTTTGTAAAACATTTAGTAACTTGATAAATCAAGAATATTTTAACTCCTATTTTCTCCGATAAACTCTGTAATTAATGAGCCGGGGCTACAAGCTTACGGATTGTATCAGCCAGTCATTTCCCAGCTTTGGTAGAACTCCAGATTATTAGTTTTGACAACCCAAAAACCTTGTCTAAGGTATAAAAGCCAATTTTTGTAAGTTTTTTATAAGTTTTGGATAAGAAATATACAGCGTGAGCTAACGGCGCTCACTCCTCTCCTTCTCGCGCTTCCTACTTCCTCCCTGGTTGTCACATTACAATTGCGTTTGTTGCATTGCAACCGCAGGTAAGAGATCTACGCATTGACGTAAGCAGTTCACAGTATTTTGTAGCTTTTGGCATCGCTGACCCGCAGCCTAATTTCATCATAACTAGGAATTTACATGTTCAAATCAAAATCTAAGCATAGGCGGGGTATTGGGGCATCATTGCTAAGCATATAGATGCATTCTGGGTCGAAAACGACTAGGTAAAAAATCCACTGCTGTTAATAATCGCGATTTTGGAACTTGACCTAAAGTGGGGTTTGAGACCATAAGCATGTGTGTTTAGGTCTTATAAACATGTCCTAGAAGTTTCATTACGTTTGGATGTCATTTGATGCTGTAACGGATGTGATTTGTTTGCCGATGAGTGATTGGCTTTTGGTGATCTCAGTCACTTGAAGTAGCTTGAGTTAGATGCGAGTTGTTAGTTGTTTTCCAAGAGATTGACAACCTCTTGTAGCCTCTATGCACTAGTCGAGTCAGCTTCATCCCATGGTTTGACAAATTAATCGTGGTTCTTGCTAATACTGCAATAAGATAGGATGGTGAGGTTAGACATGCGTCCCACAAAGTCAATAAAGATCAACTAATTTAGAGATATCTGAGTGAGGAGAACAATGTTTCCATATGCAAGGGTCAAGAGAACCTAGAGCTATAACAACATCTATAACATCTTTATTCAAAGGTGGTTTGAATAGAATACAATTCTGGGTACCAATAGCTATAGTACCATTTTTCTTGATGCAACACTTCGTATGATCAAAGACAACAAAGAGGCCAAGATAAAAAGGCCTTGCAACTAAAAGAAGAGTACTCTAATGATTTGGAACATGTAAAACACCTTGGAAAATTTTTATGGAGGAAGAGTACCAAGATATAGATCATCAATGCCTTTAACACTAGTTTGGTAACCTAGCAGGACATAAAAGTGTCCTTTCAAGGCCTTGGGAAAAAAATACATACTCTTGCTCATCATGTCATTTGTTTTGATGCTTACTTGAGAGTGAAGTTGAAAGAGATGCATATGGACAAAAAAAATAATGTGTAAATTTTCTTACCATTTGGTCATGGAAAGCCTCCAAAGTGGATGTACAAGTGCATTTCATCAAAGACAACAAAATGACAAGGTTATTCCAATTCATACAACTTCATAAAATGCATAATGATCAAATCATATTTCCTAGTAACTTCAATTTTTCCCTAGTAACTTCAATGGGTTGTTGATCGTAGTACATTGTTTTTAAGGCACTAAAACTTTTGTTTTGGAAATAAACTTAGCTAGAAAATTATCATGTTTTCCTGATTTTGCTAACCTATTATCAATGTTTTTACACTTACACTCATAATTTTCACTACAAATATGCTATTATAATATAGTCTTTTTCTTAACTTGCACATAAACTATGAAAATCATCAAAAGCTACCAAACTAGGACAATTTTGGAGAGGCTTATAGACTAGTAAAATTGTATTAGTTAGAAAATTGCCTTCAAAAACATTCCCTTTACATAGAACTGAAAAAAGGATTAGGTAATAGCCAAATTATAAAATTATTATAAAATACCCTTTTTGGAGAGATTGAACAAAGAACACATTTTGATTCTAAAAAAATGTTGTCATGTTGAGAAGCATATTCTCTACTACGATCAAAATCAAATTACCTTTTAAAACATTGATCAATTGGATTATCAATAATTCCATAATATTCACAAGGAGAAAAAACTTTAGATAATGTGGATTTTTATTTGCAATAGTATGTTCCTTTTCATAATTCTATGCCCAACAATCGTATAAAGTGTGACAATTTCTATCACAATAAATAGCAATGTCTAGTAGGAAATCTAAGACGAGAGAAGTTATAACGATGATGACCCAAAAATTGAAGCAAGAAAAGGGATGATTTTGAGCGAGTAAATGTTATTTTGATGTTGTGAGCTATTTCTTGATTCTGCCTCCAAGGGATGGTGTACTAGCAAGACCCCATACATCATAATGAACCCATCCAAGCTTTTTGATTTCTCTTTGATTTTTTAGTATAGTCCTCATAGAACTCCAAGTCTAGTTCTTTCAAACCTAGTATAAGTTTCTTTGATTGAAGAATACTCATTCCTTTGGCACTCATGTGCCCAAGCTGATAGTCCCATATCGTACCATCAACTTGCATAGATGTTGCACAAATGAAAGATCATGTGTTAATCATATACAGGTAGAGTGTGCCCATCTTTTCTCCCTTCAAAACCACTAATGATCCTTTGGAGACCCTCCATGGTTTGTCTTAAATGCAATGTTGCAAAGAGAGGAAACATGCCTAACATATTTATGCTTCCATTTATTTCCATGTTTAGTTTAATGTAAATTGTGCCTTTGCCAAAAATTTCACAAGCTTCATCATCTCCCAAGTATACATACCCAGAATTACCTTTGGTATAATCTTGGAGAAACTTCTTGTGGGGAGTTGCATGGAATGAAGCCCAAGAGTCTACTACCCAAGTATTGGAAGCATTGTTCAATGAGAGAACTAGAGAATCTTGCTCTACTTTACGTACCACATTGGCCTCCAATGTTGGTTTGTTTTCTTGAGAATCCTACTCCTTCTTTTTCTTGGATGAAAAATTCTTTTTGATGTGGCCCTTCTTGCCATAATTCTAGCTCTCTAGACTTGACTTTGGTCTTGAGTTGCTACGCCTTGAGCAATCATGACTCTTTTGATTCTTGAATTTCTCTTCCTCTCATTTTTATTGCTATGCTTCTCCTTCATATTTCCTCACTAAAGAGAACACCCACAACATCATCAAACTTGAGAGTGATTGTATAAGAGATTAAATTACTTAAGGCCATCACAAGGCTGAACCAACTACCCAGCAAAAGGGGATAGTATTAGGGAGCTCGCACTTCATTGTCAAATTGACCTTCACCGATTGTAAATAACTTATGTTGGTGTTGAATTGATTCAAGTGTTTTGCAACCAAACCACTCTCTGCTATTTTTAGATTGAACAATCACTTCATGAGAAATACCTTGTTTGATGCCAATGGTTTCTCGTACTAGCCATCAATAGACTTTGTCAAGTCCTACTCATGGTATTTTTTAAATAAATATTAAAACCATCAAGGGATTTTATCAAGTTCTCCATGGTCTTTATTTATGAAACATTGAATGCCAAGGTTGATGATGGGCTAGTCGATGCCAAAGCGTACTCCCTAGTCACCAATGATTAGCTTAATCACGGTGTTAGGATTAGTATTAGAAATATGGAGATTAGAGTTATGCAATGAAAAGAGCAAGAGCATAAAGAGAGAGAGTATATGTCCACAATGGTCATCACTCCCACTCAATTCAAGAGATACTTTGCTTTAGATATTGCAGCTACAAGTATATCTTGCTTTGATACTAGATGTTAGCACTACTAACTACTACCAAGTAGAAATTAAAGTGGTGTATTAAATGAAGATAGATAATTCACACACAAGAGATACAATAGAGAGAGAGAGAGAGAGAGAGAGAGAGAGAGAGAGAGAGAGAGAGAGAGAGAGAGATCACATGATATACGTGATTCACCCAAGTGTGGACTATGTCAATGGAAAAGAAGCCACTCTATGGCTTTACACTTCAAACTTGAAGTAAATACAAATATCTTATAAGCCCTTACGATAACTTTGATTCTCTCCCTAACTTGTGCTTCTTTTTTTCAAGAAGAGAGATAATAATAGTTGCTCAAACGCTACAAACCACCTCTACAAGAGAGGGCTACATAAAAAACATGGGAGTCTCCCAGTGAAAAAAAGTATGTACAATAAAGGATAAATCATGAGATGGGAGCAGGAAAAATACACACTGGTGGCCGTTATAGTGTCATCTAGGCGCACCCTAAACCATAGTGAAGAAATGCCCTAGGCACCAAAATTGGAAGAAAGCCTCTCAGTGCTCCCGCATATGGTCGGAGCTGCCCTGAGGTCTTTCAAATTGACCCATGAGTGTATGTATCAAATTCAGCCAAAAGTCAAACACTCTTTGCCAATGGAACAGGCGAACCTTGAAGATGTGAAAGCAATAGGCTTGCTAAATAGAATTAGAGTGTGAGAGTGGACCAAGCTACACCACCCAAGTGTATTATTAAGCTTTGGAGACGGTCACTATCAGAATTGTGTACTGCAAAAAAGAAGTCCTTGGGTGATCAACTGAAGAGAAATGATTCTGCTAAAAACATTCTCCTCGGTTCCACTACATTCGTACTAGAGGGTGGCTCTCCTAATCCTAAATCCACCAATGTCTTGATTCAAGATTTGTTGGGTTAGGATTAATGACACAAGTCCTCCCGTAGATGCCCACAACTCTAATCCTTTGAATACAACACTTTGCAACATGTGGGGCCTCTATTGAGACTCTATGAAGCTGACCCTCTGACTAAAACTCAAAAAACATGTGGAGCATTATCTTTGAGCAAGTTCTAATGGCAATGAGGACCTCCAAGTGTGTGAAGGTCCCCATTCATTATGGGAGATACTGCCTCAAGAGGGGTATTCCACTCATTTGGTATAGCCTCTGTAATATTATGACACAAGCTTTGCACCACCCTCATGACTCGTAGTAGCTGGATGTTTTGAACCTAATTGGGAAGCTCTAAAAACTATAGACAATCACTAAAAGTGAAGCCTAGACCCTTTGCCATGGGACCCCAAGAAACATGAGGCCTGCTATCAACCAAATGGACTTTTTGTGTGCTAATGATGTGTTTCTAGACAAGAGGTTTCCTCAGGCACTCCTCCATGAAAGTGGCCTGGTGCTGCTCCAGGCCACTCCCTAAGCTACTTCTAGGACCTAAGAAGACTCATATCAAAGCGTTCCTCCTAGCTCTTGCTCAAGCTGACTCAATCCATATTTGTAAAATTCTACCTAATGGACGAGCTCTAAGGGCCACTTGTGTGAGGGACTTGAGCACAAATTTGATGTAGCAAAAACTTCTTCTAGGGATGCTCCCCTGGAAGAAGTCCTCTGAC
Source organism: Adiantum capillus-veneris (assembly GCF_014529385.1). NCBI lineage: Eukaryota > Viridiplantae > Streptophyta > Polypodiopsida > Polypodiales > Pteridaceae > Adiantum > Adiantum capillus-veneris. The sequence continues at coordinate 36,607,715 of NC_140948.1, forward strand.
CACAAGCTTCCCGAAGAGGGATTTTCTCTATTGTGTTGGGTCAATGATCTCAAGCCCTCCTTTAGAACATGGTACGGTAATGACCTTACATGACACTTTGGCCCTAGTTGACTGGGTGTCACACCTTGACCACAAAAAGTTCCTAATCAGTCTCTCTAGTTGGATGATACAGGAGCTCAAAAAGATTCAGTAAGACATGATGTACAAGCCAAAATCACATGGCTGGACACTACCATTCTACTAGTCAAAGAAACCCGTGTTGAACTCTAATGAAGAAGCTTCCTCCTGATGGATAGGATGAGGGGAGAAATATGGTGCTTTGGAGGCAAATCCAAGACAGACAACTTAGATAACATACATATGAAGCCCTCTATTGTGACAACCAATTATGCATACGAGCATTCCCATCCTAGAAAGCCACAATCTTTCTCCAATTTATTAGTGCCCTTGATGCACAAAAAAACACCTCAAGAGCCTTCTCACACTTGTGAAAATTGGCCTCATGGCCCTCTGAGTACATGCTTGAGTCCTTACTCAATGTCAAGCAGCTAGTCTCCCCTAATAGGGACCTCTAAACCATGCAACGCAACCTCCTGTGAATTCAAAATGTTTCTCATTACCTTAACATAGAAGAGAAAAATGAAGGGCCAAGAGGGAAACCCTATCTAACCAAACACGTGAGCATAAAAAGTTTGTTCCCCTATTGAGAGTACCTGACAGTGTGCACATCTATAGAGAGCTAACACTCCTCTAATCCAAGCCTTTGAAAAGGAGATTCTACATAGAGTTCACTCTAGGAATTCCTAGTCAACTATGTTGTAAGCCTTATCAAAATCAAGAAAGAGTATCACAGGATCCTCTCCTTGGAGACCTGTGAGGGCTGACACCTCCTAAAAGGTAAAGATGTTGTCAATGATACTACACTCCTTAATAGAAACTATCTTAGTATCACGTATAATTCTCTCAAATAATGATTGAATTCTCAAACTCAAAGCCTTTGATAAGATTTTATAGATTGAGTTGAGAATAGTGATGGGTCGCGACTGCAAAATCTCATCCATGTAGCCCTACTCCTTGGGAATAAGGAAATCTAGTCATGTTTTCATGCAATTCACTAGTGTGCAAGATGTGGTGGTAGGCACTACATATATCCGAACCAAGAAGCTCCCTATACTTCAAGGAAAAGTTGGGAGCCAAACTGTCCTCCGCTATGAAAGTACCTTGAGGGAGTTCCCTAAGGGCCTCTTGGAGCTTCTCTAGCTAGAGAGTCATCTTTAGTCCTTGTTACATCTCCTTGGTAATAAGGCAAGGAATCAATTCCCAAACCTACTCTTTTCATGCACCCTGGTGCTCTTCTGATTGTGGTTAGGCTGAAAGAAACTCACAGTGAAAGTCAATAGCAACTGCACACGTATCCTCAATCTCTAAAGAAACTGACCCATGAGGCATCCTCAACTGGTTAATAGTGGTGCATGCATGGTGAGGCCCCACAGTCTCAAAGAGCTCACCAATAACTTTTTCATCCACCTAGGTACATTGAGATGCCCGGCGATGAAAGGCAAACTCATGGAACCACTCTTGAAGGGTGGCTAGATCCTATCAATACTATTTCATTTTCCTTTCCAACAAAGTACTATCAAGGTGCTTCTATTGCATCCCTATTGCAAGGAAGAAATTCCTCATGTGATCCACTTCTCCTCCTCCTTGGCCATATCCAAGCTAGCAATAGACTCTTGAAGAAGAGGCTAAGGTAAGAAAGTCTAGTGGCCACTCTGCTAGCAGGGGTACCATGAGTGCCCAAACTCTCTATCCAAAGTGCCACCATTTGCTTTCTAACCTCTGTATCTCAAAAAATGCCCTCAAGGTTGTGCAATATACCACTCCCACACCTTTGTTTTATGTCATAGTAGGAGTCACTGGTGCATGTTCTGAGAAAGAAGTCCCTATTGCTAGGATGCAAAACAATTCGTCCCATGTCACATATGCGGTCACTCATTTAGAAGCAATCTATCCAAGATAGATTCACTCCTCCTACTTTGTGGCCAAGGTGAGAGAAAGATAAGTTTTCTACATTACACACAAAGCTTGCATGTTGTCAAACATTTGAAATCCTTAAGATCATACATAATCACTCCCAAGCTACCAACTTAGCCCCATTCACAATATCATCACTACTTAAACCCTGCACACTCCATGAGACAATCCACATGGGAACAATGAGAAAATACGCATGCTATAACAAAAACAAACCTTGCTATCATCGATGTTGGCTTGGATGGGGAATACTCTGTATCCACACAACCTCTAGACAAACGTATCTAGAGTGACTATCCCACCTAGGCCCAAGCACAACGCACAATCCGTAGGACTATATCCTCTATCCAAGAATCCTCATGTACAAATACATAGCAAGGAGGCCTTTGAGTGTCAGCAAAGAATGGACTACAAGGTTTCTACATTTTGCTGCATTCAGTGGAATCCCTTCAAATGAAACACTATTTTGGAAGCCTAGAATACTCCACCCTCTCATGTAATCACCCACCACTAAACCTAGGTAGAAGAACCACCTTTAGAAGGTATGAGTGTCATGAACCAAAACTCGTACAGAAAGAACATGTGCAACCTTGGCACCAATTGAAGCTACCATGCAAGGTGTCTCTAAGATTGTCCCAATCTCAGAACCAGTTCTAGAAATAAGTGGTAGGTACTCCCTCCCTAGGCCAAGGAAGCACATTAAAATGGGTAGATTTGCCTCCTGGACAGGAACATCCAAAGGTAGGTCAAAAGCATGGTACCATTGTAAAAAATGAGCCCTAACCACTCAGATGGCTAGTGGGATCATCAAAGTTACCTTGGGATCCATCTAGGGAGTCTGAAACTCAATTAGCTAGTATCCTCACCCAAGTAGACACTAGTCAATGACCGTTTCCACCTGTGCTAGAAGCCAGGCCTAAAGGAGGTCACATACTTCACCTTTGCTGGGTTGACTGCCAATGATCTCGTAGATGACAAAGGTGGCTGTATGAAGGTACGCCAGATCTGCTACAATGCTTGCTTGCTCTGCTGTGGTAATAGAGAAAGTCAGATGGTGCACTTGGAAAGGTCAGGTGAGGGGCATTCATTTGAGTCCCTCTATGGTGGAGCACAAATGTCCATCTATGTGTGATACTACTGGTGGGCAGGGTGCTGACATGACCTTTGCTATTACAAACCCTTACTCTGGAGGGAATCTGATCCAAGAAAAAGGGAAGTCAACATAGTGAGAAAAATAGATGTGTGTGTGTGTGTGTGGGGGGGGGGGGGGGGGGGGGGGGGGGGGGCAGTAACAAGCAAGGAAAAAAAAGGGAAGAGGTAGCGGGCAAGAACTATGAGGTTGTGTGGGAGAGGCAGAACGAGCAGGGGGTGAGGATGGTGTAGGGGGAAGAAAGTAATAATTGGGAGAATTCCAAATTTAATAATATGGTGTTTTTTTCTTTTTTAGCGAGTGATGTTTTTCATGTGAAATGGCTTATCCTTATAATGGGAGTCTTACAAATTTTCACCTATACAATGAAAAATACAATGGTAAATCAGGCTCTATACTTAGCACATGTTGCACTAGATGGAGGGTTTAGGTTTAAATAATCTCTCTATCTTTGGGTGTGTAGACCACCACATCACACTATAGAGAGAGATCAAGGAATGATACACACTTAATATATCACTTGTTCCATGCAACTCATTACAAACTCAATAAGAAATAAAATAGATGGATTATCATCATATCTACATGTTTACATACACACATATTTTCTTAAAGGGTTGCATAGGTAGTTGTGAAGCCTTTCTAGCATGTTTGTCTATATAAATATAACTTATTTTTGTGTGTGTATATTCAAATATAACATATGTGACGGTTGTACACATTTTCTATTTCTCATTGAGTTCATGATCATTTGTTTTGGATAATTGAATTTACTTTATAGTTCAAATAAGAAAATCTGTATTGTTGCATGGTCCTTGACTATGCATACCACCACATTTCACTATAAGGAGTCTTAAATATAATAAAATTAACTATCTTTGATTGTGGATACCGCCATGTGCAACTATATTAAAGAGGAATTAAGGAGTAATGCACACTTACCTACAACACATTAAGATGTCACTTGTCCAAAATAGCTCATTATGGACTTGGAGAGAAAAAAACGTTGCACACACTTCACACATGCTGCCAAGACCCACGATATCAATGCTTGAAAAGCGAGAACCACACACATAAAAATTATCAATCTGTGGGATGTAGTTGACTTGACTAGTGCATGGAGGCTACAAGAGATAGTTAATCCCTTGAAAAACCCAAGTTTGAACCATTCCTACCTATCTCACTCTCAAATGTGTGTCAGACATCAAAAGCTACTTTCTTTACTGCCGCAAGCTTGTTCTAATGATTTAGTATAGCTTCGAGCCTCCCAATGCAATAAAACTTTATGCCTAGCATGAGAAGAGTATCCCTGACTCTCTCATGTACTCAAATGTCATCTCTAACACTAAAAAAAAATGCACCTAAGATAAATAACCTATTTTAGGTCAATCAATTTCAGACTTTGAAGCACTCTATAGCTTCTTCTAGGCATGCTCTACCTATTCCTAAGGTAAAAAATGAGTTTTGGTGCATGTATGGTGCAAAGGGAGCAAAATCAGTTTGTAGACAACAGGACTAAAATCACACTTTCATCACGAGAAACTTACATTAAATGGAAGATCTTTCACCTACGAACACGTTGGTATGCTCGGAATAGCAATTCCACGCTATACAAGAGATACTCACATATTCAAAGAAATGTTAGACTCACATAGAGCTTCTACAACAAATGCTTACTTTCATTATCCAAAAACTTAGGTTTTTAATCACAAAGTTTGGCTTTTATACCTTAGCCAAGGTTCAAACAATGGATCTATAGGTATTTGGTCTCAATACAAGGGTTAAGAACTATATATGATTACAAATTTGGAGGCCCTCAACCCCTTTAGACTCATCAACCATGAATAACATTGCAATGGCTTTGGACTTTGCAAGAGTTTTTAGTGATACAAAGGGATTTAATACATTCAATTGGCTCAAAAAATGAGTGGCACTTATTTTGATGCTCTTTCTTCTACTCTTGTTAGCTTAGCAGCTAACATTCCCCCCTCCTTGCCACTGTCATCCGTGACACAACTACTTAGGGTTCTCAATAGTGGTCAGGCTTCCTTGCCGTTTACCTTAATCCATGCTGGTCAAGACTAAAATCCATGATGGTCAAGACCTTGCTAATATATGAGGCAAAGTTCTTTATCTTCAATTGACATAAATTGATGAACTACATAGTAACTGACAAATCTAGCCCACATATTAGTGATGATGGGGCCAAATATTTTAGATCAATAAATGAAGAAGCTGTGTAGAATGCTTCCTTAAATGTCTGCAGGTAGTAGGATGGTAGAAACATCACCCTAGCATATAGCCCATGAAGCACTTCTTTGGATGGCTGGACCATTAAATCATAGCATAGGCCCTTGGCGCCTTTGAGAACGGAAATTCATGTGGAATTTGTTTGTTCTGCATGGTGAAAAGTTTGCAAACAAGTTTAAGAGCATTTTTGCAATCTTTATTAGTATGATGCATGCCAAATATGGGATGCCGCTTAATAATTAAGGACAATGTGTCCACCATGTAGGCCTCCATGTGTTGGTTACGTGAAGAAGGTGGAAACCTTGGGTAGTTTAGTCAAGTAGGCTGATTTTGTAGGAAGAGAAAGTGTTGGTGCCAATTTCCGACTCTTGGCACCGAGAACTGCACAGAACACTCTTTTAGATGAAATGGGAAAATACCACAACTTTGGGACTGATTTCAATGCCTATGGATTCCTATTTCCCATTTGATTTGGGAAATTTTCATTTATTTTGGGAATGTTATAGATAAGTTTTTTGTTGAGGACTTGTGTTACATTAGATAAAGTGATAAATTCTACAGAAAATGGTGCTGTTGAGAAACACCTTTTTTTGTCCCGTCCAAAATTTCATTTTCATGTTGGTGGTAATTGATAATTTATAAAAACATACATAGACATGGATAACAAGAAAAAAAAGATGAAAATGAAATGCTATTCAGATTCTCCTATTAAGCTAGCTTGTGCTTTCTCCACAACATTGGATAGGATTTTAATTGCTTCTACAAGTCTTCCACCCCTCGAAGTCCATGACCACACAATTGGATCAGCACACTCCCAACGCTTTGGGTCAGTAAGATTGCAACACCAATTCTTTTTCCAACAATCCTCATATTGTTCTTGGATTGTGGGATTTTTTTTGTTTAATGTTTTGGTGCTCAGTATTGAATGAAAACATTCTTGTAGTTAGGAGATGAGTTGTCTACATCAACATCTAGCTCTACAACTCCTAGCCATATCAAATATTCTGGATATGCGGGTCTCAGAGGAACAAATCTCCTTTCCTTACATAAATTTGAGGCCTAAAAGCTTCCTGTGGCGTTGCACTTTGAGGACGAACATAATGATCATTCAATTCTTCATATCCTTGAAACTCATCTGTGTCTTCCTCTATCTGTTGCATTCGATGATTCCCTGTAGTCTTTGGCCAAAATGATGTATATTCACCAGTTTTTTTATTGGTTGGTTGTTCAAGCTCACTAATTATTTTTTGCCAATAAATAACAATTGGATCCATGTATTTTGTAGAATCATGATCCTTTCCCTTTAGTAGAGTCCATCTTTTCCAGAATTCAAGATATGTATTAATCCCTTGAATAACAAGCGGAATATCCCTCATGTAGTACACTATAGGAACCACATCTGGAAAATCTATTGGAAATTTTGGTTTCCCTTGATCATCTTTTTTTCACAACTCAATTTCTGACTCCCTTGGCATCCAATTAGGTGATTTGGGGTGAATTTTGTACTACATCACTGGGACTTCACCTTGCATAAAGAAACAAAATTGAAGTGACTTAGAGTGTCCAACAAGAGCATCTTGTCCATCACACATGTACCCGTTAACAAAGGATTTGAAGTCAGGAACTTGCATCATCAAAATGGTGTTGGAGCTGAGCTTTCACATTTTTGAAATTGTTTCATTAAATGTGGAAAAGTGAATTTCATTCCTGTTCGCAATCTCTCTGAGAACCTGCTAAACATTGCATCTATGTCCTCATGTGTATGACCCACCATTATAAATCCCAAATGCACGGTTTTGAAAACACCTTTTGCTGCTTTCAAGGATAAGTATGGAAATTATTCTCTCGTGCACAATTATCTAGCCATAGAAAAAGATTCTCATGCAATTTGTGAAACACGGGAGTTGACATGGTATCCACAACACATTGAGAGGACGCTGATTGCATGTCAGTAATCTCTTCATTACATTGTTCACTAGACAACGGTGGTGTTACTGCTCTGCTGATGTATTCCTCTCACACTCTTTCATCATTCTGTTTTGGTGGTCTAGATCTGTCCTTGAATTCAATGCATTGAACAATGTTACAGCGTTGCAAGGCATGCATCATGGCATAAATCTCCTAGCCCATGGTTTTCTGTTCTTTCCAAATTTTGTAAGAATAATGCAAGGGAACCAATTGTAGCATTCAAATGAAGGCCTTAGAACATTCAACGAGAAATGGCCATACATCCCATGACCATGCCCATGTGTTATCATACCTAATAATGATACTTGCAATTGACATGCATTCTCATAGTATTTTGAGTTCACTCGCAATCTCGGTATTGCTGTCTTTTTTTGGTTTATTATATCATGTATAATGCATAAATACTTGTCCTTTTGCATTTGCTAGAACTTATGCTAGGTGTAGTACACATTTCTACAACTTTGTTGTTGCATCATGTGAATTCTATGTTCATCCTTCAAATGTGCAATCAACTCATCATTATTTGTTGACTCTAGTTGAGACTTTATTCAACTACACACAACACATTTGGAGAACTCGCTTGTTTTTTACAAGGTCACATTAGCAAACACTGCATTCCAAATCTTATTGAATGTAGTGCTAGACATTGACTTGAGACTCATACTCTTGAGTGTTTTATTAACATCATGTAATATGTCTATTTGCTTGTATGTGTTTGGTATTGCAAGCAAGGTTTCCCTGATACCATCTTCCATAGTTCTACTCTTATGTGGCATTCTCTCCGAGTTTTCATCTACAAAAGAGTGCATCAATGCCCTTCCTATTTTTGTATGGTCTCTTCCTTTTCTTACGACACCATCATTACCATGCACTGACCGTCGAACCCAAATTTCAAATTGTTCACAGGTAACGATAAAATGAAGTTTTTGGAATGCCATGAATTTGTACCAAGCTCTACTACATACCTCATTGCCATGAAAAGAAAATACATAGCAAGTCTTTGTAGTTGTTTTGTTCTTATGCCAAGTAGCCAACATTGTATCATACACATAGTTGGTTCTATTTTGAAAACTTTGTCCCCAAAATTCATTGCACATAGACATGACCTTATCTCTATTTGCATATTGACAACACCTTTTTAAACAACAATCTATGGTTGAAACAAGCTAGACAGATGATAGGGATGCTTGATTGGATCTCTTAGAAGGTTTCACAGACATTTTTGGATTTCTATTTATAAAGCAATACTTTCATTTTTTTGAAATAGGCTCTACCAAACCAGCTGATTCGAGATGCATGTATCTTGTAATGCATCACTAGCATGTATATCCTCATATTGTAACAACTCTTTTCCATCCATAGTTGTCACTCTCTTGATAGGCCAACAAACCAGATTGATGTTGCATACATCAAATTGTGCATAAACAGTAGCCTCACAAGCATAGGATGTTTCAATACCAATACCAATGTTATCTTCACCTAGCTCACCAAAGTTTACAGAATCAAATGGACACACATACATGACAACCCCTTCCGCTACTACATGTGTTTTTATTTCATCCCAAAGTTGAACCCTCTTATCCTTCCAAAACTCCTTGTAGCTCATTCCATCAGATTGTGCCTCCAATGCTTCCATTCCTTTGTGAGCCTCAGACATAGAAACCCCTTCGTACATTATCTCATTCATATGCTGTAGTAGCAACCCAATACTCCATTTCACAGTACTGGGAAAAGCATCTCCCACTATCAATGCATCCATTGTTGGGAATGGAATGAGTGATTTCTTTTGAAAACATAAATCAATTGGCATCGATACATTGCCTTCCCCAATAAGCGTGTCTGAACAATATGCGCTTGGGTTTGTCTCACATACACTCGCAAGGGCAACCTTTTGTAAGGCTACAAGCATGATAATATATGAACTTGATTAAAATACATACTTGCAAGAAGGTTTCAAAAAATATTTGTAACATTTAATGGTCTAGTAACTTGTGTGTAGCGGAAAATAGCATGAACATAGTGAGCATTTCATTAGAATAGCTTCCTAATGAGAATAACAAGAGTGCTTGGGTGGAGAGAGCAACAAAAAGTATAACACCTAGTTAGATAGCATGAACAATACTTCAAAAGAGAGAGAAATTAAGCAGCATAAGTGATAGTCTTTTGACATGTGTCCGCCTTTCCCCTTTTGTGAGAGCTTTAGGTAATTACTTAATTCAACTAAACTCTCATTGGACCCCTTTGCCTCCTTACCAATAGGAATCAGGCAAGACATTCGGCTCTTGAATGCTCATTGGACCCCTTGGGAGACTGTCCAATAGTCTTCTAGAGAGCTTAATTCTTATTCGTTCTTTTATTAAGTGTTTTTAAATCAATTAAACTAGATTTACTCTAGCTTAATTCTCATTGGTCCACCTCCTTATGTAGCAAAGTGCATGAGTTAGTTGAGAAGGGCATGGTTAAGCCTAGCTCATCTCCATTTTGTTCTCCTATGCTACTAGCGCAAAAGAAAGACGGCACATATCGTATGTGTGTCGAATATAGAGCACTAAATAGGATCACTATAAGAATAGGTTTCCCGTTCCATGGGTAGAAGACCTATTTGATAAGCTACAAGGATCCACCTACTTCATTAGGATTGACCTAAAAAGTGGCTATCATCAAATAAGGATAGTTGATCAAGACATTGTAAAGACGACATTTTGCACTACGTTTGGTCTTTACAAATACATTGTCATGCCTTTTGGCTTGACCAATGCACCAGCCACATTCAATCGCTTAATGGAGAATCTATTCAGGCCTCACCAAACCTTTACTGGAGTGTTCTTTGATGATATCATCATCTACTCTAATTCATTAGACGAACACAAGCAACACCTTCAGGTAATATTTCAAGTCCTAAGAGAGAATAAACTTTATGTTAATCAAAAGAAAAGTGAATTTTTCTTACAAGAGATTCAGTATTTAGATCACATTATCTCTCAAGATGGCATCCAAATGGATCCATCAAAGTTAGAGGTAATAAAAGGATGGCCTAAACCAAGGAATCTTCATGAATTAAGAAACTTTTTAGGTATGTGCACATACTATAGATGCTTCATAGAAAAGTTCTCACTAATAGCAGGACCATTACATGATCTAACAAAGAAAACTGTTAGGTACACATGGTTTGCCAAGGAGAACAATGCTTTCAAAAAGCTTATCTCTCAACCTGTGCTTACACTACCGGATCTCTCAAAGCCATTTGATTTCCAATGTGATGCTTGTGGTGATTGCCTTGGAGGGAGCTATTTGCTTCAAGAAGGGCACACCATAAGCTATGAAAGTCGAAGCCGGGCTCAACCCTGTTGAGCAAGCTCTAGGCATATATGAAAAGGAACTCCTCACAATTCTACATGCCCTAGACTCATGGAAGCACTATTTATTGGTGACTCCTTTCATTCTGCGAACAGATCACCAAAGTCTTAAGTACTTCATGAAACACACCAAGATCTTTGACAAACAAATGAGGTGGGAAAACTTTCTTTCACAATTTCATTTTCATATTGCTCACATTGTTGGCAAGCATAATCAAGAAGCTAATGCACTCTCAAGACGGCCGAGAGTGAATGCGGCTTCCATAGCAACTCACAATTATCTATCTTCTATGATAGATAAGTATGCTATTGACCCCGATTTTAGAGACGTGATTTCAGCCCTTGAACTAGGGAAGAAAGAGGAACCATTTACTTTACAAGATGGTTATCTTCTCTATGACAATCGAATATGCGTTACTAGCTCACTACGTGAGAAAGTAATGTATGAATCTCATGCTCCTCCTTATGCCCTAAAGGATTCAGTCTACCCTAAAGGGGATTGAAACATATTTCTATTGGCCTACCATGAAAGCAAACATACAAGAGTATGTTTCTAAATGTGTGGTATACCAGAAGACCAAGTTTGACAGAGGGAAGCAACCTGGATTTCTTCAAGCTTTGCCAATCCCTAATTCACCATGGGAGAGCATATCCATGGATTTTACCTTTGGATTGCCTAATTATATCCATGAGGATACAGGAATATGGACGATAGTAGACAGGTTCAGTAAACAAGCTCATTTTATACCTGCCAAAAAGACTATCAAAGCCCATCAAATGGCAACCCTCTTCATTTCACAAATCTTCAAGTACCATGGCTTGCCAATGTCCATAGTGTCGGATAGAGATCCTAGAATGACCAATAATTACTGGAAGGGTCTCTTTGAGAATTTAAGAACAAGGCTAAACTTCTCTTTGGGCTATCACCCGCAAACGGATGGCCAAAGTGAAATAGCTGACCTCACAATTCTCGATCTACTAAAAGCCTATGTAATGAAAGTAGATCAAAGATCCCAATGGGAGAAGTACTTACCCTTAGTGGGGTATGCCTACAATAACACTGTACATACTTCCACAGAAAAATCACCTCTTGAGGTAATTGAGGGAAGATCAAAAAGTCCCTTGCTACTTAAGGTACATGTGAAGATCTTCGCTGCAGATGAGTATAGACGAGACCTACAAGAATCTTTCCAAAAGATTAAGGATGCTATCTCTATCTCACAGCAAAGGGAAAAGGATGTTGCTGACAAGCACAAAAGAGCCCAAGCCTTTAAAGAAAATGATTGGGTCTTACTCAAATTTCCCAAGGCTCGATTAAGGCACACGACGGGCAAGAATCCTACAGGACACCAAAAGTACTATGCTAAGTTAGTAGAAAGATACTATGGTCCCTTCCAAATTCTTAGGCCAATCAATACGATGGCCTATCAACTCAAGTTGCCCAACCATTGGCTCATACACAATTGTTTCCATGTGAGCCTACTAAAGCCTTACAAAAGAGAGCCACCTCAAACACCAACTATTGAAGACCCATTGGAGATCGAGGACCAGGAAGAGGTGCTGCAGCCCGAGTCCATTCTCCGACATGAAGACAAGGTACTAAGAGGCGGTCAGACTATCCGGCGATATCTTTAAGTTTAAGAATTATCCTTTTGAAGATGCTAGATGGATGCAAGGCATACAATTAAAGGATAACCTAAACCTGCTTACAATGCTTCCCTAGAGTAAGAAAATGTACAAATGTTAAAAAGGAAGAGAGTTTTTGTCTTATAAGACTCTTCTTTTCTTTATTGTGCACAAAAATGAAGTAGTATGCATGCTTAGATCAAGTTTGCAGAGACAACGTCTCCCAAACACCAAGTAGATCTTGTCACTCTACTATGGAAGATTGATAGGACTAATGTGCAGACATGCTTGCGGCAGCTTAGGCTCTCAAGCACCAAATGGACTAGTCATCCATTCTGGAACGATGTCGTAGGGTAACATAGGGATCCTCTACCCGCTAGGAAAAAGGACTAATGAATATGTTGTATCTTCTCTACCCCATAGTTGAGGACGACTATGATTTCAAGAGAGAGGTAATGTCATAATAATCAATATCTAATTGTTCTAAATTATTTTCTCATGTTAAACTGATCATTTAATATGGAAAAGTGACAAGGGAGAAAAAGCTAGAATATTGGTTAAGTTAGTAGACCTGCCACAGTAGGGATCCAAAGAAGGTAAAATAGGGATCCAAAAGGGGGGCCATCTGCAAAAGATCAATGTGCACCCTAAGTTTCAACCCATTAAGACTTCCAAAATGCTAAGGTTCCAAAATTCAAAGGTTCTGTCCAAAGGTCAAAAGACTAGGGAAATTGGATGCTTTGTGTGTGTCCCAAAAGTCTTCAACCATCCCTACATAGGAGGGGGCGAGCCCTAGAAGTAGGAGATGAGAGAGAAACTCACACACACACACACACACACACACACACACACACACACACACACACACACAAGCTCCATTTACACAAAGGGAATGAGGGACACATGTCAGCTCCCTAGCCCAGATTCCCACAAGGTGTACTCAGTTCCTATTGGATGGCCTTCCACATAGCTTTGGACATGGAGCCTCAATTTCCGGATTAAGGGATTGACTGAAGCTTTTTGCCCCTTGAAAGCACCATTTGCGGGTAGGACATCTCCCATCTCGTAGGCTTGTATGCCTAGCTTGGTGGCCAACTCTATAGATATGGAATTGTGAGTAGAACCAAGGTCAAAGAGAATAAAAGCATCATGTTCTCTTCCCTTTCCCCAAGCATGGCATAGAGGAGATCCTTTGTGGTGAATTTCCTCCTCTTGGATTTCAACCAAGGTAGATCTAGGAGGTTCATGGAGGGTGTTCTTTTGGGGACAAGCGCGGTATGCATTCCCTTGCTCACCGCACTTGAAACAACGATTATCCTTGTGATAACGCTCAAGCTCTTCACGAGAGAGTTTTATTTTGCCTTTATAAACTCCCTTCTCTTTAGCGTTGTTGGAGTTTCCCTTAGGAGACTTTTGGACATTGTCCTTCCCCTTAGGCTCATTGGAACCCTTGTTTTTTGTGGGCTTAGAATTTCTTTTAGCCCCCGTTTGGAAATTGATTTGAGAGGCCACCATAGTATGGTGTATAACCGCCCATATGGTGCACGGACTTTGGGAGTTGATATACTCCGTTATTTCTTCACTTAAGCCGGCACAAAATTGTTGCTTTTGCTCTACAAATACAGCTTCTTGAAGACAGTGTCTTTGCATTGTAAATCCCAAAGCTTGTCTACATATTTGTGAATGGATTCGTAGAGAGAGAGCTTTAAGCTTCACCATTTGGTGAATACTTTGTCTTTGGCATCGGTGGCCAAAAACTGCTTCATAATGGAAGCTCTTAAAGCTTTCCATGTTTGTGGATCTTCATCGTCGCTGGCCCGTAGGCTAGACCACCATTTCCTGGCGGACTTTTGAAAGTGCATAGCTACATGGCGTAGCTTAGAGGACTCCGTGAAGCCCTCATCTCCAAACGCCGCATCCAATTGTTGGATAAAGTCCAAGACTTTGTTTGTAGCACAAAAAGTGCCATCATAGGTAAGGAAAGAGATGCTCTTTCCTCCCTCTTTGAATTTCTTGAGCTTGGAAAACCTCTTCCACGCGGCATAGGATTTCCTATGGCGTCTTCTTTTTGATGGTCCAAAGGTTGCACCATCACTTTGAAGAATTTGAGGAAGATGGAGAAGAGGGTGACCTCTTTCTCGCCTTTTTCTTCTTTTTCTTTTTGTCATCCCTCTTTGAAGTATGGTGTGGAGAAGTATGGGATGATTTTCTCCATTTTGTAGGTGATGGAGAGCATTTAGCCTGCCGTCTTTGTGGAGCCATCTCCACCAAGGTGGCAGGAGACTCACTTCTTTCTCGTTCCTTTGGTGGAGGCTCTTGAATTCTCCTTTGAGAAGGAGATGCGTCATCAAGGTGCAAATTTCTGAGCCCTTCATATGGATCCTCTTCTTCTTCCCGAATTGGAGAGAGGCCTCTTTTGGAAGTCTCGCAAGGAGGCTTCCTAGGTGCTCTCTCGTCATGGTGGCGAGCTTGGAGAATCCCATGAGCACGAAGCTGCCGCTGCACTTCACTTTGGAGGGATGGATTGCCCATGGCTTGTTGAAGCCTAGAAACAAGATAGTTAACAATCATTGGGGCATCGTAGCTTGCTCATTAGCAAAATCAAAGTTATCAACATTAATTTGACTCTCTTTACTATTGTCAGTCATTCTAACAACTTTTGGGTGTAAACTTTTTAGGTGTACTTTGACACTTGAAGCCCTAATTGCTACTCCTCTTTACCCCTTTAGAAAAATCACTTAAGCTACTGTACCAGTGGCTCGAATACCATTAATTGCAAGGAATAGAAGAGAGGGTTGTTCAACACCAAAACAACACCGGCTCCTATCAAGCTTCTAATAGCTCAAAAGTGGTTAAGCCGTAGGCAAGCCCCATAGGACTTCACTATTAAGACCATAGCTCTCGACGGTGATGCCCCGTTAACTGCGCAAAGGCAGGCGCATTGCAAGGCTAAAAAATCCCTATTCTACTTACTCATATGCAATTAATAGTACCAACCATTTATAGCTAGCTTGAGGACCTCCCTTCTTGATCAAGAAAAGAGAAACCTTGTGCTCTGATACCAATGTAGCATTTAATGGTCTAGTAGCTTGTGTGTAGCAAAAAATAGCATGAACATAGTGAGCATTTCATTAGAATAGATTCCAAATGAGAATAACAAGAGTGCTTGGGTGGAGAGAGCAACAAAAAGTATAACACCTAGTTAGATAGCATGAACAATACTTCAAAAGAGAGATAAATTAAGCAACATAAGTGATAGTCTTCTGACATGTGTCCCCCTTTCCCCTTTTGTGAGAGCTTTAGGTAATTACTTAATTCAACTAAACTCTCATTGGACCCCTTTGCCTTCTGGCCAATAGGAATCAAGCAAGCCATTGGGCTGCTGAATGCTCATTGGACCCCTTGGAAGACTGTCCAATAGTCTTCTAGAGAGCTTAATTCTTATTGGTTCTTTTCTTAAGTGTTTTTAAATCAATTAAACTAGATTTACTCTAGCTTAATTCTCATTGGTCCACCTCCAAGGCCATCCAATAGGAACTGAGTACACCTTGTGGGCATCTGGGCTAGGGAGCTGACATGTGTCCCTCATTCCCTTTGTGTAAAGGGAGCTTGTGTGTGTGTGTGTGTGTGTGTGAGTTTCTCATCTCCTACTTCTAGGGCTCGCCCCTTCCTATGTAGGGATGGTTGAAGACTTTTGGGACACACACAAAGCATCCAGTTTCCCTAGTCTTTTGACCTTTGGACAGAACCTTTGAATTTTGGAACCTTAGCATTTTGGAAGTCTTAATGGGCTGAACCTTAGGGTCTTTTAAGCCCATTGGTGCACATTTCTCTTTTGCAGATGGCCCCCCTTGTGAGTATATATGTAGGTGTTTCATGAGAATATATATACACCATGTGGCCTTAGGGCCATAGGATGATATATGTAGGTGCTCCATGGTTATAAGTATGTATACCTCCTATAGGGTTAAGGACATAGAGTTCTATGTACAAGGGTTTCATGATGAGTATATACACATCCTATGTCCTTAGGGCCATAGGGTGCTATATGTAGGTGTTTCATGATAAGTATGTATACACCGTATGGTCTTAGGGACATAGGGTACTAGATGTAGGTGTTTAATGATGAGTATGTATACATCCTATGGACTTAGGATCATATGCTGCTTTCTGTAGGTGTTTTGTGTTGAATAAATATACATCCTATGGGCTTAGGGCCATAGGACACTACATGTGGTTGTGTCATGATGAGTATAAATACATCCTATGGAATTAGAGCCACATGGCACTATATGTGGTTGTTTCATGATGGTTATGTAGAATCCTAATGGACTTAGGGCCATAGGATGATATATGTAGGTGGTCCATGATGAGTATGTATACATCCTATGGCCTTAGGGATATAAGATTCTTTATGTAGGTGTTTTGTGTTGAGTATATATAAATAATATGGACTTTAGTCCATATGATGTTTTATGCAGGTGTTTTGTGTTGAGTAAATATACATCCTATGGCCTGAGGGACATATAGAACTATATATAGTTGTTTCATGATGGTTATATAGAATCCTATGGACTTAGGGCCATATGATGCTATAAGTAGGTGTTTCACGATGCGTATGTACACATCCTAGGCCATAGGATTCTATATGTAGGTGGTTCACATTGAGTATGCATACATCCTATGGCCTTAGGGCCATAAGATGATTTATGTAGGTGTTTTGTGTTGAGTATCTATAAATCATATGGCCTTTTGTCCATAAGATTTTTTATGTAGGTGTTTTGTGTTGAGCAAATATGCATCCTATGGCCTAAGGGCCATAATGCACTATATGTAGTTGTCTCATGATGGGTATATAGCATCGTGTGTCCTTAGGGACATAAGATGCTATATGTATTTGTTTCATGATGCGTATGTATACATCCTATGGATTTAAGGCCATAGGGCACTATATGTAGTTGTTTCATGATGGGTATATAGCATCTTGTGGCCTTAGGGCCATAGAATGCTATATGTAGTTGTTTCATGAGATGTGTATGTATACATCCTATGGCCTTAAGGACATAGAATTCTATGTGTAGGTGGTTCATGATGAGTATGTATACATACTATGGCCTTAGGGACATAGGATGCTATATGAGTATGTATACATCCTATGGACTTAGGGCCATATGGTACTACAAGTAGGTGTTTCACGATGAGTTTTTATACATCATATGATGTTTCATGATGGGTATACAAAATCCCATGGCATTAGGACCTTAGGATGATTTATGTATGTGTCTTGTGTTGAGTATATATACGTCCTATGGCTTTAGCCCATATGATGTTTTATGCAGGTGTTTTGTGTATAGTCAATATACATTCTATGGCCTCAGTGCCATAGAACCTTAGGATGCTTTATGTAGGTGTCTTGTGTTGATTATATATACGTCCTATGGCTTTAGCCCATATGATGTTTTATGCAGGTGTTTTGTGTATAGTAAATACACATTATATGGCCTGAGTGCCATAGGGAAATGTATGTAGTTGATTAATGATAGGTGTCTCATGATGAGTATGTATACATCCTATGGCCTTAGGTCCATAGGATGTTATATATAGGTGGCTTGATATGATTATATATATACATCCTATAGCCTTAGGTTTGTAGGGCCCTATACGTAGGTGTTTCATGATGAGTATATGAAGATCCTATGAATCAAAGGCCATAGGATGCTATATGTTCATGTTTCTAGCTATGTATATATAGATCTTATGGATTTATGACCACATGGTACTATCTATTTGCATTTTGTGGTGAGCTATATATACATCCTATGGACTTTGGGCCATAGGGTGCTATATATAGTGATTTTAGAAAGCTAGAGCCCGCCAGCACATAAGGGGGTACATATGAGCCGCACAATGTGCCACGTGGTGCATCCACATCAATTGATCCTATGCCATGTGGCACATCCACAACCATTGACTATATATAGGGACCGTGCCTCAAGTAATCCCGTGATGTACATCCATATGATATATTTACGTCTTTGAAGGGACATAAAAATGGCAGAACGCACGTATCGCATTGTGTATCAAATATGAGACCACATTGCGTATGTGCAACTTTGTAACCCTTTCTGCAAAGGCACACCAACACCTTTGCACCCATTCTAGTATATGGCCTCCTCATTTAAATAGTATTAGTATAAATATGTGTATGTTGCATGTATGCTCACACTTTCACACACGTGCAACTAGTGTGCAATTGCACGTGCAAAAAAAAAGCTAAAAATTATGTTTTTTTTTCCTTACCCCAAAATTTTCCAAAATGAATTTTCAAGTCTCTTGGTCAATACTGCACCAAAAAATAGCACACTTTTTTGATTGAAAATTCTCAAATTTAAAATTGGGAATTTTATATTTGCAAAATTTTAGTTTCGAGCTTTTGCAATTGAAACATTATTTTTGAGCTTTTCAAAACTCGTGCTACATTAACAATATCTTCAAATATTAGTGTGGCATGACAAAAGTCTACATTAGATTGTATTCCTTCAATCCCCAAACAATGAAATGTAACATGTATGCGTGTCTTTTCTTGGGGGAGTGTATGCTCATGCACATCTCTTATTAGCCTAAAATGTATGCATGTTTTTTCTAGGGGGAGTGTATGCTCATGCACATCTCTTAGTAGCCTAAAATTCATTTTTTAGGCTAAGAGCCATTTCTAATAAATTTTGATTTAACATCATATTTTGTAGAATATGCAATAACATACCTATCATAGTCCCAAAGTAACTGAGAAAATCAACTCAAGAAACAACAAAACCAAACTAGATTCCAAGTAACAATATGATATGTATATCCTAATAACCCTCACTAACAAAAACATCCTAAATTATTTTGCGTAAAAAAACTTCTTGTGTAGTGTAACATGCATTCAAGATGATGGCATATGTGACTACAACTAGAGAGATGCCATCTCTTTCAATCCAGTGAAAGTAGCCCATAGCTTCCTGATTGTAAATTTGTTAGTCATATCTTGCAATCAAAGTATGTCAATAAATGACATTGCCAAGCACTAGGTTTCTTTCCAAACTCCCCTAACTAAGTATGTCACCCCAAACTCTTACCCATATCAACATCTCGCCTAATACCACATGCTGTCAAGATGCAAGCATAGGTGATTGAGTTTGGAGAGATGCCCTTGCTTTGCATCCATTGGAAGTATCCCATAGCTTCCCAATAAAACAAATATTCTACAATCAGTGTGTGTCAAGAGATTACATCCAGAGATGAACGTCCTCAAGAACTTTCTGTGCTTTCTAATGTACACCACATTTGGCCTACAAGTCATCCAAGGCATTGCCAAACACTAGGTTTGTTTACTTTGTTAGCTATACACTTAGATTCAAAATATTCTCACCTCCTTCATCCATATGTTTGGCCTTTCAAATGGAACCATGGTATTTTTATTGATAAAAAGTAGTATCTAGTTATCTAAATAAGCACAAATGGTGGGCCTTGGGGGCGGGGGGGGTTCCATGAGTGCATGAGGTCATTTCTAACGAGGGATCAAATATGGCAGTCTTTGAAGCTTAAGGTACTGAATAGAGTGTAACAGCGGGTGTTTTTCTTACCCGCATGCAATAAAAACAAAGTATATTCATCGAACTGTAAACAACTCAAATCAAAGCATGAGCTCAGAGATCGAGAATTAGTAGCTAGTAGTATCAATTTGATGCTGATCATAATTTTTATAGGTTGCTTAGACTTGCAAGTGTGAACTTTGAACTTTCAAATTTAAAGGCTTCTTGATTTTCTAGATTTCCTAAATGCACTTCATAGGATGTATTGTTAAACTCAATTTGAGAAAACATCCACAAATAGAGTGTAGCCAATTTGTATGGATCATGTTTTGTAGGAGCAATAACATCCTCATGTGCTTGATGTCTAGATGGTCTTGTAAGCCCATGTTGATGCCAAGGTTCCTTTGCTTACTCGTGTACATCTTTGCACTGTCATTTGGAGAGCGTTGGGATCCTCTGCTTGATCTTCCTATATGGGTTGTGGCTATTGCGAGGCTTCCAACCTTTGGGTAGTGTCTTTCTTGATCTAATATACCTAGGCCTCCTCCTTTCTTCTCTCTATCTGTGCAATACTTTCTAGTATCTTCTCTATCAAGCCCTCCAGAAAATCATAGTCATCATATTCTTCAAGCTTGAATAGTAGTTTCATTACAGGATGTGGCTTCTTGATTCACTAGATTGCCTGATTGCACTTCATAGGATTTAATTTTAAATGCAATTTGACAAAATATCCACAAATAGAGTGTAACCAATCTTTATGGATCATGTTCTGGTCACCCTTTTTTGTTCAATTTGTAGGAAAAACATTCTCATCTTCTTGACATCTAGATGGTCTTCTAAAGTCCATGTTGATTCCAAGGTTCCTTATATGCTAACCCCCCAAATTGTCTGTGCGCCTTAAATCACCTCATGTTCATTAGTATTGGGCAAGAAAAATGTTAAAAATGGACAAAAATGATAAAAGAATTAGCAAATATTTTTGGAAATACAAGGGTCTAGAGCTCCCCCATCATCCGCATGCACGCGGACGATGGGGAAGCTCTAGGCCTCTTACTTTTTGAAAGTAATTTGTCAGATTTGAAACTTTTTTACCATTTTCACAATGTTAAAAAAGGGGGCTAGAGGGCCCCGATCATCCACGTGTACACTGATGATAAAGGAGCTAGCTCCAACTCTCTCTTTTTTCCAAAAAGAAAAGGCCTTTTTGCCATTATCGCCTATTTTCATGATTAATAATGGTAGTAAAGCTCCCTCCACGTCTCTTCTCTCTTCCACATCAAAAGTGAATCGATGATTTTTCAGTTTTTTTTCATCTTCCATCTGCCTATTAATGATTGTTCTTTCCAAACATAGTGTCACATCAGTCTATCCACTCATACAATGCTGCTTTTCAAAGACTTTCATTCAATGTAAGGTCAAATCTCCCTTCATTTTTGCATATAACACATTTTCTCAAAATTTGCCACATCTGAGGTGGAATCTCCCTTCACTTCGAAAATTTGCAACACCTTATCTGTACTAGGAAAAATGACCTTCAAATTTTCCTAAATACCCCTGGTTGTGAGATTAAATTTCTCCAAAGGTAAAAAAGTTTGTAAAAATACTATTGTCTATCAATCCAAGCTGCTAAACAAAAATTTGAGTCGGTTACGCAAGCTTTGGAGATGTATTGCTTCATTGTTTTTAGACATAATTGCCTTTTTTGCGAGGTAATTAGAGACAATTTAAATGCTAAGCGCTCAAAAAGGATCTCAATTGTCAAAAAGTAATAACGATTAGAAAATCTTGACCAATTCAACCAAAATGGATAAAAGGGTATTTTGGAAATTTTGGAAATTTGAGGAGTATTTTGAGAATCTCCACGAGTTAGAGGGGTATTTTGGTAAATTTTCCTTTGTAATAGAGCTTCACCCACGCGTGCACGGACGATCGGGGTACTGTCAGTTTGTTTCGTGCATGGGAGAGAGTATATTGAGACAGAGGATCCCCTTTGTGGCCATTAAGGCAATGGGCAACCAGTAGAGCGGGGATATTTAGTCAGAGATGTAGAGAGGGGTGATTGTCACACGGATGGAGGTGCTGTGCTCACGCGCGCTGACGGCCGCCTTCGACCTGACATTCATGCTCCCGGCCTCAAGATCCAACCTCCACAAATAGCTGCCACTTGATACTCTCTATCCCCTTGTCGCTTTGTGCCATCTCAGGTATCACCACCCCGCTCTTGTGTGGGCTCCTTCCTCTTCATGCACCCGCCTTCATCTCTTCCTCGTCCCTCTCTCTGAACCTCCTCAGCTCGTGATTTTTCTTATTTATCTATCAGGCCCTCCTCTTCTTGGCGCTATCATAGCCTTAGAGGCTGCTCACCTTGATTGCTTAGGAACTCCCTCAATCCCATGCTCCCTCTGGACGACATCCGTCTAAAATTGGCGACCTGGTGGGCCTCTCATCAGCATGGCGAGCTGGTGGCTTCCCGAGGTTTTTCATTAGCATGGCCAATCATGTGCTGCACAAATCTCGTGGTTTCTTGGACTCTCGTCCGCATGGCGGTGCCAGGCGTATTTCTCTAGCCTTTGAATTTCTTTTCTTGAATAAGAGAAAATTCCCACGAAGGCTTCCTTGTCCACTTTTGGACTCTGGTAAGGAGACCACATTGACGTATGTTACTTCAATAGCCTCTATAGCCAAGTCTGTAGCTCGATCACCTCCATTGGCCCCTTTTCCAAACTACACTACATGAGTGTGTATGTGTGTCATAGTGTGTAGGCTCATAGTCACTATCTTCAAATCTAACGCCACCTATAACTAGTGCCACTGTGACCTTTATCATTTGTGAATGAGTCAGTAGCAATGGAGCATCATGGCATTTTTTTGCGTGTAATATACCCTCTTCCCATTTTGTTAGCTTGGGGTGGTGGAGATTGATTGGCTACTATGGAAGTCAGGGATATCGTGGTGTGTATTGGCATGCGGATTCCCATAATCTTCATTTTGACTCTTGCACCACCTTCAAATTTGCGGTATATCACAACACACAAATATCAACAAGTTGCATTGGCCTCTGTTGCCCGTGAGATCATCGTTTATAACACCCACAAAGATCTCCTTTCATAAAAAAGCATGTAGAGGGGGGCTTATGATAGGCTGTAGCACAAAGGAGGAGATGTTACTTCAGCACCATGATTGCCAAAAATATTGCCATCGCAACATGTAAACCAACTACTTTGAATGATGCTCTCTCTCTCTCTCTCTCCATCTTCATGTTCTCTTTTAGTGTGTGTGGGTATGCAATCACAACTAAATTAACAAAATCACACCCTCTTCTACACTACAGCATGTCCCTTAATCGGATACATTTGGATCATGAGAGAGAGAGAGAGAGAGAGAGAGAGAGAGAGAGAGAGAGAGAGAGAGAGATCATTCAAAGTCTTCTAGGATGATCTGGCAACACGTTAAGGTTTAGGTAAGCTAATTTGAATCAATGCCAGCTAAGTACAAAATTTGAAGACTAGAGAAGCAAAATTTGCATAGTACGGGATAGAATCCAAGAGATAAGGCTCTTGGGTAAATCAAAGTCATTCCTATTAGCTGCAATATGTGACTACTTGCCAAGGACTCGGCAATGCTCTCCAATAGCTTCACATTAGAGTTCATGTGTAGAAGTACACATGTATTGCATGGAAATGGCCATGGTTACCAAGAGCTACAATAACATTGATCATACTAGCATGCATATAATTTCAGGCTTTTGAGCACCTGAAGAAGCTTGTGCTTCATCAATATCAAGTCTAGGTGTTGCATGCATGTGCATGTGTGATTTTTGGGACTTACAAAAAGATACTTCATGTTATTTTATGTATATATATGCAAGCCAATTCCTTTTGATTTTTTTATGGCAAGAACTTGTAGAAGAAATTTATCACGGGTTTTACTCCAAATATTACTCATAGGGTTAATTCTCAGATAATACAACCAATCTTGCTCCGTGACATGATTTTTTTCAGGGTACTCTTTCTACACATAGGGTTCCTATATGAAATTGTGTGATACAATTGAAGAGTTTGCAATGTTTTAAGTATGCTTACTCTCTAATTCTAATTTTATTCTTCCCATACTACTCTCTCTCTCTCTCTCTCTCTCTCTCTCTCTCTAGCAGGAGGTGCAAGTGGAGGCATGGTACAAGTTTGAAAGAGGTGCATATTAGATTTATTGATCAAGCCCACAAGTAAGAATGCAAGTGGAGGTAGTATTTCCAAAAAATTCCAAAAGAGATTGGCTTCAGCGCTGCAGGCATGGTTGCAGCATTCTTGAAAGAGAAAATGTACATGGATTTTTGAGTCTTGATAGAGTGTTGTTATGATGTACACATATATACATAACTTAGTTGCACTTGACCCAATTTTCAAAAGAGAGAATCTATGCATAAAGCCTGTCTAGCATGTAAGCACGTGTATTATGTGTATGTGACATACCCGAACTTCAACCAAAAGAGCACATGATCATTCATCAACCCGTAGTAACTCCGATGGACTTGGCATTTGTATTGGGGATAACATGCAGGAGACACCCTATAGTGTAGTGAACCTATAGAAAAACAAAGTGGTCTAGAGCTATGCATCCAAGGATTTATCTCTTATGCATGAGTTGCAAAATTACTTCTCACTACTCTTTGAAATCTTTTTTGAATCCCCTCTCAATATAGATGTATGCTTTGCGATTTATATCTTGCCAATTGTTCAAGCTCAAAGTTAGGACTTTTGAAACTTATGCATGTTTTTTGGTGTCTACTATCAAGTAATACTTTTTTGTTTTGTTAGAAAAGGCTCCAAATTAAACGTCCAAAAGCTCGAAAAAAAGGTTTTCATTGCAAACGCTCGAAATCAAAAGCTTGCTAAAATAACACACTCTAGGAAATTGGGTCACGAGACACCAAAACTGACCATGGGTGTCGTCCCGCTTGCCACAACAAGATATTAACACTGACAAAAACCCTTTGAGCGTGAGAAACCTCTTGAGTGACGCATGGGTCTCGCCGTGAGAAACCCCTTAAGCGCCTCAAAAACTTAATTTGAAATTCAAAGTTAGGTTCTTTTAATTAAATTTTAGAGCTTATCTCTTTCTTTCTCTCTTTACCACACACACACACGCACACTCTCTCTCTCTATCTATGTCTCGTTACTTGCACTCCGTCACTACTCTCTCTCTCTATCATTGTCGTCCCCGTCGCCGTCACTGTGCTCTCTTCCACCTACCATCATCGACCGCTGGCCTACACATTACCTCTCGACCCCCTACATAGTGTCTCTCAACCGCCATTCTCTATTGGCCTGTACAATCCATCTCAGCACCACTCTCTCTTTTGGCCTGCATAGTCCATCTCTGTTGTCACTCCCTCTCATCCCCCTGCACACTCCCTCGCCTTCGGCTGCCTGCCAAGCTTCCTCCTCCCAGATTTGAGGTCCCTATTGCTCCTACACAGTCGGTGCTGCCGTTTTGGAAGCGGTGCTACTCTTTTTATAACAACAAGGGACTGCTTTTTCCCTCAAATGTAGGTACGTTTTCAAACATATGTAAATAGATTATTTCAAATTTGTGTAATTAGGTTTTTCTATTGTAAGTTAATAAATTCTTGCTTTTTTTTAAAGAATGTTTTCTATGTAAACAGGTTATTGCTTATGTGTAAATATGTTTTTGCTTTTGTGTTTAGGGTTTTCTCATGTAAACACGTTTTTGTTTATGTGTAAAGAGGTTTCTTTGTGTAAACATGTTTTTTTCTCAACCTAGTTTAGTCTTTCTCTAATTCAAACTTTCTCTAGTTATTCCATGAAATGAAATTTAAACAAACAAAACCAAAGAAATGCCTACCTGTGTATTGTTCTTAATGGTAGAGAAGTTGAGGGAGGTAATGTCATTGTAGTGAGAGGTGGTATGGGAGGGGTTGAGCAAGGGGGTGATGTAGCAGTAAGGGATGACAATGTAGGCAATGTCGTGGGAGGACAGATACACAAAAGACCTCTCAATCTGCATGCAAAATGAATGGAAATAAAAAACTCACCATCAAAATACCTTTTTTATGTATACCCATGGGAGCATAGGGTATGGCATGGGTCATTGGGTAGCATAGGTCCTTATGTAAAATGTATTTGTTAATAATGCACCTTATAAACCTATGGCCTTGGGGTCATTGCGATTCAAAATAACACAAAGAGCACCCTATGGCCTTAGGGCCATTGGGATTCTAAATAACAAAACAAGCACTCTGTGGATGTAAGGCCATACCGTTTCTAACTAACAAAAAGAGAATGTTGTGGCCTTAGGGTGACATGGTTTCTAACTAATAAAAATAGCACCCTGTGGCCTTAGGGCCATAAGGTTTATAGCTCACAGAAAGATCTCTTTGTCCCTCTAGGGACATAAGGTTTCTTGCTATCACAAATAGCACCCTGTGGCCTTAGGGCTTTATGGTTTCTAGCTAACACAAAGAGCACCCTATGGCCTTAAGGCCATAGGGTTTTTAGATTACACAAAGAGCACACTATGGTCTTAGGTCCATAGGTTTTCTAGCTAACACAAAAAATGCACCCTGTGGCCTTAGGTCCATAAGGTTTCTAGCTAGCACAAAAAGCACCCTGTGGCCTTATGGACATAGGGTTTCTAGATAACTGAAAGAGAACCCTCTGACCTTAGGCCCATAGTGTTTCTAACCATCACAAAGAGCACCCTATGGCACTAAAGGCCACAGGGCGCTCTTTTTGTTAGCTAGAAATCCTAGCCATCACAAAGAGCACCTTGTGGCCTTAAGGCCATGGAGTTTCTAGCCATCACAACGACCACCCTATGGCCCTAAAGCACCATGTGGCCTTAAGGCCATAGAGTTTTTAGCAATTACAATGACCACTCTATGGTCGTAAGGCACCGTGTGGCTTTTGGGACATAGGGTTTCTAACCACCCTATTGACCTAAGGCACCATGTGGCCTTAGGGCCATAGGGTTTCTAGCTAACAAAAAGAGCACCATGTGGCCTTAGGGTGATAATGTTTTAAGCTAATAAAAAGAGCACCATGTGGACTTAGAACCATTTAGTTTCTTACACAAAGAGCACTATATGGACTTAGAGCCATAGGGGTTCTTACACAAAGAGAACCATGTGGCCTAAGGGCCATATAGTTTCTTACACAAAGAGAACCCTGTGGCCTTAGGGCCATAGGTTTTCTAGCTAACAAAAAGAGCACCGTGTGGACCTAGGGCCATAGGGTTTCTTACACAAAGAGCACCATGTGGCCTTAGGGACATAGGGTTTATTACACAAAGAGAACCATGTGGCATTAGGGCCATAGTGTTTCTAGCTAACACAAAGATCACCCTATGGACTTAAGGTCATAGGGTTTTAAGATAGTAAAAAGAGAACCATGTGTCCTTAGGGACATAGGATTTATATCTTACACAAAGAGCTCTCTATGGACCTAAGGACATAGGGTTACTAGCCATCACACAGAGTACCTTGTGGCATTAGGACCATAGGGTTTCTAGCCATCACAAAGATCACCCTGTGGCCTTAGGGAAGTTAGGCCATCCTTTTATTACCTCTAACTTTGATGGATCCATTTGGATGCCATCTTGAGAGATAATATGACCTAAATATTGAATCTCTTGCAAGAAAAATTCACTTTTATTTCGATTAACATAAAGTTTATTCTATCTCAAAACTTGAAATATTACCTGGAGGTGTTGCTTGTGTTCGTCTAATGAATTAGAGTAGATGATAATATCATCAAAGAACACTCCAGTGAAGGTTCGATGAGGCCTGAACAGCGTCTCCATCAAGCGATTGAATGTGGCTGGTGCATTGGTCAAGCCAAAAGGCATGACAATGTATTCGTAATGTGGTGCGAAATGCGGTCTTTACAATGTCTTGATCAACTATCCTTATTTGATGATAGCCACTTTTTAGGTCAGTCCTATTGAAGTAGGTCGATCCTTGTAGCTTATCAAATAGGTCTTCTACCCGTGGAACGGGAAACCTATTCTTGATAGTGATCCTATTTAGTGCTCTATAGTCGACACACATGCGATATGTGCCGTCTTTCTTTTGCACTAATAGCACATGTGAGCAAAATGGAGATGAGCTAGGTCTAACCTGCCCTTCTCAACTGACTCATGCACTTGCCGCATAATCTCCTCTTGTTGAGCTTGAGAAACTCTATAAGGAGGTTTGTTTAGGCGGTGAACTTCCTGGAAGAAGTTCAATTGCATGGTCATCATTACCTCATTTAGGAGGTAGCTCACGAGGGATGTCGTCAATAAAAACATCTTGAAACCCCTTGAGAAAACTGGATAACTCTAATTCCTTTTGGTTGCTTTTATTTTCTTTTGTTAAAGCATTAGGTTCATTTTGAGAATCTTTAACAAAAATTATGTACATGGAAATAGAGCTCTTTATTGACTTGTTGAAAGCTGGTGTATGTACAATGGGGATAGTGTTACCCATTTCCTTAGCATCTATATACATGTCTTTTTCCCTGAACTTAAAGGAGATTCTCCTTTCAGGAAATTTAACATCGGCAGCCAGGCGGTCAAACCATGGTGCCCCTAGGATAGCCTCATAGCCTTGGACATGAAGCCTCAATTTCCCGATTAAGAGAGTGACTGAAGTTTCTTGTCCCTTGAAGGCACTGTCTACGGGTAGGACATCTCCCATCTCGTAGGATTGTATGCGTAGCTTGGTGGCCAACTCTATAGATATAAAATTGTGAGTAGAACTAGGGTCAAAGAGAATAAAAGCATCATGTTCTCTTACCTTTCCCCAAGCATGGCATAGAGGAGATCCTTTGTGATAAGTTTGGTGAGTCTCCTCCTCTTGAATTTCAACCAAGGAAGCTCTAGGAGGATCTTGGCGGTTGTTCTTTTGGGTACAAGCGCGGTACGCATGCCCTTGTTTGCCGCACTTGAAACACCGGTTATCCTTGCGATAACGCTCAAGCTCTTCAAGAGAGAGTTTGTTCTTACCTTTGTAAACTCCCTTCTCTTTAGCTTTGTTGGAGTTGCCCTTAGGAGACTTTTGGACATTGTCCTTCCCCTTAGGCTCATTGGAACCCTTGTTTTTTGGGGGCTTATTATTTCTTTTAGCTCCACCATTTCTTCGGTTAAGCCCACACAAAATTGTTGCTTTTGCTCTCCAAAATCCAACTTTTTGAAGACAGTGGCTTTGAGTTGTAGGTCCCAAAACTTGTCTACATATTTGTGGATGGATTCATTGGGAGAGAGCTTTAAGCTTCGCCATTCGGTGAGTACTTTGTCTTTGGCATCGGTGGCCAAAAACTGCTTCATAATGGAAGCTCTTAAAGCTTTCCATGTTCGTGGAGCTTCACCGTTGGCTCATAGGCTAGACCACCATTTTCTAACGGACTTTTGAAAGTGCATAGCTACATGGCGTAGCTTAGAGGACTCCGTGAAGCCCTCATCTCCAAACGCCGCATCAAATTGTTGGATAAAGGCCAAGACCTTGTTTGTAGCACCAAAGGTGCCATCATAGGTAAGGAAAGAGATGCTCTTCCCTCCCTCTTTGAACTTCTTCAGCTTGGATGACCTCTTCCATGCGGCATAGGATTTCCTATGGCCTCTTCTTTTTTATGGTTCAAAGGTTGCACCATCACTTTCTTCAGAAGGTGAAGAATTTGAAGAAGGTGGAGAAGAGGGTGACCTCTTTCTCGCCTTTTTCTTGTCTTCATCTTCGTCGTCTTTACCATCACTTTCATAAGAGGAAGAGGATGAAGAATATGGAGAAGAGGGTGTCCTCTTTCTCGCCTTTTTCTTCTCTTGCTTTTTTCATCCCTCTTTGAAGTATGGTGTGGAGAAGAGTGTGATGGTCTTCTCCGCTTTGGTGGTGATGGAGAGCGTTTAGCCCGCCGTCTTTGTGGAGCCATCTCCGTCGAGGTGGCGGGAGACTCACTTCTTTCTCGTTCCTTCGGTGGAGGCTCTTGAGTTCTCCTTTGGAAAGGAGATGCATCATCAAGAAGTAAATTCTTGAGCCCTTCGTATGGATTCTCTTCTTTTTCCCGAATCGGAGAGAGACCTCTTTTGGGAGTCTCACAAGGAGGCTTCCTAGGTGTTCTCTCGTCATGGTGATGAGCTTGGAGAATCCCGTGAGCACGGTGCTGCCGTTGCACTTCACTTTGGAGAGATGGATTGCCCATGGTTTGTTGAAGCCTAGAAACAAGATAGTTAACAAGCATTGAAGCATCATTAGTAGCTTGCTCATGAGCAAAATCAAAGTTATCAACATTAATTTCACTCTCTTTACTATTGTCAGCCATTCTAACAACTTTTAGGTGCAAACTTTTTAGGTGTACTTTGGCACTTCAAGCCCTAGTTGCTACTCCTCTTTACCCCTTTAGAAAAAGCACTCAAGTTACTGTACCCGCGGCTCGAATACCATTAATTGCAAGGAATAGAAGAGAGGGTCTTTCGACACCAAAACAGCACCGGCTCCTGTCAAGCTTATAATAGATCAATAGTGGTTAAGCTGTAGGCAAGCCCCGTAGGAATCCACTATTAAGAGCATAGCTCTCGACGGTGATGCCCCGTTAACTGCACAAAGGCAGGCGCACTGCAAGGTTGAAAATTCCCTATTCTACTTACTCACATGCAATTAATAATACCAACCATTTATAGCTATCTTGAGGACCTCCCTTCTTGAGCAAGAAAAGAGAAACCTGGAGCTCTGATACCAATGTAACATTTAATGGCCTAAAAACTTGTGTGTAGCAGAAATTAGCATGAACATAGTGGGCATTTCATTAGAATAGATTCCTAATGAGAATTACAAGAGTGCTTGGGTGGAGAGAGCAACAAAAATCATAACACCGAGTTGGATAGCATCAACAATACTTTCAAAAGAGAGAGAAATTAAGCTATTGACAACAGTTGAGGACCGGATTTGCATGGAGCCGGTCCCCCCTCCAAAAGGCTTTGTATTATGGCTTCTCCCATCAAGAGAGACATTGTACAATACAATTCTTTGTGTTCCTTCAAGACTAGCTAGTGCAATGAAGATGAAAGCTTCATGCACTAATCAAAACACTTAGTAAACACAACTTTAATTATCCCCGTTCTCAGACCCAAGACCTCACACACCTTCAAAGATGGTGAGAGCTAGCAGGGTATGAGAGTAGATTGAGAGGAAGGAGTATCTTACGAGAAAGATGTACATCTCCTCACATAATCACTCATATTAGCATAGCTTTAGCTTAGTAATTAGCATGGTAGAGGAGATGAGTATGCATTGAATCTTGGCTCTTGGTTGGATTTGCATCCACAAGCCAAGACTGTGTCGATGTAGGCTTCTATCTCACAAGCTTGGAGTAGGTGATGAGCTCTCCATTAAAGCTTGGGAAGAGATAGTCTTGTCTTTCTTCACACATGAGATTGTGTGAGTGTGTGTGTGATAATCCCTTGCAAAAATCAGCCCCCTCTCTCTCTTGGGCGAGCCCTCTTGCTATTTGCTCTTGCAGGCTCCCCATTGGACCTCCCCAAGTCAAGCCAATGGCTATTAAGTAGCATAAGTGGTAGCCTTCTGACATGTGTCCCCCTTTCCCCTTTTGTGAGATCTTAATCAATTAAACTTAATTGATTTAAATGAATTAAATCCCCATTGGACCTTTCGCCATTCTGACTAATAGGAATTAAGTAGCCCATCGGGCTGCTCAATTCCTATTGGACCCCTTCACAGGCTATCCAATAATCATCCAGGAGACTTAATTTTCATTGGTTCTTTTTATTAAGTGTTTTAAAATTAATTAGGATAAATTTACTCTAGCCTAATTCTCATTGGTCCACTTCAAGGGTCATTCAATAGGAATTGGGTACACTCTGTGGGCATCTCGCCTAGGGAGGACATGTGTCCCTCATTCCCTTTGTGTAAAGGGAGATTGTGTGTGTGTGTGTGTGTGTGTGTGTGTGTGTGTGGCCTTCTCTCTCATCTCCTACTTTCTAGGCTCGCCCCCTCCTATGTAGGGATATTCAATGACTTTTTTTGGTCACACATAAAGCATCCAATTCGCTTAAGGTTGACCTTTGGACACAACCTTTGAATTTGGGAACCTTAGCATTTTGGAAGTCTTAATGGACTGAACCTTAGGGTCTTTTTAGCCCATTGTTGCACATGGTTCTTCTGCAGATGGCCCCCCCCTTTGGATCCCTATTTTCCCTCCTTTGGATCCCTACTGTGGCCGATCTGCTAGCTTAACCAATATTCTATCTTTTTCTCCCCTGGCACTTCCCCATATTAAATGATCAGTTTAACGTGAGAAAATCATTTAGGAGAATTAGATATTGATTATTAGGACACTTTGCAACTGTCATTTGGTGCCCCCGCTAAGGAGGGCTTCTCAAAGACCTTCAATTTACAACGCTAAAAAGGATGCATGTCGTCGACCATGGATGAATGGCTATGAAATTCTCCAATTGGAGAACAGAGCAGGAAGAAACTCAAGAAGCACTGACCGCCTTCATCGAAGTGCTACTGCCAGGTTGTAGCATTGTCAACATCCAGGAGGTAAGCTCTCCCCATCTCACATTGCTTGAGCATCAAGTGGGAGGGCTACAAAATGTCATCTCATTGTTGTCAACCAAATAACTCTATCAATGAGTGCTAATAGAGGAGGTGAAGAAAGAATGGAGAGTTTTTCTTTTGATAACCACATCACTCTCACGACATTCAAATTTTGTGTATCACCAACTATTTTCTCTCTAATGGTCCAAGAAGAGTCGTCAACTACATCAACCACAAAGTCCAAGCCACAAGCCTAAAGCATTTGGTGGACACAAGTGGGCCTACGCTCTCTCTAGGCCTATAGAGTTCAAGTGAAGCGCGACCACCCAAGCACCACCAACGCATGCAAAATATAAAGTCGATTGAGGTAGACTCTTCTCGCCCAGTATGTTTTGAACCCAATATGGAGGATTGTGTGGACTTCAATAGGAGGTAGAGGCATGTGGTGAAGGTGTCACCTTGTCAACACTTAAGGTATGCGACTCTAGTAATCAGTTCCCTAAACCCGGCATGGATAATAACAATAGGCCAGAAGTCTCTCCTTTCTGTTTCTTGCAACACATGCATGTAAACGTATATATTGATAAGAAGATATTCTACTTGAAAAAAATTGTTTTCCTATTCAAAGCAGAATTGCTTGATAAAATCCTGAGATCTCCACATCCCATCATCTTACCCCTTGTTGATTACTACCACTCTTTTGATGTAAGCATCTTTATTCTATTTTATCTTTGTGATCCTCTTAGCTCCTGTTTAAATCTATCCACCCAACTCTATAAGAAGGCCGCTATAAGCCGCCGAGTCATTGGCAAGTGTCTCTTTTCCCACATTCAATGGAAAAAAAGGAGAAGACATCACCACCGACTTTCTGGATGACATTTCTTGTGTGGTTTCCAACAAGGATGACGATGCCTCACGGCTATAAATCACGATGGATTCCAAAACAACTATTAGAAGCCCAAGGCTACTATGATGGAAATGAGCAAATTTGGGTACCTAAACGTAAAATGTGTCCTTCCCTATCGACAACAAACCCATATGAGTCAAACAGTGTAACGCTAAAGTCAATGGCCGCCGAGCTGCTGTAGTTAATTCCACATTTTGATTTGTTAAATTGGCAATGCTATCCTACAAAGCCGTTACTTGCGTTTCGAGTTTTGTGATGCGTGCCTCGGTTGCGAGAGTTGGCCAGGCCGCACGAAGAGACTCCACAAGACACTTCTACCAGATCTTAGGTTCATATATGGATTTATGCAACTTAATTGAAATTATACTTCAGACCTGGAAGGTTGTATTTGGTTTCAAGCACAATGCTTTTGTTGTTTTTTCTCTTGTCCTTCAGAAAGTCGCAATCCCCTACACGACAACACTTAAAGCCGTATGTGATTCCACAATTTGTCAATCCTCGATCACAAAATATACAATTCATTTTTCTAGTGCCCAATAGAACTTATGTGCAAAAATTGTGAAATTCTGCTCAGTTTTATCTTAGGCACACCTAGTTTAATACAATTGCACCTATATGTAGCGTTTATCTCAACTATTATCACATAATTGTGGTTTCCACAACCTGACAAAGTCAATCCTGGTGTCAAAGGTCAAAAATGTTTTCCTAGTGGAAGATTTATCTTCAGCACGCTTAAGATAAAACTCCTCTATTTCAGCATATTTTTGGCTATTGTGACTTGGAGTGGATTCTTCGTGTGATCTCAAGCTTGTACAATGATTTTCACAAAGTTTGGACGATTCACCAATGTTTTTATCCATGTTTTCCATTCCGTGGCTTGGTTTTTTAGTTTTCTTGGTGTTGTACCCTTACACAACTCCAAATTTTGATGAAATTTGATCAGGGATTGTCTTATGGTCTTATTAGACTCTATGAGTTGAAACGTTGTTATAATACCCCCTCTGGAGAGTTTTCTATATTTGGCATGCCTAAGATATTACCCTTCCATATTTACACTTTTCTCATATTCTTCTTCACAAATTGATTTTCCCACAAGTTTTGGGATTTATCCACACCCTGGGTCCAAGTTTAAGCCTATTTTGACTTTCCATGTTGATTTTATTTGAAGTTTGCATTTTTTTTCAATTTTGGGCTTGACCAAGTGTTTTAATGATGCGAATGTTTTCAAAATCAATGGGGATGGTCTAAAAAAGTTTTTATACCACCTTGAAAGTTCAATTTCTCGATTTCAATCCCAAAACCCCTATCTATCTTAGGTGTGCCTAAAATAAATCTAACTAATTTTGTGGTTTTCTAAGTGCAACTCCAATGAGATGCAATCCTGATGGTTTTTCTACTTACCCTACTCCTACTAATCATGAAAAAATGGTACAAAAGGTAAAAAAGTTGACTTTCAGTCGGAAATCTCTACTTCCTACTTAGGTGATACCCTTACCAGCCACTAGATATTAGTCTCAAGGATCTTTCACCTCATCCTTCCTACTACAC
The DNA here is from genome assembly GCF_014529385.1 of Adiantum capillus-veneris. NCBI lineage: Eukaryota > Viridiplantae > Streptophyta > Polypodiopsida > Polypodiales > Pteridaceae > Adiantum > Adiantum capillus-veneris. The sequence goes on from NC_140948.1 coordinate 36,642,675, forward strand.
TAATGCTCCCGAGGTCCTTACCGAGCATCTCTACTCTCACAAACCTCTCAGCCATTATAAAGTCAGGAAATGTGTTACTCTAGCCCAAAACTAGAGGAAGTAGTGGAAATTCAAGTGAATGCTTTGGGTTTTTCTCTAGTATAGGTTGCCTTGTGCTCGAAAACGGCACCAAAATATCGTCCAACTGCCAAGCCTCACCATATCAATGCTAGTAAAGTGAAAACCACATACATAAAAATTGTCAATCCGTGGGATGTAGCTGACCCGACTAGTGCATGGAGGCTACAAGAGATAGCTAATCTCTTGGAAAACCCAAGTCTAAACTGTTCCTACCTATCTCAATCTCAAATGTGTGTCAGACATCAAAAGCTACTTTATTTCCACAAGCTTGTTCTGACGATTTAGTATAGGTACGAGTCTCTGAATGCAACGAGACTTTATGCCTAGCATGAGTAGAGTATCCTTCACGCTCTCCCGTACTTAGATGTCATCTTTTATACTCATAAAAAATCACACCTAAGATAAACAACCTATTATAGGTCAATCAATTTCGGACTTTGAAGCACTCTATAGCTTCCTCTAGGTGTGTTCTACCTATTCCTAAGGTCAAAAACCAGTTCTAGTGCGTGTATAGTGAATCGGGAGCAAAATCATCTTGTAAACAACACAATTTAAATCAAACTTTCATCGTGAGAGAAATTTATGTTAAATGAAAGAGATTTCACCTGCGAACATGTTGGTATGCTTGAAATAGCAATGCCACGCCATATGAGAGAGACGCAAAGATTCAAAGAAATAGTAGACTCACGTTGAGCTTCTGTAGCAAACACTTAATTTCATTATCCGAAAACATAGGTTTTTAATTACAAAGTTTGGCTTTTATACCTTAGCCAAGGTTCAAAGAATGGATCAATACTCCATACAAGGCTTAGAAACTGCATATGATTACAAATTTGGAGACCCTCAACCCGTTTAGACTCATCAACCATCAATAATATTACAATGGCTTTGGACTTTGGGGATTTTTAAGTGATACAAAGGGATTTTGATGCAAAGGGATTTAATACATTCAATTGGCTCTAAGAATGAGTGGCACTCCTTTTGATGCTCTTTCTCCTACTCTTGTTGATTGAGCAGCTAACAACATATTTGACATATTTAAACACACATATAAACCTGCTTAAAGGGTTGCATAACCACTTGTGCAAAACTTTAAGTATGTTTGTGTGCATTTAGACAATTAACAAATTCACCAATTGTGTACATCTTCTATTTTTTATAGTCTGTAATCAATCATTTTGGATAAGGTTACATACTTCACAGTCTAAATAGTTGTGTATGTTCATCTTATCCCTTTTGGCAGCATAACCATATTCTAAAAAATATCCAAGAGCCACACCAACTTCCACAATATAAATCACAACCATAATCCATGAGGGATCTTAGTCCTTGACCATTTAAACCATATTACATATACTGAAACCAACTTCCACACTTGGAATTCAACATATCTATTGCAATCACTAAGCCCATGTAATGGAATTTGCCTATTCAATTTGAGAGTAGCGGAATTTAATGAGAATACTTTCAAGAAATGATTTTGTGAGCATAGCGGGTAGACATAATTGAAGATAGCAACATAATCATAGCAATTAGTTAACCTGGCATAGACAATACTTTTGCAAGAGAGAGAATTTAGAGAACATGACAACAGTTGAGGACCGGATTTATGTGGATCCGGTCCCCCCTCCAATAGGCATTTGTATTATGATTTCTCCCATAAAGAGAGACTTGTTACAATACATTCTTTGTGTTCCTTGTGACCTAGGTGAAGCAATGAAGATGGAAAGCTTCATGCATCACCATCATAGCATAACCTAAACTTGAAGAAAGCTTTAACTATACCAAGACTCAGTCCCAAGACCTCAAACACCTTCGAAGGTGGAGAGAGCTAGCAGGGAATGAGGGTAGGGAAGAGGAAGAAGAAACATTTCATACGAGAAAGAGCTAGTTCCTCACTTATCATAACTCTTGAGCTAGCATACATAATAGCATAGTAATGAAGAAGAAGGAGATGACAAGATGACAAGCTCAAGCATTGAAGCATGGCTCTTGGTTGGATTTGCAATCCATAGCCAAGAGTGTTGGTGTAGGCTCTCAACCTCTACTTGCTTGGAGAGGGAGCTCTTGCACTTTGCATAGCACACAATGAGAGTGTTTGTGAGTGTGTGTGGGTGAGTATACCCCCTAAGCACCCCCCTAGCTTGCTTGGGTCGACCCCCCCTTGTAGCTCATGCTTGAAGCTCATTGGACCCCTCCAGGCCTAGCCAATCACAAGCAGGAGCCATTACAAGCAACAGGGGTAGCCTTGGGACAAGTGTCCCCCTTTCCCCTTTGAGAGAGAGGACTTGATAAATGCAAAATCAATTAATTAAATATCATAAATTATCATTGAACCCCTTGGGTGGCCAACCAATAGGCGTCAGGCACACCATGAGGGCAACATGAGGAAGAACTTGACAAGTGTCCTTGCTGCCTCTTCAAGCTGGGGCTTCCCTGGTGTGTGTGTGTGTGTGTGTGTGTGTGTGTGTGTGTGTGTGTGTGTGTGTGTGTGTGTGTGTGTGTGTGTTCTCTCTCATCCCCCCCCCCCCCCCCTTGTAGGCTCGTCCCCCTCCTTGTAGGGATCTTTTTGACTTTAGGAGCTCAAGCACCTTAGTCATCAAGCATGACAAAGCACTTGGACTAGGGGGTATTCCCACAAGCATCTCAGGCAAGCATGTCAAGGCACCTCAAGCACCTTAATCAAGCCGCAAGTCAAGCACCTCAAGCATGGAGTAAGTCAAGCACCTCAAGTACCTTAATCAAGCACCTCAAGCAGGACAAACACCTCAAGCACGACAAGCACCTCAAGCAGGTCAAGCACCTCGAGCTTGGGCCGGGTTCCCACCTCAAGCTCAGCCCTAGCTTACCTAAGGTCAAAGGACTTTTTCACACATTATTGGAGGTCTTCAATGAAGCTAACCCTAAGGTCTTATGCTCCATTGGTTAGCCTTGCTCTTGATAGACCATCTCCCATTTGGGCCCCTTTACTATTGGCCCTGTGTTGAGATAGATCTATAAGCACATATCTATATCTTAACACTTGTTCCCGTTTATTCTCCCACATTAAGTGATCAATTTAATATGAGAAAATCATTTGGGTTGGTTAGATATTAGATTTTATGACAGCCCACACACACACGTCCCTTAAGAAGTGAACTTTTTATGCATAAAATAAGTCTAAAAAGCAACTAAACATGATATAAAAGTACAATTTTTTACAATATCCGATCATCCATAAGTGATGGCACTATGACTATACCTCACCCCCCTAACACATAGAGCTAGTTTTGACCTAAAAAGGGTGGAAAGCAACATACACATGCACATGAGGCATCTACATATATCCGTGATGTTCCATGCATCAACATAAACATGATGCAAGAACAACTCCGACATTTTAATCAACCATAACTTCACATATATGCGAAAAATGACTTTTTGTCATTTTTGGGTGCATGCATAACACACAAATGAAATTTTTTGGCCTCAAACCAATGCATCAAGCCCAAATCCATAATATAGAATAACACATTATCACATCAATTTGCCCATATGGGACTCATGCAACAAAGGATAACACAAAAAGAAAGCCACTTTACTCATATCTAGTCGTACAGTTCAAAGTGACCAAACATATACCCTCATATAAATTTTGGAAATCTAACACTTGAAATAAAATCACCAAAACATACCATAAATCATATATAAACAACTCAACCAACTCACAACGTCATATTGTACTCTCCCTTGGTAGCACCCCTACACGCGTAGGTAAACCCGGTCATGGAACATTTAATAACTCACATTTACAAAGTCATATTGGAGACCGAAATATATTAATCATAAAATTTAATCAATATTTTTAGTTAGCTCAGTTGGTTTGCTCATCTAATGAATCAATATAGACTCCAAGGAGCCTGGGGTCCAAAAATGTGATTTACAGTGGGCAACAAGCTGTTTTTTGACCATAACTGTGGAATTTTTCACATGACACCCAAGAGATAAAATGTTTCAAATGATGTTTTTTACCATTGATATAAAGGGTTCGTTCTGATTTATGATGGTTTGTGAGATATGACCAAAACAGTGTTCCTATCGTATACGTGACGTGAAACAAGAAAAACACTTTTTATGTACATACATGACCACAAGCACATCGTGTGCATAAATTAGCATGCTAAACATGATGAAATAAGCATGGAGAAATATATACACTCAACAAGTCCATACATGCACTCATATACAAAAAGTCAACCAGCGAGAGGGTATCTACTCAGAAAACGACATGTAGAGAGAAAGAGATGATGGCTTTGGCGTTTAGAGCTTCTTGACGTGCTTTAGGATTGATAAAGGTCTTTTAAATGTCTTCTTGCTTTTCCGCAACAGATAGGTGATAAGATCTACATAGAGGTTTTCACCACCACGAAAGCCATGAAGAGTGCATACACCGTGAAAAAAGAGAGGAGATAGTAGGCAAGTAGAGAGAGAGTATTCTTCTTCTTCTTCTTCCCGTGAACGAGAGAGAGGCCTTATGGAGATCTTTCACCACTCCGTATATATCGTTTTGCGGTAGTAGATGCAACTATTGGCATTGAAAAATGAGGCGTGCATGTGAATTTATAGGCACTAGAGGAGACTGGAGTGCGTCCTAAGACAAAAACTAGCGCTACCTTGTCAGCTAGGAATAGCTGCATAGCCTTTGGGACTTTTTTAAAATCACAACCGGGCTTTTGGTGGTCAATTCTCCCACTTATCATTCAATTTTTAAAGTAGAAATTGACTAATTGGCTAGTATCCCTGCAACTAATAAGACCGTGACTAGGCTTAGCCGCATCCAGGGATTTCAAATTCACATGATCACGTGTTTTTTTTTATAATCACAGTGTTCATTAACAAAATTCTCAATTCACAAGTCTTCACATTCACAAAAATTGGCATGGTGACTTGAAGAAGACCGGGAGGCTCAGTGAGATTTGCCCGCTGGGATATCTTCTTTGCCCGTCGGGGCCCGTGGAATACCTCAGATACTCGGAGGGCTGCAGCCTCGGCGGTCCCGCTTTGTTGCCTTGCAGGCTCCCAGGGTACCTATATATAGGGCCCCTAGGGGCCCCATTCTCTTCGAGGGAGGGAGAACGGCCACGAACCTTAGGAACTAGCAGACTTCTACCAGCGCTCCACCGCCCACCGATAGTATTGCGAGCCTGTAGTCATCACGCTACCTTGCAGGAGTTCTTCATCATTTCCATCACTCTACCTTAAGCTTATAATACATAGCAAACGAGCAGCCGAGCATCGGGAGACATTGTACTACCATATACATCAGTGTCACCATTCAATACCTGATGAAATGGCCGAATTTCTTCAGACAATGTACACCGGTATTGGCTCTTTCTGCCCATAATTGTGTGGTATTCCAAGCAAGACCTCCTTCTGTGGCATCATGACCATGCTGCTACAATTTGTTGGACGGATACGCCGTGACAGACGTCAGCACAACGAAAACTCACCTAACATGTAATGTCAGCTAAGGACGAAGCAAGCATAAGGTGTCAACCTACACTCGACCGACTCCTAACTAATTCCTACAGAGGTCTCTACCAATTGTCTAAGTCACAGCCTTCAAGAGTGCATAAGAGGAAACTTTCTACAACACTTTCTAAAGTCGAACACCCATCAAACAATATCGAAACACCATAAAACTTGAAGGAGGTCCTACTAATACCAATAGGTCGCTCTCCCTAAGGTCTAAGAACCAAAATCCCAACCTAAAACACCTGGTGCAGAAACACGTAGATGTCTGGCCGAAATCTGCAGGTCTTCGTTTCTGAAATCTAAAGTGCATAGTGTGTAGTTCGACTCAATGTGAACGCGTGGATATGCTGCAATGCAAAATCGGACAACGTATGCTCACCCAAACACCTGATGAAGCTCGTAGAAGGAGCTCGCAAAACTGGACCGTACGCGCGCAATGTAGGTATCGGTGCGTAGATCTCATCAGAGGCAACACGTTGCACTTCTCTGCACTCGATTCCGACCACCGGAGCACACGTAGCGTCAAGATGAAGCTCACACTCTCTCTCTCTCTCATACACAGTACGCTCACTCACAGACTTCAAAACTTGTTTTAAAAATGACAAAAGGTTTTTCATTAAGGTCAAAAAGTGGTATATATACCTTACAATTTCTCAACCCTAAAGTTCCAAAATCAACCATCTACTCAATCTAACTATCAAAACTAGGATACAATCTGGAAACTTCCGTAAGTCCCAATAATTACAAGGTGAAAAATCAGGTTTTCCTCAATGAATGAATAATTACAAAAATAATAATCCTCTGGATAGTTAGATGCCGTGGGGTGTGTCCAGCTTCTAGCACTCCCCCCCTCCTTGCTCATGTCGTCCCTGACATGGCCTTGATCTGCTACTTCATCGTATCGTTTCTCGCATCTTTAGCAGTGATTCATATCTGGCATGCAGGTTCAGCATTGTTGGGCCAAAAATGTTAGTATTTACGGTGAAGAAGCCTGTGTAGAATGCTTCTTCAAAATCCTGGAGGTGATAGGATGGTAGAAACATTATCCTTTGATACAGCGCATGTATCACCTCCTTGGAAGGCTGACCTGACAGATCATAAGCACATCTGTATGTATCCTGGAAGAAGAAGATGCTGTCGGTCACCTAGCCTGGCTTGAAGGTATCGAACACTGCTAAGATGGTTCTGCAGATTTTCCTCATCATAATGCATGTAAGGTTAGGTGAGCTAGTGAACAAATTTATGGCTCCCGTTAGGGTTTTCACCATGTATTGGACACTTATTCTCTCACCTGCCTTCAAGCCCGGCAGCTTGGGGTAGTTCAGTCAAGTGGGTTGGCTTCTTTGCAAAATTTCCTGCGCTTTCCACGTCCTAATCCTTGGTAGAGGACAGAAGCTGAGGTTGTATCTGATATTTTTAGGTGCCTCTAGCAAGTAGATTAGGTATTGTGGGTACTTTGTAAGCCAGGCCTTCCTCCACTTTGGCTAAGAATCCACAATGAGCTTGACCCCTTCTGGTTTTGAGGTATCTGCATTGTAAAGAGGTACAGCTGGCTCTTCTCTGATCCGCTTGTTTATGGTAGCTGCCTCATATTTCAGCAATGGATATGGGAGAGAGGGTTGAAGCCACTCACGCCTAAGGTTGCTGGCTTCGATCTTCTGAATAGTCATAGACTTGAAGACCCTCTACTCCCACTCCAAGGCTTCCTTTGTGGTTTCTCTGAGCTCTACCTCAATTGCTTTACGCAATTTTCTTCCTCTTCTTGTGTTAGATCTTGTGGCTCTTGAGAGGATCCTTCTAGGGTTTCCTCTTGCATAGGCGTGTCCACCGGATCTGCCAAATTTTCTAGGTCAATGCCCTCATTGGCGGCTGGCCCTGTGCTCTCTGCCTCTCCTCCTTGCTGGCCTTTCAACTCCTCAATTTGCCTAAGGAGTTTTTGCTTTTCCGTTTCAGCTTCTTCGCCCATATTCACGAGGAGGTCATTAAGTTCGGCGTTTATTCTTTCCACCTCCTCGAGCTTTCTCTTCATGCTTTCTACTTCTTCTTGTAGGGATTTTTGGCCTTCTTCCATTCTCGTTTGCATGACTATAGAGACTTCTGCCATCATTAATCTTTGCTTTTTCTCTAGAGTCAGCTCTTTCTAAAGTTCTTGCATTTGCTCCTCATAGAGTTGACTCTCAGTCATGATTTGAGTCGAGCTAGTAGCTCTGACTCTAGCAGGTGATGCTCGCAGCCTCTGGATGGTTTGGTCTTTTACTTTTAGTTGGTCCTTGAGCTCAAGGACCTCATCCTAGCTTGCTTCTTGATCTATCTATGCTCTTTTCTTGGTGTTCCTCATGGCTTCCACTTCTTTAGATTCTTCTACCAGTTGTAGTGTCAGATTATCTCTTTCCTTCTCGGCGTCTAGCAGTGACTTGTTGAGCTGCTGACACTCTTCTTCAACTGCTTGCATTCTTTTTTGGCTTCTTGATTGGCTTCCTCCATTGCCTGGCAGCTTTGTAGTGCCCTTGCTAAGCCGGCCTGTAGGTCAGTTTCTCTCTCCTTTTGTCTTTGGCTTTGTTCTTGTAGAGAATCTACTTCCATTTTGATCTTTTCTTCATTGGCCTTGAGAGCTGTCATCTCTTTCTCTGAAGCCATGGATTGAGCTCTCAACCCGGCTAGCTTGATCATCACCACGTCCCAGTCATTGGAGGGCGGGTGTAGGTCCACTGTATCTGTAGCTATTTCCTTCAGCTCTACTAGCCTGATGTCGTGCATCCGTTCTTTAGGCCCTGTCCTCGCCAAGTCAAATGCGACTGTGGCGGCTTCTTCCTTCGTATATCCTGCAGCTAGCAGGTCCAAAAATGCATAGTAAGAATCTTCAAATTCTTTTTGCTCACTTTGAGGCTTAGCCTCTTCTTTTGGCTCCGGCCCTCGTCTCTGCTCTTGCTCTTCTGCTTGATTTTCTTCTTGTTTGTCCTCAGCCTCCTTATCTTCTAGTGGAGGGCTGCTAGGAGGTGGTGAGGGTGGTGGTGATGGCTGTGGGCTGGGTTTAGGGCTGGCTGGTAGAGATGCAGGTTTTCCCTTTAAGTCCCTGTCTGCTTTTGTTTTTCTTTCTCTTTCTTGGCTCTCTTGTTCATCCAGCAGTTTCTTCCGTATTTGTCGTACTTCTTCCTCTGTGAAAGGGACATGTGGAATGTTCTCTAATGCAACATCAAGAATATCAAAATTCTTGATATAATCTTCAAATCGGTCCCTTTGCACTCTTCTGGAAGATCCTGACATAGACTCTAGAGAAGGCTTTCAAAGTTCACTTAAATCGCCTTTGAGGGCTCTTTCTGCTCGGAAGCTCTCCATCAGCCTCTCTAGTCTTGCCGCTTTCGGTGACCTTGTTTCTTTGGCCAGCACTTGAGAAAACTCCTTCTTGCCTTTCTTCTGCTTGGGCTGCTCCTCTTGGACTGGCTCTAGCCATATTTTCAGTCTTGTTGCCACCTTTGGTGCTCTTTGCGGCTCATCTTCCTTGTCTTCCTTTAACCTCATCCAATCATTCTGAGACGGGGGGTCAGGCCACCTTCCTTTTGCGTGTAGTGCCCCATAAATCACCTTCGTGATCAGTTCTCATGGCACTATATAGGTTGGCTTCTTGTTGCCCATCTTTACTAGGCTGTCATGTATATATGCCGCATAGTTGATTATCTTTGGGGTGCCTTTCGTCATTGCCCATGTGAATGTCATGGCAATTGCACCTGGCAGCATCCTGTACTTCTGTGCCCTTTTCGTGCACATGTGGAAGTACTGGTTGTATAACTGGCTCATGATTTCCACTCTTGGGTTGGCAATGTCTTCAAAGGTGTAATTCCCCTTCTTCTCTTTGTACACCTTGACCTCATCCCTTCTTTTTGTTACACTATCACCCTCGTTGGAGAGATCTAGTGCATCTGCTACCACCCGCTGAGTGATTATTATCTCTGTTTCTGGTCTGCCTTGTAAATCTGTTACTTTGGCCACTCCATCCTCTTTGATGCTTGTCACAAACTCCCAGACTCTATTGATGTCCACTCCTGTCGGTATTGCTTCAAAGTAGTTGTGGAGATCAATCTTCTCCAAGTATCCGGCCATCTTGCTTCGTACGAACTCATTGAGTTCTCTCGGCAGCATTGGTAGCTCAATAACATTGCCTTCAGTGTCTTTGAACACTCCTTGGTAGATCTTTAGGTCATTGGACTCTAACAGATCCTCTTGTATCCATGTGCTGGTGGGCTTTAGTGTTCCTTCTGGAATGACAAAGGGTTCCACTTCTTCCAGGTAATCCTTGATGGTCATTCTCTTCTTCTTTGCCGGTGACTTCGAGGCTGTCATAGATCCTGTTGCACTCAGTAGTCCGAAGTTAGCGTTTTTTCCATATTAGCTACGACACTGAGTTTTACTTATCCAAATGACTTGAAAATTGAAAATAAAGCTTAAAGGGAACTTGTGAAGCTGTGCATGTGCTAACACTGCAAATCTGGCCAAAAAATTTCATCTAGACATCCTACGCATTGTGAGCGGGATGAAAACACACAGAACGCATCTATAACGACCCAACATACACTCTTGGAATGATACACACACACGCTATGGGGCACCACTCGGCTTACACAACCCTCCTCGCCAAGACAAGGAACACACCGATGGAGTGCGAGGAGAGAGACTATCCACTTGCCCACTCCACACAGAGACACACACACATCCAAAAAACTCAGCTCAAAAGAGGAGAACTTCTCATGTTTAGATACAAATGATCTTGGGTCAACACCAATGGGGCAAACAACTCACACAATATGGGTAAAAGATAGCATATACAATCACAAATTGGAGCAGAAGCTTTGCTCATAGGAGAAACTTACACAGCCAAAATAGCAGAAAAAATCATGAGGAATTTGGCAAAATAGACAGCGCCATTGCATCCGAAACGGCCCAAGACCCCAGTCTACAATATCAAAGTGCTCAAATCCGACCTCGGATGAGCAGTTTACGACCAAAACAGGCTCCAAAATGAGCAAAAACACACTTGGGGTTGTTCCTCCTCTCTTCTCCACATTTTTTCTGGTCTTCTCTCTGTTTTTTCAGTTCCCACACTTAGATTTATTAGTTGGGCACCCTTGGCCTTTTAGATGACCTCAAACGGACCCCGAACAGGCCAAAAACTGACCTCGCAATGCATAGTTGTCACCTTTTTGCATCATCCGCACACCTGGCACTCAGCTTTTTTCAATAATGAATCCCGCAACCACGTGAAGTGGACCCAAAATATGGTCCTCATGATGACCTTTCTGCATAATTATCACAAGAAAACACTCACCTTGTGTCCGTACTCATCCACGTGAAAATATTGACCTCGTTCGACCTCTTGACGCCACTAGATGTCATCTGACGCACCTGCTTACCTCATGTTGTCGGCCCGCGGATAGCTTCCTCGAGATCCTCATTATTATGGAAAAAACACACTGGTACTGGTGATAGTGAAAAACGATGCACTATGTACATCCTATCCTACCTGTACACATGTGGGCCCCACGTAACCACCTAGCTCTGGAAAATGGGCAATCCTTTATTTGATGCACCATGCATGTGTATGTACATATGCACAATCCCTTGCTCCAAAAAACTCCTAACATAGCTTGCCCATCCCCTAGCCTGCTAGAGCATTCATGCTCAACAGTAGCAACACTAGTAGATGATCATTCCACCTGGATCCCACACAAAAACACTTGGTATTCCCTGCCTTAAAAACTTAATCAATATTCCACCTGGTTCCCAAGGAAAACATGTAGAGATTCCATATATCAACCTTGCATCAAGAAAAGCATCAAATACTTTAACATAGATCTACCTGTACAAATATATCTCCTTCTCCATAGTTGAGAGGTCTCCCCACTAATCATTTGTGTCATCAATTCCTGCTTCTTTGACAACTCAACCTTGGTTTACATCAGCCCTTCAATCACTTCATAAGGCCCTTCACTTTCATCTTGGACCTCATTTGCAAATGCAACTAAACCAGACTCCTGGATTTCATTGTCCATAAAAATAAATGCAACATCAGCATCCTCATCACTAATGGTAGTACTATCACTATCCTCGTCAGACACTGTGGAATAGTCTTCATCACTAGACTCATCTTCATCTTCATCTTCATAAAGCTCTTCCAATCGTTTCCTTGTGTCCATATTATATAGCTTCTTTGCACCTGTCTTTCCATAGAGGCTAATCGTACCACGTCTCCAATCTTGAACAGCTCCTACTGCACGTAACCATGGTCTACCGAGTATAATAGGATATGCTCCCAACCGCATTGGCATCACATGAAAATCAACCACTTCCTTTGCATCATATGCTTCCACTTCTAAGCTCTTTACAACACCCAAACATTTTACTTTCTGATGGTTTGCCAATATGATCCGGAAGCCTGACACCCCAGTCACTGTAAGACCCATCTTCTCAACACATGAGTGTGTTATGACACATATTTGGGCTCCACCATCCACATAACCTTGTCCCAATTTTTTTCTTTTATGCCACACATCTACTATTGGACAAATGTCTGGTAGCTCATCCATCGCGCCAACACCTTCAGTGAACCTCTCTCTGGTTCTTTCTCCATTGGGTTAACCATCCTCTTCCACTGTCGCTTTAGTTTAGGCACCATTTCTATAAGCTGCCCAAAAGTAACATCTGCCTTCTAGCTTGTCAAATCCTCCTTCAAGTCGTAGCTTAATTGCCCATCCCCCAGTGGAAAATCTGAAACATGAAACTTGCGACGAGCCCTCCTTTTCCTCTTGGCCTTGACATCCTCGCCTTCATGGCTCTTTCCCTTCTTCTTACTAGGACCTAAGGAACTTCTTCCTTCCTTGTCCTCTGTGGTCCTCTTCCCAATAGGCATCACTAATGTATCCTCTAGCTTTGATGCCTTCTCCAAGGTGACTACACTGATCACTTTTGTCTTTCCCTTTTCCTCTTGGGTTAATCCACTAGTTCCTTCATCTCCCTTAATTTCGATGCCATAGTCATTTGACTTAGTTAGCACCTGTCTTGGCAATGGATACATGTCTCCCCCCATTCTTGGTGGCTTATCACATTGCGGGCTGATGTGTCCCAACTCTCCACAATTATAACATGTGGGCGTCTGCCTCAAGAACCTACCATTACTTTGTCCAACACCATTCCTAGGTCTTTCTTCACCTCCTGGCTGATTTACAAACCTCCCTCGACCTCTATTATTTCCCACTTGACCTAGCATGTTTAGGCTGAGATTCTTCATTAAATCTACCACTTGCCTCATGTCTTACCTTAGCCCATCATCTTGCACAGATGTAGTGACCACTGCTGGCATAACCTGAGTAGTAACAGGAACCACTGGTTCGTGATGAACCCCTGGCATGCGACCTTGTAAAGAGTCCATAGGCTGAAATTCTGACCTCATGGGCAAAGACTCCACCCCTAAGTGGCTCATTTTCCTCAGCTTCCACTCTTTGTTCCTTGCCACCTCCAATGCATCTTCATATTTCCTAGGCTTCTTTAGCTCCACTCTCCAACGTATATTCTCCCAAAGACCAGCCAAGAACCTGTCCTTCTTCATCATGTCAGGTGGGGGTACCTGTGGTGCTAAGGCCTTGCACATTCGCTCCCATGCCAATGAAAACTTACGTATGTACGCATCTACTGGCTCACCTTCCTTTTGCACTAAAGCCTGTACTTCTTGCCACACTTTGTCAAGATCTTCTATCCACTTCCAATCCATGCCGTAGATTGTCCCAACTCGACCTTACGGGTGGACCAGACCCACGCAACTCCTCTTCAAATGCTTTGGACCAAACTCGTGCATCACTCTTCAAACAGATTTGGAGAAGACATAACATCTGCGTCGGGTCATGAATCTGGTTGCTAATGCAGGCAACCTCCATCTTTTCCAAAAAATCTTCCACATCTTCATCACTTCTTCCATGAGACTCCGGATAAGAGAAAGCCATGGCTACCCAAGTTTAATGCTTTAAGAACCCCTTCGAACACGTGCAAGAACCCAAAACTTTTGACTAACTCAATCCCTAGAAACCTCAATGGAGCTCAACTTTAGACAAGGACAAACACATGCACATCAAATGAGTTTTCATAGTTGATCATCGGAATTACAACAAGCAAAGGACATTCCAGTATCTCTCTTAATCTTCTTGGCCCGAACATAAAGACTATGCGCTGCTGGAAAAAGATCTTCCTAGACACATGAACATTTATCTGGATTCTTTGAGTTAAATGAAAATGAGTGAATTGAGGTCCGTTTTGATCATCCATTAAAGCCAAACATGCAGCTCCCAAGAAGGCACATCTGACTTATCCTCTGATTTTGCCAAAATTTCAGTAGCATAACAGCATAAATGGCTCAAAAGACCAAAAAACCAGCCATCATAACTTGGAAAATTTTTGACAGAGTTTCCCCAGAAGTAGAGCAGTGAGAACCCAAAATATAGACTGTATATGTATGCATAAACTGCCAACAATAGAACCCGAGCATCAATTAGGAATCACTAGTACATAGCCTATGGTGAGGTCACGAAAAGGGTGCTCCAGCTACCTGTATCACCGAAAGGATCTCCACATTTGAGAATCCCCCAGCTCAATAAAGCCTTACGCTATCGACCCTCACACGAAGGCTCATGCAAATCGCGTATAGTCAAGTCTCAGAAATGACTATCTTCCAGACCAAGTCTCAGAAATGACTGGGACTGCCAAATAAAACCAATATGGCTCCACAAATGCGTACAATGGCAGTTTCCACAAGTAACGTACAATCCAGCAGACAATGCGCTCAAACATGCGCCAAATGATGCATACCCACAACAACTGCAAGTGACACCACTGCTAGTATATCACTGTACTCTAGCTACCTATACCTGTGTGAATCACTTGTACCTATATCCGTCCCTGTAACCAGTAACGTGTAGGCTGCAACCTGTAATCCCGAAGCTCGAAGCTCAAAGCAGAAGGTACTCGAAGAAGATCCTCCGTGGGGGCGCCAAAACAATGTGAGCGGGATGGAAACACACAGAATGCCTCTATAATACGACCCGACACACAATCTTGTAATGATACACACACACACGCTATGGGACACCACTCGGCTTACACATCCCTCCTTGTCGAGACAGGGAACACACCGATGGAGTGCGAGGAGAGAGACTATCCACTTGCCCACTCCACACAGACACACACACACACACAAAAAAAACTCAGCTCAAAAGAGGAGAAATTCTCATGTTTAGATACAAATGAGCTTGGGACAACATCAATGGGGCAAACAGCTCACACAGCCCGCAGATAGCTTCCTCGAGAAGTTTTACGCACTACCAACTCCTCATTATTATGGAAAAAACACAATGGTACTGGTGATAGTGAAAAACGATGCACTATGTATATCCTGTCCTACCTGTACACATGTGGGCCCCACGTAACCACCTGGCTCTGGAAAATGGGCAATCCTTTATTTGATGCACCATGCATGTGTATGTACATATGCACAATCCCTTGCTCCAAAAAACTCGTGACAGCGTAGGATGTCTTTTTCATCAGAATTGGTTCATATTTGACATGCTGGTAGTGTATGGCTCATGGAACATGGCTATATGATTGGATTTGAATTTGGATATCAGAAAGTGGATTTTTGGGTTGATTTAGGCTTTAGGTCACAATTTGGATAGAATGTCCATCATAGGTAGCAATTGATGTCCAAATGGGTTGAAAATTGGTATATGGGCTTATTGCACCATGATATTGGCTCCCATGATGTCACCTTTGTACAGAAGGCTAACTTTA
This sequence comes from Adiantum capillus-veneris, assembly GCF_014529385.1. Taxonomy (NCBI): domain Eukaryota; kingdom Viridiplantae; phylum Streptophyta; class Polypodiopsida; order Polypodiales; family Pteridaceae; genus Adiantum; species Adiantum capillus-veneris. The sequence continues at coordinate 36,658,134 of NC_140948.1, forward strand.
TGCTGGAGACATCCTACGCATAGGATGTCTTTTTCATCAAAATGACATGAAACTTGTTCTGTGGGTTGTCCTTGGCCTATGGAACATGGCTATGTTCTTGGATTTGAATTTGGACAAGATTTGATGCTTGTAAGGGCCTGTGTGGTGTTTTTGGGCTCAAAAAAAGTGTATCTTGAAGGTGTTGGGGGTCAAAAATGATTAGAATGGCCTCAAACTTGATATATGGGCTCCTGATGATGAGGTGATTGGATTTGGAATGATAAAACATCCTCTGTATGTCAAAAAAGTCAAATAGACATCCTACGCGTAGGATGTCTATTTCATCATTTTTTCCTTCTGACCACACGGATTGGTTGTTGATGTGTTGGTGAATGTGTTGTGCAAGTTTCATGGGATTTGGACAAGATTTGGTAGGTCTATGGCCCATTATTGCCTCTATGCCCTAACTTTGCGTTTTTCATGCATATGAGGTCAAATTTGGTTCAAATGTGATGAGACTTGGTAGATAGCTTGTAAATGTCATTCAGAAAATGTTGGAGGTTGTGCCCAAAAGTGCCCTTGAGACATCCTACACGTAGGATGTCTCCTGGTGATTTTTTCATTGCTGGTGCTCCCAGTGCTTGCCCTTGGCCCCCCTAAGTCCCTTTTGAGCCTAATTTCAACAAAAAAGTCAAATGGATAGAGAATAACTCCCTGTGTGGACTTCAGAGCCTCCGAGCCGTTTTCTAACTTTTGGAGTGCTTTTTGGCAATGAAATTTCTTGATGTTGGTCTCCATAGCTTCCCGATCCCTTGGGGATCTTTGCCGTATGGTTTTTTTCGACTTTGGCTTCACCGGAGCTCCATTTGGCAATTTGTCGCTCTAGAAGCACCCGTGGTTGCGTTTACATACCTTTGATGATTTGTGGTGGTCAACCACCATAGAACTTGGTTGTTGATGGTCTAGGGAGGTCGCTTGTGAAGTTTGGTGGCAAACGGACTTGCGGTTTGGCCGCAAGTGCAATTTGACGCTTTGTGTGTCTGATGCCATTTCTGAAGTTTAGTGCCGCTTCGGGTCACTTTTTGGTCATGCGGGTCATATGGACTTGTCGAGCATGTCGAGATGCTCCTACCCATGAATTTTGGTAGCATTTGGTTGCCGTTTCGCCGATTTCCCATTTGGTGGCCTCTTGCGGGTTTCTGGGAATTAGGGTTTTTCTCGATGGTTTCCTATTGCCTTTGAACATCCAGGACTGGTCTCCTAGACTAGGGTAAGCTTCCGATGAAGTCTTGTTGCTTTCGGGTTAGCCATTAGGCCACCGTCTCTACTTGTAGGTCTCTACTGCCTGCTTTATGTGTGAACCCTATGCTAGTTTTCGCGACAAAACGACAAACACGCGCGAAAAGCTCAAGGTGGTGAGCCTACCTCTTATGTCTGAAGCCCGTTCGGTAGTCGTGCGCGTCGTAGAAGCTGCTGGAAGTTTCGCTCGCTCTAGGTGGCAGAAGCTCTCTCTCAAAGGACAATAGTGTGAATGAGCTAAAAATGAGGTGAAAATTTCTTATAATGGAGGTCCCCGAACCACTTTTCATGAAATTTGATATGTGCTCCTATCTTCTTGTGAGATGCGGTTTAGGCTCAAAAATTTCTTGATTTGGACTCCATTTGCTCTGTTTACCAGAAATTTGGCATTTCAGTCAAAACCTGAGCGGTCAAAACCTGGCCAAAACACGCTTTCCGCTCCAGTCTCATAATTGCACCCCCACTGTACCATAGGTTGTCCTATAGTCATTGATCATCCCCATATTTTTTGTTTTTCATTACAACTATTTTTCACCTGCTTTTTGTAGTTTTGAAGTTTTTCTGTCAAAAATTAGCAAAAATAAAAAGGAAAATAGCAAATCAAACCCAGAAAATCCCCAAAAATCATAATAAATCACAAACATCACCGCAAAACACTATATACACTCGCATGCAATTTTTATGGCCGGATTTCTCCGTTTTGCCAATATTTTGCCCGAAAAATGGCTATTTCTACTTATATACACACACCTAGGGGCTTGATTTGGCGTTTGGCCCCATATACCTGTAGATACATGTTGTATAAGGGCATCTATACTTGGGTTACTCCAAAAAAAATTTCAATCAAACAACAACCCTTAAAATAGTCGAAAATCATGCCCTTTTTTGTTGTTTCTGTTATTGGTTCCGCATTTGAGAATGCCTCCCCCCCTCCTAGCCGGAGTCCTCCCGGACGACAAGGGATCGCCTTGGAGTATGTGCCATGCATAGGTTGAAAAAGTTGTGCTAATGCCTGCCCAATTAATGTGGCCCTACTTTATGCATACTCGGTCAATGCATGGAAAAATTAATGATGTGCAAGAGAAGGGAGTAAGCAAGATGCTTATTGGCATTTGTTGTCGAGGTTTTCTGTTTTCTTTGCAAGTAACAACTGTAACTCTATTGCTCTCTGTTTAATTTTCTTTTTTGCAAAAGGCACTTGCTTTGCCGAAACTGTTGATAGGGCCGTAGCTGTGTCTAAGGAGAGAATTGGCTAGGCCGGAATGGTCATGGGCCGTATTGCCTTTGCTTTCCATTGGTATTTTGTTGCTGTCGGTTTTTGTAGATGTTTTGGCACTTTCTTGTTTGCCACTTGTTTGTTGTTTATTGGCATCCACATAAGGCGTTTTTCCTTTTTGAAATGCAGCTGTACTGAAGGGGTTTCCTTTTGCCTTTGCTTTGATATCCAAATGCGAGTGACATTTGGTTTATGGCTAAGCATTGTCTTCGGGATCCATATCTGTTTTATGCCCTTGGTTTGTGGTTGAACCATCTGTTTTGTTGGAATTTTGTTGTTGCATTGTTGTTTGTCCGCCATGGCATTTCTATCCTTCCGCATCCATACTTGTTTGCTTTGTTTTGGTAACCTAGATCTTTGCATTACGGCCGGTGACTTCATATTTCTGTAATTAGCATGGTTGGATTTTACGTGATTGTTGGCTTTACCTGATTGTTGGTCTCAGGTATCAGGTCGTTCTTTGATGGAATTTTTGCTTTTGGCTTCTATTCCAGTGATTGCATGGCTTGCAGCTGATCATTCTCGTATTGCTGAGCAAAGGCTATCACCTGTTGTTCATGTTCATGCTGAATTTTGACTGCCGTTGCTTTCCAATCTATCTGCACATTGTACTCTTTTGCCAAGATTGTCCCAACATCATTGGGTGTTGTGTGCTTTCACCCGCCACTACATAGAATTTATGTGGGTAAAGATATTGATGTATCTGTACATGCAATATCGTCCATCCCAATGTTTTCAACGGGTGTGATGTGCTACTTTCCAGCACTTGAGGAGTAGGATGAAGTTGACATGTGACTTTGAGCTGTTGGTATAATCTGTAAGAGATCAAATTTGCTTGAGCCCCAGAATCAAGCAAGGCTATTGATTCAACTTGATTGCTGCCCACTTGGACCGCAATTATTGGCTCCACTGTTTCTTCATCCAAATTCGTCAGTCGAATGGCATTGATTTGCAATGGTGGTCCATTTTGTTGTTGTTGTCGCAGAAGTCTTCTTTTTGCAATGCGTTCTTGTTCTTCTGCTTGAGCTTCCTCTCGTACTCTCTGTTTTTCCTTCATTCTTTGTTTTCCTTGATGAATTTGTTGGAGCATCTCATGTGTGAGTCGTAGATGATATCTCTTCAGTTTACATCCACTAATCCAGTTTGGCATTTCTTCACCTGCTAATGTAGCAAGCTTGACAGCTCCACTTTGTGATAGATCACTAATCACAAATGGTCCCATCCCTCGCTTTTTAAGTTTCTTGGCATGTTGCTTCAAGGTATAAACAAGTACGTAATCACCTGTTTTGAATTCTTTGGTACGCACATGTTTGTCAAAAAAATCTTTTTGTCTTCTCTTTTTAGCATAGATTGAAGCCACAGCTCGTAAGCGGAGTTCATCTAGCTTTTCAAGATCATCTATTCTTGAAGAGAGCTCATGCCCTGTCCATTCTAAGATTTTTGCTACTCATAGAGTTGGAATTAAAAACTCTATGGGTAGTATAGCATTTAGGCCAACACCATGTTGTATGGTGTTGTTCCGATTGATGTTTTGTAAGCTACCCTGTATGCCCATAGTGTTGAGTGTAGCTGTTGATCCCAATCCGTTCTTGATTCTGACATTATTTTAGTGAGGACCGTGCATAGTATTTTATTTGTGGCCTCAGCTTGACCATTGGCCTGTGGATGGTATGGTGCAGATTTCATATGTATGACCATGAATTCCTCTAGCAGATATTCAATGAATTAATTAAGAAAATGTGTCCCACGATCACTGACAATTTCTATTGGTAACCCGTAACGTACAAAAACATTCTCATACAAAAATTGTGCAGTGGTGCGTGCATCAGCTTTTTGTGTTGCTTTGGCTTCGACCCATTTTGTGAGATAGTCCATAGCCACTATGATATATTGGGTATGGGCGCGATATGCAGGGGGTGATATAGGTCCCACAAAATCAATGCCCCATTTTGCAAATGCTCTTGCACCCATCATTGGCCATAATGGCATCTCATCTCTTTTTATTGGCACCTTGGTGCGTTGACATGCGTCACAACGCTTTACAAACTCTTCAGCATCCATGTGCAATGTAGGCCACCAAATTCCTGCGGTTAAGACAATTTTTGCCATCTTATCGTCCGAAAAATGGCCTCCACTTATTCCGCCATGTGCATGTTCTAGAATCATCAGGTATTCGCTTTCACTTGCACAGATTCTAAGTTGATTGTCCTTTCCTCATTTATAGAGTTGGTTTCCAATTAAGTGAAAGTCACGAGCTTCCAGCTCTATAGCTTTTTCCCATGCTCTTGTGATGTTTTCAGGGAACGTTCTGGTGGTTAAGAAGTCAATGATATATTGATTCCATGCAGGTGCTATGTTTACCTGAAACAAAGTTGCGTGATCCACTGGTCGTTTGGCACTACATCTAGTACAATTGGTAACATAAGAATGTGTGTCCGCATACATAGGTGGCCAATAAACCCCTAACTGTTTCAGTCTCTATTGTGTTTTCACTATTGAACAATGAAATGCACAACCCTGGACATGTGCCTCTTCAAGGTAGCTCTCGAATTCTTCCGGATTTATACATAATTGTAGAATAAGGTCCGATCCAAGATGATACAGCCGTCCTGCTATCAACTGGAAGTTTTTTGTTTGTCGCATTGTTTGTTGTTTGGATCTGTATTTCGTATTATCAAACTTACTTCCAAAGGAAAGAATGCTAACAATTTCCTGTGACCATTTGGGTACCATTTCAATATTGAAAAGATAAGCATCTGGTATGTCATCATCTACTCCTTCAGGAGCTTCCCCGTTGTGTATCCTTGAAAGATGATCCGCTCGTAGATGGGTTTTACCCTTTTTGACCACCACTGTGAAGTCAAATTCTAGCAATATAATAAACCAACGTACGATTCTCCCTGTGTTGCAAGGTTTATTTACCAGATACAAAAGATGTAAGGTCTCTGACCCCAACCAAAAAGAGCACCCTTGTACCATGAAATGATCATAATGGAAAAAAGTTACTATTTTTAGCAGTTTTCCGAATTCTGTCAGTGCCATGATGTTTAAAATGTCATAAAGCTTCGAAATGTGAATTAAAATAATTTTTGTGAAAATTTTCCAAATATAGTAAGTTTTTGGTCACCCGACCCGTCTAGTTTTGACCGTCTCGAAAATCTGCACCAGTACCCCGAATTTGAAAAAAATGCATTTTCTGACCCCGGGGGCTGCTAAATATGGCAGGTACTCGGGCCAGTACGTCTTAGTTAGAGCTTCGTATAGCAATTTACGGCATCAAAATCCTATTCGTTTGACCCGTTTTAGCTTAGAACCAAATTTCCTAAAAATTGTCCGGGGAGGTATCGGGGGCCCGGGACTGTGTGGGAACAGGTCCCAGGCCACTCCAGATCAGCTTTAGCAGCTAGGGGGCGCCCTCTTGCTTTGTGGGAGTCTTGGGAAATCTGCCAAGCGTGCAACTCAGTCTCAGAACCAGTTAACCAAGCCAACCTGACACTTGGTGGGCAGAGAACTGGACTTGCCATGCTTAACTGGAGAAGCTCCCAGATGCATTTAGCAACCCAGATCGATTTTCAGCCTGTAGGAGCCTATTTAAAGACCTTCACACACACACACACACACACACACACACTTATGATCACACACACACACAGTGCATACACACACACCCACATACATTGGGGAGGTGCTGCCGAATCACACACCTATTGAAGAAGAAGCCAGGAGGGAGGTGCTGCCGAATTTTCATCTCAAGAGGCTCGATTAGATCAGAAAATCAAGAAGATTACTAGCTCTTAATCACGGTAACGACAGTTTAATTAATGCCATCTGAAAATCCCTTTCTCTACCATCAAAATTTCTCGTACATTATGCCTATTCCTAGCTGAAAATCTCTATGACTACTCTCTAAATTCTCCTTATTCGTACTCTATTATATAATCATCATTCCATAGCTGAATTATCAGCCATTCTTCACTCTCGATTAATGATTAGAGCATAATTATCAGAATCTTCTCTCTCTAGATAGCATAGTAATTAATCGGTAAGCTAGTATTTGTGCAGATTGAAGAGAATCACTATTGTAATCACTCATTAACATTATAGCTTAATTGAATTCATTTCTCTTATGCATTAAGACGTAATTAAGGAGAAATTAATCCGTCAATAAGTCTCTAAAAATTTGTTTTTCCTCACACATATGCATAGGGTAAATCTGCATCAGCTAATTGCTAGGAAATAGTTTAATCATACTTAATCCAATTCTCTGGTAATTCCAATAGTGAAATCCTAATTATTCTTGATAATGTAAGCCGAATAATTATCTTAGAGCCGGTTCCCATAGAATTATGTGACATCCTTAATGATTGCTTTATGAAAGAAATCTAGACTCTCATATAGGAGGGATTAATTGATGTCACTAATCTACCCATTGGACTGTTATGATGCTTGTGAACCTTAGCTCTTTCTCCAAGCTAATCATTTAAAGTAGTGAGAAATGGCCCCGGTTAAGAGGACGCGCTTCGGTGGTGCCCATGATCGCGAAGCAGGAACGAGCAATGTCAACGGAAAGGGGAAGGCTCCCATGGAGGGACAAATACCGGCCATCTCACGGGCCATCGATGAAGAAGGGGAAGAGATAGATCATATTTTTATTCAAGTTGTTTAAACTAACATTGCATACGCTAGTTAGGAATGCTCATATCCCCAAACATGTTGGAGAAATCCGACGGAAACCTCGGCATTGAAAGCATTGTACATTAAGTTCTAAAGTAGGAAGGAAATGATTGATGGGAATGATGTTTGCAATAGGAAAGAATGTCTGCTAGGGAAAATTTAGCTCGGCATGTTCATTCTATTTCCAATGTTGAATTAGTCATGAACCCCCTCCTGATCACAGGGGCAGAGTTCCTGGTTAAGGGCTCTTGAATCCACGTTTGCTGGTTAAGCGGTGGATACCCACGTCTGCTAGTTAAGCGGTGGGAATGTCCATGTCGTGCTTTCTATGCGGTGGACATACCTAGTTGCATGGGCAGCTAGGCGACAACGGGAGGAGTAAACTCTCGCTGGAGGGGGAGATGTTGTACCTCCAGAACATTGGAATTTTTATGAATAAGTTTGAGTAGAATTTTTACTAGAATTCTGTCTTGGTGTTGTTTGCAATACTGGTTGAAGGGCTGTATTAACGAACAATGTGATTCGGAATTAAACAAGGAATCTTTATGTTGAACAACCTTTGTGGTAGGAATTAGGTCACACAAGGAAGTGTGAGTGTGGGGGTGGAAAGTGGGGGCTTGGCTCAGGTTGCCAATGCTTACGAGATGGGTGGTCCCGATCGGTCGGGAACTCTCTGTCCCCATAGTGCTTACTCGATATTAGTAATGCTCATTGCCCCTAGAGTGGGGAATTCTCGAGAGTACGTGCCTCTGAAACACGGGGAAAAAGGCACTTGGGGTTTCTCTCCTCTTGGAAGGTGGGTCTTAGGATCGCTAGATAGTTAAGTACGCTTCCCCTGCGAGGTGGAGCTAGATCTCCTTGCTAGTAGGCTCGAACTCGACTCACTTTGTGATGAGAGATCGTCCGCTAGTCGAACCCTGAACCATTTTGTTTGCTTCCGCTATAGATCTAGTGGCCACCAAGTTTACCATCAGATCCGTTGTTTGATACGACGGGGTGGGGACCTCACAAAAGAGCTTGATGATCTGTGAAGAACACAAATTTATTTGCGAGCAAATAATGCCGAAATTTCTTTACAACGTAAATCATTCCTAACCCTTCCCGCTCGGTGGTTGTGTAGTTCTTTTCCGCACTGTTTAATTGTTGGCTCGCATAGTAGACCGGAAAATCCATTGTTTCGTCTCCAGGTTGAGCCAGAATACTTCCAATGGCATATGCTAAAGCATCAATGTGCACATGGAATATCTTTTCCTCGTGTGGTGGTTTTAGTACAGGTGCTGATATAAGGTTTTCCTTCAGCTTTTGGAATGAAGTTTCACACTCCTTGGTCCACTCGAAATTGACTAGCAAACGATACAGAGGTTGTGCGATAACCGCATACATGTATATGAATCTTCGATAATATCCGCAGTGTCCCATGAAGGATTGCACTTGTTTCGCATTAGTAGGCTTGGGTAGGTCTACAATGACTTTGACTTTGTCTAGGTCTATGGTCATGCCATTTCGTGAGACAATGTGTCCTAAGATGTGGCCTTGCTTAACCAGAATACACACTTTTCCAGGTTAAGACAGGTTCCATGCGTCATGCATTTTTCAAAGACCTTTTGCAAATGGTCGATATGCTCCTCTTGTAGCAGAGAGTGTACACAAAGATCATCCATGTAAATTTCTAAGAATATTCTTAAGTATTTCTTGAATGCGTGCGTCATTAACCTTTGGAAAGTGGCTGGGACATTAGTTAAGCAAAATGGCATAACTCAATACGCATAAATCCCCCATTCTGTGGCAAACGCGGTTTTGTGTTGAGATTCCCTTGCTATTTCCAGTTGGTTGTATCCTAGAAACCCATGCAGAAAGGAATAAGCCCGTTTCCCATCCACTCGCTCAAGTATATGTTCTGTGATTGGTAAGGGATAATTATCCCTTATGGTTGCTGCATTTACCTTTTTAAGGTTTACACACACTCGCAGTTTTCCATTATTTTTGGGAACTACCAAAATGGGTGACACCCAATCTGTATGTTCAATCTCATAGATGAATTCATCTTCCATCAGGTTATCAATCTCTTCTTTGATTCGTTTAGCAAATGTGTCATTATATGTATAAGGACGTTGTTTGCTAGTTTTTGCATCCGATTTCAAAGGTATTGTATGTTGGCATATCGATGGATCAACTCCTTTGAGGTCTTTATAGGACCAAGCGAACACATCTTTATACTTCTTGAGAAGTTGTGTTAGCTGTTCTTCCTCCTCAGGCTCTAAATCGTTAGCTATATAGACTGGCTGAGGCTTTTCACCTGGTTCTGCAAGGTCTATCTTTTTTGCATTTTCAGGCCCATAGTAAGATTCTTGGTTGGTTCTTTCCCTGACTGGTGGTGTCATGATGACTTTTCTGTCCTGGATAGTAAATTTCCAATAGTGTGATGGTACATTCATGTTCCCCTTTTTTGACTCCCCTTTACTATCACTATCGTCTTCAGTAGTCCATATCTCTCTCAAAGACCGTTTTAGTTCTTGATATTTCTGTTTACGCTCCAGTTTGGTCCACTCTTGGTCTTTGTTGTTTCTTTTTTTTATTTTTGAGATTTTTGTGATTTTGTTTCGGTCTTAGCTTTTCATACCTGTTTTATTTCCTCTCGCGTTCTCTCTTTTCGATCTTCTGAGAATCCTCCTGATATTTGATTTTTAACACAATCTTCTGCTTTTACAAGCATCAAATAGTGAGTTTTACCTTTTATCTTGGGCATCAGGTTCTCTCTTGCTTTATTTCCTACTCGTTTCCTCCTATAGCGTTCCTGGCGTTTAGGGTGTTGATTAGCAAAATCATAAAACTTGATATTCTCGGTTTCATTTCCACGCTCACTTGAGGTGTCTGAACACTCATTATCTGCATCATCATTTACTTCCAGATGCTCAGAGGAGTTGTAAAACTCTTCTTGTTCTGGTGGTTCTACCGTCTCTTTTCCTCCTGGTATAATGCTTACCATGTAATAGGGTAGCACATCATAGCCATCCTTATCGCAAATTTTGTTGTTGGACTGTCTGTGATGGTACAGACATCCAATGTTGCTAGTATGTGTTCCCATTCGAGAGGTTCCAAGGCATCTTCAGGGAAAGGTTCCGGAATATACTCTTTGTCCTCAATTGCTCTTTCTAAGACGCATTCCTCTCTTCTTAAGCTTCCACAATGTGAAGCTCCGCACATCCATAGATATTTTGGTTGCCCTAACCATGCTGGGAGTTCTGATCCTGCTACTGTAGCTGAATCAAACTCTTCCACAGGTGTTTGGTTCACATCTTTGTAACTATGGTCTTTCAGGTGTATTTTAGTTGTTGTCTCGCCATGTCTGAGGTATATGTGGTCATAACCCCAATCTTGGACCATCTTCAATTGTCGCATGAAGGTTCATCCCAAGATGATCTCATAATTGTTCTTTTTGTCAAAATCGACTATTGCAAATGTATGCTCATACTCGATTCCGCACTAAGTGACAATCACTTTTTGTAAGAGTCCTAGAGGCTTCTCTATGAACCCATTTGCCAATGCAGTTTCATTCTGGTAGCCTTCAAAGCTGGTTTTCCTCATTTTTTCCAGATTTCCTTGGTGGCGATAGCAATCCCCGCTCCACTGTCAAGAATAGCTTTGGAAACTACTCCTTAGAATTCTACTGGTAACGTGGTGTTTCCATCTTCTCCCTCGCAATATTTTCCAACCTTGTTCAATGGACTGGCCTAGTGTTTAGTTGAGGCCTGTCCAAGTCTCTGATCCCTTCCTATAGCTTCAAGGTGGGGTCTTTTACTGCAAATTTTTCTAGGCATTTACCTACTATGGTCCACATGTTTGGTCGTAACCTTAGGAGTTCTGCTAATGTGATTGTGCATGCCACCGGAGTGGACAACAACTCAATCAATCCTTGCAAATCCATCACTTTGCTAGAAGAAAGTCTTTGAGATGGGATTGCTCTCACTTCTGACTTGGCTTCGTACTCTCCTAGGTAAGAGGGTAAAGTTCTCAGCGAGTCTGGTTGGCTGTGCCCCGAACTAATTGATCCTTGGTCTCCCCCTTGTGAATGTATCTCAAAGCTCATTTGTGATCCCGCCTCAAATTCTTCAATAGGAGGTAAGATCACATTATTTTCTTTTCTCGTGCTATTCACGTGGTTACTCATCCTATTAGCCTTGTTGGCCTCACGGATTTGCTTCCACAGATCGTCTAGACCGTTACCGTCTTTACACATTTCTGCCAATATTTTAGGTTGGAACCCGTCACTTGTCCCATCTGTAGTATTTGGCACTATGATAGGCTCTCCTATGGACTCATAGGAATTAGTCAGTTTTTCCTTTGTTTCCACATATTTCTCTAAAGTTGGTTGGACAGGGGTTGGAGCTGGTGTCCCATGCCCATTTGCAAGTTTACCCAGCGGGTCTTCCATCAATGATTGAGCTGTCTCGATCATCTTTTTACACATATCCAACCTCTTTTTTTTCTATTTCTGCATATGGATAAGTCATCCACCTTTGCTCCTTGGTTTGGTTCTTTTTAAGTCTAGCTTCATAAGCTTTTAGCAGTGCATCCAACTACTCATTTACCTTGTCTGCCAGTACAGATCCTCCTGATCCTGCACTTTTGGGCTCTTCTATTTCCTTGGGTACTATAGTTGTCGTGGTGTGTGAGCTTATGCTAGCTAGATCCTCTAACCGCTCCAATCTATCCTTTGTATGTTTCAACTCCTCGGATAGGGCTGTTTGCTCTCGTTCCTTCTTGGCTTTCCTACGTGCCTTTCTAGCTTTCCAAGTGCTTCTCTAATTTCTCGTTTCTGAACTTTGGGCATCGGGTTTTGGTTCTTCAACTATGGGTTCGTTCGTCCTTCTTTGGGCTTGGGCTCGTGTTACCACCTGGATGGGTATGATTGTTTCATTTTCCGATCCTCCACTGGAAGGTACTGTTTCTAGCATGTTCAAGGTGGTTTTTGCTCCTTTGCTCGGGTTTTTAGAGCAATTGGGAATCAAATGAGTAATTCCACATTCTAGGCAATACGCATTGACTCTAATGATTTCATCATGAGGACAGTCTCTCAGCTAATGGTCTCCACCACACTTGTAGCAGGGTCCCTTGGGTTGTTGAGGTGCTCCTTGAGATCCTCTTTGTTAGTAAGCATGTCTTTGTCCGCCCATGACTCCATTGGCTATGAACATCAATGTTCGTTCATTTAAGTTGTATCTTCCTTCTCCTGCTGCCTGTGCAGCAGTTGGTGGTCTTGTATTTCCTATCATACTCCATGGTTCAAGTGTCGAGGGTTCTTCCGGTGGATAATAGACAGGGTTAGCCGCATATCCATTGGGATCTTCATAATATGCATGCATAGACACCAAAGCCTTATCCTCTGATTCAGTTACTGTTGGTGTGTATCTTATACCAACTGGTCGTAATCCTGGTAGGGGTGGTTGTTACCCCAACACCAATTGTGGTCTTTCTACACCTACAGGTCCTGGTAGGTTGCCTGCTTGATATCTAGGCATCGATGGAACTTGAGGAGAAGCTACAGGAGCCTGGGGAGCGTAAGGTCTCTCTCTCACATATCCCTTGTTATAATAACATTCCTCGGTCCCATGGTTTGTCCATTTTTGTTCAATAGCACACCACTTGGGCTGTTTAGCCTGGGGTTTGAGCCTGGGGTTTGGCGTACAAGTTGATCTTTTTTAGCACTTCATCTACGAGCTGCTCCTGGTTTACAGCCACTTCTCCTTTCGGTGCTGTCTTAGAAGACTTGCTTCCACTTTGTTGTGAAGACGAATCGTCATCAAGGTCCTTGAACTCCCCCTCTTTGTAGACCGCACAATTGTCCACCAGGTAAAGAGCTTCCTTGGTCAACTCATTCAACGTCGTGCTCCTCTTCATATGTAAGTCTTTCTGGAGATCTGCATTCCTTAGTCCTTGGATGAATATCAGCATAAGTCTAGACTGAGTTGGCAGTTCTTCAACAGGACAGAACTTAACATATCTTTTTAGTCTTAGGGTTGCCTTTCGTACCGATTCTCCATCTTTCTGTTTAAATTTATGGATCTGTGAGACGGTATTATGAGCTATTCCTCTTTGTGAGAATTCCTCGATAAACTCGTCAAACACTTTCTCCATAGACTCAAAGTCTCTACGCTCTACAGAGTAAAACCAAGTGGCAGCATCATCCTCTAGGGTTAGACCAAACCCTGCAAATTGGGTAGGAAATTCTAACACCTCTTCAGCTCTAATTACACGCACAAAGGCTGCTACATGATCTCTTGGATCTCTGCTTCCTGTGTATTTCTTGTTTACCCATTTTTGCACTTGAGAAGGTCTAATTCTTCGATGGTCTACAAACCTCATCATTGGATCTCCCCGTCCTAATCGATATACCTCCCCAGGCCTTCTGTAATAGGCTGGTTCCTCTCCCAGTGGTGCTCCTAAGCCATAATTTCTAACGGTTCTCGCCATAATTTCCTCTTCGAACTCGTTCTATGGGTGGTCCTCCAGGCTCTGTTGACCCTTGAGTCTTTTGCTTACTCTCTCCTTGATACCTTGAATAGAGTGGTGGTTCTTGCAAATCCCTTAGCCCTTGTGCGGCTTGATAACCATCTCAGTTTCGGTCTTGTTCCAATGTGCACTCTGTCGAAGCCATGCCTGCAATGATGGCTGGTTTGCTGGTTGGCCTTGGTTGTTGAATGCTTGCGGTCGGGTGGAATGTGAGGTAGAGTCATACTCATCTGAAAAAGGATTTGTTGACTTGCTTGGGGTATATGATGATGCTCTTGGACCTGTTGCTCTCTCTCTACCTCCTCTGGGAGAATACACTGGTATTCTAGCCCGTATCTATCAACAAAAACTATACCCGTCCCCGTAGCAGTTTCATAAGAGAATAAGTAAAGAACCTTGTCTTTTCTTAGTTCGTTTAAGTATGGTTCTTTGCTGCGAAAGTAAGAGACTATACCCTCACTCTCATGCTTGTAGATTCCCACGTTCTTGTTATAAGTTGGAACCCTAGTTGTTTTCTTATCATACATAAAAATAGCTCCGGGCCGATCAATGTTTGGTGGCGGTTCTTGAGCTTCTGAAACCATTTTCCCTTTCGCCACATTATCTCCATATCTGTTGTAATCTTCAGGGTTATTAACTATTAGATAGTGGTTCCCCTTTTCATCTCAGAATCTATCTCCATCATCAAAGACTCGGATTATCTCCAATCTTTGGGCTAGTCTCTCTTCGATACAAATGCACTTGCGTCCTTGATAGTCAGAATAGACTAGGGCTCCTCTCGAGTTTCTTCCCTCTAAGAAGATCACCGTGAGCTTGGAATCATTCAAAGGATTTTGGGAGGTGCTTCCTCCTCGCATAGGTCCATCATAGGTGAAACCTCCTGGATGCTCCTGGAACTGTTGCCTTTTCTACCTCCTCTGGGAAAATACGTTGGTATTCCCACCCGTACCTATAAACAAAAACTATATCCTTCCCCATAACAGTTTCATAAGAGAATAAGTAAAGAACCTTGTCTTTGCTTAATTCGTTTAAGTATGGTTCTTTGCAGCGAAAGTAAGCGACTATTCCCTCACTCTCATGCTTGTAGATTCCCACGTTCTCATTATAAGTTGAAACCCTAGTTGTTTTCTTATCATACATAAAAATTACTCCAGGTCGATCAATGTTTGGTGGCGGTTCTTGAGCTTTTGAGACCATTTTCCCTTTCGCCACGTTATCTCCATATCTGTTGTAATCTTCAGGGTTACTAACTATCAGATAGTTGTTCCCCTTTTTCTATCGGAATCTATCTCCATCATCATAGACTCAAATTATCTCCAATCTCTGAGCCGGCCTTTCTTCAATACAAATGCACTTGCGTCCTCAATAGTCAGAATAGACTAGGGCTCCCCTTTAGTTTGTTCCTTCTAAGAAGATCACAGTGAGCTTGGAATCCTTCAAAGGATTTAGGGAGGTGCTTCCTCCTGGCATTGGTCCGTCATAGGTGAAACCTCCTGGCTATGAACTACCCATCATGAAGAAAGATTTTTCTAACGAAGTGTCAGTATCACTACCTTCCTCAATAATCGGTGCTAGCGGATCTAGCCTTGCCTGATTTACACTCTCTTCGATGGACACTAAGCTACCTTGGTCACCTGCCACCTTCTGGTCTCTAACAATGTATCTTCCTGATCTTAAATTCATCAAACTTATCAATGCAATTTATCACAAATCCAACCACTCACCTGGCAAAGGGTCAGTTTCTGCACAACTTCTTGCTTTGTTGCTGAATATACCTGTACACAAGCATTTTAATTTCGACAATTGAATCAAAGCATGTATCTGCTAGAGGTTATCTTAGTAATGATTGGTATAACTGGAGAGTTAATCTCAACCACTACTGTATTTTATACACTGCTGATGTTCTCGATTAGGTTTGATAATCTAAAATTGTACTTCCCTCGGATGTTGGTCAATTTATGCGAAAAAGTCTGAATTCGGTCTTTGCTTTGTCAAATGGGCAAACAAGGTCCAAATTCACTTCTGAAAGAAGTTCTGGAATCCTTAAGCCAAATAGAATCTCGCTGTCTATGCCAGGTCAAATTTTCTTTGCAGTATGCCCCAATAGACATCCTACGCGTAGGATGTCTCTTGCTGTGTTTTGCCTGGATTTTTGCACTATGGTTTCCCCTTGTTGTGTTGAGCTTACAGTTGCTTTTACTTTTTGATTTGGACACCTATTAGCTGGTCAATGAGTCAGAAATCTGTTCCTACAGCCTGTGCTGATATTGATCAGTCTAATCAACTCCAATTTGGACCAAAATTGACTAGGAGGCTTGCCTTAGGCTATACAACACCTGGCTATGCTCACTGTCAAAGTCTGGCTTCAATTTCTTGCTTTAGAAATCCTACGCGTAGGATGTCTTTTTTATCAGAATGGCTTCAAACTCAAATCCCAGGCTCTTGCTGATCACTTTGGTATACTCAAAATTTGGTTTGGAGTCCAAAATCACTCAGAACGCGTAGGATGTCTTTTTGGCCTGTTCGACCCCAGACTTGTCCCACAGCTTCCCCTTGATGTCAGTAACCCAGTGGTATGCTTAGATTTTGGTTTGGATGTCAAAAGTCCCAAATTTCAGTTGTTCTTGCCTTTTTCAGTCAAAAGTGCTAAAGTCCTCTTTGAACCCAATTTTCTCACCCAAATGAGGTGAAACCCCTTTCAGTCACTCAATATATCATGCAAGACATGCTCATGTAGCCATCTTATGGTTTTGGTCTCAAAATAATGTTTTGGCACTATTTGGGTAGGATGTCTGGCAATTTCAATCTATTTGGCCTTATCCTGTCAAGATATGGTCAAATTTCCACTTTCCAGTTGAAATTAGGGTAAAACCTACCTTCTGAACACACTGGTCAACTCAAAATCCCAAAATTCCTCCCAGATTAGCCTGTAGACATCCTACGCGTAGGATGTCTCCTGGCTTGAAATTAATTTTTTTCCTGACAAAAATGCTTCTGATGCTCTATAGATCTATCAGAAACAGTCACAGTAACTTTTGGACTTCAATTAGGCTTTCAAACACACTTTTGCGTCTTTTACAAACTTGTGATGACTTTACAGAGCAAGAGTACATGCATGAAATGCTCTAGATCGTGAATCATGATTTTCTACTTACTCTACTCCTACTTATCATGTGAAATGGTGTTAATGGTGTTTTTGGTTGCTTTTTGGCCTCTCTGGACTCTCAAGCTCTCCTCTCACCTCTTCTACCACTCCAACTCTTACTGTAGAACTCGACTACTACATAAAACTACCTTGGTCTACCTAATCTACCTAAGTCGAAGGATCTAGGCTAGGCACACTCTTCCTAGACTCCCTCTAAGACCTAGAGAGTCCTCCACCCTCTGGTCCTATCTAAATGTAAAACAAGACTATTAGCAAGCCAAAAATCCCAATCCTCAAGGATTAGTCTCGGTCACCTACCTAAGGTTTTCGTCCCCTGTAGCGGAACCAATGTTGGATGGATACGCCGCGACGGACGTCAGCACAGCAAGAACTCACCTAACATGTAATCTCAGCTATGGAAGAAGCTCGACCCGCAGGCGCGTGGAAGCAAGCATAAGGTGTCAACCTACACTCGACCGACTCCTAACTAATTCCTATAGAGGTCTCTACCATTTGTCTAAGTCACATCCTTCAAGAGTGCATAAGAGGAAACTTCCTACAACACTTTCTAGAGTCGAACACCCATCAAACAATCTCGAAACACCATAGAACTTGAAGGAGGTCCTACTAATACCAATAGGTCACTCTCCCTAAGGTCTAAGAACAAAAATCCCAACCTAAAACACCTGGTGCAGAAACACGTAGGATGTCTGGCCAAAATCTACAGGTCTTCGTTTCCAAAATCTAAAGTGCCTAGTGTGTAGTTTGACTCAATGTGAACGCGTGGATATGCTGCAATGCAAAATCGGACAACGTATGCTCACCCAAACACCCGATGAAGCTCGTAAAAGGAGCTCGCAAAACTAAACCGTAGGGCGCGCAATGTAGGTATCGGCGCGTAGCTCTCGTCGGGGGCAACACGCTGCACTTATCTGCACTCGATTCCGACCACCGGAGCACACGTAGCGTCAAGATGAAGCTCACACACTCTCTCTCTCTCTCGTACACAGTACACTCACTCACAGACTTCAAAACTTGTTTTAAAAATGACAAAAGGTTTTTCATTAAGGTCAAAAAGTGGTATATATACCTTACAATTTCTCAACCCTAAAGTTCCAAAATCAACCATCTACTCAATCTAACTATCAAAACTAGGATACAATCTGGAAACTTCCGTAAGTCCCAATAATTACAAGGTGAAAAATCACGTTCTCCCCAATGAATGAATAATTACAAAAGTAATAATCCTCCGGATAGTTAGATGCCGTGGGGTGTGTCCAACTTCCAACACAATTATAGAAAGGCTAGAGCACAGTCAACTTGAGACAATTCAATGCCCTGTAGCAAGCAGTACACAAATAGGGAGAGAGAGGACCTTGCCAATAGTACACAAGTCTGGGAAGAGAGGGTGGGTGAAAGATGAGGTGGGACATCCAACAGGAGTATTGGCAACTGATGAGGTTGCCATTCAGCCCTATCTCTGCAGGTGCACCTCACAGCTCACGCTGCAGTCGGAGATCCATGGACCATATTCAACACAACCTAATGCTTGACAGGCTAGTAGATGTGATCCCGAAGGCATTTCCAGGCTTACCGTGCTTGGCCCAACAACGCCGATTGTCCTTCAGGAAGGCAGTACACCAATAGGCATATTTGGCTAGCCTTAGTTGCCCCATAATGGTGTTATGGGTAGACAGAGGGTCTATTGTCAAGTTGGGTGTGGAGACGGAGGACTATATCCGCCAATGGATGCAACTTGCTGAGATTCTCACTAAATTTCACAATGTAGTGGAGTTTAGAAAGGTGCTACCAGCTTCATGTGACAACAAAGTTCCTTGCGGACGTGGCAGTTTGATTTTTTACATCATTACACTAGTAGGGTCTCCCAGTCTCAGAAAAATAAAAATTCTTTCAAAACATTTCAAATGCATAAGTGAAGGATAAGTATAGGAAACGAAAAGGCCCACTAAAATGAAAAGTCAAAGGAAAAGAAAAGCCCATTAAAATGGAAAGTCAAAAGATATGTCATCTCTATATAAAAGAACTGGTAGAGTGCATTTCTCGCTCATTACCTTTGTTTTAACATCTTCTTCTTTTTAGAGTTTTCTTTCACTATGTAGGTATATATTTCTTAGTATGTAAGGTCGATTAAATCATGTTGATAGGACTCCACTATGTAGGCTTAGTGTAATCTCACCATTTGTAGATGGGGATTTACACTAAACGTATGTTTTTTTGAATTTTTTGGAATCTTGAGTTTTTGATCTTTTATTTTGTTTGAAGCCATTAGGAATACCACATTTTTGTCTTCATATCCTGGCCTAAAGTAGTGCCATCTGTGGTTGTGCTTGTTGAAGACTGGGTTTGGGTTGATTTGTACCTGAAATGGGAACCCGTGCTTGCAGACTGCATCTTTTTTACCTTGATAACATTTCAAACGGCACTTATGCAGTTGCTTCTTGAGCACAAGGTCTCAGAGCCGATGCATTTTTGGTGCATTCAAGGATTCTATTCTTGTGGGGTTGTGTACTTCTATTTCACTCGATACTTGATTTTTGTCTTCTTCATGCATCGAGAGTATCACATGAGCATGCAAAAATCCTCTATTATGGAACTCATATATGACCAAGTAGTGTTGCATATAGCCAACTACACCCTTTTGCGACTATGTACTTCCACAAAAGTATTTGGAACTTAGAGTGGATGTAAGAGCACATTCGATTGGGAAATTTGTCCAAGTAAAGGAGGCATTTAACTGTTGTGCAATTAGCTCAATGTTGTCGATTTCAGGACATCTTGTTTTTGTGACCTTATCACCAATAAAATTCAAGTAGAAATCAGGGCATTCCCCATTCGTCCACCATTGTTATCATGTCTTTTAGGTTCTTGCGGTGCCATGAGAAAGATCTTGACATTGTAGGAGGGGTGTTATATCAAAGCACATGCCTGATAGTGTCTTCATATTTTGTTGTATGATTGGTCCTCTTGTATTTTTCAATGTCCTTTTGCAACAATCTCGTGTGTGTATTGTTTGCTAACATGAGTGACTGCTTTAACTCCTCGTGCATAATGAGTAGGTATGGCTTATATAAAGTATACATAGAGAATAAAGTCGATGCACGCATCTTCACGTATACATTGAAGTTGATTTTGCCATCATATTGGCCTTTCCCAAAAGGGAACATGAATGTAAAGGTCGCTCTCTCTAATGTGATGTCCTTTGTGGAGATCGATGAGGCGGTCATGCTATCAAGCTTGAAAGTGGTCGTTCTCTCAAACAATCGTATAATGTTACAATGGAGTTGCAAAGAAGCAAATTCATAAGTATCATTAGCAGCCTGTATGCTCTTTTCCTAGCTGGTTTGACAATGTTTTTGATAATTCTAAACATCGAACTTGTATCAAGTTGTGTCATTAGTGCAAACGGTGCGTTGTCCTGCTGTAGTTTAATGATCTTGTCCACATTGTCCAATCTCAAGATGAAAATTCCAAGCTTCTTATTCGGTCATATATTCATCCATTGATAGATACTTCTACAGTACAAAGTTGTTCTCAAGATTGAATGCAAGTATGTCTAAGAGTGGTGATGCCGCTAGTTATTGCTCTATGAAGCATGTTCTAAGCTCTACACTCCATGAAAGCAATGTGCTATCCAGTATTGAACGCCTCTCTAGCATACCTCGTACAATTGTTGACATAGTTGAGACGACATTGACAAATACATCGATCACGCTAAGTAGTTGTACATGAAGCTGATTTCCATTCAATATTCTTCTCGTGTAGTCTGGAAGTAAGGGCACCCAGTAGCTTTGACATGTATTGAAGCTCTCACAAACAGAGAATTGCACCCACTTCACATGTATATGTGCACTTTCTAAGCTAAATAGCAACAGACTGCTAACAAACATTGCAGCCAATGTCTCTTTTGGAGCTTGAGTATGGTCAATGGATGTGCTTCTATGGATGAAAACTGTACCACAAACATGGCATATGCTTAAAGGTTTGAATATTTTTGCAACATCTAAACTCCATTGGTAGGCTATGTCAGAGATATCAACCCATGATTGTGCAGACGGAAAATATTTGAGCTTATTCCTCACTAAGGTGCGATCTCTTTCCTTTTCTCTATTAACACATATATGATTTTTTTTAGTTGGTCCATTGGACGCTTATTTTAGACTCAATCCGTATGCGTCTAGCTTCAGGATGATGAGAAAATTGTGACACTCAAATACCAATCATGTGCAAGCAGCAAACAATGGAAGCATATGAGACAACTATGTACATGGTGCTTGATCTCGTTCTTATGGGTATTGTTGTCGGGTAGAGACAGAAGATGGATGCTTGTTCAGGTGTGCCTTCCAAAAAAACATATACAAAAGGTTAGATAAGTAGTAGTATAGTTTTGAAGAAGCTGAATGGAATCTCATTATTTATGTATTCTTCCATTCTTTACTTATAGAAAAAACAAAAAACATTTACAAGTGTCCTTGCATGGGGGAGTTTGCACAGTCCAAGAACTTCAAACGACTTCGTCCATTGGGAAATCCCCCACTTTTGCATCTGTTGAAAACAGCGAGGGCTTTTGCCCATCTTAGCATCCTCTAAATTGCCACATGCCTTCTAGCTCGGGGGGGGTACACTATTTAATCATGTCCGTGTATAACATGAGTTCAAAAGGAGGGGTTTTGAAATGCACAAAATTTAGGAAATTTAATAGAAATACATTAAAAGAAGGGGATTTTATATTCAATTTTGGAAAAAAATCCTACAATAAGGGGTCATTTTATTAAACATGTTAAAAGAGAGGGTTTTTTAATACCCCACAAACGCATGTTATATAGTGGGGTACTGTATGGTGAACCCCTCAAGCCTAGGGGGGGTATTGTATGGTGAACCCCCCAAGCCTTCGAGATGCAAGCAGAGGTGACTGCATCTACATAGATGCGCTTGCAGAACATAGGTGCACTTGCAGAACACCATAGAGGTGACTACATAGATGCGCTTGCAGAACACCATGGAGAAATCGTCACTTTTTTGAATCACAACACATGTGGCAAGCATATCGACCAAGACTGTGCCAAGCATGACATCTTTCTTTGTAACATTTAATGGTCTAGTAGCTTGTGTGTAGCGGAAAATAGCATGAACATAGTGAGCATTTCATTAGAATATCTTCCTAATGAGAATAACAAGAGTTCTTGGGTGGAGAGAGCAACAAAAATCATAACATCTAGTTAGATAGCATGAACAATACGTCAAAAAAGAGAGTTGACAATAGTTGAGGACCGGATTTGCATGGAGCCGGTCCCCCCTCCAAAAGGCTTTGTATTATGGTTTCTCCCATCAAGAGAGACATTTTAGAATACAATTTCTTGTGTTCCTTCAATACTAGATAGTGCAATGAAGATGGAAACTTCATGCACTATGCAAAACACTTATCAAACAGAACATCAATTCCCTCACGGTCTCAGACCCAAGACCTCACACACCTTCGAAGATGGTGAGAGGTAGCAGGATATGAGAGTAGATTCAGAGGAAGAAGGAGTATTCTTACGAGAAAGATGTACATCTCCACACATAATCACTCATATTAGCATAGCTTAAAGTTATTAATTAGCATGGTAGAGGAGATGAGCATGCATTTAAGCTTGGCTCTTCTTTGGATTTGCATCACAAAGCCTAGAGTTGTTGGTGTAGGCCTCCCTTCTCACAAGCTTGGAGTAGGTGGTAAGCTGTCCATTAAAGCTTGAGAAGGAGAGAGAGTCTTCTTTACTTCATACATGAGATTGTGTGAGTGTGTGTGTGATAATGCCTGTGAAAAATCAGTCCCCCCCTCTCTCTTGGTCGACCCCTCTTTCTATTTGCTCTTGCTAGCATCCTATTGGACCTCCCCAGGCTTAGCCAATGGTAATTAAGCAGCATAAGTGATAGCCTTCTGACATGCGTCCCCCTTTCCCCTTTTGTGAGACCTCTAGGTAATTATTTAATTCAACTAGGGACCCCTTTGCCTCCTAGCCAATAGGAATCAGGCAAGCCATTGGGCTGTTGAATGCTCATTGGTCCCCTTGGGAGACTCTCCAATAGTCTTCTAGAGAGCTAGGCGACACGCAAGGCTGATGGAAGGTCAACCGCTAAGTTTCTCTTTGAGAACATTATTACACGATTTGGTTGTCCCTTTGAAATTGTGAGTGATAATGGCACTCATTTTATAAATGAAGTGATAAAGGAACTCACAACAAGCTTCATGACATCCCACCAAAAGTCAACACCTTATTATCCATAAGCGAATGGCCAAGCTGAGAGTACTAACAAGACTTTAATTTCTATCTTGACCAAGACGATAGAGGCTCATTGCACAGATTGGGATTTGAAGCTAACATCAACTCTATGGGCTTATCGTACTGCATACAAAGTGGATATCAATTGTACACCATTCAAGATGGTATATGGACAAGAATCAGTTATGCCATGGGAGTTTGCCATTCCTAGTCTTTGAGTAGCTTCATAGGAAGGTTGGGATGGTAACCCTTTAGTTGAGCGTTTATATATCCTTGAGTGGTTAGATGAAGAGAGGCAATTGGCTGTGCAAAATGCACTTGTGGAGAAGGATAGGCGAGAGAAATGGTTTGATCTTCATTTAAATAACAAGGATATAAAGGTTGGGGATAAAGTTCTTATGTATGGTGTGCGTAACAAGAAAAAAAAAACTGAAATATGAGAGAAAAGACCATATAGAGTATGCAAAATCACCCCACAAGGTACCATTCATGTAGAAACTCTTGATGGAGTAAAAACCATTAGATTCCTCAATGGGAGTTAATTTTAAAGGTACTATGATCCTTTAGGCCAAGAGGAGCTATGTGCCATTCATCGAAAAAAGGTAGCCAAGACACAAGCAGAATTGAAAAAGATACAAGGTCAAGCTGAGGCTCAAGAGCGACAACAACATATTAGGCGCCAACGAGAGGCCAAACTTGGAGCTACACATTTATTTCAAGTTGAATCAAGGGACGATTTGGAAGATTCTGACCCACCT
Source organism: Adiantum capillus-veneris (assembly GCF_014529385.1). Lineage (NCBI taxonomy): Eukaryota > Viridiplantae > Streptophyta > Polypodiopsida > Polypodiales > Pteridaceae > Adiantum > Adiantum capillus-veneris. The sequence continues at coordinate 36,682,056 of NC_140948.1, forward strand.
CTATGATACCGCATCGAGTTAAATAGCACCTATGGGAAAGTGCTATATAACATTTTATTGGACACATGAGCTAAACATAATCTATTATCATATGGAGTGTGGTGTCAGTTAGGAAAGCCATCTTTATCCAAAAGTACCATCCAAGTCAAGGGTATTAACAAAGAAGAACACTATTGTCTTTGGAATCTTGCACACTCCTGTTACTTATGACAACGGGACCGTGACCCAAAGCTTTTTGGTCATTCCTGCAGGTGTTATGGAGGGCAGCATTAACCTAGAATGTAAGTGGATGTCTGCAACCAAGTGTACTATTGATTGGGGAATGGGGAGTATCACAACACAGAAACTGTCAGTCCTGCCACTCAAGTGACAGTCCCTGAGTTATTGCCTCCTGAGCGAACACAAAATGGAACATTGCATATTCAAGAGGTTGAAACATATGTCCCTATAGCACAACCCTTTAAAGCTTCAACTTATGTGGCTGAAACAGAGAATAAATCACCCAAGACTCAGCGTGAATTGTCAAGAGAAACATATAAATGGGTCCCTAAAGCTTTGTTAACAACCACTTTTGATGCTCAATCTGGTTCAAAATAGAAGCCTCGTGAGACACCCCACTCACCCCAAAAAAGGTAAGAAAATGTTACGTTGGATTCCTAAACGAGTATTGGGAGGCCAAGGCTACTATGATGAAAACAATCAAATTTGGGTACCTAAACGTACCTTGTGTTTTTCCCTATCACCTACTAAAGATCCATGTAGGCCAAATTTTGTAACTCCAAAATGATTTGAAGACCATGAAAAGGAAAAAATCACGGAATTCTACACACCCGTTCTAGAGCTAGTTTGGGTACTGAAGAAAGAACGATTTGTTTCGCCTAGCTCAGGAACAAGGAGTCAAATGAAGCTTCTAGCTCTTCATGTAGTTCATCTACGGAAATACAAGCTTCAACACAACCTCCACCTACCATCGTACAAATCCACACAAACAAAAAAGACTCCATACCTCCAATTATGAGTTCATACATGAAGCAACTTCTCAAATAAGATTATGGGAGAGTACATTACTACCCTTATAGCTTGATGAATCACCTAAGCTAACAAAATCCCATTGGTCAAAATCTTCGCCCATTACAATTTGGAACAGTTGGCTTGAAAGGGTGACGACAACTTTCCCCTGGGGGATTCACTATTAGTAACAGGGGGATGTCACCTGCATGCATCCAAATTAGAGAAACCCCCCTCTGTATGATATCTTACATGCTAGCCTACCCCCTACATATAGACAAGATATGGAAATTCTTGCAATGAGCCACCCCCCCCCCTCATATAAATTTCATATGGAATGTAATGACCCACTATTTTATGTATACTAGTAACAAGACAATTTTAGAAGCACATGCTTTTGCAAAAATACATGTTGAATTGCAAATGAACGGAAGTGTAGATTGTAGTGTGTTTTCATTTGAGAGAACAAACCACCATGAAAAGAAACAAATATAATAAATACTACATTAAAATAAACCAATCAATTCAATGTAGTTTGTCAAAAAACGGACAACATTTCCCCTGTAAAATGATACAAAGCTCAATCTCAAAACAAATGATACAAGCCACCTACTCTCAATAGGCTTCCCATATGGGATTTAAGGAACACATATGAAATGGATTGTTCTCTAAATAGCAAATAATGGCATGCTCATAAACAACCATGGAAAACTTCACTTATCAAATTAAAACACATTACTAAACAACCCATTAAAACACATTACTAAACAACCCATTAGAAGATTAAACTTTTTAAATAGAAACATTGCACTTGAGAGCACTTGCTGCATCAACCTTAAATGATAGATCTTATGTCTACTATCAATTATTGATAAACCATGATACATTTCTTATACATAAGTCTTTTTATGCAAGTACTCCTATCTAGGTATTTAGCACAATACTAAGTCACATATGCTTCAAAGCGTACCCATCCCTCATCTTTGCTACTTGCATGTAGCACGAAAGTGGTGGCACTGTCATTGGGAGCAAGGGGCAATTAAATATGGTGTGGTAATGAGGGGCACGCCAATTGGATGTGTGGAATGAGAGTGGCATGGCTGGTCAAGAGAAATAGTGTAAGGTTTCCAGTTTTTGAAACCTTAGAAATTGTATAAAGCCGATCAAATTAACTTGGCTGTTGAGAAAGCACTGTAGAATGATCCAATTATGGCAAATATTGGTATTTTTGGAACCGTAACCAGAGCTTTACTAGAGTTAGAATTTTTCAGAACCGAATTCTGATAAAATCTGGAAAAGTTACGGGCTCTGAAAGGTTACACTATGAATTTAATTAGTTAAGTAAAATTGAATGGTTTCAATAATTATTACTGCTAAAGACTTTTTATCCTAAGGTTCTAGAAATTACAGATATTTCCAAAATTAATCATTAAAAGTCAACAAACTAGCAGAAAATTGATTATGTGTATCTAGGGGGCTGTGTAGGATAATGATGAGCTTTTCCAAACTAGATTTATTAGCAGGGGGTGTTTTTGGAGTTGTAGGGCTGCTTGGGATGCAAGTTACTGCCATTTTCCACCCTATGAGTGCCCAGAAACCTATAAATATGACCCTTGCTTCACAATTTCAGACAGACTCAGAGCCTTGATACATTCTCTCTCATCTAGAGAGACCTCTACTCAGAAATCACTAGAGAGCAAAGCTCTAGTTGGTTAATTAACGGTAATTAGCACTAACCTTTCTTAATTAGCAAAGCTAGGTTAACCTATTTACAAATTTCTTAATTAATTGAATATTAAACCTATGTATACTCAAAAATCCTCACTTAATTCAAAATTCTCTGTTGATTATTGTGATTAAGCTTAGGGATACTAAGCTAATTAATTATTATATCATATTAGGGTTGAAATTACTCATTTTAATCATAAATTAATGATAATTTATACTAATTAAGTTTAGATTAAGATGAGATAATTATTACAACTATGTTAGATTGTCATTATGCTAGAAAAAATATCTTGTAATTTTTTGAGTAATTTTCATAATTAATTAAGTAGAATTACATTGTTTTTGAGAGAATAGTAAAGGGGGAAATGATCAAACTAATCCAAAATGCTTTGACATATTTATCAGAGGTAAATCAAATCTTAGAAAACTCGTGATAATTATCTTAACCTCAGATAATTAGTTTACCTAATTATCTTAGCAAAACTACACTACTTTTAGGGAAAATTAAAAGAGGAAAAATAGCAAATTGATCCAAAATGCTTTAAAGTAATTATCAAAGGTAAATAACATCTTATAAAATTTGTAATAATTATCTTAACTTCAAATAACTAGTTTAACTAATTATCTCAGCATAATTATACTATTTTTAGGAGAAATTAAATAGGGGGAAATAGAAAATTAATTCAAAATTCTCTTAGATAATTATTAGAGGTAAATAACACCTTATGAAACCTATGATAATTATCTTAACCTCAAACAATTAGTTTAATTAAGTATCTCAGCAGAATTATATTGTTTTTAGAGGAAAGTAAAAGAAAGAAAATAGCAAATTGATTCAAAATTCTTTGAGATAATTATCAGAGGTAAATCACATCTTATAAAACCAGTGATAATTATCTTAACTTTGGATAATTAGTTTAGCTAATTATCTTAGCATAATTAAAATATTTTTTAAGGGAAATTAAAAGGGGGAAAATAGCAAAGAGATAAAAAATTCTTTGAGATAATTATCAGAGGTAAATCACATCCTATGAAACCCATGATAATTATCCTAACCAGATGATTATTTTAACTAATTATCTCAGTATAATTATACTATTTTTAGAAAACATTAAAAGGGGGGAAATAGCAAATTGATTCAAAATGCTTTGAGATAATTATCAAAGATAAATTACATCTTAACAAACCCGTGATAATTATGTTAACCACAGATAATTAGTTTAGCTAATTATCTTAGTAGAAAAACACTATTTTTTAGGCTAAAGTAAAGAGAAAAATTAGTAAATCATGTGATATGATTAAATACTATTTATTAGAGTTAGAATACATAATAAGAAGGCCGTGATAATTATTTCAAGGTTATTAACTTAGTATATGTATTTATCTAAGTCAAATTATACTAATTCTAACTGAAAACTAAAGAGGGAAATTAATAAATCATGCTATATGAGTACATGCTATTTATCACAGCTAGACTACATGATGCAAAGGCAGTGATAATTATGTCAAGGTTAGAAACTTAGTATAGATATTTATCTAAGTCAAAATATACTAATTCTGGCTAAAATTTAAAGGAGAAATTAGTAAATCATGTTATATGATTACATTCTATTTATCACAATTAGATTACATAATAAAAGGTGGTGATAATTATTTCAAGGTTAGAAAAATAGTATAGATATTTATTTAAGTCAAATTATACTAATGTTATCTGAGAACTGAAGATGGAAATTATATAATTAATTTGAAAAATAATAAGATAATTATCAGAGGTCAAAAATATCCTTATCTATTTGTGATAATTATACCATAATTTATTAGTAAGTTTAGAAAATTATAATTGACTAAAAGTCTTATTTTTAACCAAAGATTAATTAAAATAAATAGACTTTGCGGTCAAAAGTTTTTAGAAAAATTATAGTAAGTGTAAACCTATAATATAAAGTTGAGGAAATGAAATATTTGAGAGAAAATAAATAGAATAAATATTAAGCTCAAAAGAAGGAGATTCCAAGCTTAAGATTTGATAGGGAAATTAGGAAAAAGATATAGAAAATTATAAGGAAATTAGGAAAAATTAGAAAACCCTTAGGGAAGCTGTGGAAAAAGTTATTATGCCTCTTTTAGGCAAATAAGAAATTACTAGGTCAAGAATTTACCAATTAAGACTATAAATTTAACTTAGATTTGGGTAAAATTGGATAGAAAGGTTAAGTCTAGCTTTTGGATAATTTATCTAATGATTAAACGTCCTTTTTATAAGGAATAAGAAGTTATGGAACCTAAAAGGACCCGAGCCAAATCCTACATCTGATAATGAGGGCAGAACTCTAAAAAGAACTAGAGCGTCGACGATGAAGCTGGGCCTAGTAGTATGCCTATGGGCCTAGTAGCATACGTGCCGTTTGTCGATAAAGACGCTTCTTTTCTCGAGCTTCTTGGGGAGACCATAGTGGAAGTCTCGGAGAATTTGATGGATCTTCCTTCATAGGATTGATAGAGCGCTGCTTGAGAACTCCTCAGTGGGGGCACCAATTTATGACGAAGGAAATTTGGAATGGCGGCCTCTACACCAAAACAAACTCCATTGCGCCACAAGGGAAATGAGATGAGGGCACCACCTAGTCTTGGAAGCGTGGACTAGGACCGCTACACAAAGAGACAGAGAGAGAGAGAGAGAGAGAGAGAGAGAGAGAGAGAGAGAGAGAGAGAGAGAGAGAGAGAGAGAGAGAGAGAGAGAGAGAGAGAAGAGAGAGAGATCACTATGAATGAAGCATTAACCGTAGTGTGTGTACAAGGAATGGATGACTTCAAACACTCCCAACACAAATAGCATATAGATTACCAAACAATCACTCAAGGATTAGCCAAGATCACATCAAGCACTCTCACACACATATAAAACATTTCTCTTAATTAACATAAGTAAGAGGAGGAGAGGTTACTAGCATGAAACAATTTGCACTCTAGGATGTGCAAGAATAGAGTGAATGAATGAGCTTATGGGCTCATGGTGAGTGATACAAAGGCTCAATGGGGCTGAGGGAGGCTTCAAATTACAAAGGGGAAGGCCTCTTTATATAGGAAAGAGAGTGATTAGGAGTGAGGTTAAGATCCAAGTGTAATTTGTACAAATGAAGCTTGATTAGGGACATTCAACCAATGAAGAAGCTCCTTCCAAGTGATTTGTTGACCAATTAGCTCCATCATCACTTGTGTTGTCTTCACTCCTTCCTCCATAGCTTGAGTCCAAGAGCTTCCTTATTTTAAAATGTAAAGAATCTACATAAAATCAATACATATCTAGTAATAATAGGAAGGGGTTGAATGAGAACTTATGAATTACAACAAGATTAAGCATGACTTGAGAGGTGATTAGAAGAGGAACTTTGATGGGTTTTTGAGCTTGAGAGAGAGGAGGAAGGAGAGGAGGGTGAGAAGACTAATGGCTGATTTTAGAGAAGGTCTCAATGTGGAAAAGGAAGGGTGTGTGTGTGTGTAAAGGTAGAGGGGGTGGTCTCCACCACAGTTGAAAAAACTGGCGTCCACCATTTTGGCCGTATCTCCTAGATCGTAGATGCAAAAATTATAAAAAAAATATGGCCAAAATCTCCAGCTCATCAGCTACAACTTTGATGAAGACAACTTTTCTTGGATCGGAGTGGAAGTATTTTTTAAAAATTCAGCAAAATCATGTGTCTGGTTTCTTCCTTTACCAAGTCTTCCACTTGGGTCCCATTTGTTTGAATCATCATATGGCTCCAAAGCCATGATGATATGAGCCACTCATGACCCTTGAATCATGGGTGCATGGCTCCACAACCACATCATATCTTTTCTTTTCACATTTACATATTTTTCCTTCCCTTTACCACTAGGTTCTCCCTCTACCTTTCACCTCCGGTGAACTAGTCAAGAAAAAATCATTTTTTTTAATTTTTCCAAGAGGTTGTTCTCACTCTTTCTTTTATTGTAAACCTCTAGAAGCAAGGAAAACCAACAAAATATGATAAACAAAAATTTGTGATAGGCTCGAATCATAGCCCCCCCAAACCTGGCTAGGGGTATTTATGCCTCTAGCCTACTTTCTTTGATCTTGAGCTGACCTTATCCTGATGTGATAAGGCTTTAGACGCCATCCATTTGTCCTGGTCTTGTGCACTTTACCATCAATGTCTTGAAGTCTGTAAGAGCCATTTTTGAACTTTTTGGTGACCAAGAACGGGCCTTCCCATCGGAAAAGAAACTTTCCATCCTTACGAGTGTTGAAGCGATTGTCATATCGAAGCACCAGAGATCCCTTTTTGATGTCTTTGGATGCTAGCTTTTTGTTGAACTTTTCTCTGCACTTCTCTGCTTCTTGAGAATAGTGGTTGATGGCTTCTTCACGATCCAATTGCAGCCTCTCTAGATCCATGATCCTTTGATGTACTTTCTCCTTTTGAGAGCCTACCTGGCTACCCAATATTCGAAGACTTGTTAACTTCACTTCAATGGGCAAAAGAGCCTCCTTTCCATAAACCAAATGAAAGGGTGTGTACCCTAATGTGGTTTTGAAGGAGGTTCTATAGGCCCATAGAGCTCCATTCAGGTGTTTGTCCCAATCTTGGCGCCTCGCATGTACCTGTTTAGTGAGAATTTTGCAAATGATTCCATTTACTTTTTCCACCAAACCATTACACTGAGGGTAGTAAGGAGTAGAGTGTTGATGCTGAATATTTAGCTTCTTCATGAGTTCTCCTACCAAGTCTGCTCTAAACCCTGGTCCTCTATCAGATAGTATTTCAAGAGGGGTGCCAAACCGGCAACAGATGTGGTCAAAGATGAACTGACTCACATCCTTAGCAGTAATTCTATTGGTCGGCATAGCCTCAGCCCATCTAGTCATGTAGTCTACTCCCATGATGATGTACTCTTTACCTGACTGAGTGCGTGGTAGAGGCCCTATGGCATCAATTCCCCACTTCTCAAAGGGCCCATATACCTTTATTGGGTTCTGAGGTTCAGCTATGAGCCGTCGTGGTCCTGCTTTCTGACATTCATCACATGTTTGACACCAGTATTTGACATCACGATGAAGACTTGGCCAAGTAAACCCAGCTTGTAGAACCTTTCTACTAGTGACGTCGTGTGCAAAGTGTCCTCCGCACATATCATCGTGACAAGCTTTTAAAATCTCTTCAATTTCACTCTTCAAAGGAACTCTCCTAAGCACACCATCCTTACCAAGACAATACAAGTCATCATTTACTATGTGATACCTGGTAGCCTTCCTAGCTAACCATCGCCTTTCCCCTGCATTCAAGTGTTTAGGAGCCTCTCCTTGCTCCAGAATGTGCATAATATCTTCCAAGTCCTCCTTGCCTTGCTGAAGTGGAAGTTTGATGGCCACTTCTCCCACTATTGACTCATTTAACTTTGATGATGCTAGGTGGTCTGCATCCTTGTTCTGGTCTCTTGGTACATGATGTACTTGTGCCTCCCTAAATCTCCTCATAAGAGCTTTTGCTTCTCTCATTTTAGTAGAGAGACGGGCATTTTTGCAAGCCCATGTACCTTGCATTTGCCTTACCAAAAGCATGGAGTCACCAAAAGCGTTTAATCTCTTAATTGAATTATCGAGGCACCAACAAAGGCCATGAATTAGAGCATGATATTCTGCTTCATTGTTGGAGTGGACATGTTCTAGAGTGATCCCTTCACCATGGATCCTCTCTCTCAATGGGGATAAGACCACGATGCCTGCAGCTGCCTTATCCTTGGTTCTCTTGTATGCTCCATCAAAGTAGAGGCTATAAGCATTGACCAAAACCTCTAGAGCTGGAGGTGGTGGAAGTTCCTTTCTCTTCAAATGGAAAACTTTTTCATAGCACTTGTTTGTTAAAATGTCGGCTAAGCATGCTCGAGTTGTTCTTTCAACCTGTATTGTATAATCAAACTCTTGAAGTCGCACCACCCACTTTGCTATTTTGTCAGAGATTTCCATATGTTGTAGTGCATAGGGAAACATATCCTCCACAGTGATAATTACAAACCTCTTCGGCAGCAAGTATGGCCGAAATTTGGTTACCGCAAACATGAGAGCTAACACTAGCTGTTCCATCAGGGTGTAGGCCTTCTCTGTGTTTTCCATGAGGCGGCTAGCAAAATACACAGGCCTCATAAAGGAGGTTTTTGGATCTTTTTGTAGGAGGGCAGCACCAATGGCTTCTTCTCCCACACTAGGGTTTACAAAGAATGTTTCTTCCCAACAAGGTTGGAGGATTACAGGGAGTGACCCTAACATTTTTTTAATCTCTCTAAAATGCCCTTCACTTTCTTCACTCCAAACAAGCGTCTCTTGACGAGTCAGCTGTTGTAGAGGAAATATCACTTGGGAGAGTAAGTGTATGAATCTACTCAAATATCTTAGCTTTTGCAAGAAGGAGATTAATTGTTTGATGGAAGTTGGGGAAGGTAGATTTAGCAATGTTTCTATCTTTTCAGGATCTACCTCGATTCCATCAATGGACACTACATGCCCTAATAGTGTAACCTTGCTTTCCCCAATGTGACATTTGTCCTTGTTTAGTTGTCCACCCAGCTTAGCCAAACGAGTAAATCCTTCATCAATCTTGCTGAGATGCATACTTTTGGAGCTGTAAATACAAAAGTCATCTATGAAAACCCTTATGGACTTACCAAAGTAAGGTTGGAAGACCATGTTCATGAATCGTTGAAAGGTGGCTGGAGCGTTGGTGAGACCAAAAGGCATGACTCGAAATGCAAAACATCCCCATGGTGTGATGAAAGTAGTCTTTTTCTGGTCCTCCTCTGCAATGCGTATTTGAAAGTAGCCAGAGTAGCCATCACACACTGTGTATCTCTCATGGCCTGCTACTTCATTTAGAATCTCATCTTGAAATGGGAGAGGGAAGTGGTCCCTCTTTGTTGCAGCATTTAGTGGCTTGTAATCCACGCACACTCGCCATTTACCATTCTTCTTTGGCCTCACCACTACTGGGGAGACCCATTCTGAATCTTCTACTGGGTATATGAATCCTGCTTCTAAGAGTCTCTTCACCTCAGACAACAGTGCATTTTGTTGCACAACTCCTAATCTTCTTAGTTTTTGTACTACTGGCTTGCTCCCTTCTTTTAGATGGATATGATGCTTCACTACAGTGACACCTGTAATGTGAGTGTAATTAGAAATAAATAATGATGCATGCTTCTTGAGAACATTTACATAACCCTCCTTTTCTTCTTCCTTTATATCCTTGGATAACATCTCCTCTAGGCTGGCATCCCACACATTCTCCATTTGGATCCTTGGGTTGTCTTCTGATGAGGTAGTTTCCTTTATGGTGACGCCCATGACTTCGAGAGTGCTATCACTCTCTTCACTTGAACTCTCTTCCTAGTCCATGGATGAGGAGCATCCACTTGAGCTCCACTCATCAGTTGACGTCTCTAGTTCAAGGTTCTCTTGTCGCCCATTCTTTAGGTTATAAACCACCTTCCGACTATGCCCACCCATGCTAGGCCTCAACTCCAAGTCTCCTGTTGCCCAATCTTGCCTAGCTCCTATACCCATGAGCCAAGGTCGTCCTAAAATAAGGGGGTATCCTTCTCCCTTTACTGGCATCACATAAGCATCAACCTCTGTAGTGATTCCAAAAACAGAAACTCTCAAAGCTTTCACTACACCCACACAAGTGACAGAGACATTATTGGCCATTTTTGCCCTAAAGTTTGATGATTCCATTACCTCTAAACCCAATTGATGCATTAGCTTTTCGGTCATGACACAAACCTCTGCTCCACTGTCAATGTAAGTTTTTGGAATCCGTTGTCCCTTGATTTGAGCCTCCACCAAAGGCACTATATCCTTGAGACCATATGCTTTGATTACACTTACTAGCTTACTTCGCTTTGCCCTCGTGCTCACCATTTTTGACCATTGTCGTCGAAGCTTTGGGGAGATATGAAGTAGTTGTAGCCAAGTAATCTTTGGTCCTTGAGAACTCACATCAGCTGTCAAGTCATAAGGTTGTGTCCGAGATCCCATAGGGAAATCAGAGATGTCAATTTGAGACCTAGTACGGGTCTTTCTCTTCTTGGCTTCATCTTTAGTTGCCCGAGATGTACTTGCTTCATTGCTTGCATCCTTGCTTGTTTCTTTACCTACTTCATCTTGGACACGCACACGTTTGATAGGCATTGTAGCCACTTCATCTATCTTCATCTTCCCTTTAGCTATTTCTTCCTGGTTGCTTCTGCCCTTGAGGACCTCCTCCATCCTTATGATGCTCACATTTGGTTGAGTAGCAGGGGCTTGAGCTTGAGCACGAGGTGGCTGCAAAATTTGAGGTTGCGGTTGCTCTTGTGCTTGAGCTCTAGCACGGGGTGGACTTACTTGTTGTCGAGGACCTCTGACAGGGTAGTCATATCTTCTGGGATGAGGGCAATTATACATGCCGTGGCCAATTTCCCCACAATTGTAACACAACATTTCCCTTGCTTGACGTCGCATTGGTGGCCGATTCCCACCATTTCCCTCAATAGGTCTTCTTGCACCCTGCACAAGATTTACTCTCAACCCCTCTAGCTGGTTTGTGAGATTGTTTATTTGTTGGAGCATATCTTCTTGTTGACCTCTATTGAGGTCTGGTGTATTAGGCACATTTGGAGGTATGTGAGAAGCTTCCATAGTTGTGATATTGCCTCCCAAAGCTATCTAGCCAGCTTGGGCTTGATAGAGAATCTCTCTATTCTTTTCCCTAGCAATTCTTAAGGCATCTTCAAAAGCATTTGGAAATTTGCTCTTTACCTTCTCCCTTAGCAAGGGGTACAAACCTGAGATAAATCGATCCTTTTGGAGGCAATTGGGAGCTCGCTCACCAGGGTTTAGTGAGTCTGACCATTGCCCCCAGAGTTTCAGAAAACCTTCCTCATAGGTTGCATAACCATGAGGGTTAACTTGATGAAGGGACAGAAGCCGTTGCCATAGTTCTTCTGCCGAATTGGCTCGTTGAAATCTTCGTAGGAAAGCCACCTTCAATCCCTCCCAATCAATTCTTTGGGTTGGATCTAGAGCCTGGAACCATACCCTAGCTTCTTCTTTGAGCACCAAAGGAAAAGCTCTCAATTTCAATGCTTCATCATCCCTCCCGGAGACAAGGAAAGCCATCTCCAAGTTATCCAAAAAATCCCCAGCATTTTCCCCACTACGCCCAAAAAAATTTGGGAAAGCCATCATAAAAGTGGGTTGCCTTCCTCTCAATACAGCACAAAGATGAAAACGTCTAGGCCCAAATCATATCTTATTAAGGGTAGAATAAATGGATTGATAGATGCATTAATCTCAGCTAGACGACGAGGGCCTAGTAAGTCCCTTATGATGTTTTGGAACCTAAGCTTTGTGCTAGCTATTATATGCACAGTTTGTCTAGCAAGAGGTTGGAAAGGTCCATATAAATCCCTATGATTCATGGAGTATACTTAAAGCAAGATGAAGATGTGAACATCAAAAGATACATTATACTCCAAAATAGGAAATATTATAGGGTCAGAGGACAGCAATATCTCTCTCAACCTCTCAGCTCCAAAATAGAAGACCAATCTTTGTTGGAAAAAAATCTTTCTATCAATGCGCACATTCACCCTAATATTCTGAATTGATTGAAAGTTGTAGAAAATGGGATTATTCATTGGTGCATTGATTACAAACTTCCATGAAGCACTTCATTGAAGTTGAGCTCTCTTGGATCCCACCATTTGAGAGATGCGAAGAATTTGCTCACCAGTGATTAGCCTAGCTTTGGTGTGACCATCTTCAGCTTTGTAGAGTTCATAGGGTACGATGGCTACCCTCTCAACCACCTTGAGCCTTCTTGCTAGTAGTAGTTGGAGTGCATCACCATATGTAGCCTCTTGCCAATACCGCACCCCATTGATGTGTAGCTCCCCCTCCAAAAACTTGTTAATACCCGAGTTTGAGAGTGCTTTCACCACCTGAAGTCGAGGCTTCAAAGGAAGTGTCTTCACACTAGCCACAAAGCACTCAACACAATTTTTTGACCTAGGGACTTGATGACTACAAGATTTTCCTTGAAGCAAAGAAGGGTGTGTATAGTTAACTCTCTTTACCCGCATACGTGCCGTTTGTCGATAAAGACGCTTCTTTTCTCGAGCTTCTTGGGGAGACCATAGTGGAAGTCTCGGAGAATTTGATGGATCTTCCTTCATAGGATTGATAGAGCGCTGCTTGAGAACTCCTCAGTGGGGGCACCAATTTATGACGAAGGAAATTTGGAATGGCGGCCTCTACACCAAAACAAACTCCATTGCGCCACAAGGGAAATGAGATGAGGGCACCACCTAGTCTTGGAAGCGTGGACTAGGACCGCTACACAAAGAGAGAGAGAGAGAGAGAGAGAGAGAGAGAGAGAGAGAGAGAGAGAGAGAGAGAGAGAGATCACTATGAATGAAGCATTAACCGTAGTGTGTGTACAAGGAATGGATGACTTCAAACACTCCCAACACAAATAGCATATAGATTACCAAACAATCACTCAAGGATTAGCCAAGATCACATCAAGCACTCTCACACACATATAAAACATTTCTCTTAATTAACATAAGTAAGAGGAGGAGAGGTTACTAGCATGAAACAATTTGCACTCTAGGATGTGCAAGAATAGAGTGAATGAATGAGCTTATGGGCTCATGGTGAGTGATACAAAGGCTCAATGGGGCTGAGGGAGGCTTCAAATTACAAAGGGGAAGGCCTCTTTATATAGGAAAGAGAGTGATTAGGAGTGAGGTTAAGATCCAAGTGTAATTTGTACAAATGAAGCTTGATTAGGGACATTCAACCAATGAAGAAGCTCCTTCCAAGTGATTTGTTGACCAATTAGCTCCATCATCACTTGTGTTGTCTTCACTCCTTCCTCCATAGCTTGAGTCCAAGAGCTTCCTTATTTTAAAATGTAAAGAATCTACATAAAATCAATACATATCTAGTAATAATAGGAAGGGGTTGAATGAGAACTTATGAATTACAACAAGATTAAGCATGACTTGAGAGGTGATTAGAAGAGGAACTTTGATGGGTTTTTGAGCTTGAGAGAGAGGAGGAAGGAGAGGAGGGTGAGAAGACTAATGGCTGATTTTAGAGAAGGTCTCAATGTGGAAAAGGAAGGGTGTGTGTGTGTAAAGGTAGAGGGGGTGGTCTCCACCACAGTTGAAAAAACTGGCGTCCACCATTTTGGCCATATCTCCTAGACCGTAGATGTAAAAATTATAAAAAAAAATATGGCCAGAATCTCCAGCTCATCAGCTACAACTTTGATGAAGACAACTTTTCTTGGATCGGAGTGGAAGTATTTTTTAAAAATTCAGCAAAATCATGTGTCTGGTTTCTTCCTTTACCAAGTCTTCCACTTGGGTCCCATTTGTTTGAATCATCATATGGCTCCAAAGCCATGATGATATGAGCCACTCATGACCCTTGAATCATGGGTGCATGGCTCCACAACCACATCATATCTTTTCTTTTCACATTTACATATTTTCCCTTCCCTTTACCACTAGGTTCTCCCTCTACCTTTCACCTCCGGTGAACTAGTCAAGAAAAAATCATTTTTTTTTAATTTTTCCAAGAGGTTGTTCTCACTCTTTCTTTTATTGTAAACCTCTAGAAGCAAGGAAAACCAACAAAATATGATAAACAAAAATTTGTGATAGGCTCGGATCAGTGGTAGTAATTAAATAACAAAAGAATCATGTGTGAGTGCGGGGTGGTAAGTGGGGATTGACTAAGGTTGTCAATCATGGATGGGTGGACCTGATTAGTCAGGTAACTATCCATCCCTGCGCATTAAAAACGTTCAGAAACTTCTTCACTTGGAAGAGGAGTCCACTAGTGGCTGTGCCCTCACATATGTTAGGTGAAAAAAATCGTTGGTTGAGGATAACTTAGCCCAAATTGTGGAACTTATAGGGCCGAAATAGTTTTTTGGACTTTAAATACGTTGTCCCGTTTTCGCTGCGAGACACAACTAGGTCTTCTTCTAAGGCTATAGACCCAAGCCATTGTCAATGGTAAAGGTCTATTCCTTGGATTTTTCTTGTTTAGAGACTCTGATTTTTATCAGACCTAGAGACCTGTCAAGGATCCCATCCCAATCTGAGTATTGGCAGGTTGGGGATCTCACAAATAGGCCTTGGGAGTACTCTCTCTCTCTCTCTCTCTCTCTCTCTCTCTCTCTCTCTCTCTCTCTTTTTCTTGCATCCCATCTTCCAAACGATTTCTTGATGTCACTTGGTCAAGGATGTGTCTATCGACTCCCAAGTTAATGAGGCTCTCTTATAACTCCAATGTATCATGGCTTGGGAGAAATATAGAGGTCCTCGCTTTAGCCAGTACACCACACACGTTGCCCCAAACTACAAATCTCTCTTCTTCTTTGAACGAGGTAATCAAACCCATCCCTACATACTTAAGCCCATCCTGTTGAGTGTGATCCACACCATTGCCTCCATTTGTCTTAGCTCCCATTCTCTACGCTGCGAGACATGACGTCGGGGCACTTGCGAGGGGTCTCATCGATTTTGCACCTTATTCCCTCATCAAGTGCGAGAGAGTGAGTACCACACACTACTTGAGTGCTCAGCTTTTGATCACATTAGGTCCTCTTTTCCCCATATATTCAGCCATGAGCTCTCCCTACATACCTTCCTCTCCCAACCACAATGTGGACTCTCTATTACGACGCTCATTTCAGCTATTTTGAGCGTCAAGAGTCACTTATGACCTCCACTCGTACCATGTGACATGTTCATTTGGTCCCATAGGTCACATTTGACTCCGCGGACAATAATAGAACTCTCTCTCTCTCTCTCTCTCTCTCTCTCTCTCTCTCTCTCTCTCTCTCTCTCTCTCTCTCTCTCTCTCTCTCTCTCTCTCTCAAAATTCAAATCCACCTATACCAAATGTATACTGACTAACAGAGCCATTGGGCTTGGGAGAGCTAGATGCTTCTGTCTACGAGGACAACCATGGCATTGATGAGCTCCATCATAGGATCAAGACTATTCTAGCACAACACGAGAGTCGTTTAATAAAACTATTTACAGAGACGAACATTAATGATGCTCTTCAAAGGCTGGTGCAATACATCCTCAGATAGCACCCAAAGTCGGGTATCCTCAAACACTCATGTTCTTTTAGCTTTCATTTTACTTTATTTTATTTTATACCAAAACATTGTATTAACTTCACTAGGATTGTATCAATTTGGTGTCATAGGTCATTTTGGCCTTTAGCAGACAATCAACATAACATTTCATTTCTTTTCATCTCTCTCTCTCTCTCTCTCTCTCTCTCTCTCTCTCTCTCTCTCTCTCTCTCTCTCTCTCTCTCTCTCTCTCTCTCTCTCTACATTTCATTTCATCATCTCTCAATCCACTTGGATAGTTTTCTACAATGTAAAAATTCTCTTCTTCTTCTTCTTCTTCTTCTTCTTCTTCTTCTTCTTCTTCTTCTCTCTCTCTCTCTCTCTCTCTCTCTCTCTCTCTCTCTCTCTCTCTCTCTCTCTCTCTCTCTCTCTCTCTCTCTCTCTCTCTCTCGACCAACCTTAAATAAACAGTTGAAATTATGAAATTGCAGACGAACAAGATCTTTGGTACACTTGCAGCTGTAGCCCCCACCTTGGCCTTGGCAAGTAGAGCCCGATAGAGCAGTCATAGGTCAGCAGAGTTGTGCACGCAACTAAGGGAGGGATTCAGAGCTGAGGGCAAGGGAGAAAGATACGACAGCTGGGTCTCACAGGCTAATCAAAGCTAAAAGGCACAATTGGGGAATCTTGCATTTAGATAATCTTCCTAACTTTGCTACTACTAGAGTAGTTGTTTTCACCTTAGCCACACCTACCTAATTGATAGATTCATCCATAAGCCCAAAGCTCTTGATTGATTAATTTCATCAAAGTGCAATTTATTTGTCCTTAATGGTAGTGTAACATTTCATAATTCTTTGCAATTACTCATGTCCTCATGTACTTTATATTTCCCTCATGCTTTATTGCCATATAGTTTTGCTTGCATACTCTCACCATGAATTTGTTGTGCAAACAATCTATCCAAGATGCTCTACCATCTTGACGAACAAGCTTCACCTCACTAGCTTCCGAGGACAGAATCTACATCAGAAAGGGGGGAATGTTAACCCATGATGCCACCATTATTCTTTAGTGCATATGTTTAGTCATGGGCCGGGCTTTCCGGTCCAAGAGGTTTTGTAGTAAAAGGTTGATGATCACCGATGAAAGATGCACGAGACACATTTAGCACTGACTGACAAAATATGGGCGCCTGTATGTGAAAAGGAAAGCAAGCCCTAGATAAGGCTATAAACTAGGGTTTTCAAACATTCTCAACGTGCAAGATTTGCTCTTGCTTCACCTCTTCTTGCTTGTGTGTGTGTGTGTGTGTGTGTGTGTGTGTGTGTGTGTGTGTGTGTGTGTGTGTGTGTGTGTGTGTGTGTGTGTGTGTGTGTGTGTGTGTGTGTGAGAGAGAGAGAGAGAGAGAGAGAAAGAGAGTGAGAGAGAGAGAAAGCATCGGCAAGCACAACAACACGGACAAGGAAAAGCAATGGCATGGTGGCTTCTTCTTCTCTGTGTGTACATGGAGTCCTTCGACGGCAGAACTATAGGAGGTGAGTGACACACCGCCCTATAGACGTAGATCTTGTTGGCATCTATCAGGTTGTGTGCTTGTAGCCCTGCGGATCACACACGATGCATAGAAAGTCCCTAGTAGTAGACGAGGTGGTCCTCCCCAAAAAAAAAAAAACTCCAAATCTCGCTCCGTTGAACTCGCTCAAAGACCTAACTCGATGTTTTCAAGATGTTCGATGTTGAGGATTAACTACATGGGGATAACTTCCCAATGTGGGCTTACATTATGACATGTTCTCGTGTCAAAGGACGTTTTAAATGTTGTGCAAGGCATTGATGTACATCTAGATGCCTTCTAAGAATATTAAAGAGCAACTCATTTTTGCAGGTGAAGTCATTCTGAGTTACCCATCCAATGAAAGCATATAATCGTGTGGGTCCAGAGAAATAAGGAAATTATTTTGGTGGGAGATTTTGAAACACAACCATAGAAGGTGATCAAACCATATGATCATTGCTGGGCAGCTTGAACTAGGGTTCTTCTTACAAGTGCACTTGATGAATGGTCTGTATGTGTTCCAACAATTCTTCAAGAACTTCCGAAATGTTGTTTTCTTTCTCATTGAGTTATAGTCCCTTTGTATGGGCTACCATGGAAGTATTAGAGCTCCTTTTACTGTCAATGTCTAACAATTTTATCTACTTTAGTGTAAAAGGTTCATCTTGTGATAGTAGATGCTTAGATTGAAGTGCCGATGTTTTGCATTGTTCTACCATATCAGGCGGCAGACTATAAATAAGAGCTAAAGAATCAATTGTGAAAGGAGTACATTCATTCAGTATCTCAAAATCCTAGAGTTTGTTTTCAAGGCAAACAGCATCAACCTCAATTTTTCTGAAAGGGAGTAGTGGAATGACTTCAGAACAATGTTTGGGCATAGACTTGTCAATTTTTTTGACAAGAAGGGTCGTCAATTAGGCCTAGGGCTTCCTTTTCTTCTTGATCTAAAAGCTCTAGATCCAAAAGAGGGTTCACAATCTCTTGAGACTGTTTGATTGCAAGAGGAAAGATAGGGAGATTATTAATGAAATAAAGCTTATTAACTATAAAAGTTAGTGATGAGAAATAGAAGTCTAAATCCAAGCAATCTTGAGTATCAATAAAGCATAATGATGATAAAAAAGAGCTTAGTGCATTAATGAGTTGTGCAGGTCTTTTTTGGCAAGGGCTAAGAGTTTTAACCATTCATTAACAGAAGCTGTTTTAAAAGCTGAAAGCTCTTGTTCTTCTATTGCCTTTTTCTCATAGTCAAGAAGATTTTTATGAAAGTCAATCCCCTTGAAGCAAGAGAGCGGGCATTGTGTACCAATAGGAGGGATATGAATCCTTTTATCGACAGAAAATCCAAAACGTGTAAGAGATACAATCCAGCCAACCTGAAGGATGTTTTAAAAGGCAAAATTAAACACAGTGTAGAATGAAGGCAAGTTCAATATATGGTATTTGTCCGACCAAGAACAACTCGGGAAATACAAAGAGAGAGATTAAATTTGATATCCCCTCTTAGAGAACCATATATTGACACTTGACCAAATTATACAATAGATAAAAGATAGTAGACAATAGCCAAAGACAAAATAGACAGAAGACAAAATTCATTATTTTATGTTGGTACATCCGGTTCTGGTAGGAGAACAACTGAGCTTCAGAACCCATGAAAGAATAGACCTATACATGTCACCATCCAACACAAGCAGCCAGTTAGAACATGGGCAACCTTGATGGGAAGACAGGTATCCAAACAGTCTATTCTGCTTGTTATTGTTGTCCCATAGGCCTAAACCCCTTCACTCTCCTTATATGCATTTTGAGGGAGTTTTTTCTTTGCTTATCTATCAAGCATGATCCGTTTTTTAACAGTATTTTCTACAATAGGTTTGTTTGGTAGACTTTCCTCTACCATAATTTCAATTGGTACACTGGTTGTTTTTGGTTTGATGATGAAGACTGATTTGCATCCTTTCAAAAAATCATGTATGGCGGATGGACGTGGCTTTCCATTGGATAGGTAACATCTTCTGTGAGTTTTTGGGCTCACATTCTCAAAGGATGGTATATCCTCCGTAGTTTGGCTTTCGATAGAAAGCATCATATCCTGTAGTACAATTTCATAAACCAGATCTTGTCTATTAGTGGTTTATGCTAGATGCTAGCTTCTAAGAGTAGCTGGAGAAAACTAAGACGGAAAGCAAAAAATTTGTATAGTGATTACACATGAAATTGGAAAACCTAACCCGCAAGTGAATAGAGTGAGAGCCTGAGAGGATAAACAGAGAGAGATAGAGAGAGAAAGAGAAAAAGAGATAGAAAAGGAGCTTCATTTTGGGGTTATGTAGATGATCTATTTCAAAGGATAGAATATATACTACTTTTAAATAAGAAGTAATGTATTTTGCCAAAATTTTGGCAAAGTTTTGTTTGTAAGTAGACCCATTTTTCAAAAAGTAAATCGGCCCTCCTTTTGTAGGAGCCTCACATGAGGATTTTGTTTTAAATGATAAATCTAGAACTGCCCAACAAAGTACGTACGCAGTTTTAAAGACACGGTTATGTCAGACTTTTAAAACGTAGAAAAATCTTTTCCCTTTTGTCAAAATTTTGGCAAAGTTTTGTTTGTAATTAGACATGTTTTTCAAAAATAAACATGCCCTCCTCACATGAGGATTTTCTTTTCAAAAAAGCCATTTTGGAAAACTTTCCCAAAAAAGTATATCAATAAGCATAAGAAAAAAACTTCCTTTCCAAGTAATTAGATCAATCCTTGAAGTGTAAGACAATCCCTTTTCACATTTTCAAGACCAATTTCACTTAATAGTTTGTTTTATAAACTTAGTGTAAAAATTTCAATAAGAAATTATTCCAAATATTGGTTGAACATCCTCTCAGTAGATCGAAAGTCTACCTGAAAGCTCGAGGTCATCATCCGTTTGTTTTGTGTTGAGACCGTGCCGAATGATTTCCGATGTAAAGCTACCAAATAGACCATACAAGATGCTATTTCATGATCAAATGTTCACCATTATGTGACATACAATGAACCATTGTTCAAAAAAGCCCCTTTAGTTATGACATATTATGTACATACTTAATTTCCAAGTTCTTTTCGAAATAATTCTTACTATCTTTCTGACTTACTTTGTGTTATAAACAAAAAAACTGGTATCTCATACACATGCTCATGGAGTTAAAAACATATATACTAGTACACAATGCTTATCTTTTTTGCTTAACTTTATATTTGTTTTCTGACCAGAGTGTTCTTTTCCTTATTGAATGTTTTTTTTTGGGAAATCAAGAGCTCTTTTGGCTTGCTACATGCCTCTTTTTCTATCAGTTATGTATCCCTAGCCAGCGTCTACTATCATGCCGATGAGAGGTTCATTATACAGTGTTCCGGACCATGCGGATTATATAGTTTTCTGAACCATGCGGATAGTGTTTTTGATACCATGTGGTTTTTTTCATTTAGATTAGTTCTCCCTTCTTATGCCTTTATACAAATAGTTAACAAGTATACCGAATGCTATGCAGAACAAAGTCAATTTCCTAGTTTATCATAAGTGCAAAATCTACTAACTGCAAAGTGTTAAAAGAGCATAGCATAAAAATCAATGTCTGATTACCTATGAGGAGTATCACCAAGCCTTTATGTGTTGCATTTCCGCAACCCAAAGATGATACCGGTCAATGCTGGACGATTCCCTGGTTTTTGTACATTGGGGTAGTATGCCACAAGATGTGTGCAAAGTGTGTGTGTGTGTGTGTGTGTGTGTGTGTGTGTGTGTGTGTGTGTGTGTGTGTGTGTGTGTGTGTGTGTGTGTGTGTGTGTGTGTGTGTGTGTGTGTGTGTGTGTGTGTATGTGTGTGTGTGTGTGTGTGTGTTTGTGTGTGCAAGTTACGTACTGTGTAAGAGAAGAGCCGAGTAGCAATCACCTTGTGTGTGTGTGTGTGTGTGTGTGTGTGTGTGTGTGTGTGTGTGTGTGTGTGTGTGAGAGAGAGAGAGAGAGAGAGAGAGAGGATACTGCTACGTGTCTAGGTTATAAGAGATCCTTTGGGTACAATAGTATAGTTCGATTAGCGCTATGCCTATGCGTATGGGCTTCTTGGTGGATTTTGGTACTCTAGACTTGAGTTTTATAAGTGCAGCACACCCGTTTCCCAATCGGTGCCTTCAGTATAACCATGCACTCAAGAGAATGAGTTAGAGGCACCAACGATTAGATACTCCTTATTAGGCATGCACCTCACGGTGTCTTTAAAACCTTTTTAACATTTTCTGTTTGTCCTCATCCACGGTAAGTGTTTACAGTAAGTGAGCCACTTTGAGTAAGATTCCATTCATTTTTAGCTTTGGATTTCCGATGTGTAAAAAAGAGATGGAGAGAGAGAGAGAGAGAGAGAGAGAGAGAGAGAATAGTGGATGTAACAACACTTTTACCATTTTAAGGATTGTATTTCCAAAATGTATTGACATAGATTTATCTCGGCAAGGATACTCCCAGATAGAGATAGAGAGAGAGAGAGAGAGAGAGAGAGAGAGATGGACAGAGATAAATATAAAGTGAGACTGAGAAAAAATCTACTTTTTATTTGCTAGTGTTTGTAAGTCACCTAATATCATCCAAAGATGGATAGAGTGAGAAAACCAAGGGGGGTTTTTTAATATGGAGATAACACCAGAAGTGTTGGCTAACAATTTTAAAAAGAGATAGAGAGGGGGGGGGGGGGGGGGGGGGGGGGGGGGGGGGGGGGGGGGGGGTTAAAAAAGAAGGTACTGCTTATAATGCCAACATCTGGGATTCAAAGAGAGAGAGAGAGAGAGAGAGAGAGAGAGAGAGAGAAGAGAGAGAGAGAGAGAGAGAGAGAGAGAGAGAGAGAGAGAGAGAGAGAGAGAGAGAGAGAGAGTCCCACCCCCAACCCTAGGAGTATGCCCACTTGGTGGGGGATAGCCCACCATGTGGACATATCCCCCGCCAATGATTTAAATTTGAGTTGTTTTTATGAATTTCTAACTTTCAATTCTTAAATGATTTGTTTACTTGATGATGTATCAATCTTTCCTTTGCTTTCCCGACTTTGTTATGTTGGCAAAATATAATTTATCCAATAGTATATAGTATCCATGACTATGCAAACCATACTTCCCATGACTAGTATTGTAACACATTAGGTGACAAGTTGTCTTATTAAGGTAAAAATTTTTGTACATGTGTCATAGTATCCGTTCCATTCTCCAAAGAAATTGTATGGGTATATACCAAACTTTTAATGAACGAAAAAAGACATTAAATCATCTTAATGAATTACAAATGAGATAAAAGGATGCCATGATGTTGTGTGCTGGAACGGTATGTTTGCCTGTCATTCTTCCTTTTTGTTGTGTGTCCTCGCTTTGCTGATTACTCCCCTGCATTTTGTTAGCAGCAAGCTAACCCGGATACCATTTTTTGGAGCTCTCATTGTAAAAACATTTATTGTTTTGATGAATCGGGAATATTGTTACTCCTATTTTCTAGATAAAACTTTGTAGTTGATGAGCCGGGGCTACAAGCTTCTAGATTGTATCAACCTGTCTTTAGTCAGAGCTCCCAGATTATTAGTTTTAACCACCAAAAACCTTGGCTAAGGTACAAAAGCCAACTTTTGTAAGTTTTTTATAAGTTTTGGATAATTAAATACACAGCATGAGCTAACGACGCTCACTTCTCTCCTTCTCTCGCTTCCTACTCCCTCCCTGGTATTCACAGTGCAGTCGCGTCTGTTATGTTGCAACCGCAAGTAAGAGCTCTACTCATTGGCGTAAGCATTTCACGATATTTCATAGCTTTTGGTGTCGCCGATCCGCGGCCTAATCTCATCATAAGTAGGATTTACACTTCAAAATCAAAAACTAAGTATAGGCGGGGTATTGGGACATCATTGCTAAGCATTTAGATGCATTCTGGGTCAAAACGACTAGGTCAAAAACTCATTGTTGTTGTTAATAATCATGGTTTTTACACTTGACCTAAAGTGAGAACTGAGACCATAGGCATGTGTGCTTAGGTCTTATAAACATGTCCTAGAAATTTTGTTATGTTTGGATGTCATGCTGTAACCAATGTGATTTGTTTGCCGCCGATGAGCGATTGGCTTTTGGTGATTTCAGTCACTTAAAAGTAGCCTGAGTTAGATGCGAGATGTTTGTTGTTTTCCAAGAGATTGACAACCTCTTGTAGCCTCTATGCACTAGTCAAGTCAGCTTCCTCCCATGGATTGACAATTTATTCATGGTTCTCGCTATGTCTGCAATAAGATAGAAGTGAGGTTAGACACTCGTCCCACATTTGGCGCCGCTGCCGGGGATCAAAGAGACCTAAACTAGGAAAAAACACTAGCATCTTGTGAAGTTATCCTTTAACTTCCTCTAGGTTCTCCTAGAGTAAAACTTTCTTTTTACAAACGCATTGCTTAAGATTGTCGTCTTTTGTTGTGTAGAGGTAGCTTGGAAGTAAGTCGTACTTGCTGAGTACCTTTAGGGTTTTAGGATTATAGAATTAGATTAGGATTTTGAGAATGATTGATGGACAAGACAAGTCTTAAGATCAATGATCAAAAAACCATAAAAAACAAGAAAATGAGTGTTTGTGGACACTTTTCACAACCCCATTAGAGTAGAACCTAGGAGTAGGGTAAGTAGAATCTAAGGTGGATTTTAGAACATTGCTCTCTCCAAAAGAATCAATTGTGAGTATGTGAAGTTGTAGAATTTCACATATATGGCTAGAAATAGCACCAGAAGACTTCCAACCACTCAATCCGACTAGAGAGTATGCTTAAAAGTTGTATGAACCAGTGGATAAGCTCAAGGACACATTGAGGTAAAAATTTCAAGAGTTTGCAACAACTCAGATTATTTACTTTTTCTTTATATTTTAGGCCAAATTAAGTTTTGACTTGACTCAAAGGCTTAACATAGCTCATGAAAAGACTGTCCAGTGAAAAAGTTCAAAACAGTGTTCATTTTAGGCCAAAAGTAATAATCATGATTATTTACTTTCAGCTCAAAAGTGACCAAGGTTGATACGATAGACTCTATGCATGTGTACAAACAACTTTTGTAAAGGCTCATAGAATTTGGATCACCAAACTGACCAAAAACTGGGTAAAAACTAAATTATGTATTGACTTTCAGGAATTGAGTGTAAATTGGAGAAAATTTTGTTCAAACTCAATGAAACTTGATTCATAGGCTTATATTGATATGATAGACAAGTGTACATGCTCAGTTAACCAAAAAGATGCAAAAATTTATCAGACGTAAATAATCGTGATTATTTACATCTGCCCCATTTTTCAACTTTTTTACCCAAGTTTGCATACCACCAGCTTTACCATGTTATAATAAGCCCACAAACCAAATTTGGTAAAATTTGGATCATTGGATTGAAAATTGTGACCAAAATTACAAAGCTAGTCTGCAGACACCAAACTGTTGATCATTTGAACAAAAATTGTCCAAACTTGATAAAACTTGGCTAGGGAGCTTAAGTTGAGATGCTTAACAGATTTGTGTCAAGATTGGGACAAAAACTTGAAAAAAAAATAGCTGGAGTAAATAATGGCGATTATTTACATCTGCTACAAAAATTGATATTCTTGCACATTTGAGTATACTACAAGGTCAGGCACATCAAGTAGACCATACAAATCAATTTTGGTGAAATTTGGATCACAAAAGTGAGACTTAAGCTAGATTCTTGAAAATTGAGTCTGCGGACAAGAAATAGTTATTTGATAACTTGAACAAATTTTTTTCAAACTTAGTGAAACTTGTCCAGAGACCTTAACAAGTTGTATACTTGGTAAATCAAGCCAAAAAGTGCAAAAAACTGAGAAAAGTAAATAATCGCAATTATTTACTACTTCTACACAGAGACACCATTTTTTACTTTTGAACTTGTACAGTGTTGGACCAACATAATACAAGGCCACCGGGAAATTTTGGGTTCAATCGGATCCAATTTAGTACATGTTCACTCAGTTTGCAGGTTGCAGATTAGTCCTTTGTTTTTTGCAAAAGTAGAATCTGAAAGTCTCAACTGCTGACTCACTTAGCTCAATTTGAAGTGATATACATAGACCAGTCACAATAGTTAGCAGGAATTGTACAATCTTTGTGGAAGAATAGCTAACTTGATTGAAACTGATACAGAAATTAGGTTGTCGACAAGGAATTAAAAGCTTGATAGAATTTGACAACAAGTTGATCCGACGGTAAGTACTCTATCCAGGGCTTCACAAGTCTATATGAACCTTAGATCTAGTCATATACTAGCAAATCAAGGCATGTTTGAAGAGACCGCTAGTAAAGTATCCACCGAAGAAAGTGTGAATCAAAGCAATCCCTTGCACACTATCCTTGAAGAAGTCTCAGACACTTTTTCAGAAACCACATTTGAAATGTCTTCCTATTCGACTCATTCAGAAACCGGAACGACAGTGCGCTATAAACATATACTCTCTTTTTATAAGAGGGTGGATGCATGAATAGGTGGACCAAAAACCTTGTCCCGGACAGAGGTTTTATAACCAGTACATAAAACCATCTCTATTAGTTCAATTCGATATATTCTTTTGAACAGATTTTTAATTAAATATAGAATTTCCACAGCTTTTTGTTAAATATAGAAGACGGCTTTGTACCTCTTAACTATGCACGTCAGCCAGCTCTTTACACCATTACTATTTCCACGTCTCTTTTTCAAATATAGAAGATGCCTCTATAGCTCTTAACTATGCACGTCAGCCAGCTCTTTGTCTTCCCGCTCTCTCGTTTTTCTGTCTCTCTCTAACTCTTTGTGTAGGAGCACAGATTGTTGTTTTACTTTGTAGGCCTATCACACATCTATTGCTGTCATATACTGCTCTTTCTCTCTGTAGGCCTATCACCTCGCTCAATCTCTCCCTCTCTAGCATGGAGCAAGAATCTCACATTGTATGTGACTGCTCTCAGCCTCACTGTGAACTGTGTGCTAGGTATGTTGTTGATGCGGTCAAGGAATATCATGCTAGGAGAAAGAGGGAGCAGCGTGCTAAGAACAAGCTTGAGCAGGTAGCACGTGAGGAAGATAATGATCAAAATGGTGTTGATGATGCAAAGCATCAAAGACTTTGCAATGACCTTGTTATGCTCTCCAATCGGCGTACAAAGGCCCTCGATGTTTCATCACGCTCAGATATTTTGTGCAAGTTTGTCAATCATCCTTCTCTTGGAGACCTTGAAATGCCCAGGGCACAAACAACCTTTGTTGAAGCCATACGCAACACAATAGATGCAATCAAATTACCCAAGAGCGGACAGGAGATCTTTCTTAAAAGGTTCATCACCACAATGCTTATGAATGTTGAGAGTACATCTACCTCAAAAGTGAATGTTTCAGTTGCATCTAAGTTTCTAAATTTGCACAAGAGGAACTTCATAGCTGCAAAGAATCGGTTGAGGGCAGCAGGTGATGGCAATTTGCCAATCTCTTTGTGTGCTCGACAGCCCATGGATCGTGGCTTCATAACACCTGATGAGAAAGAGTTGATCTTCTCTTTTTGGATGTCTAACACTCATGTTTCACCCAATAAGAAGGATGTGTGCAGAAAGTATATTGGAAGAAATTCATATGTCAAACATCCTGTGCATCTTCTTGAACAATCTCAGGTAATAACTTGCTTCACTATATCCATTTTTGTTTTCTAATATTTGCATTCATGACCTATATTCTCTATAAATGGGTTGATAAGAGTAGATATGAAATCGGATATGAAGGAAGTTATAAATGGAAATAAGGGGAATCTGTATTTGGTCCTAGACTAAGAGTAGATAAATATTGGATGTGAAGGAGAATATAAATGGAAACATAGTTTTTATCATACGCGTATGTTTGTTGAAACATACGTTTGCAGACGCATACTTTCACACGCGTATGATATGTATAAACTGGTTAGGTAAAAAACTGGTTTACATAACCAGTAAAAATCTTTTAACACCTATTTCTCACTGGTATACATAGTGGTTAAGTGTTCACATGTACTCGTCAAGTGTTCACATGTACTGTTTGTCATGTCAGATAGGTAAAAAACATATCTGTTTGAAAGGAAAATAGTGGTTTACATATCCAGTAATTTTTTTTGTACACTTATTTCTCACTGGTATACATCGTGATTAAGTCCTCACATGTACTAGTTAGGTAAATAACATACCGGTTTTAAATGAAAAGACTGGTTTATTAGCAGTCAGAACATTTGAACTGGTTGACACTTATATACCACTGGAACGTACCAAGGACATGTGTTCATTTTTTTTAACACATTTTTCTCACTGGTATACATCGTGGTTAAGTGCTTACATGTACTGGTTAGTAAATAACATAGCGGTTTTAAATGAAAAGACTGGTTTACATCATCAGTAAGAATATTTGAACAAGTTGACACTTATATACCACTGGTATGTACCAAGGACATGTGTTAATTTCTTTTAACACTAATTTCTCACTGGTATACATCGTGGTTAAGTGCTCACTTGTACTGGTTAGGTAAATAACATACCGGTTTTAAATGAAAAGACTGGTTTACATCAGCAGTAAGAACATTTGCACTGGTTGACACTTATATACCACTGGAACGTACCAAGGACATGTGTTTATTTTTTTAACCCTTATTTTTCACTGGTACACATCATGGGTAAGTTCTCACATGTACTAGTTAGGTAAATAACATACCGGTTTTAAATGAAAAGACTGGGTTACATCAGCAGTAAGAACATTTGCACTGGTTGACACTTATATACCACTGGTACGTACCAATGACATGTGTTCATTTTCTTTAACACTTATTTCTCACTGGTATACATCGTGGTTAAGTGCTCACATGTACTGGTTAGGTAAATAACATACTGGTTTTAAATGAAAAGACTGGTTTACATCAGCAGCTAGAACATTTAAACTGGTTGACACTTATATACCACTGGAACGTACCAAGGACATGTGTTTATTTTTTTAACCCTTATTTTTCACTGGTACACATCATGGGTAAGTGCTCACATGTACTGGTTAGGTAAATAACATACCGGTTTTAAATGAAAAGACAGGGTTACATAAGCAGTGAGAACATTTGCACTGGTTGACACTTATATACCACTGGTACGTACCAATGACATGTGTTCATTTTCTTTAACACTTATTTCTCACTGGTATACATCGTGGTTAAGTGCTCACATGTACTGGTTAGGTAAATAACATACTGGTTTTAAATGAAAAGACTGGTTTACATCAGCAGCCATAACATTTGAACTAGTTGACACTTATATACCACTGGTACGTACCAAGGACATGTGTTCATTTTTTTAACCCTTATTTTTCACTGGTACACATCATGGGTAAGTGCTCACATGTACTGGTTAGGTAAATAACATACCGGTTTTAAATGAAAAAACTGCTTTACATCAACAGTAAGAACATTTGAACTGGTTGACACTTATATACCACTAGTACGTACCAAGGG
Organism: Adiantum capillus-veneris; assembly: GCF_014529385.1. Classification (NCBI taxonomy): domain Eukaryota; kingdom Viridiplantae; phylum Streptophyta; class Polypodiopsida; order Polypodiales; family Pteridaceae; genus Adiantum; species Adiantum capillus-veneris. The sequence continues at coordinate 36,711,047 of NC_140948.1, forward strand.
CATGTGTTCATTCATTTTAACACTTATTTATCGTTGGTATACATCGTGGTTAAGTGCTCACTTGTACTGGTTAGGTAAATAACATACCGGTTATAAATGAAAAGACTGGTTTACATCAGCAGTAAGAACATTTGCACTGGTTGACACTTATATACCACTGGTACGTACCAAGGACATGTGTTCATATATACTGGTTTACCTAACCAATTAAGTGAAAAAACATAGTGGTTTGAAATAAAAATACCGGTTTATAGTAATGTAACAGTTTTCCTCAAAACCTGCAGTTTTCTTCAATGTTCTTTAACCATATATGTCTTTCATTGTAGGTGGAGCTCTTTCTCAACTTCAAAGAACAATACCCTGAAATTGTAATAAGGCAGCGGGCATTTGAGTACATGAAGCCATATTTTGTGCGGAAATTGAGAGACCAATATACTTGCTGCTGCATTTCACATGTTCAAATGTCCTTCCTAAAGGATGCCATAAATCACAGGCGAAGTTCTGTATTCGGTCTGCATGGAAAAGCTTTCCATTGTCAATGCAACATATACAAAGACAATGGTGGATGCAAGGCACCAAAAAACCCTATCAAGAGTGTAACAGCCTTATTGGACTCTATACTGTGTCCTAAATCAGATACGTCCACCTTCCATGCCCTTGCCTGCTTGAGTGGTCAATGTAAAAGGTGTGGCCCGGATAAGTTAGACTTTTGTGCTACAGAGGCTACATTTATTGCTAAAAAGATTGTGGTGAAGATTTTTGAGGATCTAGAAGTAGGAACTGCACGTGACGGTCTGAAGAAGAAAAGGAAAGTCTTGTTGCATAAGGAAATATCATGCCAGGATCTCTCAGTCATGTTCAAAGACCATCTTAAAAAATAAATAATGCATAATTTTGTGTATAGATGGCAAGCAGAACAATATAAGTAATTATACAAAGCTTTCCAGAAGATGTTGTTGTGACAGTTGTTGACTTTGCTGAAAATTATAGTTTCAAAGAACAAAATGAGATTCAGTCCATGCACTGGTATTCAAATCAAGTAACTATTTTTGTGCACATAACATATTTCCAAATTGCAGGTAATGACATCACCCTAGATCAGTATTATTTATTTTGTATTAAGCCTTCAATAATTTCTGATTTTTATATTATATAGGTGACATCCACAAGACAATTCACTTCTCATTTCAGATGACAAGCAACATGACACACATTTTGTTCAACACTATTTTCTGAAACATGCGGAATGGCTAAAGCAATTTGGTCTAAATATAAAACGTCATTGGGTATGGTCTGATGGAGCAGCTTCACAATTCAAAGCAAGAAGACCATTCTATTTCCTTGCCAGGTATACCATGTTCTAACAAACATTATCTGAAGGTGGTTTTAATATAGAGACCTATCATAGTGGCATTAAAGTTGTAATAAAATGCTTGTCTAACATCATTAATATTATAATACGTGTTTTTTTTGGTAATTTTATCGTGCCAAGAGTATATTAATCTTCTTCTATCCATTGAATAAATTGCAGATACAGTGTTTTTATGGGATGAAAAATGTCTTGGAACTTTTTTGGATCCAGACATGGTAAGGGAGAACACGACGGTGCGGGAGCAGTGATAAAAAGGTCTTTAACTCAATACCAATTGCAGCCAAACTACCCAAAGATAGACTGTGCTACAAATGTTGTGGCATTATTGAGACGGACCTTGTCAGATGGTGCTACAGCCACCTATGCATCCCATGCCTGTTATGTAAGCAAGATTTTTTGGGTGATTGAATTGGGAGATGTCGAAAGGGGAAAAAATTGGGATGTGAAGGCTGTAAAAAATACCTGCTCAATGCACTCTGTTTCTGCATATTCAGAGCATGATACAACTGCTTTGAGAACACGTTCACTCTCTTGTTTCTGTAGTGCATGTAAACAGGAAAAGTGGAGGAGATGTGTGAGCAAGTCACACGTTCCTTTCTGGACATACCTTATTTTGGAGCCTACAGAAGAAGGGGAAGACGATGACGACGAAATAAATGAGGATGCAGCATATGAAGGACACTATGACACCCTCAGTCAAGCTCTTATTATTGTTGATAATTTTGTTGTTCCCGCACCAAATGACAATGAAGAAAAAGTGGATTTCTATATAGTGAAATGCACTGCAGCTATTCAAGAGTTTTATTCAGACGCTGAAGATGACTGGGGCAATATCATTGGGCGAGGATCCTATGCTATCAAAGGGTTTTACTATCGTATGATAAATGAGCAGACCTACGAGCTTTTGGACAAAAAGACAGAGGTGTTCATATATTCACATCTTGTTCGGGCAATCAAAATCCCCATGATACCCCATCCCAGCAACTCAAAACTATATACAATATCACTTGATGTCAGTGAGTCTATCTACAATAGTATGCCTTTTGAGCTGTAACCATCTTAAGAAATGCATAATGCATAATTTTGTGTATATCTGCCTATTACTGTAAACTGAATTGTCTCCCTCTCCCTCTCTCCCTCTCTCTCTCTCTCTCTCTCTCTCTCTCTCTCTCTCTCTCTCTCTCTCTCTCTCTCTCTCTCTCTCTCTCTCTCTCTCTTTGTCACTTCTCAGTATCATTTCTGTATCATACCAGTCATTTCTCAGTATCATACCGGTAGAATACCAGTCAATTCCCAGTATCATACCAGTATGATACAGTATCATACCAGTCATTTCTCAGTATCATACCCATATCATACATTCCCTCTCTCTCTCTCTCTCTCTCTCTCTCTCTCTCTCTCTCTCTCTCTCTCTCTCTCTCTCTCTCTCTCTCTCTCTCTCTCTCTCTCTCTCTCTCTCTCAATATCATACCGGTCACTTCTCAGTATCATACCTGTATCATACCAGTCACTTGAAAGAATCATACGGTATCATACATGTCACTTCTTTGTATCCGACTCTCTCTCTCTCTCTCTCTCTCTCTCTCTCTCTCTCTCTCTCTCTCTCTCTCTCTCTCTCTCTCTCTCTCACTCACTCACTCACTCACTTCTCAGTATCATACCAATCATGCCCAGTATAATACCATTATCAAACACTCTCTCTCACTGTCTCCTTTTATTTGCAATATACTTCAAATATAGAACACAACGTATTTCCGTGCAACTTGCTTGTAAATGTATTATACATGAATTCTGTTACATTGATTGAGCCTTTTGGCTGAGTAATTCTCCATTTACATCCATCGACAAAAAAATACATCGACAAAAGTCCCCCACTTCACAGACTTTATGAAGTTTTCTTTTTATATAAAAAATCTGTTCCTTTCTTCTTGAAAAAGTCAATCCGCCATTTCCAATAAAAAGGACGCACATAGGTGTCATCAGGTTGTCCGTCTGCACAAATTACAGTACTCTTTGTATACTCAATTCTATCCTTAGAGTACAACCAGTGTGCCAGCTAGTTTATGACAGTGGTTGACAGAAAACAGGCGCGCACTTCTTTAGACTGCTTTTCTAGCTTGGGAAAAACAAGAAATGACCCCAATGGATTAAACATTAGCTTATATCCAGAATCATCAAAGATAAGTGTGTCAGGTGGTAGGTCAGGAAAATTTTAGAGATTCTTGTGGAACACCGGTTTATCTGTCGCGCCCAATTTAAAAGGGGCCCTTGTGCACTGCGCCTGACTTACCAGTCTATTGAATCTTTTGTGGTGGTCAGGGAACACTGCCGCTAGCGTGCGTTTGAGCTTCTCAAACTCGCAGCAGCTCCATATCCACACTTCGAACCATCTGAAACAAAAATTCAGAAACACTTCTGCATCGGGCCTTACCCAAAACTGTGTACCCCCTTCAACAACATACCGCATTTCTGGCCAGTGGGGCAATTCTTCACCATATTTTCCATCAAATTTCTTGAGCAGTAATCCATTAAGGTCCAAAATGAGAACCCTACGCTGGACGCTCAACGGAGGTGGTGACCTTGGCCATATCAGTGGGATTCTTTTAATTAGTCTATACCATAGAGGAAACACGAGCACTGCAGGAGACAACACGCAATTCCATATTGCACGAATGTCAGCCCTGCAATTCTACTTGTCAGCCCTGAACCTATCTGCAAGGCGCCATTCTTCAACTGAAAACATATCTGCAGATGCAAAATTACACAAGACTCAAATTTAAATATGCAATTAGGACATATCTATAGATTGAAATCATACAATAAAAACACACAATGTTCAAAAATTAGGCACAAGATGAAAGAGACGTCGAATGGGAAAGAAAGTTATATTAATTTTAGAAGTGGTTACATAAAAAGAAACATGGGGGGGCAAACTATAATCTTTTGCAAGCTTTGGGTTTAGGGTCAGAACTTGTGCCGGTATTCTGCATCTCCTTAGTGTCTTCTATGTCCATCTCCTCTTTTGTCTGCCCCTGGGTCTCTTCCTCTTCCTTGCTTTTTTGCTCCATTTCAGGATTCTCATCTCTAGTCTTCTCGATTTTTTTTCTTTTTGCCTTTCTTATATGCTGAGCAAGGGTCTCCTCGGGACTTCCCTCCAGCCTGACATCTACACGACCATCAACTTTAGAAAGTTGTGCAGCAAGAGATCACTTATTAGAGCCATAATCAATGAAGAAACTTACTCTTGCCACGTTGGCCTCATTTTCTCGGGGTCTTTGATCTTGTCACCCGCACGCTGTCTAGCAACACATCGTCTTCCTCATTCTGGGTTTTCTCTTCAGCACCAGTCGTACTCTGCTCCTTTACCTCAATGTTTTGTTCTTCTTCTGTTGTTTCCAAAACAGGTTTCTCAGCATTACCAGGGACATTTTCATCAAGCAATACCTCCATAGGTGTCTTGTATGCAGGCGTCACTACATCGTTCTCTGTGTCTTTATCGACAGTAGTTCTGAAGCAGCTTGACTCTGAAAAAAGATCAGAGAAGATAAAAATCAACCACCTGAAAAAACATCAGAGAAGACAAAAATCAACCACCTGATTACCCATTGAAACAATTTTCTCACCTGTTTTTGGGCATGGTTCAACTGGCTTCTTCTTTAGAAGGGATTGGTCTTCTGTAGAAATAACTCCGAGGCAATCCTTAAGCATGCACTTTCCTTTCTCAGCCAAGTGAGCATAGCAGAATGCATGGTATGCATGTGAACAAGTCAATAGAACAACATGGCTTGAGCGATTGTGATCATGAATTCTTACATCACAAGCATTGCACACATCAATGAGAACAACACTATGTCCAGGAGCTGTTACTCATGCAGGCAAGACTATGGTTTTAGGTAGCATTGGTTGACTAATCATGCCTGTCACAAACGTGACATAGAGACCAAAGGTTTCCTCACGGTCCAAGCATTTGGATAATTCTTCCTGTAGGCAAGAGACCTCTGTTATCAGACAATGTCAAATAGATATAAAATCGGTATGAATGCTTGAAAATCGGTATAATGATGTTATCATACCGGTATGATTACATCCTGTTGGTATGATGTTATCCCACCGGTATAATGTTATTATACTGGATAGTATAACATCATACCGGTAGGATAACAGTATACCGGAAGCATAACATCAAACCGGTTGGATTTTATCATACCGGTTGGATCTAACCATACCGGTCGGATGTAACCATACCAGTAGGATGTTATCATACTGGTAGGATTATGTCCTAAATCCTACCGGTAAGATAACATCCTACCAGTAGGATATAATCCTACCAGTAGGACATAATCCTACCGGTAAGATAACATCCTACCAGTAGGATATAATCATACCGGTAGGATGTAATCATACCGGTAGGGTATAATCATACCAGTAGGGTATAATCCTACCGGTATGATAACATCCTACCGGTATTGTCATCTACCCTTACCGAATATGATATACCCTTACCGAATATGATATAATCCTACCGGTATGAAAAATCATACCGTATGGTACTTTGCATGTATTATACTACAATCAAATGGAGTTAAAAGCATACATGTGCCTGTTGTAGGGTGGCTTTTGCTTGGTCAATTTTTTCTTAGAGGCTGTCAAGCAAGCCTGTTGGTACATTAGCATCATCAAGGAAGTGCATTTGGATGGTGTCAAGGGCACCCTCGCAACGGTGCACATCAGCAACAGATTTGACCACTGAATCCTTAGCTTTTTGACACTCGGCTGATACATTGTCATGAGATTTTCTAACCTCAACAAGAAGTTCTTGCAAGGAAGTGGATACTTCAACACTAAAGGCAGACTGAGTGGTCGCAAAAAGTCCACTTCCGATTGGTGTACTTCCGGATGGGGTATTTACTAAGAAGATGGCAGAACCACTTGGGGTACCTGTGGATACTTGGAAAGTCTCTAACTTCCATTGTTCTCTTTTCCTATCTAAGTGACCTTCATTGGTCACATTCTTCACCACCTCATATGCAAACTCAGCCCACTTTACCGGACCTGTGCATAAGAAATAAATATATCCGCGTGCAAACTTGACTCCCAGCAGATAGTTTGGTGGTTTAGATTGGTGCACCTGCTTGTAGAGCTGGTAGAGTGCCTTGTAGTGATCCGGCCTTGCTGTTTTTATCGGCACTTTTTTCTCCTTCGCTGGAAGACATGTGAAAAATTTCATCCAGTCGGATATGGGCACATCTGCATCTATCAACTTCCTAACATCTTTTCCCTCAAGACTTAACCCATATTCCCTGTGAAAATCCTCCTTTGTCGTGCAGAATGCCTTTAATGGCACCTCCACATCCTTGGGGTGAACAAAGCGGCTGATTTTGGGAGGAGGTTGTAACTTCTGTCTCTGAAAGGAATAAATCCATACTCATTACTCAATGTATCCACACCTCAGTACTCTACTACACACAGGTCCGCTGTACACAACACAGAGAGAGGTGACATACCTTCGTGGGAGAATGTCGGGTCTTTGTGAGGAAGACCTGTCGGGCTACATTCCTTGGGCTCTTTCTTAGGTTGCTATCCATAGCTAAGGATAAGCAGCGTGCATAGGGGGCTGTAAAGCAAGCTGAGAAAGTCGCAGAAGGAGAAAGGCACTAAGATACAGAGAAGTCACAGTCATGAAAACATTCGACTGAACATTCGTTCTGACGTGGGCTCCACACGTGTTTTTGAATCCTCCACATGATTTGTAAGATTTTGTATCCTCCACACAAATATTTAATTCAAACAATTCTTGCCCATAACACCAGTTTCATACCCCCTAAATTTTAAGCCTCCAAAAGAAACTTTCAACCGGTTAAAACCGGGCCACCTATTCATGCATCCACCCAAGACTAATCACCATGGAGCTAAGGTTTACCCTGGATCCTAATGAAGAGTATGTTGTTTGCATTGATGACCATGGTATTGAGTTTGAAGAGGAAATCAGGGCCAACAAACAAGGAAAAATGTACATGGATAGAAAGAGAACTCGGTATTTATAAGTCGAAAACCCTGATGTGATTCAGAAAAATGGAGATTAGAGATAAATACCATAGTTCTAGATATGGCAGTAAAAGAAGGACCACCAACTTTAGAACTCAAGGGATACCATCAAGTTGACTTGAAGCCTTTGAAACGTCCTAGTACGGATAATCCTAGTATCGGAGTCTATTGTTGGGAGGATAGAAACGTAAAAGATCTCCTATGGACTTCTCATGCCAAATCAGGACAGTAACGCCCATGAAGTTTATTTATATCTACAAAATCAAGGACAAGGGATCAGCAGATCTACCAACCTACATGTTTAGGGATTGTTATAACAATAATGTTTCTATGATGACTCCTGAGGAGGTGGAACAAACTAAATACCAAGGGTATTCCATAAGGGATTGGATATTGGGCCAAGGACCAGATACTATTCCACAAGAATAACTTCACGAGAGAACTTTTGAGAGTAATGTTAAGAAACCAAAAACCACCTCATCACACAAAGAAAATCGGGTGACACTAAAGCCAGTCCATGGCTACATGAGTCACTATTTCCAACAGACTGGCTTGAAGGACTTGGAACAGGACCAACTACCAGGAGACCGGGAGTTAAACCAAATACACGTGTCAGACTAGCTGATTTTCAGAAATAGGTCAAAAATACAGTGGATCTGGGGATCCATATGACCACTTAGCAAGCTTTAAACAAGTGCTAAGAGCAGAATGCATATTTGATTTCCATACTCAATTCGAGGAGTTTGGAATGACATTAGAAGTAAAAGCATTGGCATGGTTCCAAAACATTCCACCAAGGTCAATCATGGACTTAAACACATTAGCTCAAGGATTTGTAGCTGCATGTTCCAAAATAGGGATCAAACACAATACACTAGCTCAAATCTATAGCTTTAAACAGAAACAAGGTGAGTCTGTTTGGGATTGTGCAACTCGGATAAAGCAATACATTCCAAGATTCCCAGAGCTAGAGATACCTGTAGAAGAACGACTAGTATCATTGTTTCTAGAGGGACTGCTAAACAAAGAACTTCATGCTATATTGTATAGTAAGAATCATACAACCCTAGAAGAGTGTGTGTGTGTGTCAGATGTTATTGACTTGGGAGACAATTGTTATATTTTCAACAAAGAAGATGTCCCTAAGGATAACCAAAGCGAGAAAACAGCATCAACCAAATCAGCACAAGTGGGAACGGCTGCTGCAATACCACTTTCAGCCATACAAGACATGCTCAAATGGATGAATAACATGCAAAAAGCACCTATGAGGGGACCAGGGCAAGGGATTCCTCCATAGGGACAACCAATTAGTCCGCAAAAATGGTGCACAATCGAGGGAAAATGGATCAACCATGAGACCAATGAGTGCTATTACCGACCAAAGTATGATGTAAATGTTCAATACATGCCTATGAGGCCATAAGAAAAACCCATGTACAGATATCAACCTAATATGGCCCCAGCTCAAAGACCACCGATGGGTATGAAAAGACCTCAACCCATGTTGGGTCAACAACCTCCATATCCTAGAAATAATGCAGTGCATGTAAAGTACATGCATTCAGAGGGAGTCATAGATGAACAAGCACTAGTGCCTGTTACACCCTACGCTAATCCTAGTCCATCTACGGTAATGGTAGAAGGAGATTGGTATAATTCACATCCACCACCAATGAAAGAACCTATGACTTATACTACACTAGAGCTTGCACCAATGTACTGTGTAGCTAATCAAGGTGTTAGACCTCCTATGGTAAGACCCATGATTAAGCCAAGAACTCAAAACTGTCATACTACAGTGCAGATGATCATTGGAAAAATGAATGCCCAGATCCTGACAAGAACCTCACGCCAGTTGAAGCTTATTACATACAATGTTGCAAAAAGGGAGGACACTTCCCTGAGGATTGTCAAAAAATCCTTTAAACAAGGGTAAGACAGTAGTGAACTTGGTCCAAGTGATACTTAGTAGCTCATCCAAGAGTGAACCGATTGTTCCAACCAAGGTAATCACCAGAGGCCCAGGCTAAGAAAAAGAAACATAACTCCTCCGATGATTCTGAGAATACAAAAATTTTCTCTCAAAAGACTAAAAGAAGCTGAATCAAAAGGTATGAAATGAGAAAACAGAAACAGCGGGCTGAAATTGAGGAGAAATCAAAGAAACTATTTCAGGAAGGTGAAAGAAACTGGAAGTGAAATCAAGGAAACCACAAATCGGGAGGATCAAATTTGGTAGATAAAATTTATGAGCCAATTAATGCAGCTTTGGAAGCTTACCAAGCGGGACTTAAAGCAGGCCAAAACATGAAAAACAAATGGAAAAACTATCCTTCTCCAGACATGGAAGCAGCTAAGCTTGAAGCAAATCAAAATTTGGTAAGAATTACTCAAGAGATGCTAGAAAAACAGAAACCAAAGCTTGAGAGTATGGCAAAAACTGAAAAGCTTGTGGTAAGAACCAGTAAAGAAAAATCCAAAGTGTTGGTAGAACCCCACCTCGAAACAAAAGAGCCAGAACTTATAGTGCCAGACAGGGAAGATGCCTTAGACATAATTCCTTTCGTAGAAGAAGACTGGCCAGGACACATGGGAAAAAGTTAGAGAGATTAATGATGGGAGCCTAACTTTGAAGTCAACTTCTATAGAGGAAGTTTGGTTAGACAATCTACCCCCTGATATGGACATGGATGAACAATCCTTGTATGGGGATTGCGGATCTGAAGCTTCAATAATGTCTAAACCATTGACCTTGAAAACATTACCCTCTTACTTGGGAGATAACAAAGATGAATTCATAGCGTGTAAAACCACTCAGGTAAAATGAACGGAACAGACTCTAGAGGTAGATAACATTCGTTCAATCATGTCTACACCCATTCAATGCACTCTTAGTTTAGGAGAACTAATGAAAATCAGACCATATTTATGGAATGATCTACGAAAAACTATAGAGAAGGTGGGGATAATAGGGCTAATTGCAAAGAATTTGGGAAAATTAAAACACGAATTGTATAACAAAGAGATTCGATATGTTCCAATGAACAAAGTCAGAGAATACTATGAATGGGAAGAAGGAAACACAACCCTTCCAGTGAGATATAATGATATCAAAACCATGGCAATACTGAATAGTGGGGTAGGCATAGCCATAGCCATGAAAGCAGTATGGGAATCCTCGGGACAACCACCCATTAGACAAACTCGAATGAAATTGCAATTGGCTGATGGACACATCCGAAGACCCTTAAGACTGCTTGAAAAAGTGATAGTTAATCCCTGTAGGATTGAATATCAACACACTTTTTCCATAGTGGATTTTGGAAAGAAACTCAAAATGAAATCATCTTGGGAAGACCTTTCATGCGATAGGTATAACTCATCCAAGATTGGGGAAACAATTATCTGTATTTGAAGCAAGTGGGATCAATAACAAGGGTTAATCTAAAAGATCACACTTATAGAGATGTCATAAAAACGCCCATACAAGAATTTGATTCAGTCTTTTTGGCTGAAACTAAGCTTCCATCTTGGTTGAACAAGGACACACCTATTTGGATGTGCGGAGCCTCAGAAAAGGGGAGCTTAAAACGAGAAGAGTGTATCTTAGAAATGGATTGCACATATGAAGTTTATGTATCTGAACCCTTTCTAGAGCATTTGTTTGAGCCATTTGAGTGGACTCAAAGTCTAGCAACAATGGATGTATGTGTAAATACGTTATGCCTACTCAATTTTGCAATGAGGACGGCTATGACATAATTCCCATACAAATGATCACAACCCTCACGTTGAAGAAGAAATTCCAAAATCCAAGGACTTCATAAAATCTCAACAAGTCTTTTCAAACCTCTACTATGATGCAACAGATGAGTTAAAAGAATATTCAGCTATCTCAGATGATTCAAGGTCAAGAAAAGAACATGTGAGAGCTAAGCTACTCATGAAAGGAGGGAAGGAAAAAATTTTAGACTTTCCAAACCAAATATCGAGAAGACAAAAATAGTATGGATGAAAAAGAGACACCAAAAACTTGAAAACTAGACCTATGCCATCAGTCTCCAGTAAAACACAGTTTTTGATGCAGATAGATGCACATGATTGTGTGAAGGACAAAATCACGGGTAGATATCCTTTAAACAAGAAGCAAGAAATATTAAAAAACTTGAAAAAAAACAAGAAAGGAACCTCAAGAAAAACCTAAATACCTGGACAAGAATTCAACCATGACACGGATTGAATGGAAAAAGAAGTATCAAGAGTTGAAAAAAGCTCTACAGGAGATATATACGATTGAAATGGAAACCACTGAGGAGGAAGGTAAAGATGTAATGAGTATTCCATCCCATTACAAGAAATATACTCTCTAAGATCGGAAAATCTTAGTTGAACAACATGTTAGGGAACTACAAAAACAGGGCAAGTCCTACAAAGGACCTGAAAATGCAAAAAAGATAGATCAGGCCGAACCAGAGAAGAGCCTAGACCTGCCTACATTGCAAACGACCTAACAGAAGAAGAAGAAGAGATTTTGTTAAGCTTACTGAAAGAATACCGAGATATATTTGCTTGGTCTTATAACGATCTCAAGGGTGTTGATCCAAAATCTATCAATATACCATACCGATGAGAGACGATTCTAAACCAAGTAGACAAAGGCCATACACGTATAATGAAACATTTTCAAGAAAGATCAAAGAAGAGATAGAGAAGCTAAAGGAAGCTAAATTCATTTATGAAATTTAACACACAAATTGGGTTTCTCCAATTGTGATAGTACCCAAGAAAAATGGAAAATTACGTGTGTGTCAATTTTAAGAAAGTTGTTTGGAGGTGATAACAACATACAAGTGCCCACCTAGCCAAGTCGCCCGTTGGGTCATCCGGCCAAAGTTTTGATGTGGTCACATTATTTTTTCGATGTTTAATACATCAAACCCTGTAAAAGCCTAATGTCAATCATCTATGTCAAGTCTGAGTCAAAGATGTAATTTTTTCAGTGATGTATGTAAAGGTCCATGAGAAGTTGGCCGCCGGCCACTTTAGAAAGCCCTAGGTATATAATACACTAAGGTTAGTGGGAAATGGGAGATTATTTTTTTGAAGATAAGTGACTATTGCGTTACACACAGAGAGCTACCTCTTTGCTCCAACTTGTAATCATCGCTTATGTGGCAACGGTAATCCAAATTCAGTTTTGTTTCTTGCATTGTGTTCCTCTTACTCTGCTCTTTCATTCAAGTGTAAGCATTCAAGATTTGGTGAAGGTTTCAAACGCATCCGTTTAGGCTTTAAATCGTTGTTTTGAGTGTTTATATGCGTATTTTATGTTGTTTTGACCCTAGGAGAGGCTTTAGGGACCCAAAAACGACCCTTTAGGATCATTCGTTTACTGTTTTTGCGTACTTTGGGGCGAACGATCGCGATCGTTGTACCTCTCCAGAATGCTGTGATAGTGATAGGATATGTTCCTGATAGTCCCCTGTAGCTTCCCTTCAAGTTTCGTGCGATTCCGATATGATTTGCATGGTGAACGGGCGTGATGACTATAGAGCTTTGTAGAAGGACATAGGCAGATTACTTGGCTTTAGTGCGATTGATTTGCTTGTAAAGTTAGGAGTTGCATCTCGTCGAGTTCACTTCATTAGGATTGACACCCTAGTGAGTTTCCATGCCTCATCCGAGTCGCTTCCCCTGTATCAATAATTTTATGTTGATGCTTGAGAGCTATGCTATGGACGTCCATCGTGGCGACCCACAAACATTGATCTTGAAGAGGTATCTTTAATCCCATCTTCCCCAAATTGTTTCCTACTTCATCCCATACATGTGGTCTAATCTTAAGCAGTTCAGATAGAGTAATAGTGCATTGTATTGGAGCTGACATCAACTCTTGCATACTCTTTGTATCCATCATCTTGGATATGGATTTCCTCTGAGATGGCACCACTCTAGTCTCTGAGTCTGCCTCGTATTCTCCTATGTATGAGGGTAAGGTCTTCAAGGACTTTGGTTTGCTTTCAATTGATAACCTTGTATGTGTGTGTAAATGAGCTAACTCCAACCAAGTTTTGTAATGAAGAAGGCTACGACCTAGTTTCATGTTTTATGTTGAAAGTGTTGAAGGAAGTTAATGAAGTTTGTGAGTGTGAAAGCAGAAAAAGTGAGACAGATAGCTACATCCTAGAGCATGAGGCAAAATTGAAAACGAAGGGAGCAGAGCAACCACAAGAATATGTCATTATTGACATACCTGAGGAAACAACAAAAGCTGTTTCAAAGAAGCCGACTCCAGAAAAAGTGCAAATGAAAGTAGATGAAGGAGAAAAATTTCCAAGTTCAATGGAAAATCTTCAACAAACGCAAGATCAAAAGAAGAACAGGGACAAGGAAGAAGATGGACTATCTCCTACAATGATCAAATTCAATATATGCGGACAAACAGGGCTCAAGGTTACATGTTCGGCCGCAATAGATCCAGAAGCAACAAAGAATCTGATGACTTATGGAACGTGGATCATGATGGGAAAGCCACCAATCAATGAGCTAGAAGAAACAGTTTACACAAGTTCAAAAATGCCGATTCCTAGCTTTGGAGTGGCAGAAGCTGTACTCAAATTGAATACCGGGGAGTATAAAGATACTTTCCACATAATCAACTCCCATCATATCAAAGAGAGTCTGGTCCTGACAGAAAGCTGGAGGAACATCTTCTTTTGACAACAATCAAAAGCTTCAACAACAACAACGGTAAGACTCCATGAAGCTTCTCAAATCCATGCAAAGAAGAAATCGCCAACCATCGTGGAAAAAGGTAAAGCAAAGGTAAACATTGAATTATATCAACCTCGCCAGACGACTTTACCTTCAGCGAGCTTCCATCAAATTTTCCACGAAGCCTCTACATCAAGAGCCACACCATCAACAATGCAATGAAAACCAAAGCAAAAAATCTATCAACCAAAGTTTCCATCACAAAAAAGCATCCAGAAGAAGCCGAAGAATGTCAAGCAGGTGTTGGTATCCAAAGAGCACATCCAAGTCAAAGACCCACTTTGGATACATGAAACACGGGTTCAACCACAACAACAAAAGGTGACTGGGTGGATAGCATCAAATGAGTCAATCATTGCTCAAGGCTACTTCCAAGGAAACACTAATGTTTGGGCCAAAAAGCCTAAAGTAACAGCCTGGACCAACCCACCTCAACCAACGAGTTCTACAAGGAACAAGACGCGCCATCAACGGAATACAAAATTACTCAGGAAAGCGAAAGAACACCAACAAAAGGCAAACAAAAAGACCTTCCAAGCGGGCAACGCAAAAAGTTTGGGTACCGAAATTAGACTTCAACGAAGATACCCAACACAAACAGGTGAATCAGCGGATCATTCCAGTGAAGCTACTTGAAGCACAAGGATTCTATGAAGGTAACACCCAAATATGGTTACCCAAAGTAGTTGCTCAACCTGGAGCCACTAAGACCAAAACAAGTAGCAAAGGACCCCACACGAAGACAATCAACAACAACAAAGAGCCAATGGAGATCAAGCACAACCAAGGGAGAAACAACCTCAAAATGGATCCCTCGTCTTCTACTACAAAAGCAAGGCTTTTACAATGGTAATAGCCAAGTATGGATACAAAATCCTAGTGTCCATCAGGTCAAGGGAGCAACTCATGAAGAAAGAACAAAGTGGGTCCCAAAACCACTGTTGAAAACTCAGGCTCCTCACAAAGAAGAAAAAGTAAAGGTACAACAATGCGGCCTCCTTACGGAACATCCCATGCAACAAAAGAAGCTAGAGGAGTCAAAGTATGCCAACTTACTTGAAAAGATAGTGGCATCCAAAGACCAAAACAATGATAGAGGCCTTAATCTCAAGAACTTATGGCATTGGGTTTCAGGCCATGAGCAGGTAAGGCCAAGTCGCCATTAAAAATACATGGCATAAAAGTCAAGAGTCGGGCAGCTGAGCCACTAAATGAGCAAGGCATTAGTCCCAAAGCTTCAAGTAATATTCGTTGTGGTCTAAGAGTCTTAGCTATTCTAGGTACTGCTCAAGGTGGAGGAGTTGAGCATATGTATGTTGTGTCACTCATGCTAGTATAGGTGAGCATAAGAGTCCAAGTCTATGTATTTTAAGTTTCGTAAACTGAAGAAGAGAGTCCAAACGACACTCACGCACTATTCATAGTGAGTAATGAGTGGAGAAGCTTCAACATCAAAAACCCTTCTTGGAAATGTGGAAGCTATTGAGATGTCCTTGGATATCACATGTGCTACATTTGTTCCTTGAAGCACCCAACAACTCATTTTTCACACGGCATGATTTTCTTGAAAGAACTCTTGTGTGCATATAGAGTGTCCCATAATTGGCACTTGAATTACGCACTCTTACTTTATTTCTCCCAAGCACTCACCTTGCATGAACAGGTACTCAACTTCCACGTGTTCAACCCCAATAAGAGCGTATACCAAAGGCATTTTTTCCCACTGGGTTTTTCCCTTTGGTCATTCAGGTTCTAGACCCTAATTTAGAAACACCCATCACTATTCTATTGTATATATTCCTTCCATCAAATGAAACCAATAAAGAATTTGTTACACGATCTTCAAAGAGATAAAGTGGGGAAACATTGTTCTAAACTACGCTTCGACAAGAGCAACTCTCATCTTCAAAGATACCAACAAAGCTCTATCAACAAAGTGGCAAAGACAATCAAAGTGGAGATGCCAGTGCACACATGTCAAAGTCTCAAACATTTTGAGACAGGAGCTCCAATAAGAAGTCATCTGCAAAAGAGGGCAAAGTATCCAAAGAAGCAGGTATCATCGACCAACTGCACAAATGGAAAGGTAAAGCAAGATGTGCAACAACATGCACAAATGTCTCGTCCACAACATCCAAATCACAAAGAACACATGTTCATCAATCAAAGGCAAATGGGCACCCCATTTGAACAAGCAAAACATGCCAGATATAACTCAAGCAAGGAAGGGGGGAGTCTCATCAACAAGAAGACCAGACTACAAATGGTCGTGTCAAGGGACGACATGAGCTAGGAAGGGGGGAGTGTTTGGAGGTGATAACAACATACAAGTGCCCACCTAGCCAAGGCGCCCGTTGGGTCATCCGGCCAAAGTTTTGATGTGGTCACATTATTTTTCCAATGTTTAATACATCAAACCCTGTAAAAGCCTAATGTCAATCGTCTATGTCAAGTGTAATTTTTCCAGTGATGTATGTAAAGGTCCATGAGAAGTTGGCCGCCGGCCACTTTAGAAATCCCTAGGTATATAATACACTAAGGTTAGTGGGAAAGGGGAGATTATTTTTTTGAAGATAAGTGACTATTGCGTTACGAACAGAGAGCTACCTCTTTGCTCCAACTTGTAATCATCGCTTCTGTGGCTACGGTAATCCAAATTCAGTTTTGTTTCTTGCATTGTGTTCCTCTTACTCTGCTCTTTCATTCAAGTGTAAGCATTCAAGATTCGGTGAAGGTTTCAAACGCATCTGTTTAGGCCTTAAATCGTTGTTTTGAGTGTTTATAAGCGTATTTTATGTTGTTTTGACCTTAGGAGAGGCTTTAGGGACCCAAAAACGACCCTTTAGGATCATCCGTTTACTGTTTTTGTGTACTTTGGGGAGAACGATCGCGATAGTTGTACCTCTCCAGAATGCTGTGACAGTGATAGGTATGTTCCTGATAGTCCCATGTAGCTTCCCTTCAAGTTTCATGCGATTCTGATATGATTTGCATGGTGAACGGGCGTGATGACTGTAGAGCTGTGTAGAAGGACATAGGCAGATTACTTGGCTTTAGTGCGATTGATTTGCTTGTAGAGTTAGTAGTTACATCTCTTCGAGTTCACTTCATTAGGATTGACACCCTAGTGATTTTCCATGCTTCATCCGAGTCACTTCCCCTGTATCGATAATTTTATGTTGATGCTTGAGAGCTATGCTATGGACGTCCGTCGCGGCGACCCGCAAAGAAAAGTGAATTCAGATACCATTAGAGATAACTTTCCTCTTCCTATCACTAAGCATGTTTTAGAATGAGTTGCAAAAAAAAAAGCTTACAAATTTTTAGAAGGATTTTCGGGATACAATCAACTTTTGGTTGATCCCAAAGATCAGCATAAAACTGCTTTTGCAACTGAATGGGGTATTTTTGCCTATCGGGTTATGCCTTTTGGGTTAACTAATGCTCCTGCCACCTTTGAAAGATTAATGAGCCATACTTTTAAAGAATATCTTCAGAATTTCTTGGAAGTATATGTGGATGATCTATGTGTACATTCATCAATCCGGGCTGATCATTTTGAACATCTCAAAAAGGTTTTTGAAAAATGTAGACATTATAGGATTTTCTTAAATCTTGAAAAGTGCACATTTATGGGTAGACAAGGAAAAATTATTGGGCATATAGTGTCTAAAAATGGCATAGCTACTGATATGGATAAAATCCATGTTATTGCTAATTTTCCTAGACCGACAACAGTCAAAGGGGTTCAAGCATTCATGGGACATTGTGGATATTACAGACGGTTCATTTACGTGTACGCTATAATTGCAAAACCCATGTACAGCTTGATTACACACTTTGAATGGACTGATGAGTGTGAAGAATCCTTCATGAAGCTTAAGCAAGCTCTCACTTCAGCTCCAATATTGAAATCACCATATTGGAATAACATATTCCACATACATGTGGATGCTTCTAATTTTGTCATCGGGTGTATACTAGCTCAACCAGGAGACGGAAAATTTGATTTTCCTATTTCTTATGCTAACCGACAGTTGAATACGGCAAAGAAAAACTATACAACCACCGAAAGGGAAGGACTAGGAATGATCAATGTCGTAAAAAAGTATAGACATTACCTATTGGCTAACAAAGTTGTGTTCTTTGTGGACCACCAAGCATTATTGTACTTGGTCAACAAGCCGTGTAACATAGGAAGAATAGTGATATGGTTCATCATTATTATGGAATTTGATTTCACTGGTTGTGAAAAAGGGCACCACTCATCAAAGAGCAGATCATTTTTCAAGGATTTTTTTATGAGAACCATCTAGGGGAGTAGACGATAATCTACCAGATGCATATCTGTTATCCATTGAAATGATACCTCGATGGTCAGAAAACATGGTATCCTTGATGAGCATAGCTCAAGTGGATTCGCAAATACCACTTCCTATTACAATGGGACTAATTGAGCAATTACTAGATGGAAGGTTGTACAAAATAAATCAAGATGGAATATTCCTTTTATGCATTAATCTTGAGGAGAAAACCCAATACCTGAGTCAAGCACATATTACCATACTAGGACTTCACTTTGCGGAAGACCAAACTATACGATGGATCTTGAGACTTGGAGTATTTTGGCCAATTATGAGGAGAGATGTTCATTCATTTGTAAAAACAAATTCCTCAATGTCAAAAACAAGCACCCATACTTCATGTAACATTGTTCCAAATATCATTTGTTCCTAAGTGGAGCAACTATCTAGTTACTTACTTATCAAGCCGAACATTTCCTGAGGATAGAGTAAATGCCGTCAAAGAGCAATTGAAATTGAAGCAAGAGACTATGCTCTTATTGGAAACCAATTGTATCAGAGAGGTAAGGATCAACATTTGCGTCTTTGTGCAAATGAAGACGAATATATTCCCATTATAGAACAAGCACATGTTGGATTAGCTGGAGGTCACTTCTCTAGTGAGACCACCGCAAGAGAAATCTTAATGGAAGGCATTTGGTGGTCAACACTTTTTGCAGATACCAAGGAATATGTTCGAAGGTGTGATGCATGTCAACAAGCAAAAAAGCCAACCCGTGTAGATAGCATGCCTCAAAGACCAATGATGGGGGCTAGAGCTTTTGCAAAATGGGGTATAGACTTTGTTGGGCCAATACAGCCACCTGCTTATAGAACCCAAGCTCAATATATCATTGTAGCTACGGACTATTTGACCAAGTGGGCGGAGGCTAAAGCAACTCAAAAGAATGATGCCAGAACCACAACCACATTCGTGTATGAGTATGTGTTCACAAGATATGGACTACCAATAGAAATTGTCTGTGATTGGGGAAATCATTTCCTCAATGAGATAATTGGGTATTTTCTTAATGAATTTATGGTCATCCATAACAAATCGGCTCCCTGTCACCCACAAGCAATTGGACAAGCTGAGCATACAAATAAAATTCTTAGCTCGGTATTGACTAAAGTGGTTATTTCAGGAAGGAAAAATTGGAAAATGAATCTTCATGTTGCTCTATGGGCTTATAGAGTTTCATTCAAAACAGCTTTAAATGCTATACCCTTTAACCTTGTTTATGGTCTTGATACCATACTGCAGATAGAATTTCTATTGCCAACACTAAGGGTAGCTAAGGATCTTGAGTGGATTGGACAAGAACTGTCAGAGAGACTTGAAGATTTTAGAAAGGCTTGATGAGCAAAGGCTAACTGTTGTAGCTCACATCTACGCACAAAAGCGAAAACAAAAACAGTTTTTTGATTCCCATCTAATTACAAAAATCTTCAAGAAAGAGGACTTAGTTCTAGTCTATTCCCTTAAGCAACACATTCCCAAGTTTAAGAAAAAGGGAAACGGACCGTTTATTATTGAAGATGTGTCTCCAAATGGAGAAGTTAAGTTGTCCACCCTAGATGGTGAACCAATGGCTCATTGGATTAGTGGTTGTTGTTTAAAGAAGTACAATTTGCCACTAACCAATGAATTGCTAGAAAGAATGCATGCAGCAAAGCAACGAAAGATAAAACGACATCAGGTTATTGATGAAGCCCAAGAAGAAGCTCGGCTTTGAGTACTCAAAAGGAAAGTTGAGCTCAAAAATCAACAAATACCTATTATCATCAACACTCTAGAACCAGATGACCGACCATGGGAATTACAGAAAGACGCAGTGTCAACAGATGATAAATGGTTAGATGGAATGGACCTCGCATCAAAGTACAGTTGAACCATCACATCACAAATGCATTGGTTGACAAGGAGCTCGAGTAAATACAGTCAGTTATTCCACGTACATGAAAGCAACAAGTCAGTCTTTGACAGCACAAATAGCGATTATTAAAGGATGCAACAAGAACCCAACACCAACATTGGGTGTAGTCAACTTAAATGTGATAGTACATGGATGTTCATGCCCTCATCAATTTGTATGCTTACCAGATGAGCACATGAATGAAACAATGTTTCTTGGAATCCCATGGATACGGACGTACAAGGCAGTACCAGATTGGGATACCAATCAGCTCAAGCTATCACCTAAAGGCGGACAACTCATTGTTCCAATTGCACCAAGCAAAGAGGAATGGAAAGGAGGTTAACACCAGAGCAAACCACGAGGCAATCAAACTTGTCTATCCTATCGACAAGCAAACGCTACAAGTAGCATGCAAGGAGTCAGGCAGATTTGGGTACCAAAAGCACGGCTTAAGGACATGCCGATTCAAATCTGGGTGCCCAAAACATCATCTACTATACCAAAGATGGTTGCAAGGTTCAAAACACAAAGAGGAGCATCTCTGAATAAGGAACCTAATACAAAATGGATTTGGAAGAAAAAAGAGCACTTATCTTCTCCGGAATCTGTAAAACCAATCAAGCAATGGAGAGTTAAGACTCAAAAAATTCAACCACAACATTTTGACCCAAGCAAACCAAGATACCAATGGCGGTGTTAGGAGTCTTTTGGAAGACATGATTTCCCATTTTTCAAAGCCAGGTGGTTACGGGCCCACATGTGTCCATGTAGGACAGCGTGTACATAGTACATCGATTTTCACTATCACCAGTACCAGTCATGGCCCTAAGAGTGTAGATAATTCTGAACTCTCGTAGTCCATAGGAAACTAGTGACAAAAGCGTATGCCTTTGGCTTTTGGGTGCATAGTCCTAGTCGTTCTTCTTGTATACTTTTTTTGGTGTTGTTTTTCTATAACAATGAGGAGTTGATAGAGTGTAAAACTTCTCGAGGAAGCTATTAGTGGGCCGATGCCATGAGGTAAGCAGGTGCGTCAGATGGCATCTAGTAGTGTCAGGAGGTCGAATGGGGTCAATGCTTGCACGTGGGTAAGCGAGGACACAACGTGAATGTTTTCTTGTGATGATTATGCAAAATGGTCATCATGAGAACTGTATTTGGGGGCCACTTCACGTGATTGTGGGATGCATTATTGAAAAAAGTTGAGTGCTAGGTGTACGGATGGATGTAGAAGGGTAACATAAACGCACTGCGGGGCCATTTTTTGGCCTGTTCGGGGTCCGTTTGAGGTCAATTAAAAGTCCAAAGGTGGCCAAGTGATAAAGTGAAGTGTGGACACTAAAAAACCTGAGAAAAAAACCAGCAAAGTGTGGAGAGAAGAGGAGGAACAGCTGCAATTGACTTTTTGTTGTTTTTGGTGTCTGTTTTGGCCATAAGCTGGTCATCCGAGGTCGGATTTGAGCACTTTGATATTGTAAACTAGGGTTTTGGGCCGTTCTGGCGGCGGACGCAATGGTGTTGTCCACTTTGCCAAATTCCTCACTGTTTTTTTTTGTTTTGGTTGTGTAAGTTTCTCCTTTGAGCGAAGCCTATACTCCAATTTTTCATTGTATCTGGCATATTTTATCTATATTGTGTGAGCTATTTGCCCCATTGGTGTTGGCCTAAGCTCAATTGTATCTAAACATGAGGAATCTTCCTCTTTTGAGCTGAGTTTTTTGGGTGTGTGTGTGTGTGTGTGTGTGTGTGTGTGTGTGTGTGTGTGTGTGTGTGTGTGTGTGTGTGTCTATATTGAGTGGGAAAATGGATAGTCTCTCTCCTCTCACTCCATTGGTGTGTTCCCTATCTCAACTAGGTGGGTTGTGTAAGCCAAGTGGTGCCCCATAGTGTGTGTGTGTGTGTGTGTGTGCATTATCCCAAGAGTCTGTGTCGAGTGATTATAGAGGCTTTGTGTGTGTTTCCATCCCGCTCACATTCTTTTGACTTCCCCACGGAGGATCTTCTTCGAGTACCTTCAGCTTCGGGATTATAGGTTGCAGATTACAGGTTACAGGTTACAGGTATAGGTATAGGTGATTTACACAGGTACAGGTAGCTGGAGTAGAGTGATATACTGGCAAGTGGGAGTCACTTGGAGTTGCCGTGGGTATGCATCATTTGGCGTCTGTTTGAGCACATTGTCTGGTATTGTACGTTACTTGTGGATATTGTCATTGTACGCCTTTATGGAGCCATACTTGGTTTTATTTGGCAGTCCCAGCCATTTCTGAGACTTGGTCTGGAAGATAGTCATTTCTGAGACTTGACTATACGAGATTTGCATAAGCTTTCGTAAGAGGGTCGATAGCGTGAGGTTTTATTGAGCTGGGGTATTTTCAAATGTGAGATCCTTTTGGTGATACAGGTGGCTGGAGCACCCTTTTCGTAACCTCGTCATAGGCTATGTACTAGTAATTCCTACTTGATGCTCGGATTTCATTGTTGGCAGGTTATGCATACATATACAGTCTATATTTTGGGTTCTTACTGCTCTACTTCTGGGAAAATTCTATCAAAATTTTTCCAAGTTGTCATGGTTGGTTTTTTGGTCTTTTGAGCCATTTATATTGTTATGCTGCTGAAATTCTGGGAAAATCAGAGGATAAGTCAGGTGTGTTTTCTTGGGAGCTGCATGGTTGGCTTTTATGGATGATCAAAACGGACCTCAATTCACTCCTTTTCATTTAACACAAAGAATCCAAATAAATGTTCATGTGTCTAGGAAGATTTTTTTTCAGCAGGGCATAGTCTTTATGTTCGGGCCAAGAAGACTAAGAAAGATACTGCAATCCCCTTTGCCTGTTGTAATTTTGATGATTAACTATGAAAACTCATTTGATGTGCATGTGTTTTTCCTTATCTAAAGATGAGCTCCATTGAAGGTTTTCAGGATTGAGTCAGTCAAAAGTTTTGGGTTCTTGCATGTGTGTTTTAAGGGGTTCTCAAAGAATCAAAACTTGGGTAACCGTGGCTGTCTCTTATCCGGAAGTTCATGGAAGAAGTGATGAAGATGTGGAAGACTTTTTGGAAAAGATGGAGGTTGTCTACATTAGCAATCAGATTCACGATCCTGTACAGATGTTACGTCTCTCCAAATTTGTTTGAAGAGCGATGCACGAGTTTGGTCCAAAGCATTTGAAGAGGAGTTGTGTGTGGTTGATCCACCTGTGAGATTAAGTTGGGACAATCTAAGGCATGGATTGGAAGTGGAGTTTGTGAAGACAGAGGATCCTGACAATGTGTGGCAAGAAGTGAAGGAGTACGAGAGGAAGTGCGACGCGAGAGAGTGTGCGAGAAGAAGAGCACGACGATATGGTGAACTCGCTCTACTGTAATGTGTAGAGCATAGTAAGTTCTTATTAGGTTTTTACAAAATAATATGTGTACATACCTGGCAGACCGCCCACTTACCTGGGCGACCACATTGAGCTTTATACCCCAACAACCTCCCACTTAAAGTCCAATGTGGTACTTTAAGTGTGAGAGAAGCTACTATACAAGCTAATAGACAAGAGATGTAGAGAAGTGATGTACTACCCTACACCTAACTGCTTGCGAAAATGCGCAAAGCTCTCTGAGGGAAGTCCTTTTGTAAGTAAATCAGCAGGATTTTCTGTGGTGTGAACTTTGACAAGCTGAAGTTGCTTATCCTCAAGCATTTCCCTGATGAAATGATACTTCACATCCACATGCTTTGTCTTTGAGTGATAAACTGGATTGCAAGCCAATTGTATAGCACTTTGACTATCACAATATAACACAGGCATCTCTTCTTTGATTCCCAAATCTGTTACTAGTCGATTAAGCCAAATTGATTCTTTGCATGCGTCTGATGCTGCAACATATTCAGCCTCTGTAGTAGACTGAGTAACACAATCTTGTAATCTAGAATGCCATGATACTGCTCCACCAGCCAATGTAAAGACATACCTTGACGTAGACCTTCGGTTGTCTAAGTCACCTACATAATCTGAGTCTGTAAAACCCTTTACACTTAGCTTGTGACTCCCATAGCAAATACGCATACTCTTTGTAGCTTTCAGGTATCTCAATATTCCTTTCACTGCCTCCCAATGTTTCTTGCCTGGGTTTGACATGTATCGACTTACTACTCCCACTGCAAATGCAATGTCTGGGAGAGTATCAATCATTGCATACATCAAACTACCCACTACAGACGCATATGGAATCTTATCCATTTCAGCCTGTTCTTCCTCAGACACAGGACAATCTTGTTTGCTAAGTTTCACATATGGTGGCAATGGAACACCCAATGCCTTTCCCTTCTCCATATTGAAACGTTGCAAAACCTTGTCAATAAACTCTATTTGAGATAACCAAATCAACTTCTTTGATCTGTCTCTCTCAATGCGCATACCAAGTATATGACTTGCCTCACCCATGTCTTTCATGTCAAACGATTTTGCCATCTTTGACTTCAAAGCTGAAATTTTTTCCAAGTGCTTGCCAGCAATCAACATGTCATCCACATACAAAATAAGGATCAGCCAACTACCATCCTTAGCCTTCTTTGTATATAGACAGTGATCGAACTCACTACGTTTGTAGCCTTGAGAAAGCATAAACTTGTGGAATTTATGGTACCATGCCCTCGGTGATTGTTTTAAGCCATAAAGACTCTTTAACAACTGGCATACCCAATCTTCCTTGCCTTTCTCAACAAACCCTTCTGGCTGCTGCATGTAAATTTCCACATCTAAATCACCATGCAAGAACGCTGTCTTGACATCCATTTGGTGCAACACCAAATCTAATATGGCAACCAATGCAAGAAAGCATCTCAATGTAGTCATTTTGACCACCGGAGAGAAGACTTCATCAAAGTCAATGCCTTGTTCTTGCTTAAAGCCCTTGGCAACAAGCCTTGCTTTGTACTTTGGCTGACTATCATGAGCGGTGATCTTATACCTGTAAACCCATTTACAGGGTAGAGCCTTTTTGCCCCGTGGTAATTTAACCAGCTTCCATGTATGGTTTTTATGCAGAGCTGTCATCTCTGACTGCATGGCCAATTGCCAATTCCCGGAGTCCTTCATTTTCACTGCTTCCTTGTAACATGAAGGCTCATTGCAATCAGTCAACATGACATAGTTCATAGATGGAACAAACCTATCAGGAGGTCGCATGACACGTCCAGATCTACGCACAATAGGTGGCTCAGGCTCAGCCACAACCTGTGGTTCCACTCTATCCTGTCCTTGCTCCTCTTGAGCCCTGACATTTTGTCTTGCACGTGCAGGTCCATCTTCTTGGAAGACAACTCTTCTAATCTCCTCAACCCTCTCTGGTTTAGAATGATATTTGGATTCATTAAAGTGAACATCATTGCTGCGAACAACCTTTCTGGATTCGGGATCCCAAAGTCTGTACCCCATCTCACCAAAATTACCATAGCCTAGAAAGATGCACTTTCTACTCTTTGGCTCAAGTTTGTTCCTAAATTCCTTTGGAACGTGAGTATATGCCTCACAGCCAAAGACTCTGAGATGCTTGTATGAGGGCATTTTGCCTGACCATACCATCTCTGGCACTGAATCCTTCTGCAAAACCTTGCTAGGAGATCTATTTACAAGATGAACAGCTGTTGATACAGCTTCAGCCCAAAACCCATTTGGCAGTTGTGCATTACACAACATACTTCTCACCTTCTCTTGTATGGTCCTATTCATCCTCTCAGCAACACCATTTTGAGGAGGATTGTAAGGAGCAGTAAGTTCACGTTTTATACCTTTTGACTCACAAAAGTCGTGAAAGGCCTTTGAAACATACTCTCCACCATTGTCAGTGTGTAAGCATTTAAGCTTCTTGCCACTCTGATTCTCCACAAGTGTCACAAACGTTTTGAAAACACTAAATGCTTCATCCTTGTGCTTGAGAAAGTAAACCCATACTTTCCTCGAGTAATCATCTATAAATGTCATAAAGTAAGAAGCTCCCCCTAGAGATAGGTTAGGCATAGGTCCACACAAATCACTATGAACAAGTGCCAACTGTGTATCTCTTCTACTGCTTATATGCTTATGTGGTTGTTGTGTTTGCTTACCATACAGACAATGTTCACAGAATTCAAAATCATTAAATGAAAATCCAGGCAAATAACGAGAACGAGACAAGATTTCCATTCCCTTCTTGGACATATGTCCTAACCAGCTATGCCACAAAGAAACGTTCGGCTGCTCGGTTACATTGATTACATTTTTAGAGACATTTGATACATAAATCATGTAAAGTCCTCCAGACTTTACTCCATGTGCTACTGTCATAGAACCCTTGGATATCTTCCACATGTTCTGTCCAAAAATGGTGACGTAGACAACATCATCAAGTAAACCTGTGCTGATCAAGCTCTTTGTAATTGCGGGAACATGTGTCACATTCTTCAGCGTGAAGAAGAGCCATTCTGAAACTTCAATTGAACATCTCCAACACCTAAGATCTCACATGTCTGCCCATTGCCTAGCCGAACATGATCTTTAGTGGTCACATAAGAAGTAAACCACTCCTTGTTTGGAGACACATGAAGTGATGCCCCTGAGTCTATAATCCAGTCACTCAGTGCATTTCCATCAGATGATGTAAGAAGAGCTGAGTCCATGGTATTCTTCAAGAAGTAGATGTCTCCTGACACTAGATTGTCATCCTCTGCAACAGTGTTTGTCACATTTATTTCTTGAATCTTCACTGAGGACTTGTTCTTCTCACCATGTTCTTCAGCTTTCTCTTTGCCTTTTTCTGCTTTCCATTCTCTGCAGTCTCTTTTCATGTGACCGTTCTTGCCACAATGGTAGCATTCTATGTCACTCTTGCCTTTAGCACTGCGGGACTTGCTACGAGACTGATTCCTCTTTCCACCTTTGTACTTTTCTTTGGTCCTTCCCCTGACAACTAAGGTTGTTCCTTTGCCTTTGTCCATTGTCTTTCTATTGGTTTCTTCAGTAAGCAGACTTCCTTCTACACCTGCTATGTTCAAACCATCTGGAGGTGCAGAATTACTCAAAGCTGTGCGAAAAGTGTCCCAAATTTCCAGCAATGTGATCAACAGGAACATAGCTCTAACAGGTTCATCAAACTTGACACCTTGAGCTGACAACTGACTATAGATTGTGTTGAATTCATTCAGATGATTGTACATAGGTGTCCCTTCTTTTATCTTCAAGTCAACAAGCTTCTTAAGCCAGTATACCTATGAAGCTGCACTCTACTTCTCATAAAGATCACTCAGCTTTAACCATGCTTGATAAGCCGACATCTCGTCTGCTACATTGAAGTAAACGCTTTCTGCCAAAGTCAGCATAATGGTAGAAAGTGCCAATTCATCCATTTTGCTCCATTCATCTTCGTCCATATCTTCTGGTTTTATCCCCTTGAGCTTTATAGGTTTTATCTGCTTCTTTTGTACCAACACGTGCCAAATCTGCTTCTTCCACAATGGGAAATTGGTTCCATCCAGCTTATTGATATTGTAAAGAGCAGTGTCCTGTGATCCAGCCATAGCTACGCTTCACAGTAGTTTACTTTCCTAGGAAAAATTCGGCAGAGTTTCCCTTGTAAACTGACCTCTGAACCAATATCAACCTGTCAAATGAACCAAGAAAGATTCAGATTCTGCAGAAATTTTGGCAGAGTCTCCTTTGTAAAATGGCTCTGGTGTACTAAAAACAGACCAAAAACAGCTCAAAAAACACTGCCTCTCTGACACTGTAAGTTGTGGGTAAACCTGTCCTGCACCTGTACTGTCTCTGACTGTCCTGTCACTGTCCTGTAAGCATAGACTGTGACAATGCCTCAACGGCAGTAAAGCAAAGATGCAATCCCAACTGTATAACTCACAGTCAATACATCCTAGCTGCCTATCTAAGGGTGCTCGAGGGATCGCCCCAAGACCTGTATCACCGAAAGGATCTCAACATTCGAGAATCCCCCAGCTCAATAAAACCTCACTCGACCCTCAACAAAGGCTGCAGTAGATCTGACAGTACATAGACTTCCCATAAAATCATACATCCACAAATTTCCCACTGTATGTTGTAACCGCTGCGGCGGTTGTTTGCTGCGTGACTCACAGCCAGCAAACCCTCAACAGACATACATCATCTCTGACAATACATCCCATGTGGAAGTACCTGCAATGTCAGGATGAAATCTGGAATATCAAGCAGCAAACACAAGCTACCTGATGAACTAGTGGATGTCGCCTATAGTCTGTGTGTAGATGCGCCCGTGTCGTATGTGACACGCCTCCAAGAACTGTGAGCCGTCCTTCGATGTGTAGACAGCCACAAATCAACACTCTGGGAGTGTCGATATCCTCAGCACCTGCAGTCGTAGGCCGAAAACCCCAAATTTGCAGAGTCGGATCTGCACCCGCTGAGACCACGTAGTCGAAAATGGCCTGTGCAGACCTTTGTCGAAGCCGAACGGTGGCCGAGATGACCTCAGAATGAAATTCTGACAACACCGAGCTCTTCGGGCTTTCCCACGAGATTTGGGGCCGTGTCTTCGCCTGTCGAATTTCACTCCAATCTGAGTTGGTGACTCTAGCCTCCTGCAGTGCTGCCTCGAGCCTCGATCTGAGCTCTGATACCAGTTGAAGGAGTACGAGCAGAAGTGCGACGCGAGAGAGAGTGTGAGAAGAAGAGCACGACGATATGGTGAACTCGCTCTACTATAATGTGTAGACCATAGTGAGTTCTTATTAGGTTTTTACAAAAGAATATGTGTACATACCCGGCGGCCCGCCCACTTACCTGGGTGACCACATTGGGCTTTATACCCCAACAAGAAGTACAGGGTTTGGTGCAAAGGGAAGGTGAGCCAGTAGATGTGTACATACGTAAGTTTTCAATGGCATGGGAATGGATGTGCAAGGTCTTAGCACCACAGGTACCCACACCTGGCATGATGAATAAGGATAGGTTCTTGACTGGTCTTTGGGAGAATATACATTGGAAAGTGGAGCTAGAAAGGCCTAGGACATATGAAGATCCACTAGATGTAGCGAGGAACAAAGAGTGGAAGCTGAGAAGAATGAGTCAGCTAGGAGTAGAGTCTTTGCCTAGAAGGTCTGAGTTTCATTCTATGGATTCTTTGCAAGGTTGCATGCCAGGGGGTCATCATGAGCCAGTGGTTTCTGTTACTCCTCAGGTTATGCCAGCAGTGGTCACTACAGCAGTGCAAGATGATGGGCTAAGGCAATACATGAGGCAAGTGGTATATTTAATGAAGAATCTCAGTATAAACATGCTAGGTAATGTGGGAAATAATCAAGGTTGGGAGAGGTTTGCAAATCAGCCAGGAGGTGAAGAAAGACCCAGGAATGGTGTTGGACAAAGCAATGGTAGAGTCTGGAGGCAGACGCCCACGTGTTATAATTACAGAGAGTTGGGCCACATCAGAAGGATGGGGGGAGACATATATCCATTGCCAAGACAGGTGCTAACTAGGTCAAATGATTATGGCATTGAAATTAAGGGAGAAGAAGGAACCAGTGGATTAACCAAGAGGAAAAGGGAAAGACAAAAGTGATAAGTGTGGTCACCTTGGAGAAGGTAGCAAATCTAGAGGATACATTAGTGATGCCTATTGGGAAGAGGACTACACATGATAAGTAAGGAGGAAATGCTCTACGTCCTAGCAAGAAGAAGGAAGAGCCATGAAGACGAGGATATCAAGGCCAAGAGGAAAAGAAGGGCTCGTTGTAAGTTTTATGTTTCAGATTTTTCACTAGGGGATGGGCAATTAAGCTATGACTTGAAGGAGGATCTGACAAGCAAGAAAGCAGATGTTACTTTTGGGCAGCTTATAGAGATGGTGCCTAAGCTAAAGAGACAGTGGAAGAGGATGGTTAACCCGATGGAGAAAGAACCAGAGAGAGGTTCAGTGAAGGTATTGGCGATGGATGAGCTACCAGACATTTTCCCAATAGTAAATGTGTGGCACAAAAGAAAAAATTTGGGAAAAGTTATGTTGATGGCGGAGCCCAAATATGTGTCATAACACACTCATGCGTTGAGAAGATGGGTCTTACAGTGGTGTCAGGCTTTTGGATCAGATTGGCAAACCATCAAAAAGTAAAATGTTTGGGTGTTGTAAAGAGCTTAGAAGTGGAGGTGTATGATGCAAAGGTGGTGGTTGATTTTCATGTGATGCCAACGGGGTTGGGAGCATATCCTAATATACTAGGTAGACCATGGTTACGTGCAATGGGAGTTGTTCAAGATTGGAGACGTGGTACGATTAGCCTCTATGGAAATACAAATGCCAAGAAGCTATATAATATGGACACAAGGAAAGTATTGGAGGAACTTTATGAAGATGAGGATGCGTCTAGTGATGAAGATATCATCCATAGTGTCTGACGAGGATAGTGATAGTACTACCAGCAGTGATGAGGATGTTGATGTTGCATTTCTTCTGATGGACAAAGAAATCCATGAGTCTAGTTTAATTGCATTTGCAAATGAGATTGAAGATGAAAGTGAAGGGCCTTATGAAGTGATTGAAGGGCTGATGCAAACCAAGGTTGAATTGTCAAAGAAGCAAGAATTGATGACACAAATGATCAGTGGAGACCTCTCAGCTATGGAGAAGGAGATATATTTGCACATGCTGGCTAGTTTTCTTGATTTGTTCATTACTTCATATGAAGAGACTAGAGAGTTTAAGGGAGAAGAGATGCATATAGAGCTGAAGGAAGGTGCTAAGCCAGTGCGCTAAAGGCTAAGAAGGATGCAGACAGAAAGGGCTTAAACGCCTTGATGGACATTCTTAGTTCTCGCGGTGACATGGTTAGTATTTCACTTTACTCTTTTCCATTTGTTGTATTTAATGAGAAGCTAAGAAAATAGATTGTTTTGTAATTATATGTTTATACTTACAGAAAGTTTTATTGTTTTTTCCTGCAGAATTCGATAGATTTGTTGCTTGGATGCGAGAGCCGTCTGATTAGATGATGTCAGTCTAGCCATATCCAGATAGCATTAGTTTTCTTTTTTCATAGCATGTATAATGAGATGATGTGTATACGTTTTTTTGTAACTATTGGAAAACCATGTATTTTCTCAATAATGACAATTGTGTTGTAACTATTACATTTGCAAAACTAAACAATCAAGTGATTTTGCCTATGATATGTATAACTGTCATTAATTTAATTTCGTCAATTTACTTTCGTCCCCAATTACTTTTGTCAGCTTTGTATCTTTATTCTACAAACAATACTATGCATGATGGAGTTAATGATTATATAGTCTTGTGGGTGACTACTTTCGGTCTATACCTTGCACTTTCTTTCAAAGGTGAATCTGTGCTTATCTTGGATGAATTTAGGTATACTTTATTCTGGAAACATTCAATATGGCTGATGGGTGGCAGGGTATTCAGGGCATTCAATGCCCTGCAACCCAAAAAATTTTACTCTCGGGCGTCGCTATAAGCGTCTCTATATAAGGTCTGCAACGTCGCTATAAGCATCGCTACAGAAGGACTGCAATCATCGCTATAACCATTGCTCATGCATCGCTATATAGCAATGCATATAGAGACGCATATAGCGATGGTGATAGCAATGTTCTCGTAGCAACGCGTTTAGCGACGGCCTTAGTGATGCCGGGCAGTATAAAAACCCAATGTATTTTCGTCGCTAAAAGCGTCACAAGTGCACATAACCTCTTGTAGTGCCATGCCAATAGCATGGTATGCTATTCTTGTCAATACCTCAGGTGCTCCCAGATACGTGATCTTACCCTCTTTCTTGGTACCCTTCAACGTTGATAGCACATACTGGGCGTGATTAATGGGTTGCCTGGTTGTTGACTTCAACACGTGTGAATGTAGTCGCAACTGCATGATTAGGTGTTGTGTACCTTGGCAGTCTCTTTGCTAGAAAGTGGAAATGTTGATGATATAACCATGCTGGTTCTTCCACTTTCTTTTGGATGAGTTCAACAAAGGTTTCCGCAGTAGTCTCCTTGGTGAAGGTGCCTCCTGTCTTTCTGTCTCTTGCCCTCATTGTCATCCCCTCTGTTGGCAACTTCAAAGCCTCGGCCACAATCTTTTTTGTGATGACTACTTCAACTTTCTGCCCTTGCTGGTAGTAATTTGGGCTGATCTATCTTCTTGAATTTGGACAAGAGCTCATAGGCTTTTTGGAAGTCTACACCACATGGTTCCTAGTCGTAGAAATCCCTGAGGCCAAGCCTTCTGTTGGCCTCCTTTGTGTTTGTCTTTGCCGCGACATCATATATTTCCTTTGATAGTAGTTGTTGCAGGTCTACCTGGTGTCCTTCTTCACTTTTAAACCTGCCTGTGAAAACCGTGGTGTTGTTCTCTTCAAGTTGTTCTCTGGACAGGTATGTAGCTTTGGCCGTCTTTACTGAACTGGGGTCCAGTTGGTATGGTGGCAGCTCTTGCAGCTTCTCTTTTTGAGAGACCCTCTTCTTGGCCTTCTCTGCAGCTTGCATTGCTCCTGTTAAGTGAATAGGATGCTAAAGTTAATATTTTTTTGCAATTTCGCTCTAAAATGCCCTTCAGTCTGAATTGCTAACAAATTGAGTCCAATTTGCTTCAAATCAATTTTTGAACATGCATAGATGCATAAAAACATGTAAAGATCAAATTCATCAAGTCCAAACAAAAATTTGCAACAAAAGTAAATAATCGCAATTATTTACAGCTAGAAAATTTTTCAACTTTTTGTAATTTTGGCATCATAGGCTTGAAATATATATCAATTAGATACTCTGAGTGAAGTGTGGGCTTCTTTGAGTGCATAGGGTGAAAATGGTGTGAGATTTAGGCTTTCCGTCTCTGAAACAATAGATATAAAGGAATTTTTCAATTTTGAGCTCCAAATTTGTTCAAACTTGGTTAGTGGGCTTAGGACATCATGTGCTTTGGTCCCATGAAGTCAAAGTTGCAATTTCCCCCCATCTTGGCAAAAAAGTAAATAATCACGATTATTAACCTTTTCAATCAAAATGATTATTTTTTGGTGCAACTTGGTTCTAGGCATGATGTAGGCTATGTGTATGAGATATAAGGTAATTTGGATCAAAAAATGTGATAGATAACTCAAAATTTGATTTGGAAGGACTTCTTTGTGTTTTGTGACAATTTTCCAAGTTATCCTTGATCATTTTGGCTCATACTTGAAATGTGGTATGTAATAGGTGTGCACAAATGATAGGTGAGGTGATGGTACCATTTTCAAGCCAAAAAATTGCAAAAGTAAATAATCGTAATTATTTACATCAGTCAACTTTTTTTGCTAAACTTGACAAATTTTGACCTAAACATATTTAATACACCTTAAAAAAGTCCTAAATTGAATTTGGTAAAGTTTTGTCTTGTCGGCATCACTTCATGCTTTGTCGACTCTGAATTCACCGATTTTTTGTGACTACATGGCCTGTGGAGTTGGTTAGTCGCTTTTGAAGCTATGGACTTGTCCGCTACAAAGTCCTGAAGCAACTTATTCAGTTTTGGCCCATTTGGAGTCAGTTTGACTTCGTACGTCAAATTTGACGCTTTGTAGCCTTTGAGCAGTTTTCTGCTTTTCGAGAGTTTTCCTTGATTGTTTTTATGAAACCAACCACTTACCTTGTGTATAGACCCAGTCTATAAGCTGTCTGTGGAGTCAGAATCCAATTCTGGCATCTGCCAAAAACCTAGCTTTTCTACTTGGGACCCCCCTTGACCCCTGTCGAATGGTCATCTGGTGATATAGAAGTGTTCTATTATATAGAGGCATGCTACAGTTCAAGTCTCATCCGATTTGGCTGAGCTGACAGGACGCTATGAACAATTTTTGGTTATAGGTCTTCGTGTAGTGCTCGGATTCTAGGGTTTTTTCTTGGGGTTTAGACTAGCTACCGGCCATACATGATGGATTATTGATAAGTATAGAACTTACCACTCATGTCTCGTGTGAGACGGCACTGTAAACGGGCGACTGTGGACTCCGAAAATCGCGCGCGAAGAAGGTCGAAAGCTCTCTCTCCAAGGGCGACAAGTGGAAATGAGGTGATTGTAGACTACCTTGGATATCTATACTCGAACTTTCCAAACCATTTTACCCCAAATTTCCCTGTTAGTCCTATAGGCCGTGAAATCTATGTTAGACTCAAAAATTTTCTCGATTGAATTCCTGTAGTTCATTGTGGAAGAATTTTGCAAAAGTAGGCCTTGACCTCTTTATTTAGGCTTCCCGCTTCCATCTGCTAATTTGATTGAAATTTTTTGTGCCTGTCTACCTTGTCCTTCTGATTATCAACGTGTCTTTAGTTTTTCCATCAATCTGAGCTCTTTTGCTGTTTATTATTAATTTTTGACACGCTTATTGAAAAATTCAAAGAAAATAACAAAATGCGCTAAAAAGGCAAAGTGAAAATCCAATAATTAAGAAAATCCATTGGAAAACACATCTCTATTGTTTTTTGTTGGATTTCTCTATTTTTAAGTCCCAATATCAAGAAAAATGAAAAAAAAAACCAAAAAAGACTATTTTTGGATGATTTTCTCATAGTTTATACTCTATTAACACTCATCAGGGAGATGTTATTAGTTAAATTTCCCCTGTTGATGACTTGTTAAGGGCATTATTAGGTAATTTTGCAAAAAATCACACGTTAACATCAACTTTTTCCTCCCTCTTCAAACATTGCCCTTAATTACTTAGTTCCCTTCCACCCCTCCTAGATGGGACGACTGTGTGCATGGGTTGAACAATCATGTCTATGCATAGCCTT
The DNA here is from genome assembly GCF_014529385.1 of Adiantum capillus-veneris. NCBI lineage: Eukaryota > Viridiplantae > Streptophyta > Polypodiopsida > Polypodiales > Pteridaceae > Adiantum > Adiantum capillus-veneris. The sequence continues at coordinate 36,746,310 of NC_140948.1, forward strand.
GGTTGGCTCTACCATGCTCTGAAGATCAATGCAGTTAAAACCATTATGTTGTGCAAGAGTTGGGTCTTGAGTAATTAACTCAAGGGTTTCTGATGTCGAGGTTTTCTTTTGCTGTCTTCCAAAGAGTAAATCTTGTAGCTTGTGTGCTCTTTGCTTTATTGTACCGTCAAGATGCTTTGCTATACTGATTTCCTGAGCTGTTGGTATCAATAGTGATTGTTGTCAAGCTTTTACCCGTTGTGAGCGGGATGCAAACACACACAACGTCTCTATAATCACCCTACACACACTCTTGGGATAATACACACACACATACACTATGGGGCACCACTCGGATTACACAACCCACCTGACCGAGACAGGGAACACACCGATGGAGTGAGAGGAGAGAGACTATCCATTTGCCCACTCAACACAGACACACACACACACACACACACACACAAAAACACACTCAAAAGAGGAAGATTCCTAATGTTTAGATACAATTGAGCTTCGGCCAACACCATGGGGCAAATAGCTCACACAATATGGATAAAATACGCTAGATACAATCACAAATTGGAGCAGAGGCTTTGCTCAATGAAGAAACTTACACAGGCAAAAAATCACAAAAATAATGAAAAATTTGGAAAAATAGACAGTGCCATTGTGTCCAGAATGGCCCAAAACTGTAGTCTACAATATCAAAGTGCTCAAATCCAACCTCAAATGAGCAGTTTATGGCCAAAACAGGCTCCAAAAACAGCAAAACCTCAGTTGCAAATGTTCCTCCTCTTCTCTCCACACTTTGCTGGTTTTTTTCTCAGGGTTTTCATTGTCCACACTTCACTTTATCACTTGGGCACCTTTGGCCTTTTGATTGACCTCAAATAGACTCCGAACAGGCCAAAAAATGGGCCCGTAGTGCGTTTTGTCTCGGGGTGGTCACTTTTTAGAATGCGTATGATATCACGTGAGTTAACCGGAGAGGATTATTAAAAGACCAAAATGTATAAAAATGTATATATACAGAGGGGGGTGGGGGTTTTTTAAATAGGTTCATAGTGTAAGTATAGTATGTATATTGGGGTATTATTAGTTACCTCTTGAACGCACGTGATATAGGGGTCTTTTGATAAGTGACTGCCCCGGGCGTTTTTGTTACCCTTCTACATCCATTCGTACACCTAGAAATCAACTTTTTCCAATAATACATCCCGCAATCAGGTGAATTGGCCCCCAAATACAGTTCTCATGATGACCTTTTTGCATAATCATCACAAGATGTGCGCGTATGTCGCACGTGTCAATGCAAGGAACTTGCCGATACACCGTGAAATCTCTATTAACAAACAAAACTAACTACCTTAATACACAGAGAATAAACACAGAACCTTTGAAAACTCCATTAATAAAAAAAACACACAGTATAACACCAAATCCCTTTTCTCAACACACACACACTCCTTCCTTACCTTTCCTACAATAGAAATTGTACCACGGAGAAGCACAGAGTGCTACTCGAGCTTCATGTATGGCATTCCCCGGCAACAGTGCCAAAAATGTGCGCGTGTGTCGCACGTGTCAATGCAAGGAACTTGCCGAGACACCGTGTGCGAGTCACAAATGGCTCCAAGAATACAACAAGCCTAAACTAGTAAGCTCAAAGAAGGCGATGGTGTGTCACTCACCGCTCTACGCTTGCTTCGTGGAGGATTCCTCGCCGCGAAGAAGAAGGAGACGCCGCTACGCCGCGCTCAACCGCTTCACCGCCGTCGTGCCTTCGTAATGCTCGATCGCCCACACTCTCTCTCTCTCTCTCTCTCTCTCTCTCTCTCTCTCTCTCTCTCTCTCACACACACACACACACACACACACACACACACACACACACATACACACACACACACACAAGGAGGTGAAGAAGAAGAAGATGGAGATGGAGATGGAGCAAGAGCACTCTTCTATTGCACAAATGAGAGAATGAGTGGATTTTAGGTTTAGTTGACTTTTATATGAGCTCGCCCCATTCACACTTGGGCGCCCATGCTTAGCCAACTAATCCCTTGAATGTTCCAGTTAGAGTGCGCCTCTCATCGGCGATCACTCTTACCCTTTTCCTATTGGACCGACAAGCCCGATACCTGACTCTACCAAATAAATAATACAATGTCCGTTGTAGGTTACAACGTCCGTCGTAGGTGATAGGGTGTCCGTGAGCCGTGAGGGTTAACATGCCCCCCTTCCTGATGTAGATTCCGTCCTCGGAAGCTATTGAGTTGAAGCTCGTTCGTCGAGGTGGAAGAGCATTTGAGATGAATGTCCTTAGCCTTCTTCAGTCACTGCAAAATCAAACAACATTGGCACAGTAATTGCATTCTCATAAGCGATTAAAAATCATATGCAGTTTTAGGTAGACAAATTGATTGGTAACAGAATTTTAAACAATTTGTCAGCAATAAACATTAAATTGCAATGTAATCAAATGCATAAACAGATGTAAAGGTAAAAAATTAAACAAGTCTGGGGTCGCTAATTTAACGGTCGAAAGGCACTAGAGATCGACTATTAATACCATGGGTAAGCTTCTTAATTTTCTCTGGTCACTTAAGTTGTTTAATCGCGAGAGCCAAGTATTTCATGTTCGAGGGTTGACTAGAGGCTATACCTAGAAGACCAAGAGTTAAGCTACGATAAAAGGAATTTCTCATGAAATCATCGCTTGACTGATTACCTTTTCTTTGACCCCCCAAAGTCTTTTCACAGTGATTCAATTTTGATGTGTGTGCTTATTTTGTATGCCTTGGGTTTTTTGCTTTTCAAGGAAAAGCGCCCACACTGGGAACCTCTAGGGCTCTAGTACCATAGGCGATACATGTGAGTGAAGTACCCAATCAAGCTGAGATTTCTCTTCCACCTTAAGATTTTACATTGTGGCACTTTGATTTTTTGTTTGTTCGTTTTCAACATTTTAATTTTGTAACTTTGGGGGGTCATATAACACTGTTACACCTCCCCAGGCTCATCACACTAGTAGACTCCCTTTATAATACTTAAGCTAAAGGTCAATAGGGTCAAGCCCACTAGAAAGCCCTAGTACATTTCACACAATGCTGCCTAAATCGGATTAAGAACATAAGTAACCATTGATTATTAGGAAGGCATTCCCCATGGTATTAAGAGAAGATCTCTAACACCTAATTTGGTCAAACTAGCTTAGTCGAACTTGCTTGATTTTTAAACCTAGACAAGTGATTATGACAAAAAATTACATTGAATTAAATGTTTGTTACTAAGAAAATGTGCTGGATATTATGCTACCAATCACAATCAAAGTAGACAATCATAGATGCAAAAAAGATAAGGGGCAATGCTAATGGACAAGAAACACCTGTTTGTGTCGATGGTCGTGCTTGATTTGAAGTGTGAATGAGAGAAAGATCCCATGAAGGTCCAGATCCTAACAACAGCAACACGTTCCTGTACACACTAGGAAACACAAAGAATACCTCTAGGAGGCACATCAGTGGGAAGAAAAAACTTTGCTAATCACTCAACTCTAAAACAGAAACACTCCTATTGTATTAATCCTACCTACCCTCCATCACTCGAGTGATGAGGATCAAAGGTGATTTATGGTATATGTTTCTGTTTCAATGTACCGGATGTGAATGTGTAGGTCTGAGTCAATGTTTTGACTTTTATTGTGCATACTCGTTTGCTAAATGGTCTTGCTCTTTATTTTTTTATTTTTTTTGTGAGTATAAGGCTTTATATATATACATTCCCTAAGATTGGTGATTGACAGGTCAGGGAAACAAGGTTGAGAGGGGAGTGAGTTAATGATGACTGTCAGCAAACATTCCCCCCTTCCTTAGGTAGATCATATCGTTTGAAATGTGCTCGTCACCCTTTGAAACCAATTGTTCCAGTCGATAATAGGTGAGGATTTTTTCCAGTAGTTTTCTATTACCTTAGGTGCCTCATCGAGTTGCAAGGGTGGTAAGGTACTCTCCCAGGATCGAACTTGAAGTGGTTCATTAGGTGATTCTTGAACACTGGGAGGTGTGGATTCCTTTGTAGCTTTATGGAGGTCCACTATTGTAGGTTCAACCTGTGGAGAAGCTTTTACCTCTATGGATGCATTACATGAGGAGCTAGAAGCTTCATGGGACTCCCCCCTTCCTGAGCTAGGTGGAACAAATCGTTCTTTCTTCGGTACCCAGACTAGCTCTGGAGCGGGTGTGTAGCATTTTGTGATTTTTTTCTTTCCTCGATCGTCGATTCGTTTTGGAGCTACAAGAGTGGGTTCATATGGATCAGGTGACAGGTAAGAACACAATCTACGTTTTGGCACCCAAATTTGATCATTTCCTCGATAGTAGCCTTGAGCTTCCAATAATCATTTAGGGATCTAACACCACGTTCTCTTACATTTCTTGGGGCGAGTGGTATGTTTCTTACAAGCCATGGTCGCTAAAGAAGCTTTAGGGACCCACTTGTATGTTTTCTTCGTTATATTAGGATGAGTCTTGTCAGAAGCTATATGCATTGCTTGTAGCATATTTAAGGGTACAGGCATTTCATCCCCCTCAGGTGTTACCCAGGTTGTCCCCCTGTTTCCCCAAGTGTATATGGTTGCTGCTAGGTGGACCCAATCCACATTGTTCGACTCAGTCATCCCAGGTAGTACATCCATATAAGGAGAATCTTCCCCAACATCAGTGTCCGCTTTACACTGTAACAATACTGCAATGGGGCCGAGTGAACTGTGGTGTCAGATCTATGATCAATTATAAACTTGTTTCCTAGAGGATGTGCTCGACCCGTCACAAGATCCACTCGAATGACAGAATCTTGGAACTGCAAGTAGACATGGTTTTTAGACCAGTCATGCACCATTTTTGCTTCCCTCATGAAAGGACGTCCTAAGATCATCTCCGATGCCATAGTGTGTTTGGAGAAATCCATAACAATAAAGGTAATCCTTATTTTATGTCCAAAGACCTTGATCTTGAGATCTTCTAGCATCCCAATAGGTTTAACAATAGACCCATTGGCCATCTTCACTACTATGGTTGTGGTCGCAAGGTGAGGTCTTCCCATAGTTTCCCAGCAATTTTTAGTCACAATGCTAACCGCAGCGCCACCATCAAGGATTCCCTTCACAGTTAATCCCTTAGTAGTGATTGGTATAGTCGCATTAGATTCATCACCCTCAAAGTATTGTCCCAACTTATTAACAGGTATTTCTATAACAAGGTTCTCATCTAGGTTGGGTTGTGGATCTATGTATTCCTCCTCTATTGGCATCTCCCCAACTCCTTCCATCTGTGCAAATTGTGGTAGCCCAAACTTCAATTCTCCATTGAGGAAGGCTCGAAGGGCTGAGACTAGCTCGGGGTCTTTATATAGTTTGGACATGATGGTAGTTCTAACTTCTGAAGACATGAAATCCATCAATTTGGCAATGTTTAACGGCACCTTTTGGCCTTGAGTCCCTTGACGTGGGGAAGATGGGATCTCCATTTCTTTGATAGGATCAGGTAGTCCCTCTGTAAACATTCTTTCCATCAAGAAGTGAGTACGCCCACTTTCCCATGACTTTAAGTCACTTTCTTCTTGGATGACAATAGGTATGTCCAAGGGTCTATGGACTTGGTGAGGTTGTTGTTGCGTAGGGAACACGGTGTCTGTAATCTGGATCTTCCTAGGTGCTGGTTCTAGATCCCTTTGGGTATCTTCTACAAAACTCCTTAATTGCTTGACTCGCTCAATCTCCTCTGTAGGGTTTGGGTAAGTTCCTATCTTCTTTTTGGATCCTGGCCATTGTGGCTCATGAAGATCTTCCTTGTTGGTTTCTATGTTAGTGGTCGTTTTGGTCTCCATGGTTTCACTTGAATCAGAATCTTCTTCAGCGTCGTTCATATATACGGGGTCGTCACCAGTCCCTATGTTGGTCTTTGAACTGGGGTCTGACTTCGCTGCTTTTTGCGATCTCTTTCTTCGTGTTTTCTTCTTTTTCTGAGATTGGGCAATTGATGCCGTGTCTCTTTCCTCAAGAATATAATTTTGTTTTTGGAGCATCAATCGTGTGAGTACGTTTACTGGTACCACGGGTGTACTTGGTGATGGCTCCTCGGTAACTTCAATCAAGTTTAATGGCGTGATCTTCAGTGCATTTGGATTATTTGGACATTGGGCAATCAAATGATCTATGCCACATCGATTACACATGAGTATCGTCATTGTAGACGTGCTCGCTTGATTGGTTTGCATAAGTGTGGCGTTCTTTTGTAGCCTAATAGGACACTCGGCTACACGATGTGGACCTCCACACTCATAGCATTGAAGAGGTGGTCTCTTAGCAGTATAGTTGATATTTTGGCCTCTTGCCGCAAGAGCAGCTACTTGATATACAGGTTTGACTTGTCCCCAATAGTCCTCCATGTAGTATTGTGGAATTTCTTCAAGCACATCCATCCCATAGGTGATATTAGGATCTATATCTTCCTCATAGTCTTCCAAACAAGAAATAGATGACTCACAATCCACTTGATTCACAGAAGTGATTCTCGGATGTGGTGGTTGCGGTCCTAGCACTGGAGGTGGTAAGGGTGTTGTTTGAACAACATTTTGGGCCCTAGGGACCATATGTTGTGATGTTTGTTCAAGAGGTGGGGCCGGCATCAATGCAGGCACTCGAGGTGTGTTTGTCCATGCTAAGGTTGGTCTATTGGCCATCGCACGCTTAAATACTATGCAATCCTTAGCTTGATGACCATACCTCCCACATGCATTGCAGTTCCCATTGAATTTTACTCTAAAAGTAGGGCATTCACTAGTACTATGCGGTCCATAGCATACTGAGCACCATTGCAGCTCCCTTCTTGGATACATATGATTGTTTTGCGGAGCACGATTGTCTCTAAGACTATTACAACGAGAATTCAAATGCTTCAAGCGACTTATAAAGTCTCTCACCGACTCTCCTTCCTCTCGTTGGGCTTTCTGAAGCTGAGAGGCTACACCCCAAAGCACTCCCTCTCATATGTATTCTTTTAAGAACAGTCTCCTAAGAGTAGGGTAAATCGTTTTTTCTTCCACCCTTAGGTTCTATACCAATCCCCAGTCTTTCCACTTAAGGTTAGGCTTAAAGCATTGCTCTTATGTAGGTCATTGTGTTCTCCTAGAGAATCACATATTTGTTTAAACACTTTGATATGCTTTCTCACATCCCCGTCTCCACTAAATTTTTGTGTGAGCTTGGCTATTTGTACTGCCTTACTTCTAGGCTCTCTATCAGGTGTGTTACGCATATTCTCAGCAATAGATCGACCAATATCTTGAGAAAATGTTGCCGAGTCACCTAAGTGAGCAGGCACCGTGGGTGAAGGTGCTCCAGAGACTACATGTGGAGTAGGTATTGGCATTGGGCTTGGCACATAGGAAGCCCTTGGGTTCCACGTTGGGTACGATGTTGTGCCATGTGGTGGTCCATAGTTCATATGAGTGGCCCTAGGCATAGCAGATGTCGGATGTGACATGCTAATGCTAGCCGATATAGTCCCATGGAAATAAGAACTTGTGTATTGTGGTTGTGGAGCATAGGTAGTTGAAACAATGGGAGGGGTAGGGACTACATGAGTCCGTGGATCCATACGTGCATACGATTGGTTCGCACTTGTAGGTACTATTGCAGGCATTGAGCTACCATGTAGCGGTGCTTTACTAACAAACGAGGTCCATGGCATGTTTCTTGGCATGCCCATCATTGGGGCAGGCATGGTAGCCGTGGTGTCATCAAGGGAAAGATGAGCTAGAATTGGAAAAGTAAAGCTATCACTTGTGGGCTCAGATTGCATTGAGACCCCTAGCGAAACAACATATGGGGGATCGATGGGACTCACTGGGGGAGTCTCCATTTGTGATAGAGTGGGTTGTTTCCCTTTGTCCGTGTCTAAAAATTGCATAGGACCCGTCGAAGGTATGTTTATTCCTCGATTTTGTCTCTCGGACTGGATAATCCTATGGATGACATTGTAGATCATGTGTTGTTGTTCCTCTAGACTAGTGGCACTAGATGTAGATTGTACAATTTCTAACCAACCCACATGGTATGTGTAGCCCATGTATAGGTCGGTCAAAGTCTTCGTGTGTAGGTCATATTCCCAATTTTCATTGAGAAATACCCCGTCCAAACTTGGTGTACTAGAGGGTTGCCGTGAGGTGGATGCAACGTTGCTTCCCGTGTTTTGACTTTTAGTCACCGCTACCTTAGAGGCGACTGTGGAAGGTGGTAACTCGGTAGGGCCCTCATTAAATGAGGTAGGTAGAATGTCCATGTGGACACTCTGAGGGAGTGTGGGGTCTACACGAGATGTGAATGGTGATTCTACCTCCCCACCCCCTTCGTTTACTTCACTAGCCGTAGGTTCAGAGCGCGTAGCTCTACTAAAAGATTCCATCAAACGGCTAAAAACACTAGTTCCAGGTTGTTGGGCCCAGCTAGGCACGTTTTCATTTGTTCCCCCGGGGCTTTGTGTAAGATGCTCTTCCATAATATCGTAGTCAGAGGAAGAGTCGCTAGCCGCTATATTTGGGTCTTGGGTTGCACTACCTTGGGTCCCCGCCGAGGGCGTAGACCCTAGCGTGGAAGGATAGTGAGTACCCCCATAAATCAAAGCACTAGCTAGTTGTTCAGACTCTAGCACACGACCAGAGCGTAGATACATGTGCTTTGGGTGCCCTACAAGGGGTGAATTTTATTTGCGAGTTAATCAATTCGTGTTTTTTTGCTATAGGTGATGCTTTTTCGAGTTTATAGAAGCATGGATTCCACTCATATGTATGCTATCTAAGGTGGCGTTGTGGTATGTTAAATAAGTACCGAGGGAAGGAGAGAGAAGAAGGATTAGACGGAGAGAGAAAAACATACTTGTGAAATAGAGATAGGATCGGGGTGTGAGAGTACCGACAACGAGAGAGAGAGAGAGAGAGAGAGAGAGAGAGAGAGAGAGAGAGAGAGAGATGAGGGGGAGAGAGGAAAGATAGGTTCAAAATGAAAAAAGTCCGGCTAAAGTTTGGGCAAGAAGGTTCTCAAGCCGGTTCAAATTATTTCATTTAGTAACTTGGTATAGAATTGTTTATGTGTTGGTTTAATGTATATATTTTATAAATATCCTACATTTTAATTGAGATGAAAGTGGAGTTAAGTAAAAGTGGAGTTTTATTGTGAAGAAGGAGGTTGTGTGCACGTTTTCTACTCACATGTGTGTGTGTGTGCGTGTGTGTGTGTGTGTGAGAGAGAGAGAGAGAGAGAGAGAGAGTGGGAGAGAGGAAAGATAGGTTTAAAATGAAAAAAGTCTAGCTCAAGTTTGGGCAAGAAGGTTCTCAAGCCGGTTCAAATTATTTCATTTAGTATCTTGGTATAGAATTGTTTATCTGTTGGTTTAATTTATATATTTTATAAATATCCCACATTTTAATTGAGATGAAAGTGGAGTTTTGTTGTGAAGAAGGAGGTTGTGTGCACGTTTTCTACTCACGTGTGTGTGTGTGTGTGTGTGTGTGTGTGTGTGTGTGTGTGTGTGTGTGTGTGTGTGTGTGTGTGAGAGAGAGAGAGAGAGAGAGAGAGAGAGAGAGAGAGAGAGTTTACCTGTTCATATGCGTGTGAAAAGGTTCCAAAGCCGGGTCCACAAATAATGTTTTCTAAGCCCTTAGAGAGGCAGTTTGTGGTGGTTACTCATTGCACTATTATATGCCTATAGTATTCATAGAAGAATAATAATCATAGTGTTTCCCGAGCCCTTAGAGAGGCAGTTAGTGTTGTCTACTCATTGCACTTTTAGATGCTTATAAATCTTATAGGGGAATAATAATCGTAGTGACAAATCATGCATATTTTATTGCACACCCCACTTTAAAAGTTAGTGGTGGAGTAGTAGACGATTATAATATTCATATTGACAAATCATGCATATATTATTGCACGCTCCAATTTAGCAGTTAGCATTTGCTACGTGGGACCCCATGTCACTAACACATGCCACTCTTCCATCACTATCAATGATTTTTGAGAGCATGGTGCTTTAGCCTATATAAATGTTACAAGGCAAGCACCATATGCTGCACAAGTGAATCGGAGGTGCTAATCAAGAGAGATTTTTTCATTTTCCCTGTACTTATACAATGCCTATAGGATATGCTAGTACTGGTAATGAGGTAGTTGCAAAAATCCATGAAGAGCTTCACAAACTCCCTCCCAACGCACCCCTTGAAGAAAAGAAGACGTTTACACAAAAAGAGCATGACACAAACAAGGCGATCCGGATGTTCAACCACCTTAATCGGGCTCGCAACAACGGAGACCAGGAACTCAATGATGGCTTTGAGACAATGCGAGAAGCTCTGGGCAAGTGGGAGACATGGGGGTACATAGATAGCTCTCGAAGGGCCGCTTTACAGGCGGAGATTGACCATTTGCTTGTCTGCAAACGCACAATCAACCTGGTCGACATCTCTGGCTCTAATGTGGTAGAAGATTGAGGCAAGATTTAAATAATTATGCACTAAATAATATAGTTAAATAAATATGCACTAGCACATGATAAATTGTACTAGTGTGATGCAAGTTGTACTGTGTGTGTGTGTGTGTGCAGGTTTGATTCCCTACGTAATCATGTAAACAACTTATTTTAATTATATGATGCTTATTTTAACTATATGATGGTGTTCCACTCTTCAGTGCCTTGGTGAGAATAATTCATATGTCTCTGTCTGACTTATTATTATTGAAGTAGCTGTGATACTTTTAATCGGCCTGGTCTACTAACACATCTTCAAGATCTGTCATAATTTAGGGTATTGTTGATATCTTGTAGCTAAAATAAACCGTCAAATGTAACTACAAGCTGTTTGAAAGCCAAAAATGTAAAGAAAATCTATGTGAGTTTTTTATATAATGCAAGAAAAAGATGAGCATGTCTTTAGTATTTACCCTACTTTTAGTAGAATATACTTTCTTGTCCATGTAGGTGTTGTTGCAAACAAGGATGAATGCCTAATAAGCCAATTTGAAACTAGAAATCTAAAAAATATTGATGGTTGTACTTGTTTGGGCGAAGACCTCAAAGTAATGAAACACGCATAGACTCTTGCATATAAAATAGTGATTAAGAACACTTTACTGAGTTGAAGAACTGCATACGTACATAAACACACACGTATAAATAACTATATATATTGTATAAACAAGTACTTAAAAACACTTTACCGAGTTGAAGATCTCCTTACGTACATAAACACACACATATAAATAAATAAATAAAAAGATATTATATATATAATATAAATATTATATATAAAACTATATATATTCTTAGACCGACACTGTAAAGAAATACTGACAAGCAAATGAAATTTTGACAGCATAACAACGTGAAAAATAAAAATAAAACCATTCCATACTTGCTTCTGTGAAAGCTTGCCTAACTTTTGTTAAGCTTTCCTATTTTATACTTGCTTCCGTGAAGCTTGCCTAACTTTTGTGTATACATGAAACCATGATTATGTTTCTAAACATGAACAAAAAGCATGATTATATTCACAAGCAATCAAAATTTCGACAGCATAACGGCGCGAAAATACAAACAAAAAAAATTTCCATTCCATACTTGCTTCCGTGAAGCTTGACTAACTTTTCTGTATACGTGAAATCATGATTATGTTTTCAAACATGAACAAAAAGCATGATGATATTGATAAGCAATCAAAATTTCGGTAGCATAACGGTATGAAAATTCAGACTAAAAAAATTCCCATTCCATACTTGCTTCCGTGCAGCAGCGAATGCTCACGGGAAGAAGAAATTACATAAGCAAAAAAGCATATGTTGGTATATTACTTTGGTAAATCCAAAGCTCTCAACAAACTTCTATCTAGTATAATAAATATGAAATCATGGCTGAATTGATAAGGATGATCAACACCAACAACATGTCTTCAGTAATACCAAAAAAGTGGCACCCAAACACCATGGTCACACGTCGTTCCATAAAAATCACAAACTAGAAAAAATGATAGATAATACCAATGTTGATGTCAATCAAGGGCAATGTGATCCGGGCTCATATTGTTGCCAATCAGTCTCCTCATCGCTATCTGCATCAACTGCTAAAATAGCACGTACACATGGAGTCTTGAAGCGTGAAAGATGTTGATGGAAGACCTCTGGATCACTATCTATGCAGAGACAGTGTCTAGACAACTCAACGCAAACATTGCCCAAGCCACCACATCCAGAAAACATATCAACAATGTAGGTGTGCTCCGTAGTAAATGTCCGCACAAGCCAGCTAAAAAAAGCAAAAAATATGTGTATTTTTACTTTATGTAACATAGTCCAATAACGCATAGTAGGAAGCATATATTCTTACCGAAAGAAGTCAAGGCTACGCTCAGTGGCACCTCTAAGAGCGTGTCCTCCAATGTACTCTTCGTCGACGCGCTCCACCAGTATTCTGGACTTGGCATCGAAAGAGTTGTTGTCCACGCTCTCTCCATCTCGTCGATCGTAGATAGGACGTTGACCCTTACGATAAAACAATCCTAGCAATAGTGTTTCCACCTACAAATTACAACTAGAATGTGATCTAATTGAAGAAAACTACAAGCATGCTTTTCAATCAACAAATAAATTTACTTACTCTCTCAATCTCAATGGTCTTTCGCACATAACCATCGGGGATCAAAATAAGGATGGTGTGCATCATTTTGAATCCCATCTCGATGGCATGGCTAGACACAATGCCAAAGTGATCAGTGGAGCTTAGGGTGATGTACCACCCATTGTCTGCCACATACTTTGAAGCTATTACGGCCACTTTCTTACTTAATTTTCGAGAGAATTGATTCCATGGAGGGACCTGCATAATACGCATTGTTAATTTAATTAAAGTTCCAAAACTATCATAGACTGTCCATTGTGGTTTTGAAGGATGCATACCTCGTTCTCTGAAAAATTTTCAACTTTAAAGTTTGTTGGAAAATCCGCAAACAAAAGAGAGGCCACTTCATTGCTCTTTTCCCCATCAACATGGACTGAATGAAGAAAATCCAAGATCCTGCATACGATCAAATAAATGTATTTCAAACATTCACAACACACACCACACATAGTTAGTCTTTCTTTTCACATGTGTTTACCATTTCTCATCATCGAGAGAAATTTTGTAAACATCTAGCATGTTCCCAATAACGTTCACATCACAATCTATGGAAGGCACTGCATAATCAGAAAATAAAATATTTCATCAAGAATTGTTGAGTAGAAAGAAAGTGATAGCTAGATATCTATACAAGCAAGTTTACCTGTGGAGCCTTGAGCACCTTTTTGGTTCTTTTTGGGAGACTTCTTGGGCTTCTTGGATCTAACAAAATCCAATCGTTTCTTTATAGAGGAGATTGTACTATTGTTTACTCTTTTCGAAGAGGTGGATTTCTTGGAAGCTGAGCCAATCTCCTCGATACCATTTTCATTTCTTTCAAAAACGTGCTCTAAAGCAAACAAAAATATATTTCTCACAAACATAATCTAAATAGTATGAGCACTTTAACAATTTTGTAGTTTTTATAAATGCCAAAAATAACCTTTATATAAGTTCCCTTCATCACGTTGGTAGGTTCCTCGAGTGTAATCTAGCCACCAAGGGCAATACTCAATTTCCCAAGCAATCAAACCATAATCTCTTATCCATAGTGGATACATACACTCCTCACAAGAGAGGTCCCTCCAACTTTCAATAGCAATTGGCAACTTCTCCAACAAAGTTTGATTGTAAAGCTAAATTAGCCATCTACATAAAATGCAGTTAACTTTATTTGAGCTCCTTTCCTAAGTGACTTATTTATTATACAAACTCTAAGTAAAAAATAGAATAACAACCATAAAGATATCAATTGTATTACCTGAATAATACTCTCCTTGAAGATTCCATAAGCTCAAAAAAAATTTCATCCGACTCTTTTGTGTTGAGCTTACTCCAAAGCTCCACAAAAGCTTTATCAATGTGGTCCCTCAATTGGTGATGAAACCATGCTTCAAAGCCCTCCGGCATTTCTTCAATCATTTTCCCTTTGATCCTCAAGCATTGCTTCAAGATACTTTCCCAATACCACTCTTTACGCAAGTACATTCTAAATTTCATTGCACTAATATAACGCTCAGAAGTAACATCATCTACACGGCAATGCATCAAAGAGTGCAATATTTCCTTTTTCCTATAGAGCAAACAATAAACAAACCATAAATGCATTGATTCATTTGATGATTTCATGTGTATTTTTAATCCAAAAATTATTACCTCTCTGGTGATATTTTAGAAGTTGCCAAAGAGTGGACTTTGTCTCTTGTAAGGCCCACTTGATTCTTTTCTCTTATCCAATTGAAGTTAAATAATAAAGAGAAGAACCCTTGGCCATTGGCGGGGTTGGCAATGGCCAACATCTATGTTACATTAGCACGAGATCAACTCAAATCAATTTTTCAATCAAATATATCAAATTCAAATGACATGTCAACTTACAATTTTGTAGAAATTCAAACATAAACGGGGAGAAGAGAAAGTGTTTACCTTATAAGCTCTTTCTTTGAATATTTTTTCTACTCTTCCTCGAGCAACCATTTCCTTTTCTGGCAGTGAAATCGAGGGATCATTGATCTCTTGCATCTCTTTGATAAGAGACAAGTCAAAGTCTTCCTTTTGTAGAGCAAATGAAAAAAAAAGTAAGATTTTACAAAATAATGTCAAGCTTTAGAAATTACATAAAAAATGTACTTTAAGGCAAAAAAATATACCTTCCATATGAGCATTGCTAATAAAAGAGCAGGAGCGTTGTACCAACTCCCTTTAGATGCCTTCTTCTCACAAGCAAGCTCTACCTCTATCCATCGAATCCAATCTTGGGGAAAGTCTTTCATTAAAGAATCTTTGCTTGCCACAGCCAGTTTTTGGAACAAGAAGATCTCGTGCCCAAAATTTGTGCTCACAGTGGTTCTACCAATCCTAAACCACAATATCTTAAATTAAATGGTAGTAGAATGACATCGATAAAGTAATAGCAATAACGTTCAAAACAACAAATGTGCTTACTCATTTTGAGAGCGTAAAGCTAGCATAAGCTCCCCCTCTGCACTTCTATCAACAAAGAAAAATTTACATTTCACAGAACACTGTC